>NC_086334.1:76861907-77540355 GCF_032445375.1 Bacillus rossius redtenbacheri | reverse complement strand
GAGCAGGGGCTGCAGGAACAGCGCTGGCATGTTGGCCAGACACTCGGCCACTAGTAGTAGTAGTAGTAGCACTCACTGGAGGTGGCGAGGCACACTATCACATAGACCCAGAGGGAGAAGATGGGCACCAGAGCCAGGAAGGTGAGCAGGGGCTGCAGGAACAGCGCTGGCATGTCGGCCAGACACTCGGCCACTAGTAGTAGTAGTAGCACTCACTGGAGGTGGCGAGGCACACTATCACATAGACCCAGAGGGAGAAGAAGGCCACCAGAGCCAGGAAGGTGAGCAGGGGCTGCAGGAACAGCGCTGGCATGTCAGTCAGATACTCGGCCACTACTAGTAGTAGTAGTAGCACTCACTGGAGGTGGCGAGGCACACTATCACATAGACCCAGAGGGAGAAGAAGGGCACCAGAGCCAGGAAGGTGAGCAGGGGCTGCAGAAACAGCGCTGGCATGTCGGCCAGACACTCGGCCACTAGTAGTAGTAGTAGCACTCACTGGAGGTGGCGAGGCACACTATCACATAGACCCAGAGGGAGAAGAAGGCCACCAGAGCCAAAAAGGTGAGCAGGGGCTGCAGGAACAGCGCTGGCATGTCGGCCAGACACTCGGCCACTACTAGTAGTAGTAGCACTCACTGGAGGTGGCGAGGCACACTATCACTTAGACCCAGAGGGAGAAGAAGGCCACCAGAGCCAGGAAGGTGAGCAGGGGCTGCAGGAACAGCGCTGGCATGTCGGCCAGACATTCGGCCACTACTAGTAGTAGTAGCACTTACTGGAGGTGGCGAGGCACACTATCACATAGACCCAGAGGGAGAAGAAGGCCACCAGAGCCAGGAAGGTGAGCAGGGGCTGCAGGAACAGCGCAGGCATGTCGGCCAGACACTCGGCCACTACTAGTAGTAGTAGCACTCACTGGAGGTGGAGAGGCACACTATCACATAGACCCAGAGGGAGAAGAAGGCCACCAGAGCCAGGAAGGTGAGCAGGGGCTGCAGGAACAGCGCTGGCATGTCGGCCAGACACTCGGCCACTACTAGTAGTAGTAGCACTCACTGGAGGTGGCGAGGCACACTATCACATAGACCCAGAGGAAGAAGAAGGCCACCAGAGCCAGGAAGGTGAGCAGGGGCTGCAGGAACAGCGCTGGCATGTCGGTCAGACACTCGGCCACCAGTAGTAGTAGTAGTAGCACTCACTGGAGGTGGCGAGGCACACTATCACATAGACCCAGAGGAAGAAGAAAACCACCAGAGCCAGGAAGGTGAGCAGAGGCTGCAGGAACAGCGCTGGCATGTCGGCCAGACACTCGGCCACCAGTAGTAGTAGTAGTAACACTCACTGGAGGTGGCGAGGCACACTATCACATAGACCCAGAGGGAGAAGAAGGCCACCAGAGCCAGGAAGGTGAGCAGGGGCTGCAGGAACAGCGCTGGCATGTCGGCCAGACACTCGGCCAACAGTAGTAGTAGTAGTAGCACTCACTGGAGGTGGCGAGGCACACTATCACATAGACCCAGAGGGAGAAGAAGGCCACCAGAGCCAGGAAGGTGAGCAGGGGCTGCAGGAACAGCGCTGGCATGTCGGCCAGACACTCGGCCACTAGTAGTAGTAGTAGTAGCACTCACTGGAGGTGGCGAGGCACACTATCACATAGACCCAGATAGAGAAGAAAGCCACCAGAGCCAGGAAGATGAGCAGGGGCTGCAGGAACAGCGCTGGCATGTCGGTCAGACACTCGGCCACCAGTAGTAGTAGTAGTAGCACTCACTGGAGGTGGCAAGGCACACTATATAATAGACCCAGAGGGAGAAGAAGGCCACCAGAGCCAGGAAGGTGAGCAGGGGCTGCAGGAACAGCGCTGGCATGTCGGCCAGACACTCGGCCATCAGTAGTAGTAGTAGTAGCACTCACTGGAGGTGGCGAGGCACACTATCACATAGACCCAGAGGGAGAAGAAGGCCACCAGAGCCAGGAAGGTGAGCAGGGGCTGCAGGAACAGCGCTGGCATGTCGGCCAGACACTCGGTCACTAGTAGTAGTAGTAGTAGCACTCACTGGAGGTGGCGAGGCACACTATCACATAGACCCAGAGGGAGAAGAAGGCCACCAGAGCCAGGAAGGTGAGCAGGGGCTGCAGGAACAGCGCTGGCATGTCGGCCAGACACTCGGCCACCAGTAGTAGTAGTAGTAGCACTCACTAGAGGTGGCGAGGCACACTATCACATAGACCCAGAGGGAGAAGAAGGCCACCAGAGCCAGGAAGGTGAGCAGGGGCTGCAGGAACAGCGCTGGCATGTCAGCAAGACACTCGGCCACTAGTAGTAGTAGTAGCACTCACTGGAGGTGGCGAGGCACACTATCACATAGACCCAGAGGGAGAAGAAGGCCACCAGAGCCAGGAAGGTGAGCAGGGGCTGCAGGAACAGCGCTGGCATGTCGGCCAGACACTCGGCCACTAGTAGTAGTAGTAGCACTCACTGGAGGTGGCGAGGCACACTATCACATAGACCCAGAGGGAGAAGAAGGCCACGAGAGCCAGGAAGGTGAGCAGGGGCTGCAGGAACAGCGCTGGCATGTCGGCCAGACACTCGGCCACTACTAGTAGTAGTAGCACTCACTGGAGGTGGCGAGGCACACTATCACATAGACCCAGAGGGAGAAGAAAACCACCAGAGCCAGGAAGGTGAGCAGGGGCTGCAAAAACAGCGCTGGCATGTCAGTCAGATACTCGGCCACTACTAGTAGTAGTAGTAGCACTCACTGGAGGTGGCTAGGCACACTATCACATAGACCCAGAGGAAGAAGAAGGCCACCAGAGCCAGGAAGGTGAGCAGGGGCTGCAGGAACAGCGCAGGCATGTCGGCCAGACACTCGGCCACTACTTGTAGTAGTAGCACTCACTGGAGGTGGCGAGGCACACTATCACATAGACCCAGAGGGAGAAGAAGGCCACCAGAGCCAGGAAGGTGAGCAGGGGCTGCAGGAACAGCGCTGGCATGTTGGCCAGACACTCGGCCACTAGTAGTAGTAGCACTCACTGGAGGTGTCGAGGCACACTATCACATAGACCCAGAGGAAGAAGAAAACCACCAGAGCCAGGAAGGTGAGCAGGGGCTGCAGTAACAGCGCTGGCATGTCGACCAGACACTCGGCCACTACTAGTAGTAGTAGCACTCACTGGAGGTGGCGAGGCACACTATCACATAGACCCAGAGGGAGAAGAAGGCCACCAGAGCCAGGAAGGTGAGCAGGGGCTGCAGGAACAGCGCTGGCATGTCCGCCAGACACTATGCCACTACTAGTAGTAGTAGCACTCACTGGAGGTGGCGAGGCACACTATCACATAGACCCAGAGGGAGAAGAAGGCCACCAGAGCCAGGAAGGTGAGCAGGGGCTGCAGGAACAGCGCTGGCATGTTGGCCAGACACTCGGCCACTAGTAGTAGTAGCACTCACTGGAGGTGGCGAGGCACACTATCACATAGACCCAGAGGAAGAAGAAAACCACCAGAGCCAGGAAGGTGAGAAGGGGCTGCAGGAACAGCGCTGGCATGTTGGCCAGACACTCGGCCACTAGTAGAAGTAGTAGTAGCACTCACTGGAGGTGGCGAGGCACACTATCACATAGACCCAGAGGGAGAAGAAGGCCACCAGAGCCAGGAAGGTGAGCAGGGGCTGCAGGAACAGCGCTGGCATGTCAGTCAGATACTCGGCCACTACTAGTAGTAGTAGTAGCACTCACTGGAGGTGGCGAGGCACACTATCACATAGACCCAGAGGAAGAAGAAAACCACCAGAGCCAGGAAGGTGAGCAGGGGCTGCAGGAACAGCGCTGGCATGTCGGCCAGACACTCGGCCACTAGTAGTAGTAGTAGCACTCACTGGAGGTGGCAAGGCACACTATCACATAGACCCAGAGGGAGAAGAAGGCCACCAGAGCCAGGAAGGTGAGCAGGGGCTGCAGGAACAGCGCTGGCATGTCAGCCAGACACTCGGCCACTAGTAGTAGTAGTAGCACTCACTGGAGGTGGCGAGGCACACTATCACATAGACCCAGAGGGAGAAGAAGGCCACCAGAGCCAGGAAGGTGAGCAGGGGCTGCAGGAACAGCACTGGCATGTCAGTCAGATACTCGGCCACTACTAGTAGTAGTAGTAGCACTCACTGGAGGTGGCGAGGCACACTATCACATAGACCCAGAGGGAGAAGAAGGCCACCAGAGCCAGGAAGGTGAGCAGGGGCTGCAGAAACAGCGCTGGCATGTCAGTCAGATACTCGGCCACTACTAGTAGTAGTAGTAGCACTCACTGGAGGTGGCGAGGCACTTTATCACATAGACCCAGAGGAAGAAGAAGGCCACCAGAGCCAGGAAGGTGAGCTGGGGCTGCAAGAACAGCGCAGGCATGTCGGCCAGACACTCGGCCACTACTTGTAGTAGTAGCACTCACTGGAGGTGGAGAGGCACACTATCACATAGACCCAGAGGGAGAAGAAGGCCACCAGAGCCAGGAAGGTGAGCAGGGGCTGCAGGAACAGCGCTGGCATGTCAGTCAGATACTCGGCCACTACTAGTAGTAGTAGTAGCACTCACTGGAGGTGGCGAGGCACACTATCACATAGACCCAGAGGGAGAAGAAGGCCACCAGAGCCAGGAAGGTAAACAGGGGCTGATGGAACAGCGCTGGCATGTCAGTCAGATACTCGGCCACTACTAGTAGTAGTAGTAGCACTCACTGGAGGTGGCGAGGCACACTATCACATAGACCCAGAGGAAGAAGAAGGCCACCAGAGCCAGGAAGGTGAGCAGGGGCTGCAGGAACAGCGCAGGCATGTCGGCCAGACACTCGGCCACTACTAGTAGTAGTAGCACTCACTGGAGGTGGAGAGGCACACTATCACATAGACCCAGAGGGAGAAGAAGGCCACCAGAGCCAGGAAGGTGAGCAGGGGCTGCAGGAACAGCGCTGGCATGTCGGCCAGACACTCGGCCACTACTAGTAGTAGTAGCACTCACTGGAGGTGGCGAGGCACACTATCACATAGACCCAGAGGAAGAAGAAGGCCACCAGAGCCAGGAAGGTGAGCAGGGGCTGCAGGAACAGCGCTGGCATGTCGGTCAGACACTCGGCCACCAGTAGTAGTAGTAGTAGCACTCACTGGAGGTGGCGAGGCACACTATCACTTAGACCCAGAGGGAGAAGAAGGCCACCAGAGGCAGGAAGGTGTGCAGGGGCTGCAGGAACAGCGCTGGCATGTCGGTCAGACACTCGGCCACCAGTAGTAGTAGTAGTAGTAGCACTCACTGGAGGTGGCGAGGCACATTATCACATAGACCCAGAGGGAGAAGAAGGCCACCAGAGCCAGGAAGGTGAGCAGGGGCTGCAGGAACAGCGCTGGCATGTCGGCCAGACACTCGGCCACCAGCAGTAGTAGTAGTAGCACTCACTGGAGGTGGCGAGGCACACTATCACATAGACCCAGAGGGAGAAGAAGGCCACCAGAGCCAGGAAGGTGAGCAGGGGCTGCAGGAACAGCGCTGGCATGTCGGCCAGACACTCGGCCACTAGTAGTAGTAGTAGCACTCACTGGAGGTGGCGAGGCACACTATCACATAGACCCAGAGGAAGAAGAAGGCCACCAGAGCCAGGAAGGTGAGCAGGGGCTGCAGGAACAGCGCAGGCATGTCGGCCAGACACTCGGCCACTACTAGTAGTAGTAGCACTCACTGAGGTGGAGAGGCACACTATCACATAGACCCAGAGGGAGAAGAAGGCCACCAGAGCCAGGAAGGTGAGCAGGGGCTGCAGGAACAGCGCTGGCATGTCGGCCAGACACTCGGCCACTACTAGTAGTAGTAGCACTCACTGGAGGTGGCGAGGCACACTATCACATAGACCCAGAGGAAGAAGAAGGCCACCAGAGCCAGGAAGGTGAGCAGGGGCTGCAGGAACAGCGCTGGCATGTCGGTCAGACACTCGGCCACCAGTAGTAGTAGTAGTAGCACTCACTGGAGGTGGCGAGGCACACTATCACTTAGACCCAGAGGGAGAAGAAGGCCACCAGAGCCAGGAAGGTGAGCAGGGGCTGCAGGAACAGCGCTGGCATGTCGGTCAGACACTCGGCCACCAGTAGTAGTAGTAGTAGCACTCACTGGAGGTGGCGAGGCACACTATCACATAGACCCAGAGGGAGAAGAAGGCCACCAGAGCCAGGAAGGTGAGCAGGGGCTGCAGGAACAGCGCTGGCATGTCGGCCAGACACTCGGCCACCAGTAGTAGTAGTAGTAGCACTCACTGGAGGTGGCGAGGCACACTATCACATAGACCCAGAGGGAGAAGAAGGCCACCAGAGCCAGGAAGGTGAGCAGGGGCTGCAGGAACAGCGCTGGCATGTCGGCCAGACACTCGGCCACTAGTAGTAGTAGTAGCACTCACTGGAGGTGGTGAGGCACACTATCACATAGACCCAGAGGAAGAAGAAGGCCACCAGAGCCAGGAAGGTGAGCAGGGGCTGCAGGAACAGCGCAGGCATGTCGGCCAGACACTCGGCCACTACTAGTAGTAGTAGCACTCACTGGAGGTGGCGAGGCACACTATCACATAGACCCAGAGGGAGAAGAAGGCCACCAGAGCCAGGAAGGTGAGCAGGGGCTGCAGGAACAGCGATGGCATGTCGGCCAGACACTCGGCCACTACTAGTAGTAGTAGCACTCACTGGAGGTGGCGAGGCACACTATCACATAGACCCAGAGGGAGAAGAAGGCCACTAGAGCCAGGAAGGTGAGCAGGGGCTGCAGGAACAGCGCTGGCATGTCGGCCAGATACTCGGCCACTACTAGTAGTAGTAGAGCACTCACTGGAGGTGGCAAGGCACACTATCACATAGACCCAGAGGAAGAAGAAGGCCACCAGAGCCAGGAAGGTGAGCAGGGGCTGCAGGAACAGCGCAGGCATGTCGGCCAGACACTCGGCCACTACTAGTAGTAGTAGCACTCACTGGAGGTGGCGAGGCACACTATCACATAGACCCAGAGGGAGAAGAAGGCCACCAGAGCCAGGAAGGTGAGCAGGGGCTGCAGGAACAGCGCTGGCATGTCGGCCAGACACTCGGCCACTAGTAGTAGTAGTAGCACTCACTGGAGGTGGCGAGGCACACTATCACATAGACCCAGAGGAAGAAGAAAACCACCAGAGCCAGGAAGGTGAGCAGGGGCTGCAGGAACAGCGCTGGCATGTCGGCCAGACACTCGGCCACAAGTAGTAGTAGTAGTAGCACTCACTGGAGGTTGCGAGGCACACTATCACATAGACCCAGAGGGAGAAGAAGGCCACCAGAGCCAGGAAGGTGAGCAGGGGCTGCAGGAACAGCGCAGGCATGTCGGCCAGACACTCGGCCACTAGTAGTAGTAGTAGCACTCACTGGAGGTGGCGAGGCACACTATCACATAGACCCAGAGGGAGAAGAAGGCCACCAGAGCCAGGAAGGTGAGCAGGGGCTGCAGGAACAGCGCTGGCATGTCGGCCAGACACTCGGCCACTAGTAGTAGTAGTAGCACTCACTGGAGGTGGCGAGGCACACTATCACATAGACCCAGAGGAAGAAGAAGGCCACCAGAGCCAGGAAGGTGAGCAGGGGCTGCAGGAACAGCGCAGGCATGTCGGCCAGACACTCGGCCACTACTAGTAGTAGTAGCACTCACTGGATGTGGCGAGGCACACTATCACATAGACCCAGAGGGAGAAGAAGGCCACCAGAGCCAGGTAGGTGAGCAGGGGCTGCAGGAACAGCGATGGCATGTCGGCCAGACACTCGGCCACTACTAGTAGTAGTAGCACTCACTGGAGGTGGCGAGGCACACTATCACATAGACCCAGAGGGAGAAGAAGGCCACTAGAGCCAGGAAGGTGAGCAGGGGCTGCAGGAACAGCGCTGGCATGTCGGCCAGATACTCGGCCACTACTAGTAGTAGTAGTAGCACTCACTGGAGGTGGCGAGGCACACTATCACATAGACCCAGAGGAAGAAGAAGGCAACCAGAGCCAGGAAGGTGAGCAGGGGCTGCAGGAACAGCGCAGGCATGTCGGCCAGACACTCGGCCACTACTAGTAGTAGTAGCACTCACTGGAGGTGGCGAGGCACACTATCACATAGACCCAGAGGGAGAAGAAGGCCACCAGAGCCAGGAAGGTGAGCAGGGGCTGCAGAAACAGCGCTGGCATGTCGGCCAGATACTCGGCCACTACTAGTAGTAGTAGTAGCACTCACTGGAGGTGGCGAGGCACACTATCACATAGACCCAGAGGGAGAAGAAGGCCACCAGAGCCAAAAAGGTGAGCAGGGGCTGCAGGAACAGCGCTGGCATGTCGGCCAGACACTCGGCCACTACTAGTAGTAGTAGCACTCACTGGAGGTGGCGAGGCACACTATCACTTAGACCCAGAGGGAGAAGAAGGCCACCAGAGCCAGGAAGGTGAGCAGGGGCTGCAGGAACAGCGCTGGCATGTCGGCCAGACATTCGGCCACTACTAGTAGTAGTAGCACTTACTGGAGGTGGCGAGGCACACTATCACATAGACCCAGAGGGAGAAGAAGGCCACCAGAGCCAGGAAGGTGAGCAGGGGCTGCAGGAACAGCGCAGGCATGTCGGCCAGACACTCGGCCACTACTAGTAGTAGTAGCACTCACTGGAGGTGGAGAGGCACACTATCACATAGACCCAGAGGGAGAAGAAGGCCACCAGAGCCAGGAAGGTGAGCAGGGGCTGCAGGAACAGCGCTGGCATGTCGGCCAGACACTCGGCCACTACTAGTAGTAGTAGCACTCACTGGAGGTGGCGAGGCACACTATCACATAGACCCAGAGGAAGAAGAAGGCCACCAGAGCCAGGAAGGTGAGCAGGGGCTGCAGGAACAGCGCTGGCATGTCGGTCAGACACTCGGCCACCAGTAGTAGTAGTAGTAGCACTCACTGGAGGTGGCGAGGCACACTATCACATAGACCCAGAGGAAGAAGAAAACCACCAGAGCCAGGAAGGTGAGCAGAGGCTGCAGGAACAGCGCTGGCATGTCGGCCAGACACTCGGCCACCAGTAGTAGTAGTAGTAACACTCACTGGAGGTGGCGAGGCACACTATCACATAGACCCAGAGGGAGAAGAAGGCCACCAGAGCCAGGAAGGTGAGCAGGGGCTGCAGGAACAGCGCTGGCATGTCGGCCAGACACTCGGCCAACAGTAGTAGTAGTAGTAGCACTCACTGGAGGTGGCGAGGCACACTATCACATAGACCCAGAGGGAGAAGAAGGCCACCAGAGCCAGGAAGGTGAGCAGGGGCTGCAGGAACAGCGCTGGCATGTCGGCCAGACACTCGGCCACTAGTAGTAGTAGTAGTAGCACTCACTGGAGGTGGCGAGGCACACTATCACATAGACCCAGATGGAGAAGAAAGCCACCAGAGCCAGGAAGATGAGCAGGGGCTGCAGGAACAGCGCTGGCATGTCGGTCAGACACTCGGCCACCAGTAGTAGTAGTAGTAGCACTCACTGGAGGTGGCAAGGCACACTATATAATAGACCCAGAGGGAGAAGAAGGCCACCAGAGCCAGGAAGGTGAGCAGGGGCTGCAGGAACAGCGCTGGCATGTCGGCCAGACACTCGGCCATCAGTAGTAGTAGTAGTAGCACTCACTGGAGGTGGCGAGGCACACTATCACATAGACCCAGAGGGAGAAGAAGGCCACCAGAGCCAGGAAGGTGAGCAGAGGCTGCAGGAACAGCGCTGGCATGTCGGCCAGACACTCGGCCACCAGTAGTAGTAGTAGTAGCACTCACTGGAGGTGGCGAGGCACACTATCACATAGACCCAGAGGGAGAAGGCTACCAGAGCCAGGAAGGTGAGCAGGGGCTGCAGGAACAGCGCTGGCATGTCGGCCAGACACTCGGCCACTCGTAGTAGTAGTAGTAGTAGTAGCACTCACTGGAGGTGGCGAGGCACACGATCACATAGACCCAGACGGAGAAGAAGACCACCAGAGCCAGGAAGGTGAGCAGGGGCTGCAGGAACAGCGCAGGCATGTCGGCCAGACACACGGCCGCTACTAGTAGTAGTAGCACTCACTGGAGGTGGAGAGGTACACTATCACATAGACCCAGAGGGAGAAGAAGGCCACCAGAGCCAGGAAGGTGAGCAGGGGCTGCAGGAACAGCGCTGGCATGTCGGCCAGACACTCGGCCACCAGTAGTAGTAGTAGTAGCACTCACTGGAGGTGGCGAGGCACACTATCACATAGACCCAGAGGGAGAAGAAGGCCACCAGAGCCAGGAAGGTGAGCAGGGGCTGCAGGAACAGCGCTGGCATGTCGGCCAGACACTCGGCCACTAGTAGTAGTAGTAGCACTCACTGGAGGTGGAGAGGTACAATATCACATAGACCCAGAGGGAGAAGAAGGCCACCAGAGCCAGGAAGGTGAGCAGGGGCTGCAGGAACAGCGCTGGCATGTCGGCCAGACACTCGGCCACCAGTAGTAGTAGTAGTAGTAGTAGCACTCACTGGAGGTGGCGAGGCACACTATCACATAGACCCAGAGGGAGAAGAAGGCCACCAGAGCCAGGAAGGTGAGCAGGGGCTGCAGGAACAGTGCTGGCATGTCGGCCAGACACTCGGCCACCAGTAGTAGTAGTAGTAGCACTCACTGGAGGTGGCGAGGCACACTATCACATAGACCCAGAGGGAGAAGAAGGCTACCAGAGCCAGGAAGGTGAGCAGGGGCTGCAGGAACAGCGCTGGCATGTCGGCCAGAGACTCGGCCACTAGTAGTAGTAGTAGTAGCACTCACTGGAGGTGGCGAGGCACACTATCACATAGACCCAGAGGGAGAAGAAGGCTACCAGAGCCAGGAAGGTGAGCAGGGGCTGCAGGAACAGCGCTGGCATGTCGGCCAGACACTCGGCCACTAGTAGTAGTAGTAGCACTCACTGGAGGTGGCGAGGCACACTATCACATAGACCCAGAGGGAGAAGAAGGCCACCAGAGCCAGGAAGGTGAGCAGGGGCTGCAGGAACAGCGCTGGCATGTCGGCCAGACACTCGGCCACCAGTAGTAGTAGTAGTAGCACTCACTGGAGGTGGCGAGGCACACTATCACATAGACCCAGAGGAAGAAGAAAACCACCAGAGCCAGGAAGGTGAGCAGGGGCTGCAGGAACAGCGCTGGCATGTCGGCCAGACACTCGGCCACTAGTAGTAGTAGTAGTAGTAGCACTCACTGGAGGTGGCGAGGCACACTATCTCATAGACCCAGAGGGAGAAGAAGGCCACCAGAGCCAGGAAGGTGAGCAGGGGCTGCAGGAACAGCGCTGGCATGTCGGTCAGACACTCGGCCACCAGTAGTAGTAGTAGTAGCACTCACTGGAGGTGGCGAGGCACACTATCACATAGACCCAGAGGAAGAAGAAGGACACCAGAGCCAGGAAGGTGAGCAGGGGCTGCAGGAACAGCGCTGGCATGTCAGTCAGTAACTCGGCCACTAGTAGTAGTAGTAGCACTCACTGGAGGTGGCGAGGCACACTATCACATAGACCCAGAGGGAGAAGAAGGCCACTAGAGCCAGGAAGGTGAGCAGGGGCTGCAGGAACAGCGCTGGCATGTCAGTCAGATACTCGGCCACTACTAGTAGTAGTAGTAGCACTCACTGGAGGTGGCGAGGCACACTATCACATAGACCCAGAGGAAGAAGAAGGCCACCAGAGCCAGGAAGGTGAGCAGGGGCTGCAGGAACAGCGCTGGCATGTCAGTCAGATACTCGGCCACTAGTAGTAGTAGTAGCACTCACTGGAGGTGGCGAGGCACACTATCACATAGACCCAGAGGGAGAAGAAGGCCACCAGAGCCAGGAAGGTGAGCAGGGGCTGCAGGAACAGCGCTGGCATGTCGGTCAGACACTCGGCCACTAGTAGTAGTAGTAGCACTCACTGGAGGTGGAGAGGCACACTATCACATAGACCCAGAGGGAGAAGAAGGCCACCAGAGCCAGGAAGGTGAGCAGGGGCTGCAGTAACAGCGCTGGCATGTCGGCCAGACACTCGGCCACTAGTAGTAGTAGTAGCACTCACTGGAGGTGTCGAGGCACACTATCACATAGACCCAGATGGAGAAGAAGGCCACCAGAGCCAGGAAGGTGAGCAGGGGCAGCAGTAACAGCGCTGGCATGTCGGCCAGACACTCGGCCACTAGTAGTAGTAGTAGCACTCACTGGAGGTGGCGAGGCACTCTATCACATAGACCCAGAGGGAGAAGAAGGCCACCAGAGCCAGGAAGGTGAGAAGGGACTGCAGGAACAGCGCTGGCATGTCGGCCAGACACTCGGCCACTACTAGTAGTAGTAGCACTCACTGGAGGAGGCGAGGCACACTATCACATAGACCCAGAGGGAGAAGAAGGCCACCAGAGCCAGGAAGGTGAGCAGGGGCTGCAGGAACAGCGCTGGCATGTCGGCCAGACACTCGGCCACCAGTAGTAGTAGTAGTAGCACTCACTGGAGGTGGCGAGGCACACTATCACATAGACCCAGAGGGAGAAGAAGGCTACCAGAGCCAGGAAGGTGAGCAGGGGCTGCAGGAACAGCGCTGGCATGTCGGCCAGACACTCGGCCACTCGTAGTAGTAGTAGTAGTAGTAGCACTCACTGGAGGTGGCGAGGCACACTATCACATAGACCCAGACGGAGAAGAAGACCACCAGAGCCAGGAAGGTGAGCAGGGGCTGCAGGAACAGCGCAGGCATGTCGGCCAGACACACGGCCGCTACTAGTAGTAGTAGCACTCACTGGAGGTGGAGAGGTACACTATCACATAGACCCAGAGGGAGAAGAAGGCCACCAGAACCAGGAAGGTGAGCAGGGGCTGCAGGAACAGCGCTGGCATGTCGGCCAGACACTCGGCCACCAGTAGTAGTAGTAGTAGCACTCACTGGAGGTGGCGAGGCACACTATCACATAGACCCAGAGGGAGAAGAAGGCCACCAGAGCCAGGAAGGTGAGCAGGGGCTGCAGGAACAGCGCTGGCATGTCGGCCAGACACTCGGCCACTAGTAGTAGTAGTAGCACTCACTGGAGGTGGAGAGGTACAATATCACATAGACCCAGAGGGAGAAGAAGGCCACCAGAGCCAGGAAGGTGAGCAGGGGCTGCAGGAACAGCGCTGGCATGTCGGCCAGACACTCGGCCACCAGTAGTAGTAGTAGTAGTAGTAGCACTCACTGGAGGTGGCGAGGCACACTATCACATAGACCCAGAGGGAGAAGAAGGCCACCAGAGCCAGGAAGGTGAGCAGGGGCTGCAGGAACAGTGCTGGCATGTCGGCCAGACACTCGGCCACCAGTAGTAGTAGTAGTAGCACTCACTGGAGGTGGCGAGGCACACTATCACATAGACCCAGAGGGAGAAGAAGGCTACCAGAGCCAGGAAGGTGAGCAGGGGCTGCAGGAACAGCGCTGGCATGTCGGCCAGAGACTCGGCCACTAGTAGTAGTAGTAGTAGCACTCACTGGAGGTGGCGAGGCACACTATCACATAGACCCAGAGGGAGAAGAAGGCTACCAGAGCCAGGAAGGTGAGCAGGGGCTGCAGGAACAGCGCTGGCATGTCGGCCAGACACTCGGCCACTAGTAGTAGTAGTAGCACTCACTGGAGGTGGCGAGGCACACTATCACATAGACCCAGAGGGAGAAGAAGGACACCAGAGCCAGGAAGGTGAGCAGGGGCTGCAGGAACAGCGCTGGCATGTCGGCCAGACACTCGGCCACCAGTAGTAGTAGTAGTAGCACTCACTGGAGGTGGCGAGGCACACTATCACATAGACCCAGAGGAAGAAGAAAACCACCAGAGCCAGGAAGGTGAGCAGGGGCTGCAGGAACAGCGCTGGCATGTCGGCCAGACACTCGGCCACTAGTAGTAGTAGTAGTAGTAGCACTCACTGGAGGTGGCGAGGCACACTATCACATAGACCCAGAGGGAGAAGAAGGCCACCAGAGCCAGGAAGGTGAGCAGGGGCTGCAGGAACAGCGCTGGCATGTCGGCCAGACACTCGGCCACTAGTAGTAGTAGTAGCACTCACTGGAGGTGGCGAGGCACACTATCACATAGACCCAGAGGGAGAAGAAGGCCACCAGAGCCAGGAAGGTGAGCAGGGGCTGCAGGAACAGCGCTGGCATGTCGGTCAGACACTCGGCCACCAGTAGTAGTAGTAGTAGCACTCACTGGAGGTGGCGAGGCACACTATCACATAGACCCAGGGGAAGAAGAAGGACACCAGAGCCAGGAAGGTGAGCAGGGGCTGCAGGAACCGCGCTGGCATGTCAGTCAGTAACTCGGCCACTAGTAGTAGTAGTAGCACTCACTGGAGGTGGCGAGGCACACTATCACATAGACCCAGAGGGAGAAGAAGGCCACTAGAGCCAGGAAGGTGAGCAGGGGCTGCAGGAACAGCGCTGGCATGTCAGTCAGATACTCGGCCATTACTAGTAGTAGTAGTAGCACTCACTGGAGGTGGCGAGGCACACTATCACATAGACCCAGAGGAAGAAGAAGGCCACCAGAGCCAGGAAGGTGAGCAGGGGCTGCAGGAACAGCGCTGGCATGTCAGTCAGATACTCGGCCACTAGTAGTAGTAGTAGCACTCACTGGAGGTGGCGAGGCACACTATCACATAGACCCAGAGGGAGAAGAAGGCCACCAGAGCCAGGAAGGTGAGCAGGGGCTGCAGGAACAGCGCTGGCATGTCGGTCAGACACTCGGCCACTAGTAGTAGTAGTAGCACTCACTGGAGGTGGAGAGGCACACTATCACATAGACCCAGAGGGAGAAGAAGGCCACCAGAGCCAGGAAGGTGAGCAGGGGCTGCAGTAACAGCGCTGGCATGTCGGCCAGACACTCGGCCACTAGTAGTAGTAGTAGCACTCACTGGAGGTGTCGAGGCACACTATCACATAGACCCAGATGGAGAAGAAGGCCACCAGAGCCAGGAAGGTGAGCAGGGGCAGCAGTAACAGCGCTGGAATGTCGGCCAGACACTCGGCCACTAGTAGTAGTAGTAGCACTCACTGGAGGTGGCGAGGCACACTATCACATAGACCCAGAGGGAGAAGAAGGCCACCAGAGCCAGGAAGGTGAGAAGGGACTGCAGGAACAGCGCTGGCATGTCGGCCAGACACTCGGCCACTACTAGTAGTAGTAGCACTCACTGGAGGAGGCGAGGCACACTATCACATAGACCCAGAGGGAGAAGAAGGCCACCAGAGCCAGGAAGGTTAGCAGGGGCTGCAGGAACAGTGCTGTCATGTCGGCCAGACACTGGGCCACTACTAGTAGTAGTAGCACTCACTGGAGGTGGCGAGGCACACTATCACATAGACCCAGAGGGAGAAGAAGGCCACCAGAGCCAGGAAGGTGAGATGGCACTGCAGGAACAGCGCTGGCATGTCGGCCAGACACTCGGCCACTACAAGTAGTAGTATCACTCACTGGAGGTGGCGAGGCACACTATCACATAGACCCAGAGGGAGAAGAAGGCCACCAGAGCCAGGAAGGTGAGCAGGGGCTGCAGGAACAGCGCTGGCATGTCGGCCAGACACTCGGCCACTACTAGTAGTAGCAGCACACTGGAGAAGGCGAGGCACACTATCACATAGACCCAGAGGGAGAAGAAGATCACCAGAGCCAAGAAGGTGAGCAGGGATTGCAGGAACAGCGCTGGCATGTCAGCCCGACACTCGGCCACTACTAGTAGTAGTAGCACTCACTGGAGGTGGCGAGGCACACTATCACATAGACCCAGAGGGAGAAGAAGGCCACCAGAGCCAGGAAGGTGAGCAGGGGCTGCAGGAACAGCGCTGGCATGTCGGCCAGACACTATGCCACTACTAGTAGTAGTAGCACTCACTGGAGGTGGCGAGGCACACTATCACATAGACCCAGAGGGAGAAGAAGGCCACCAGAGCCAGGAAGGTGAGCAGGGGCTGCAGGAACAGCGCTGGCAATTCGGCCAGACACTCGGCCACTAGTAGTAGTAGTAGCACTCACTGGAGGTGGCGAGGCACACTATCACATAGACCCAGAGGGAGAAGAAAGCCACCAGAGCCAGGAAGGTGAGCAGAAGCTGCAGGAACAGCGCTGGCAATTCGGCCAGACACTCGGCCACTAGTAGTAGTAGTAGCACTCACTGGAGGTGGCGAGGCACACTATCACATAGTCCCAGAGGGAGAAGAAGGGCACCAGAGCCAGGAAGGTGAGCAGGGGCTGCAGGAACAGCGCAGGCATGTTGGCCAGATACTCGGCCACTAGTAGTAGTAGTAGTAGCACTCACTGGAGGTGGCGAGGCACACTATCACATAGACCCAGAGGGAGAAGAAGGGCACCAGAGCCAGGAAGGTGAGCAGGGGCTGCAGGAACAGCGCTGGCATGTCGGCCAGACACTCGGCCACTAGTAGTAGTAGTAGCACTCACTGGAGGTGGCGAGGCACACTATTACATAGACCCAGAGGGAGAAGAAGGCCACCAGAGCCAGGAAGGTGAGCAGGGGCTGCAGGAACAGCGCTGGCATGTCAGTCAGATACTCGGCCACTACTAGTAGTAGTAGTAGCACTCACTGGAGGTGGCGAGGCACACTATCACATAGACCCAGAGGGAGAAGAAGGGCACCAGAGCCAGGAAGGTGAGCAGGGGCTGCAGGAACAGCGCTGGCATGTCGGCCAGACACTTGGCCACTAGTAGTAGTAGTAGCACTCACTGGAGGTGGCGAGGCACACTATCACATAGACCCAGAGGGAGAAGAAGGCCACCAGAGCCAGGAAGGTGAGCAGGGGCTGCAGGAACAGCGCTGGCATGTCGGCCAGACACTCGGCCACTACTAGTAGTAGTAGCACTCACTGGAGGTGGCGAGGCACACTATCACTTAGACCCAGAGGGAGAAGAAGGCCACCAGAGCCAGGAAGGTGAGCAGGGGCTGCAGGAACAGCGCTGGCATGTCGGCCAGACACTCGGCCACTACTAGTAGTAGTAGCACTTACTGGAGGTGGCGAGGCACACTATCACATAGACCCAGAGGGAGAAGAAGGCCACCAGAGCCAGGAAGGTGAGCAGGGGCTGCAGGAACAGCGCTGGCATGTCGGCCAGACACTCGGCCAACAGTAGTAGTAGTAGTAGCACTCACTGGAGGTGGCGAGGCACACTATCACATAGACCCAGAGGGAGAAGAAGGCCACCAGAGCCAGGAAGGTGAGCAGAGGCTGCAGGAACAGCGCTGGCATATCGGCCAGACAGTCGGCCACTAGTAGTAGTAGTAGTAGCACTCACTGGAGGTGGCGAGGCACACTATCACATAGACCCAGAGGGAGAAGAAGGCCACCAGAGCCAGGAAGGTGAGCAGGGGCTGCAGGAACCGCGCTGGCATGTCGGCCAGACACTCGGCCACTAGTAGTAGTAGTAGCACTCACTGGAGGTGGCGAGGCACACTATCACATAGACCCAGAGGGAGAAGAAGGCCACCAGAGCCAGGAAGGTGAGCAGGGGCTGCAGGAACAGCGCTGGCATGTCGGCCAGACACTCGGCCACTAGTAGTAGTAGTAGCACTCACTGGAGGTGGAGAGGCACACTATCACATAGACCCAGAGGGAGAAGAAGGCCACCAGAGCCAGGAAGGTGAGCAGGGGCTGCAGGAACAGCGCTGGCATGTCGGCCAGACACTCGGCCACTAGTAGTAGTAGTAGTAGCAGTAGCACTCACTGGAGGTGGAGAGGCACACTATCACATAGACCCAGAGGGAGAAGAAGGCCACCAGAGCCAGGAAGGTGAGCAGGGGCTGCAGGAACAGCGCTGGCATGTCGGCCAGACACTCGGCCACTAGTAGTAGTAGTAGTAGTAGTAGCACTCACTGGAGGTGGAGAGGCACACTATCACATAGACCCAGAGGGAGAAGAAGGCCACCAGAGCCAGGAAGGTGAGCAGGGGCTGCAGGAACAGCGCTGGCATGTCGGCCAGACACTCGGCCACTAGTAGTAGTAGTAGTAGTAGTAGTAGTAGTAGTAGTAGCACTCACTGGAGAAGGAGAGGCACACTATCACATAGACCCAGAGGGAGAAGAAGGCCACCAGAGCCAGGAAGGTGAGCAGGGGCTGCAGGAACAGCGCTGGCATGTCGGCCAGACACTCGGCCGCTACTAGTAGTAGTAGCACTCACTGGAGGTGGAGAGGTAAACTATCACATAGACCCAGAGGGAGAAGACGGCCACCAGAGCCAGGAAGGTGAGCAGGGGCTGCAGGAACAGCGCTGGCATGTCAGCCAGACACTCGGCCGCTACTAGTAGTAGTAGCACTCACTGGAGGTGGAGAGGTACACTATCACATAGACCCAGAGGGAGAAGACGGCCACCAGAGCCAGGAAGGTGAGCAGGGGCTGCAGGAAAAGCGCTGGCATGTCGGCCAGACACTCGGCCGCTACTAGTAGTAGTAGCACTTACTGGAGGTGGCGAGGCACACTATCACATAGACCCAGAGGGAGAAGACGGCCACCAGAGCCAGGAAGGTGACCAGGGGCTGCAGGAACAGCGCTGGCATGTCGGCCAGACACTCGGCCACTAGTAGTAGTAGTAGCACTCACTGGAGGTGTCGAGGCACACTATCACATAGACCCAGATGGAGAAGAAGGCCACCAGAGCCAGGAAGGTGAGCAGGGGCAGCAGTAACAGCGCTGGCATGTCGGCCAGACACTCGGCCACTAGTAGTAGTAGTAGCACTCACTGGAGGTGGCGAGGCACTCTATCACATAGACCCAGAGGGAGAAGAAGGCCACCAGAGCCAGGAAGGTGAGAAGGGACTGCAGGAACAGCGCTGGCATGTCGGCCAGACACTCGGCCACTACTAGTAGTAGTAGCACTCACTGGAGGAGGCGAGGCACACTATCACATAGACCCAGAGGGAGAAGAAGGCCACCAGAGCCAGGAAGGTGAGCAGGGGCTGCAGGAACAGCGCTGGCATGTCGGCCAGACACTCGGCCACCAGTAGTAGTAGTAGTAGCACTCACTGGAGGTGGCGAGGCACACTATCACATAGACCCAGAGGGAGAAGAAGGCTACCAGAGCCAGGAAGGTGAGCAGGGGCTGCAGGAACAGCGCTGGCATGTCGGCCAGACACTCGGCCACTCGTAGTAGTAGTAGTAGTAGTAGCACTCACTGGAGGTGGCGAGGCACACTATCACATAGACCCAGACGGAGAAGAAGACCACCAGAGCCAGGAAGGTGAGCAGGGGCTGCAGGAACAGCGCAGGCATGTCGGCCAGACACACGGCCGCTACTAGTAGTAGTAGCACTCACTGGAGGTGGAGAGGTACACTATCACATAGACCCAGAGGGAGAAGAAGGCCACCAGAACCAGGAAGGTGAGCAGGGGCTGCAGGAACAGCGCTGGCATGTCGGCCAGACACTCGGCCACCAGTAGTAGTAGTAGTAGCACTCACTGGAGGTGGCGAGGCACACTATCACATAGACCCAGAGGGAGAAGAAGGCCACCAGAGCCAGGAAGGTGAGCAGGGGCTGCAGGAACAGCGCTGGCATGTCGGCCAGACACTCGGCCACTAGTAGTAGTAGTAGCACTCACTGGAGGTGGAGAGGTACAATATCACATAGACCCAGAGGGAGAAGAAGGCCACCAGAGCCAGGAAGGTGAGCAGGGGCTGCAGGAACAGCGCTGGCATGTCGGCCAGACACTCGGCCACCAGTAGTAGTAGTAGTAGTAGTAGCACTCACTGGAGGTGGCGAGGCACACTATCACATAGACCCAGAGGGAGAAGAAGGCCACCAGAGCCAGGAAGGTGAGCAGGGGCTGCAGGAACAGTGCTGGCATGTCGGCCAGACACTCGGCCACCAGTAGTAGTAGTAGTAGCACTCACTGGAGGTGGCGAGGCACACTATCACATAGACCCAGAGGGAGAAGAAGGCTACCAGAGCCAGGAAGGTGAGCAGGGGCTGCAGGAACAGCGCTGGCATGTCGGCCAGAGACTCGGCCACTAGTAGTAGTAGTAGTAGCACTCACTGGAGGTGGCGAGGCACACTATCACATAGACCCAGAGGGAGAAGAAGGCTACCAGAGCCAGGAAGGTGAGCAGGGGCTGCAGGAACAGCGCTGGCATGTCGGCCAGACACTCGGCCACTAGTAGTAGTAGTAGCACTCACTGGAGGTGGCGAGGCACACTATCACATAGACCCAGAGGGAGAAGAAGGACACCAGAGCCAGGAAGGTGAGCAGGGGCTGCAGGAACAGCGCTGGCATGTCGGCCAGACACTCGGCCACCAGTAGTAGTAGTAGTAGCACTCACTGGAGGTGGCGAGGCACACTATCACATAGACCCAGAGGAAGAAGAAAACCACCAGAGCCAGGAAGGTGAGCAGGGGCTGCAGGAACAGCGCTGGCATGTCGGCCAGACACTCGGCCACTAGTAGTAGTAGTAGTAGTAGCACTCACTGGAGGTGGCGAGGCACACTATCACATAGACCCAGAGGGAGAAGAAGGCCACCAGAGCCAGGAAGGTGAGCAGGGGCTGCAGGAACAGCGCTGGCATGTCGGCCAGACACTCGGCCACTAGTAGTAGTAGTAGCACTCACTGGAGGTGGCGAGGCACACTATCACATAGACCCAGAGGGAGAAGAAGGCCACCAGAGCCAGGAAGGTGAGCAGGGGCTGCAGGAACAGCGCTGGCATGTCGGTCAGACACTCGGCCACCAGTAGTAGTAGTAGTAGCACTCACTGGAGGTGGCGAGGCACACTATCACATAGACCCAGGGGAAGAAGAAGGACACCAGAGCCAGGAAGGTGAGCAGGGGCTGCAGGAACCGCGCTGGCATGTCAGTCAGTAACTCGGCCACTAGTAGTAGTAGTAGCACTCACTGGAGGTGGCGAGGCACACTATCACATAGACCCAGAGGGAGAAGAAGGCCACTAGAGCCAGGAAGGTGAGCAGGGGCTGCAGGAACAGCGCTGGCATGTCAGTCAGATACTCGGCCATTACTAGTAGTAGTAGTAGCACTCACTGGAGGTGGCGAGGCACACTATCACATAGACCCAGAGGAAGAAGAAGGCCACCAGAGCCAGGAAGGTGAGCAGGGGCTGCAGGAACAGCGCTGGCATGTCAGTCAGATACTCGGCCACTAGTAGTAGTAGTAGCACTCACTGGAGGTGGCGAGGCACACTATCACATAGACCCAGAGGGAGAAGAAGGCCACCAGAGCCAGGAAGGTGAGCAGGGGCTGCAGGAACAGCGCTGGCATGTCGGTCAGACACTCGGCCACTAGTAGTAGTAGTAGCACTCACTGGAGGTGGAGAGGCACACTATCACATAGACCCAGAGGGAGAAGAAGGCCACCAGAGCCAGGAAGGTGAGCAGGGGCTGCAGTAACAGCGCTGGCATGTCGGCCAGACACTCGGCCACTAGTAGTAGTAGTAGCACTCACTGGAGGTGTCGAGGCACACTATCACATAGACCCAGATGGAGAAGAAGGCCACCAGAGCCAGGAAGGTGAGCAGGGGCAGCAGTAACAGCGCTGGAATGTCGGCCAGACACTCGGCCACTAGTAGTAGTAGTAGCACTCACTGGAGGTGGCGAGGCACACTATCACATAGACCCAGAGGGAGAAGAAGGCCACCAGAGCCAGGAAGGTGAGAAGGGACTGCAGGAACAGCGCTGGCATGTCGGCCAGACACTCGGCCACTACTAGTAGTAGTAGCACTCACTGGAGGAGGCGAGGCACACTATCACATAGACCCAGAGGGAGAAGAAGGCCACCAGAGCCAGGAAGGTTAGCAGGGGCTGCAGGAACAGTGCTGTCATGTCGGCCAGACACTGGGCCACTACTAGTAGTAGTAGCACTCACTGGAGGTGGCGAGGCACACTATCACATAGACCCAGAGGGAGAAGAAGGCCACCAGAGCCAGGAAGGTGAGATGGCACTGCAGGAACAGCGCTGGCATGTCGGCCAGACACTCGGCCACTACAAGTAGTAGTATCACTCACTGGAGGTGGCGAGGCACACTATCACATAGACCCAGAGGGAGAAGAAGGCCACCAGAGCCAGGAAGGTGAGCAGGGGCTGCAGGAACAGCGCTGGCATGTCGGCCAGACACTCGGCCACTACTAGTAGTAGCAGCACACTGGAGAAGGCGAGGCACACTATCACATAGACCCAGAGGGAGAAGAAGATCACCAGAGCCAAGAAGGTGAGCAGGGATTGCAGGAACAGCGCTGGCATGTCAGCCCGACACTCGGCCACTACTAGTAGTAGTAGCACTCACTGGAGGTGGCGAGGCACACTATCACATAGACCCAGAGGGAGAAGAAGGCCACCAGAGCCAGGAAGGTGAGCAGGGGCTGCAGGAACAGCGCTGGCATGTCGGCCAGACACTATGCCACTACTAGTAGTAGTAGCACTCACTGGAGGTGGCGAGGCACACTATCACATAGACCCAGAGGGAGAAGAAGGCCACCAGAGCCAGGAAGGTGAGCAGGGGCTGCAGGAACAGCGCTGGCAATTCGGCCAGACACTCGGCCACTAGTAGTAGTAGTAGCACTCACTGGAGGTGGCGAGGCACACTATCACATAGACCCAGAGGGAGAAGAAAGCCACCAGAGCCAGGAAGGTGAGCAGAAGCTGCAGGAACAGCGCTGGCAATTCGGCCAGACACTCGGCCACTAGTAGTAGTAGTAGCACTCACTGGAGGTGGCGAGGCACACTATCACATAGTCCCAGAGGGAGAAGAAGGGCACCAGAGCCAGGAAGGTGAGCAGGGGCTGCAGGAACAGCGCAGGCATGTTGGCCAGATACTCGGCCACTAGTAGTAGTAGTAGTAGCACTCACTGGAGGTGGCGAGGCACACTATCACATAGACCCAGAGGGAGAAGAAGGGCACCAGAGCCAGGAAGGTGAGCAGGGGCTGCAGGAACAGCGCTGGCATGTCGGCCAGACACTCGGCCACTAGTAGTAGTAGTAGCACTCACTGGAGGTGGCGAGGCACACTATTACATAGACCCAGAGGGAGAAGAAGGCCACCAGAGCCAGGAAGGTGAGCAGGGGCTGCAGGAACAGCGCTGGCATGTCAGTCAGATACTCGGCCACTACTAGTAGTAGTAGTAGCACTCACTGGAGGTGGCGAGGCACACTATCACATAGACCCAGAGGGAGAAGAAGGGCACCAGAGCCAGGAAGGTGAGCAGGGGCTGCAGGAACAGCGCTGGCATGTCGGCCAGACACTTGGCCACTAGTAGTAGTAGTAGCACTCACTGGAGGTGGCGAGGCACACTATCACATAGACCCAGAGGGAGAAGAAGGCCACCAGAGCCAGGAAGGTGAGCAGGGGCTGCAGGAACAGCGCTGGCATGTCGGCCAGACACTCGGCCACTACTAGTAGTAGTAGCACTCACTGGAGGTGGCGAGGCACACTATCACTTAGACCCAGAGGGAGAAGAAGGCCACCAGAGCCAGGAAGGTGAGCAGGGGCTGCAGGAACAGCGCTGGCATGTCGGCCAGACACTCGGCCACTACTAGTAGTAGTAGCACTTACTGGAGGTGGCGAGGCACACTATCACATAGACCCAGAGGGAGAAGAAGGCCACCAGAGCCAGGAAGGTGAGCAGGGGCTGCAGGAACAGCGCTGGCATGTCGGCCAGACACTCGGCCAACAGTAGTAGTAGTAGTAGCACTCACTGGAGGTGGCGAGGCACACTATCACATAGACCCAGAGGGAGAAGAAGGCCACCAGAGCCAGGAAGGTGAGCAGAGGCTGCAGGAACAGCGCTGGCATATCGGCCAGACAGTCGGCCACTAGTAGTAGTAGTAGTAGCACTCACTGGAGGTGGCGAGGCACACTATCACATAGACCCAGAGGGAGAAGAAGGCCACCAGAGCCAGGAAGGTGAGCAGGGGCTGCAGGAACCGCGCTGGCATGTCGGCCAGACACTCGGCCACTAGTAGTAGTAGTAGCACTCACTGGAGGTGGCGAGGCACACTATCACATAGACCCAGAGGGAGAAGAAGGCCACCAGAGCCAGGAAGGTGAGCAGGGGCTGCAGGAACAGCGCTGGCATGTCGGCCAGACACTCGGCCACTAGTAGTAGTAGTAGCACTCACTGGAGGTGGAGAGGCACACTATCACATAGACCCAGAGGGAGAAGAAGGCCACCAGAGCCAGGAAGGTGAGCAGGGGCTGCAGGAACAGCGCTGGCATGTCGGCCAGACACTCGGCCACTAGTAGTAGTAGTAGTAGCAGTAGCACTCACTGGAGGTGGAGAGGCACACTATCACATAGACCCAGAGGGAGAAGAAGGCCACCAGAGCCAGGAAGGTGAGCAGGGGCTGCAGGAACAGCGCTGGCATGTCGGCCAGACACTCGGCCACTAGTAGTAGTAGTAGTAGTAGTAGCACTCACTGGAGGTGGAGAGGCACACTATCACATAGACCCAGAGGGAGAAGAAGGCCACCAGAGCCAGGAAGGTGAGCAGGGGCTGCAGGAACAGCGCTGGCATGTCGGCCAGACACTCGGCCACTAGTAGTAGTAGTAGTAGTAGTAGTAGTAGTAGTAGTAGCACTCACTGGAGAAGGAGAGGCACACTATCACATAGACCCAGAGGGAGAAGAAGGCCACCAGAGCCAGGAAGGTGAGCAGGGGCTGCAGGAACAGCGCTGGCATGTCGGCCAGACACTCGGCCGCTACTAGTAGTAGTAGCACTCACTGGAGGTGGAGAGGTAAACTATCACATAGACCCAGAGGGAGAAGACGGCCACCAGAGCCAGGAAGGTGAGCAGGGGCTGCAGGAACAGCGCTGGCATGTCAGCCAGACACTCGGCCGCTACTAGTAGTAGTAGCACTCACTGGAGGTGGAGAGGTACACTATCACATAGACCCAGAGGGAGAAGACGGCCACCAGAGCCAGGAAGGTGAGCAGGGGCTGCAGGAAAAGCGCTGGCATGTCGGCCAGACACTCGGCCGCTACTAGTAGTAGTAGCACTTACTGGAGGTGGCGAGGCACACTATCACATAGACCCAGAGGGAGAAGACGGCCACCAGAGCCAGGAAGGTGACCAGGGGCTGCAGGAACAGCGCTGGCATGTCGGCCAGACACTCGGCCACTAGTAGTAGTAGTAGCACTCACTGGAGGTGGAGAGGTACACTATCACATAGACCCAGAGGGAGAAGACGGCCACCAGAGCCAGGAAGGTGAGCAGGGGCTGCAGGAACAGCGCTGGCATGTCGGCCAGACACTCGGCCACCAGTAGTAGTAGTAGTAGCACTCACTGGAGGTGGCGAGGCACACTATCACATAGACCCAGAGGGAGAAGAAGGCCACCAGAGCCAGGAAGGTGACCAGGGGCTGCAGGAACAGCGCTGGCATGTCGGCCAGACACTCGGCCACTAGTAGTAGTAGTAGCACTCACTGGAGGTGGAGAGGTACAATATCACATAGACCCAGAGGGAGAAGAAGGCCACCAGAGCCAGGAAGGTGAGCAGGGGCTGCAGGAACAGCGCTGGCATGTCGGCCAGACACTCGGCCACCAGTAGTAGTAGTAGTAGCACTCACTGGAGGTGGCGAGGCACACTATCACATAGACCCAGAGGGAGAAGAAGGCTACCAGAGCCAGGAAGGTGAGCAGGGGCTGCAGGAACAGCGCTGGCATGTCGGCCAGACACTCGGCCACTAGTAGTAGTAGTAGTAGTAGTAGCACTCACTGGAGGTGGCGAGGCACACTATCACATAGACCCAGACGGAGAAGAAGACCACCAGAGCCAGGAAGGTGAGCAGGGGCTGCAGGAACAGCGCAGGCATGTCGGCCTGACACACGGCCGCTACTAGTAGTAGTAGCACTCACTGGAGGTGGAGAGGTACACTATCACATAGACCCAGAGGGAGAAGAAGGCCACCAGAGCCAGGAAGGTGAGCAGGGGCTGCAGGAACAGCGCTGGCATGTCGGCCAGACACTCGGCCACCAGTAGTAGTAGTAGTAGCACTCACTGGAGGTGGCGAGGCACACTATCACATAGACCCAGAGGGAGAAGAAGGCCACCAGAGCCAGGAAGGTGAGCAGGGGCTGCAGGAACAGCGCTGGCATGTCGGCCAGACACTCGGCCACTAGTAGTAGTAGTAGCACTCACTGGAGGTGGAGAGGTACAATATCACATAGACCCAGAGGGAGAAGAAGGCCACCAGAGCCAGGAAGGTGAGCAGGGGCTGCAGGAACAGCGCTGGCATGTCGGCCAGACACTCGGCCACCAGTAGTAGTAGTAGTAGTAGTAGCACTCACTGGAGGTGGCGAGGCACACTATCACATAGACCCAGAGGGAGAAGAAGGCCACCAGAGCCAGGAAGGTGAGCAGGGGCTGCAGGAACAGCGCTGGCATGTCGGCCAGACACTCGGCCACCAGTAGTAGTAGTAGTAGCACTCACTGGAGGTGGCGAGGCACACTATCACATAGACCCAGAGGGAGAAGAAGGCTACCAGAGCCAGGAAGGTGAGCAGGGGCTGCAGGAACAGCGCTGGCATGTCGGCCAGAGACTCGGCCACTAGTAGTAGTAGTAGTAGTAGCACTCACTGGAGGTGGCGAGGCACACTATCACATAGACCCAGAGGGAGAAGAAGGCTACCAGAGCCAGGAAGGTGAGCAGGGGCTGCAGGAACAGCGCTGGCATGTCGGCCAGACACTCGGCCACTAGTAGTAGTAGTAGCACTCACTGGAGGTGGCGAGGCACAATATCACATAGACCCAGAGGGAGAAGAAGGCCACCAGAGCCAGGAAGGTGAGCAGGGGCTGCAGGAACAGCGCTGGCATGTCGGCCAGACACTCGGCCACCAGTAGTAGTAGTAGTAGCACTCACTGGAGGTGGCGAGGCACACTATCACATAGACCCAGAGGAAGAAGAAAACCACCAGAGCCAGGAAGGTGAGCAGGGGCTGCAGGAACAGCGCTGGCATGTCGGCCAGACACTCGGCCACTAGTAGTAGTAGTAGTAGCACTCACTGGAGGTGGCGAGGCACACTATCACATAGACCCAGAGGGAGAAGAAGGCCACCAGAGCCAGGAAGGTGAGCAGGGGCTGCAGGAACAGCGCTGGCATGTCGGCCAGACACTCGGCCACTAGTAGTAGTAGTAGCACTCACTGGAGGTGGCGAGGCACACTATCACATAGACCCAGAGGGAGAAGAAGGCCACCAGAGCCAGGAAGGTGAGCAGGGGCTGCAGGAACAGCGCTGGCATGTCGGTCAGACACTCGGCCACCAGTAGTAGTAGTAGTAGCACTCACTGGAGGTGGCGAGGCACACTATCACATAGACCCAGAGGAAGAAGAAGGCCACTAGAGCCAGGAAGGTGAGCAGGGGCTGCAGGAACAGCGCTGGCATGTCAGTCAGTAACTCGGCCACTAGTAGTAGTAGTAGCACTCACTGGAGGTGGCGAGGCACACTATCACATAGACCCAGAGGGAGAAGAAGGCCACTAGAGCCAGGAAGGTGAGCAGGGGCTGCAGGAACAGCGCTGGCATGTCAGTCAGATACTCGGCCACTACTAGTAGTAGTAGTAGCACTCACTGGAGGTGGCGAGGCACACTATCACATAGACCCAGAGGGAGAAGAAGGGCACCAGAGCCAGGAAGGTGAGCAGGGGCTGCAGGAACAGCGCTGGCATGTCGGCCAGACACTCGGCCACTAGTAGTAGTAGTAGCACTCACTGGAGGTGGCGAGGCACACTATTACATAGACCCAGAGGGAGAAGAAGGCCACCAGAGCCAGGAAGGTGAGCAGGGGCTGCAGGAACAGCGCTGGCATGTCAGTCAGATACTCGGCCACTACTAGTAGTAGTAGTAGCACTCACTGGAGGTGGCGAGGCTAACTATCACATAGACCCAGAGGGAGAAGAAGGCCACCAGAGCCAGGAAGGTGAGCAGGGGCTGCAGGAACAGCGCTGGCATGTCGGCCAGACACTTGGCCACTAGTAGTAGTAGTAGCACTCACTGGAGGTGGCGAGGCACACTATCACATAGACCCAGAGGGAGAAGAAGGCCACCAGAGCCAGGAAGGTGAGCAGGGGCTGCAGGAACAGCGCTGGCATGTCGGCCAGACACTCGGCCACTACTAGTAGTAGTAGCACTCACTGGAGGTGGCGAGGCACACTATCACTTAGACCCAGAGGGAGAAGAAGGCCACCAGAGCCAGGAAGGTGAGCAGGGGCTGCAGGAACAGCGCTGGCATGTCGGCCAGACACTCGGCCACTACTAGTAGTAGTAGCACTTACTGGAGGTGGCGAGGCACACTATCACATAGACCCAGAGGGAGAAGAAGGCCACCAGAGCCAGGAAGGTGAGCAGGGGCTGCAGGAACAGCGCTGGCATGTCGGCCAGACACTCGGCCAACAGTAGTAGTAGTAGTAGCACTCACTGGAGGTGGCGAGGCACACTATCACATAGACCCAGATGGAGAAGAAGGCCACCAGAGCCAGGAAGGTGAGCAGAGGCTGCAGGAACAGCGCTGGCATATCGGCCAGACACTCGGCCACTAGTAGTAGTAGTAGTAGCACTCACTGGAGGTGGCGAGGCACACTATCACATAGACCCAGAGGGAGAAGAAGGCCACCAGAGCCAGGAAGGTGAGCAGGGGCTGCAGGAACCGCGCTGGCATGTCGGCCAGACACTCGGCCACTAGTAGTAGTAGTAGCACTCACTGGAGGTGGCGAGGCACACTATCACATAGACCCAGAGGGAGAAGAAGGCCACCAGAGCCAGGAAGGTGAGCAGGGGCTGCAGGAACAGCGCTGGCATGTCGGCCAGACACTCGGCCACTAGTAGTAGTAGTAGTAGCACTCACTGGAGGTGGAGAGGCACACTATCACATAGACCCAGAGGGAGAAGAAGGCCACCAGAGCCAGGAAGGTGAGCAGGGGCTGCAGGAACAGCGCTGGCATGTCGGCCAGACACTCGGCCACTAGTAGTAGTAGTAGTAGCAGTAGCACTCACTGGAGGTGGAGAGGCACACTATCACATAGACCCAGAGGGAGAAGAAGGCCACCAGAGCCAGGAAGGTGAGCAGGGGCTGCAGGAACAGCGCTGGCATGTCGGCCAGACACTCGGCCACTAGTAGTAGTAGTAGTAGTAGTAGCACTCACTGGAGGTGGAGAGGCACACTATCACATAGACCCAGAGGGAGAAGAAGGCCACCAGAGCCAGGAAGGTGAGCAGGGGCTGCAGGAACAGCGCTGGCATGTCGGCCAGACACTCGGCCACTAGTAGTAGTAGTAGTAGTAGTAGTAGTAGTAGTAGCACTCACTGGAGGTGGAGAGGCACACTATCACATAGACCCAGAGGGAGAAGAAGGCCACCAGAGCCAGGAAGGTGAGCAGGGGCTGCAGGAACAGCGCTGGCATGTCGGCCAGACACTCGGCCGCTACTAGTAGTAGTAGCACTCACTGGAGGTGGAGAGGTAAACTATCACATAGACCCAGAGGGAGAAGACGGCCACCAGAGCCAGGAAGGTGAGCAGGGGCTGCAGGAACAGCGCTAGCATGTCAGCCAGACACTCGGCCGCTACTAGTAGTAGTAGCACTCACTGGAGGTGGAGAGGTACACTATCACATAGACCCAGAGGGAGAAGACGGCCACCAGAGCCAGGAAGGTGAGCAGGGGCTGCAGGAAAAGCGCTGGCATGTCGGCCAGACACTCGGCCGCTACTAGTAGTAGTAGCACTTACTGGAGGTGGCGAGGCACACTATCACATAGACCCAGAGGGAGAAGACGGCCACCAGAGCCAGGAAGGTGACCAGGGGCTGCAGGAACAGCGCTGGCATGTCGGCCAGACACTCGGCCACTAGTAGTAGTAGTAGCACTCACTGGAGGTGGCGAGGCACACTATCACATAGACCCAGAGGGAGAAGACGGCCACCAGAGCCAGGAAGGTGAGCAGGGGCTGCAGGAACAGCGCTGGCATGTCGGCCAGACACTCGGCCACCAGTAGTAGTAGTAGTAGCACTCACTGGAGGTGGCGAGGCACACTAACACATAGACCCAGAGGGAGAAGAAGGCCACCAGAGCCAGGAAGGTGACCAGGGGCTGCAGGAACAGCGCTGGCATGTCGGCCAGACACTCGGCCACTAGTAGTAGTAGTAGCACTCACTGGAGGTGGAGAGGTACAATATCACATAGACCCAGAAGGAGAAGAAGGCCACCAGAGCCAGGAAGGTGAGCAGGGGCTGCAGGAACAGCGCAGGCATGTCGGCCTGACACACGGCCGCTACTAGTAGTAGTAGCACTCACTGGAGGTGGAGAGGTACACTATCACATAGACCCAGAGGGAGAAGAAGGCCACCAGAGCCAGGAAGGTGAGCAGGGGCTGCAGGAACAGCGCTGGCATGTCGGCCAGACACTCGGCCACCAGTAGTAGTAGTAGTAGCACTCACTGGAGGTGGCGAGGCACACTATCACATAGACCCAGAGGGAGAAGAAGGCCACCAGAGCCAGGAAGGTGAGCAGGGGCTGCAGGAACAGCGCTGGCATGTCGGCCAGACACTCGGCCACTAGTAGTAGTAGTAGCACTCACTGGAGGTGGAGAGGTACAATATCACATAGACCCAGAGGGAGAAGAAGGCCACCAGAGCCAGGAAGGTGAGCAGGGGCTGCAGGAACAGCGCTGGCATGTCGGCCAGACACTCGGCCACCAGTAGTAGTAGTAGTAGTAGTAGCACTCACTGGAGGTGGCGAGGCACACTATCACATAGACCCAGAGGGAGAAGAAGGCCACCAGAGCCAGGAAGGTGAGCAGGGGCTGCAGGAACAGCGCTGGCATGTCGGCCAGACACTCGGCCACCAGTAGTAGTAGTAGTAGCACTCACTGGAGGTGGCGAGGCACACTATCACATAGACCCAGAGGGAGAAGAAGGCTACCAGAGCCAGGAAGGTGAGCAGGGGCTGCAGGAACAGCGCTGGCATGTCGGCCAGAGACTCGGCCACTAGTAGTAGTAGTAGTAGTAGCACTCACTGGAGGTGGCGAGGCACACTATCACATAGACCCAGAGGGAGAAGAAGGCTACCAGAGCCAGGAAGGTGAGCAGGGGCTGCAGGAACAGCGCTGGCATGTCGGCCAGACACTCGGCCACTAGTAGTAGTAGTAGCACTCACTGGAGGTGGCGAGGCACACTATCACATAGACCCAGAGGGAGAAGAAGGCCACCAGAGCCAGGAAGGTGAGCAGGGGCTGCAGGAACAGCGCTGGCATGTCGGCCAGACACTCGGCCACCAGTAGTAGTAGTAGTAGCACTCACTGGAGGTGGCGAGGCACACTATCACATAGACCCAGAGGAAGAAGAAAACCACCAGAGCCAGGAAGGTGAGCAGGGGCTGCAGGAACAGCGCTGGCATGTCGGCCAGACACTCGGCCACTAGTAGTAGTAGTAGTAGTAGCACTCACTGGAGGTGGCGAGGCACACTATCACATAGACCCAGAGGGAGAAGAAGGCCACCAGAGCCAGGAAGGTGAGCAGGGGCTGCAGGAACAGCGCTGGCATGTCGGCCAGACACTCGGCCACTAGTAGTAGTAGTAGCACTCACTGGAGGTGGCGAGGCACACTATCACATAGACCCAAAGGGAGAAGAAGGCCACCAGAGCCAGGAAGGTGAGCAGGGGGTGCAGGAACAGCGCTGGCATGTCGGTCAGACACTCGGCCACCAGTAGTAGTAGTAGTAGCACTCACTGGAGGTGGCGAGGCACACTATCACATAGACCCAGAGGAAGAAGAAGGCCACCAGAGCCAGGAAGGTGAGCAGGGGCTGCAGGAACAGCGCTAGCATGTCAGTCAGTAATTCGGCCACTAGTAGTAGAAGTAGCACTCACTGGAGGTGGCGAGGCACACTATCACATAGACCCAGAGGGAGAAGAAGGCCACTAGAGCCAGGAAGGTGAGCAGGGGCTGCAGGAACAGCGCTGGCATGTCAGTCAGATACTCGGCCACTACTAGTAGTAGTAGTAGCACTCACTGGAGGTGGCGAGGCACACTATCACATAGACCCAGAGGAAGAAGAAGGCCACCAGAGCCAGGAAGGTGAGCAGGGGCTGCAGGAACAGCGCTGGCATGTTAGTCAGATACTCGGCCACTAGTAGTAGTAGTAGCACTCACTGGAGGTGGCGAGGCACACTATCACATAGACCCAGAGGGAGAAAAAGGCCACCAGAGCCAGGAAGGTGAGCAGGGGCTGCAGGAACAGCGCTGGCATGTCGGTCAGACACTCGGCCACTAGTAGTAGTAGTAGCACTCACTGGAGGTGGAGAGGCACACTATCACATAGACCCAGAGGGAGAAGAAGGCCACCAGAGCCAGGAAGGTGAGCAGGGGCTGCAGTAACAGCGCTGGCATGTCGGCCAGACACTCGGCCACTAGTAGTAGTAGTAGCACTCACTGGAGGTGTCGAGGCACACTATCACATAGACCCAGATGGAGAAGAAGGCCACCAGAGCCAGGAAGGTGAGCAGGGGCTGCAGTAACAGCGCTGGCATGTCGGCCAGACACTCGGCCACTAGTAGTAGTAGTAGCACTCACTGGAGGTGGCGAGGCACACTATCACATAGACCCAGAGGGAGAAGAAGGCCACCAGAGCCAGGAAGGTGAGAAGGGACTGCAGGAACAGCGCTGGCATGTCGGCCAGACACTCGGCCACTACAAGTAGTAGTATCACTCACTGGAGGTGGCGAGGCACACTATCACATAGACCCAGAGGGAGAAGAAGGCCACCAGAGCCAGGAAGGTGAGCAGGGGCTGCAGGAACAGCGCTGGCATGTCGGCCAGACACTCGGCCACTACTAGTAGTAGCAGCACACTGGAGAAGGCGAGGCACACTATCACATAGACCCAGAGGGAGAAGATCACCAGAGCCAAGAAGGTGAGCAGGGATTGCAGGAACAGCGCTGGCATGTCAGCCCGACACTCGGCCACTACTAGTAGTAGTAGCACTCACTGGAGGTGGCGAGGCACACTATCACATAGACCCAGAGGGAGAAGAAGGCCACCAGAGCCAGGAAGGTGAGCAGGGGCTGCAGGAACAGCGCTGGCATGTCGGCCAGACACTATGCAACTACTAGTAGTAGTAGCACTCACTGGAGGTGGCGAGGCACACTATCACATAGACCCAGAGGGAGAAGAAGGCCACCAGAGCCAGGAAGGTGAGCAGGGGCTGCAGGAACAGCGCTGGCAATTCGGCCAGACACTCGGCCACTAGTAGTAGTAGTAGCACTCACTGGAGGTGGCGAGGCACACTATCACATAGACCCAGAGGGAGAAGAAAGCCACCAGAGCCAGGAAGGTGAGCAGGGGCTGCAGGAACAGCGCTGGCAATTCGGCCAGACACTCGGCCACTAGTAGTAGAAGTAGCACTCACTGGAGGTGGCGAGGCACACTATCACATAGTCCCAGAGGGAGAAGAAGGGCACCAGAGCCAGGAAGGTGAGCAGGGGCTGCAGGAACAGCGCAGGCATGTTGGCCAGACACTCGGCCACTAGTAGTAGTAGTAGTAGCACTCACTGGAGGTGGCGAGGCACACTATCACATAGACCCAGAGGGAGAAGAAGGGCACCAGAGCCAGGAAGGTGAGCAGGGGCTGCAGGAACAGCGCTGGCATGTCGGCCAGACACTCGGCCACTAGTAGTAGTAGTAGCACTCACTGGAGGTGGCGAGGCACACTATTACATAGACCCAGAGGGAGAAGAAGGCCACCAGAGCCAGGAAGGTGAGCAGGGGCTGCAGGAACAGCGCTGGCATGTCGGCCAGACACTCGGCCACTACTAGTAGTAGTAGCACTCACTGGAGGTGGCGAGGCACACTATCACTTATACCCAGAGGGAGAAGAAGGCCACCAGAGCCAGGAAGGTGAGCAGGGGCTGCAGGAACAGCGCTGGCATGTCGGCCAGACACTCGGCCACTACTAGTAGTAGTAGCACTTACTGGAGGTGGCGAGGCACACTATCACATAGACCCAGAGGGAGAAGAAGGCCACCAGAGCCAGGAAGGTGAGCAGGGGCTGCAGGAACAGCGCAGGCATGTCGGCCAGACACTCGGCCACTACTAGTAGTAGTAGCACTCACTGAGGTGGAGAGGCACACTATCACATAGACCCAGAGGGAGAAGAAGGCCACCAGAGCCAGGAAGGTGAGCAGGGGCTGCAGGAACAGCGCTGGCATGTCGGCCAGACACTCGGCCACTACTAGTAGTAGTAGCACTCACTGGAGGTGGCGAGGCACACTATCACATAGACCCAGAGGAAGAAGAAGGCCACCAGAGCCAGGAAGGTGAGCAGGGGCTGCAGGAACAGCGCTGGCATGTCGGTCAGACACTCGGCCACCAGTAGTAGTAGTAGTAGCACTCACTGGAGGTGGCGAGGCACACTATCACTTAGACCCAGAGGGAGAAGAAGGCCACCAGAGCCAGGAAGGTGAGCAGGGGCTGCAGGAACAGCGCTGGCATGTCGGTCAGACACTCGGCCACCAGTAGTAGTAGTAGTAGCACTCACTGGAGGTGGCGAGGCACACTATCACATAGACCCAGAGGGAGAAGAAGGCCACCAGAGCCAGGAAGGTGAGCAGGGGCTGCAGGAACAGCGCTGGCATGTCGGCCAGACACTCGGCCACCAGTAGTAGTAGTAGTAGCACTCACTGGAGGTGGCGAGGCACACTATCACATAGACCCAGAGGGAGAAGAAGGCCACCAGAGCCAGGAAGGTGAGCAGGGGCTGCAGGAACAGCGCTGGCATGTCGGCCAGACACTCGGCCACTAGTAGTAGTAGTAGCACTCACTGGAGGTGGTGAGGCACACTATCACATAGACCCAGAGGAAGAAGAAGGCCACCAGAGCCAGGAAGGTGAGCAGGGGCTGCAGGAACAGCGCAGGCATGTCGGCCAGACACTCGGCCACTACTAGTAGTAGTAGCACTCACTGGAGGTGGCGAGGCACACTATCACATAGACCCAGAGGGAGAAGAAGGCCACCAGAGCCAGGAAGGTGAGCAGGGGCTGCAGGAACAGCGATGGCATGTCGGCCAGACACTCGGCCACTACTAGTAGTAGTAGCACTCACTGGAGGTGGCGAGGCACACTATCACATAGACCCAGAGGGAGAAGAAGGCCACTAGAGCCAGGAAGGTGAGCAGGGGCTGCAGGAACAGCGCTGGCATGTCGGCCAGATACTCGGCCACTACTAGTAGTAGTAGAGCACTCACTGGAGGTGGCAAGGCACACTATCACATAGACCCAGAGGAAGAAGAAGGCCACCAGAGCCAGGAAGGTGAGCAGGGGCTGCAGGAACAGCGCAGGCATGTCGGCCAGACACTCGGCCACTACTAGTAGTAGTAGCACTCACTGGAGGTGGCGAGGCACACTATCACATAGACCCAGAGGGAGAAGAAGGCCACCAGAGCCAGGAAGGTGAGCAGGGGCTGCAGGAACAGCGCTGGCATGTCGGCCAGACACTCGGCCACTAGTAGTAGTAGTAGCACTCACTGGAGGTGGCGAGGCACACTATCACATAGACCCAGAGGAAGAAGAAAACCACCAGAGCCAGGAAGGTGAGCAGGGGCTGCAGGAACAGCGCTGGCATGTCGGCCAGACACTCGGCCACAAGTAGTAGTAGTAGTAGCACTCACTGGAGGTTGCGAGGCACACTATCACATAGACCCAGAGGGAGAAGAAGGCCACCAGAGCCAGGAAGGTGAGCAGGGGCTGCAGGAACAGCGCAGGCATGTCGGCCAGACACTCGGCCACTAGTAGTAGTAGTAGCACTCACTGGAGGTGGCGAGGCACACTATCACATAGACCCAGAGGGAGAAGAAGGCCACCAGAGCCAGGAAGGTGAGCAGGGGCTGCAGGAACAGCGCTGGCATGTCGGCCAGACACTCGGCCACTAGTAGTAGTAGTAGCACTCACTGGAGGTGGCGAGGCACACTATCACATAGACCCAGAGGAAGAAGAAGGCCACCAGAGCCAGGAAGGTGAGCAGGGGCTGCAGGAACAGCGCAGGCATGTCGGCCAGACACTCGGCCACTACTAGTAGTAGTAGCACTCACTGGATGTGGCGAGGCACACTATCACATAGACCCAGAGGGAGAAGAAGGCCACCAGAGCCAGGTAGGTGAGCAGGGGCTGCAGGAACAGCGATGGCATGTCGGCCAGACACTCGGCCACTACTAGTAGTAGTAGCACTCACTGGAGGTGGCGAGGCACACTATCACATAGACCCAGAGGGAGAAGAAGGCCACTAGAGCCAGGAAGGTGAGCAGGGGCTGCAGGAACAGCGCTGGCATGTCGGCCAGATACTCGGCCACTACTAGTAGTAGTAGTAGCACTCACTGGAGGTGGCGAGGCACACTATCACATAGACCCAGAGGAAGAAGAAGGCAACCAGAGCCAGGAAGGTGAGCAGGGGCTGCAGGAACAGCGCAGGCATGTCGGCCAGACACTCGGCCACTACTAGTAGTAGTAGCACTCACTGGAGGTGGCGAGGCACACTATCACATAGACCCAGAGGGAGAAGAAGGCCACCAGAGCCAGGAAGGTGAGCAGGGGCTGCAGAAACAGCGCTGGCATGTCGGCCAGATACTCGGCCACTACTAGTAGTAGTAGTAGCACTCACTGGAGGTGGCGAGGCACACTATCACATAGACCCAGAGGGAGAAGAAGGCCACCAGAGCCAAAAAGGTGAGCAGGGGCTGCAGGAACAGCGCTGGCATGTCGGCCAGACACTCGGCCACTACTAGTAGTAGTAGCACTCACTGGAGGTGGCGAGGCACACTATCACTTAGACCCAGAGGGAGAAGAAGGCCACCAGAGCCAGGAAGGTGAGCAGGGGCTGCAGGAACAGCGCTGGCATGTCGGCCAGACATTCGGCCACTACTAGTAGTAGTAGCACTTACTGGAGGTGGCGAGGCACACTATCACATAGACCCAGAGGGAGAAGAAGGCCACCAGAGCCAGGAAGGTGAGCAGGGGCTGCAGGAACAGCGCAGGCATGTCGGCCAGACACTCGGCCACTACTAGTAGTAGTAGCACTCACTGGAGGTGGAGAGGCACACTATCACATAGACCCAGAGGGAGAAGAAGGCCACCAGAGCCAGGAAGGTGAGCAGGGGCTGCAGGAACAGCGCTGGCATGTCGGCCAGACACTCGGCCACTACTAGTAGTAGTAGCACTCACTGGAGGTGGCGAGGCACACTATCACATAGACCCAGAGGAAGAAGAAGGCCACCAGAGCCAGGAAGGTGAGCAGGGGCTGCAGGAACAGCGCTGGCATGTCGGTCAGACACTCGGCCACCAGTAGTAGTAGTAGTAGCACTCACTGGAGGTGGCGAGGCACACTATCACATAGACCCAGAGGAAGAAGAAAACCACCAGAGCCAGGAAGGTGAGCAGAGGCTGCAGGAACAGCGCTGGCATGTCGGCCAGACACTCGGCCACCAGTAGTAGTAGTAGTAACACTCACTGGAGGTGGCGAGGCACACTATCACATAGACCCAGAGGGAGAAGAAGGCCACCAGAGCCAGGAAGGTGAGCAGGGGCTGCAGGAACAGCGCTGGCATGTCGGCCAGACACTCGGCCAACAGTAGTAGTAGTAGTAGCACTCACTGGAGGTGGCGAGGCACACTATCACATAGACCCAGAGGGAGAAGAAGGCCACCAGAGCCAGGAAGGTGAGCAGGGGCTGCAGGAACAGCGCTGGCATGTCGGCCAGACACTCGGCCACTAGTAGTAGTAGTAGTAGCACTCACTGGAGGTGGCGAGGCACACTATCACATAGACCCAGATGGAGAAGAAAGCCACCAGAGCCAGGAAGATGAGCAGGGGCTGCAGGAACAGCGCTGGCATGTCGGTCAGACACTCGGCCACCAGTAGTAGTAGTAGTAGCACTCACTGGAGGTGGCAAGGCACACTATATAATAGACCCAGAGGGAGAAGAAGGCCACCAGAGCCAGGAAGGTGAGCAGGGGCTGCAGGAACAGCGCTGGCATGTCGGCCAGACACTCGGCCATCAGTAGTAGTAGTAGTAGCACTCACTGGAGGTGGCGAGGCACACTATCACATAGACCCAGAGGGAGAAGAAGGCCACCAGAGCCAGGAAGGTGAGCAGAGGCTGCAGGAACAGCGCTGGCATGTCGGCCAGACACTCGGCCACCAGTAGTAGTAGTAGTAGCACTCACTGGAGGTGGCGAGGCACACTATCACATAGACCCAGAGGGAGAAGGCTACCAGAGCCAGGAAGGTGAGCAGGGGCTGCAGGAACAGCGCTGGCATGTCGGCCAGACACTCGGCCACTCGTAGTAGTAGTAGTAGTAGTAGCACTCACTGGAGGTGGCGAGGCACACGATCACATAGACCCAGACGGAGAAGAAGACCACCAGAGCCAGGAAGGTGAGCAGGGGCTGCAGGAACAGCGCAGGCATGTCGGCCAGACACACGGCCGCTACTAGTAGTAGTAGCACTCACTGGAGGTGGAGAGGTACACTATCACATAGACCCAGAGGGAGAAGAAGGCCACCAGAGCCAGGAAGGTGAGCAGGGGCTGCAGGAACAGCGCTGGCATGTCGGCCAGACACTCGGCCACCAGTAGTAGTAGTAGTAGCACTCACTGGAGGTGGCGAGGCACACTATCACATAGACCCAGAGGGAGAAGAAGGCCACCAGAGCCAGGAAGGTGAGCAGGGGCTGCAGGAACAGCGCTGGCATGTCGGCCAGACACTCGGCCACTAGTAGTAGTAGTAGCACTCACTGGAGGTGGAGAGGTACAATATCACATAGACCCAGAGGGAGAAGAAGGCCACCAGAGCCAGGAAGGTGAGCAGGGGCTGCAGGAACAGCGCTGGCATGTCGGCCAGACACTCGGCCACCAGTAGTAGTAGTAGTAGTAGTAGCACTCACTGGAGGTGGCGAGGCACACTATCACATAGACCCAGAGGGAGAAGAAGGCCACCAGAGCCAGGAAGGTGAGCAGGGGCTGCAGGAACAGTGCTGGCATGTCGGCCAGACACTCGGCCACCAGTAGTAGTAGTAGTAGCACTCACTGGAGGTGGCGAGGCACACTATCACATAGACCCAGAGGGAGAAGAAGGCTACCAGAGCCAGGAAGGTGAGCAGGGGCTGCAGGAACAGCGCTGGCATGTCGGCCAGAGACTCGGCCACTAGTAGTAGTAGTAGTAGCACTCACTGGAGGTGGCGAGGCACACTATCACATAGACCCAGAGGGAGAAGAAGGCTACCAGAGCCAGGAAGGTGAGCAGGGGCTGCAGGAACAGCGCTGGCATGTCGGCCAGACACTCGGCCACTAGTAGTAGTAGTAGCACTCACTGGAGGTGGCGAGGCACACTATCACATAGACCCAGAGGGAGAAGAAGGCCACCAGAGCCAGGAAGGTGAGCAGGGGCTGCAGGAACAGCGCTGGCATGTCGGCCAGACACTCGGCCACCAGTAGTAGTAGTAGTAGCACTCACTGGAGGTGGCGAGGCACACTATCACATAGACCCAGAGGAAGAAGAAAACCACCAGAGCCAGGAAGGTGAGCAGGGGCTGCAGGAACAGCGCTGGCATGTCGGCCAGACACTCGGCCACTAGTAGTAGTAGTAGTAGTAGCACTCACTGGAGGTGGCGAGGCACACTATCTCATAGACCCAGAGGGAGAAGAAGGCCACCAGAGCCAGGAAGGTGAGCAGGGGCTGCAGGAACAGCGCTGGCATGTCGGTCAGACACTCGGCCACCAGTAGTAGTAGTAGTAGCACTCACTGGAGGTGGCGAGGCACACTATCACATAGACCCAGAGGAAGAAGAAGGACACCAGAGCCAGGAAGGTGAGCAGGGGCTGCAGGAACAGCGCTGGCATGTCAGTCAGTAACTCGGCCACTAGTAGTAGTAGTAGCACTCACTGGAGGTGGCGAGGCACACTATCACATAGACCCAGAGGGAGAAGAAGGCCACTAGAGCCAGGAAGGTGAGCAGGGGCTGCAGGAACAGCGCTGGCATGTCAGTCAGATACTCGGCCACTACTAGTAGTAGTAGTAGCACTCACTGGAGGTGGCGAGGCACACTATCACATAGACCCAGAGGAAGAAGAAGGCCACCAGAGCCAGGAAGGTGAGCAGGGGCTGCAGGAACAGCGCTGGCATGTCAGTCAGATACTCGGCCACTAGTAGTAGTAGTAGCACTCACTGGAGGTGGCGAGGCACACTATCACATAGACCCAGAGGGAGAAGAAGGCCACCAGAGCCAGGAAGGTGAGCAGGGGCTGCAGGAACAGCGCTGGCATGTCGGTCAGACACTCGGCCACTAGTAGTAGTAGTAGCACTCACTGGAGGTGGAGAGGCACACTATCACATAGACCCAGAGGGAGAAGAAGGCCACCAGAGCCAGGAAGGTGAGCAGGGGCTGCAGTAACAGCGCTGGCATGTCGGCCAGACACTCGGCCACTAGTAGTAGTAGTAGCACTCACTGGAGGTGTCGAGGCACACTATCACATAGACCCAGATGGAGAAGAAGGCCACCAGAGCCAGGAAGGTGAGCAGGGGCAGCAGTAACAGCGCTGGCATGTCGGCCAGACACTCGGCCACTAGTAGTAGTAGTAGCACTCACTGGAGGTGGCGAGGCACTCTATCACATAGACCCAGAGGGAGAAGAAGGCCACCAGAGCCAGGAAGGTGAGAAGGGACTGCAGGAACAGCGCTGGCATGTCGGCCAGACACTCGGCCACTACTAGTAGTAGTAGCACTCACTGGAGGAGGCGAGGCACACTATCACATAGACCCAGAGGGAGAAGAAGGCCACCAGAGCCAGGAAGGTGAGCAGGGGCTGCAGGAACAGCGCTGGCATGTCGGCCAGACACTCGGCCACCAGTAGTAGTAGTAGTAGCACTCACTGGAGGTGGCGAGGCACACTATCACATAGACCCAGAGGGAGAAGAAGGCTACCAGAGCCAGGAAGGTGAGCAGGGGCTGCAGGAACAGCGCTGGCATGTCGGCCAGACACTCGGCCACTCGTAGTAGTAGTAGTAGTAGTAGCACTCACTGGAGGTGGCGAGGCACACTATCACATAGACCCAGACGGAGAAGAAGACCACCAGAGCCAGGAAGGTGAGCAGGGGCTGCAGGAACAGCGCAGGCATGTCGGCCAGACACACGGCCGCTACTAGTAGTAGTAGCACTCACTGGAGGTGGAGAGGTACACTATCACATAGACCCAGAGGGAGAAGAAGGCCACCAGAACCAGGAAGGTGAGCAGGGGCTGCAGGAACAGCGCTGGCATGTCGGCCAGACACTCGGCCACCAGTAGTAGTAGTAGTAGCACTCACTGGAGGTGGCGAGGCACACTATCACATAGACCCAGAGGGAGAAGAAGGCCACCAGAGCCAGGAAGGTGAGCAGGGGCTGCAGGAACAGCGCTGGCATGTCGGCCAGACACTCGGCCACTAGTAGTAGTAGTAGCACTCACTGGAGGTGGAGAGGTACAATATCACATAGACCCAGAGGGAGAAGAAGGCCACCAGAGCCAGGAAGGTGAGCAGGGGCTGCAGGAACAGCGCTGGCATGTCGGCCAGACACTCGGCCACCAGTAGTAGTAGTAGTAGTAGTAGCACTCACTGGAGGTGGCGAGGCACACTATCACATAGACCCAGAGGGAGAAGAAGGCCACCAGAGCCAGGAAGGTGAGCAGGGGCTGCAGGAACAGTGCTGGCATGTCGGCCAGACACTCGGCCACCAGTAGTAGTAGTAGTAGCACTCACTGGAGGTGGCGAGGCACACTATCACATAGACCCAGAGGGAGAAGAAGGCTACCAGAGCCAGGAAGGTGAGCAGGGGCTGCAGGAACAGCGCTGGCATGTCGGCCAGAGACTCGGCCACTAGTAGTAGTAGTAGTAGCACTCACTGGAGGTGGCGAGGCACACTATCACATAGACCCAGAGGGAGAAGAAGGCTACCAGAGCCAGGAAGGTGAGCAGGGGCTGCAGGAACAGCGCTGGCATGTCGGCCAGACACTCGGCCACTAGTAGTAGTAGTAGCACTCACTGGAGGTGGCGAGGCACACTATCACATAGACCCAGAGGGAGAAGAAGGACACCAGAGCCAGGAAGGTGAGCAGGGGCTGCAGGAACAGCGCTGGCATGTCGGCCAGACACTCGGCCACCAGTAGTAGTAGTAGTAGCACTCACTGGAGGTGGCGAGGCACACTATCACATAGACCCAGAGGAAGAAGAAAACCACCAGAGCCAGGAAGGTGAGCAGGGGCTGCAGGAACAGCGCTGGCATGTCGGCCAGACACTCGGCCACTAGTAGTAGTAGTAGTAGTAGCACTCACTGGAGGTGGCGAGGCACACTATCACATAGACCCAGAGGGAGAAGAAGGCCACCAGAGCCAGGAAGGTGAGCAGGGGCTGCAGGAACAGCGCTGGCATGTCGGCCAGACACTCGGCCACTAGTAGTAGTAGTAGCACTCACTGGAGGTGGCGAGGCACACTATCACATAGACCCAGAGGGAGAAGAAGGCCACCAGAGCCAGGAAGGTGAGCAGGGGCTGCAGGAACAGCGCTGGCATGTCGGTCAGACACTCGGCCACCAGTAGTAGTAGTAGTAGCACTCACTGGAGGTGGCGAGGCACACTATCACATAGACCCAGAGGAAGAAGAAGGACACCAGAGCCAGGAAGGTGAGCAGGGGCTGCAGGAACCGCGCTGGCATGTCAGTCAGTAACTCGGCCACTAGTAGTAGTAGTAGCACTCACTGGAGGTGGCGAGGCACACTATCACATAGACCCAGAGGGAGAAGAAGGCCACTAGAGCCAGGAAGGTGAGCAGGGGCTGCAGGAACAGCGCTGGCATGTCAGTCAGATACTCGGCCATTACTAGTAGTAGTAGTAGCACTCACTGGAGGTGGCGAGGCACACTATCACATAGACCCAGAGGAAGAAGAAGGCCACCAGAGCCAGGAAGGTGAGCAGGGGCTGCAGGAACAGCGCTGGCATGTCAGTCAGATACTCGGCCACTAGTAGTAGTAGTAGCACTCACTGGAGGTGGCGAGGCACACTATCACATAGACCCAGAGGGAGAAGAAGGCCACCAGAGCCAGGAAGGTGAGCAGGGGCTGCAGGAACAGCGCTGGCATGTCGGTCAGACACTCGGCCACTAGTAGTAGTAGTAGCACTCACTGGAGGTGGAGAGGCACACTATCACATAGACCCAGAGGGAGAAGAAGGCCACCAGAGCCAGGAAGGTGAGCAGGGGCTGCAGTAACAGCGCTGGCATGTCGGCCAGACACTCGGCCACTAGTAGTAGTAGTAGCACTCACTGGAGGTGTCGAGGCACACTATCACATAGACCCAGATGGAGAAGAAGGCCACCAGAGCCAGGAAGGTGAGCAGGGGCAGCAGTAACAGCGCTGGAATGTCGGCCAGACACTCGGCCACTAGTAGTAGTAGTAGCACTCACTGGAGGTGGCGAGGCACACTATCACATAGACCCAGAGGGAGAAGAAGGCCACCAGAGCCAGGAAGGTGAGAAGGGACTGCAGGAACAGCGCTGGCATGTCGGCCAGACACTCGGCCACTACTAGTAGTAGTAGCACTCACTGGAGGAGGCGAGGCACACTATCACATAGACCCAGAGGGAGAAGAAGGCCACCAGAGCCAGGAAGGTTAGCAGGGGCTGCAGGAACAGTGCTGTCATGTCGGCCAGACACTGGGCCACTACTAGTAGTAGTAGCACTCACTGGAGGTGGCGAGGCACACTATCACATAGACCCAGAGGGAGAAGAAGGCCACCAGAGCCAGGAAGGTGAGATGGCACTGCAGGAACAGCGCTGGCATGTCGGCCAGACACTCGGCCACTACAAGTAGTAGTATCACTCACTGGAGGTGGCGAGGCACACTATCACATAGACCCAGAGGGAGAAGAAGGCCACCAGAGCCAGGAAGGTGAGCAGGGGCTGCAGGAACAGCGCTGGCATGTCGGCCAGACACTCGGCCACTACTAGTAGTAGCAGCACACTGGAGAAGGCGAGGCACACTATCACATAGACCCAGAGGGAGAAGAAGATCACCAGAGCCAAGAAGGTGAGCAGGGATTGCAGGAACAGCGCTGGCATGTCAGCCCGACACTCGGCCACTACTAGTAGTAGTAGCACTCACTGGAGGTGGCGAGGCACACTATCACATAGACCCAGAGGGAGAAGAAGGCCACCAGAGCCAGGAAGGTGAGCAGGGGCTGCAGGAACAGCGCTGGCATGTCGGCCAGACACTATGCCACTACTAGTAGTAGTAGCACTCACTGGAGGTGGCGAGGCACACTATCACATAGACCCAGAGGGAGAAGAAGGCCACCAGAGCCAGGAAGGTGAGCAGGGGCTGCAGGAACAGCGCTGGCAATTCGGCCAGACACTCGGCCACTAGTAGTAGTAGTAGCACTCACTGGAGGTGGCGAGGCACACTATCACATAGACCCAGAGGGAGAAGAAAGCCACCAGAGCCAGGAAGGTGAGCAGAAGCTGCAGGAACAGCGCTGGCAATTCGGCCAGACACTCGGCCACTAGTAGTAGTAGTAGCACTCACTGGAGGTGGCGAGGCACACTATCACATAGTCCCAGAGGGAGAAGAAGGGCACCAGAGCCAGGAAGGTGAGCAGGGGCTGCAGGAACAGCGCAGGCATGTTGGCCAGACACTCGGCCACTAGTAGTAGTAGTAGTAGCACTCACTGGAGGTGGCGAGGCACACTATCACATAGACCCAGAGGGAGAAGAAGGGCACCAGAGCCAGGAAGGTGAGCAGGGGCTGCAGGAACAGCGCTGGCATGTCGGCCAGACACTCGGCCACTAGTAGTAGTAGTAGCACTCACTGGAGGTGGCGAGGCACACTATTACATAGACCCAGAGGGAGAAGAAGGCCACCAGAGCCAGGAAGGTGAGCAGGGGCTGCAGGAACAGCGCTGGCATGTCAGTCAGATACTCGGCCACTACTAGTAGTAGTAGTAGCACTCACTGGAGGTGGCGAGGCACACTATCACATAGACCCAGAGGGAGAAGAAGGGCACCAGAGCCAGGAAGGTGAGCAGGGGCTGCAGGAACAGCGCTGGCATGTCGGCCAGACACTTGGCCACTAGTAGTAGTAGTAGCACTCACTGGAGGTGGCGAGGCACACTATCACATAGACCCAGAGGGAGAAGAAGGCCACCAGAGCCAGGAAGGTGAGCAGGGGCTGCAGGAACAGCGCTGGCATGTCGGCCAGACACTCGGCCACTACTAGTAGTAGTAGCACTCACTGGAGGTGGCGAGGCACACTATCACTTAGACCCAGAGGGAGAAGAAGGCCACCAGAGCCAGGAAGGTGAGCAGGGGCTGCAGGAACAGCGCTGGCATGTCGGCCAGACACTCGGCCACTACTAGTAGTAGTAGCACTTACTGGAGGTGGCGAGGCACACTATCACATAGACCCAGAGGGAGAAGAAGGCCACCAGAGCCAGGAAGGTGAGCAGGGGCTGCAGGAACAGCGCTGGCATGTCGGCCAGACACTCGGCCAACAGTAGTAGTAGTAGTAGCACTCACTGGAGGTGGCGAGGCACACTATCACATAGACCCAGAGGGAGAAGAAGGCCACCAGAGCCAGGAAGGTGAGCAGAGGCTGCAGGAACAGCGCTGGCATATCGGCCAGACAGTCGGCCACTAGTAGTAGTAGTAGTAGCACTCACTGGAGGTGGCGAGGCACACTATCACATAGACCCAGAGGGAGAAGAAGGCCACCAGAGCCAGGAAGGTGAGCAGGGGCTGCAGGAACCGCGCTGGCATGTCGGCCAGACACTCGGCCACTAGTAGTAGTAGTAGCACTCACTGGAGGTGGCGAGGCACACTATCACATAGACCCAGAGGGAGAAGAAGGCCACCAGAGCCAGGAAGGTGAGCAGGGGCTGCAGGAACAGCGCTGGCATGTCGGCCAGACACTCGGCCACTAGTAGTAGTAGTAGCACTCACTGGAGGTGGAGAGGCACACTATCACATAGACCCAGAGGGAGAAGAAGGCCACCAGAGCCAGGAAGGTGAGCAGGGGCTGCAGGAACAGCGCTGGCATGTCGGCCAGACACTCGGCCACTAGTAGTAGTAGTAGTAGCAGTAGCACTCACTGGAGGTGGAGAGGCACACTATCACATAGACCCAGAGGGAGAAGAAGGCCACCAGAGCCAGGAAGGTGAGCAGGGGCTGCAGGAACAGCGCTGGCATGTCGGCCAGACACTCGGCCACTAGTAGTAGTAGTAGTAGTAGTAGCACTCACTGGAGGTGGAGAGGCACACTATCACATAGACCCAGAGGGAGAAGAAGGCCACCAGAGCCAGGAAGGTGAGCAGGGGCTGCAGGAACAGCGCTGGCATGTCGGCCAGACACTCGGCCACTAGTAGTAGTAGTAGTAGTAGTAGTAGTAGTAGTAGTAGCACTCACTGGAGAAGGAGAGGCACACTATCACATAGACCCAGAGGGAGAAGAAGGCCACCAGAGCCAGGAAGGTGAGCAGGGGCTGCAGGAACAGCGCTGGCATGTCGGCCAGACACTCGGCCGCTACTAGTAGTAGTAGCACTCACTGGAGGTGGAGAGGTAAACTATCACATAGACCCAGAGGGAGAAGACGGCCACCAGAGCCAGGAAGGTGAGCAGGGGCTGCAGGAACAGCGCTGGCATGTCAGCCAGACACTCGGCCGCTACTAGTAGTAGTAGCACTCACTGGAGGTGGAGAGGTACACTATCACATAGACCCAGAGGGAGAAGACGGCCACCAGAGCCAGGAAGGTGAGCAGGGGCTGCAGGAAAAGCGCTGGCATGTCGGCCAGACACTCGGCCGCTACTAGTAGTAGTAGCACTTACTGGAGGTGGCGAGGCACACTATCACATAGACCCAGAGGGAGAAGACGGCCACCAGAGCCAGGAAGGTGACCAGGGGCTGCAGGAACAGCGCTGGCATGTCGGCCAGACACTCGGCCACTAGTAGTAGTAGTAGCACTCACTGGAGGTGGAGAGGTACACTATCACATAGACCCAGAGGGAGAAGACGGCCACCAGAGCCAGGAAGGTGAGCAGGGGCTGCAGGAACAGCGCTGGCATGTCGGCCAGACACTCGGCCACCAGTAGTAGTAGTAGTAGCACTCACTGGAGGTGGCGAGGCACACTATCACATAGACCCAGAGGGAGAAGAAGGCCACCAGAGCCAGGAAGGTGACCAGGGGCTGCAGGAACAGCGCTGGCATGTCGGCCAGACACTCGGCCACTAGTAGTAGTAGTAGCACTCACTGGAGGTGGAGAGGTACAATATCACATAGACCCAGAGGGAGAAGAAGGCCACCAGAGCCAGGAAGGTGAGCAGGGGCTGCAGGAACAGCGCTGGCATGTCGGCCAGACACTCGGCCACCAGTAGTAGTAGTAGTAGCACTCACTGGAGGTGGCGAGGCACACTATCACATAGACCCAGAGGGAGAAGAAGGCTACCAGAGCCAGGAAGGTGAGCAGGGGCTGCAGGAACAGCGCTGGCATGTCGGCCAGACACTCGGCCACTAGTAGTAGTAGTAGTAGTAGTAGCACTCACTGGAGGTGGCGAGGCACACTATCACATAGACCCAGACGGAGAAGAAGACCACCAGAGCCAGGAAGGTGAGCAGGGGCTGCAGGAACAGCGCAGGCATGTCGGCCTGACACACGGCCGCTACTAGTAGTAGTAGCACTCACTGGAGGTGGAGAGGTACACTATCACATAGACCCAGAGGGAGAAGAAGGCCACCAGAGCCAGGAAGGTGAGCAGGGGCTGCAGGAACAGCGCTGGCATGTCGGCCAGACACTCGGCCACCAGTAGTAGTAGTAGTAGCACTCACTGGAGGTGGCGAGGCACACTATCACATAGACCCAGAGGGAGAAGAAGGCCACCAGAGCCAGGAAGGTGAGCAGGGGCTGCAGGAACAGCGCTGGCATGTCGGCCAGACACTCGGCCACTAGTAGTAGTAGTAGCACTCACTGGAGGTGGAGAGGTACAATATCACATAGACCCAGAGGGAGAAGAAGGCCACCAGAGCCAGGAAGGTGAGCAGGGGCTGCAGGAACAGCGCTGGCATGTCGGCCAGACACTCGGCCACCAGTAGTAGTAGTAGTAGTAGTAGCACTCACTGGAGGTGGCGAGGCACACTATCACATAGACCCAGAGGGAGAAGAAGGCCACCAGAGCCAGGAAGGTGAGCAGGGGCTGCAGGAACAGCGCTGGCATGTCGGCCAGACACTCGGCCACCAGTAGTAGTAGTAGTAGCACTCACTGGAGGTGGCGAGGCACACTATCACATAGACCCAGAGGGAGAAGAAGGCTACCAGAGCCAGGAAGGTGAGCAGGGGCTGCAGGAACAGCGCTGGCATGTCGGCCAGAGACTCGGCCACTAGTAGTAGTAGTAGTAGTAGCACTCACTGGAGGTGGCGAGGCACACTATCACATAGACCCAGAGGGAGAAGAAGGCTACCAGAGCCAGGAAGGTGAGCAGGGGCTGCAGGAACAGCGCTGGCATGTCGGCCAGACACTCGGCCACTAGTAGTAGTAGTAGCACTCACTGGAGGTGGCGAGGCACAATATCACATAGACCCAGAGGGAGAAGAAGGCCACCAGAGCCAGGAAGGTGAGCAGGGGCTGCAGGAACAGCGCTGGCATGTCGGCCAGACACTCGGCCACCAGTAGTAGTAGTAGTAGCACTCACTGGAGGTGGCGAGGCACACTATCACATAGACCCAGAGGAAGAAGAAAACCACCAGAGCCAGGAAGGTGAGCAGGGGCTGCAGGAACAGCGCTGGCATGTCGGCCAGACACTCGGCCACTAGTAGTAGTAGTAGTAGCACTCACTGGAGGTGGCGAGGCACACTATCACATAGACCCAGAGGGAGAAGAAGGCCACCAGAGCCAGGAAGGTGAGCAGGGGCTGCAGGAACAGCGCTGGCATGTCGGCCAGACACTCGGCCACTAGTAGTAGTAGTAGCACTCACTGGAGGTGGCGAGGCACACTATCACATAGACCCAGAGGGAGAAGAAGGCCACCAGAGCCAGGAAGGTGAGCAGGGGCTGCAGGAACAGCGCTGGCATGTCGGTCAGACACTCGGCCACCAGTAGTAGTAGTAGTAGCACTCACTGGAGGTGGCGAGGCACACTATCACATAGACCCAGAGGAAGAAGAAGGCCACTAGAGCCAGGAAGGTGAGCAGGGGCTGCAGGAACAGCGCTGGCATGTCAGTCAGTAACTCGGCCACTAGTAGTAGTAGTAGCACTCACTGGAGGTGGCGAGGCACACTATCACATAGACCCAGAGGGAGAAGAAGGCCACTAGAGCCAGGAAGGTGAGCAGGGGCTGCAGGAACAGCGCTGGCATGTCAGTCAGATACTCGGCCACTACTAGTAGTAGTAGTAGCACTCACTGGAGGTGGCGAGGCACACTATCACATAGACCCAGAGGGAGAAGAAGGGCACCAGAGCCAGGAAGGTGAGCAGGGGCTGCAGGAACAGCGCTGGCATGTCGGCCAGACACTCGGCCACTAGTAGTAGTAGTAGCACTCACTGGAGGTGGCGAGGCACACTATTACATAGACCCAGAGGGAGAAGAAGGCCACCAGAGCCAGGAAGGTGAGCAGGGGCTGCAGGAACAGCGCTGGCATGTCAGTCAGATACTCGGCCACTACTAGTAGTAGTAGTAGCACTCACTGGAGGTGGCGAGGCTAACTATCACATAGACCCAGAGGGAGAAGAAGGCCACCAGAGCCAGGAAGGTGAGCAGGGGCTGCAGGAACAGCGCTGGCATGTCGGCCAGACACTTGGCCACTAGTAGTAGTAGTAGCACTCACTGGAGGTGGCGAGGCACACTATCACATAGACCCAGAGGGAGAAGAAGGCCACCAGAGCCAGGAAGGTGAGCAGGGGCTGCAGGAACAGCGCTGGCATGTCGGCCAGACACTCGGCCACTACTAGTAGTAGTAGCACTCACTGGAGGTGGCGAGGCACACTATCACTTAGACCCAGAGGGAGAAGAAGGCCACCAGAGCCAGGAAGGTGAGCAGGGGCTGCAGGAACAGCGCTGGCATGTCGGCCAGACACTCGGCCACTACTAGTAGTAGTAGCACTTACTGGAGGTGGCGAGGCACACTATCACATAGACCCAGAGGGAGAAGAAGGCCACCAGAGCCAGGAAGGTGAGCAGGGGCTGCAGGAACAGCGCTGGCATGTCGGCCAGACACTCGGCCAACAGTAGTAGTAGTAGTAGCACTCACTGGAGGTGGCGAGGCACACTATCACATAGACCCAGATGGAGAAGAAGGCCACCAGAGCCAGGAAGGTGAGCAGAGGCTGCAGGAACAGCGCTGGCATATCGGCCAGACACTCGGCCACTAGTAGTAGTAGTAGTAGCACTCACTGGAGGTGGCGAGGCACACTATCACATAGACCCAGAGGGAGAAGAAGGCCACCAGAGCCAGGAAGGTGAGCAGGGGCTGCAGGAACCGCGCTGGCATGTCGGCCAGACACTCGGCCACTAGTAGTAGTAGTAGCACTCACTGGAGGTGGCGAGGCACACTATCACATAGACCCAGAGGGAGAAGAAGGCCACCAGAGCCAGGAAGGTGAGCAGGGGCTGCAGGAACAGCGCTGGCATGTCGGCCAGACACTCGGCCACTAGTAGTAGTAGTAGTAGCACTCACTGGAGGTGGAGAGGCACACTATCACATAGACCCAGAGGGAGAAGAAGGCCACCAGAGCCAGGAAGGTGAGCAGGGGCTGCAGGAACAGCGCTGGCATGTCGGCCAGACACTCGGCCACTAGTAGTAGTAGTAGTAGCAGTAGCACTCACTGGAGGTGGAGAGGCACACTATCACATAGACCCAGAGGGAGAAGAAGGCCACCAGAGCCAGGAAGGTGAGCAGGGGCTGCAGGAACAGCGCTGGCATGTCGGCCAGACACTCGGCCACTAGTAGTAGTAGTAGTAGTAGCACTCACTGGAGGTGGAGAGGCACACTATCACATAGACCCAGAGGGAGAAGAAGGCCACCAGAGCCAGGAAGGTGAGCAGGGGCTGCAGGAACAGCGCTGGCATGTCGGCCAGACACTCGGCCACTAGTAGTAGTAGTAGTAGTAGTAGTAGTAGTAGCACTCACTGGAGGTGGAGAGGCACACTATCACATAGACCCAGAGGGAGAAGAAGGCCACCAGAGCCAGGAAGGTGAGCAGGGGCTGCAGGAACAGCGCTGGCATGTCGGCCAGACACTCGGCCGCTACTAGTAGTAGTAGCACTCACTGGAGGTGGAGAGGTAAACTATCACATAGACCCAGAGGGAGAAGACGGCCACCAGAGCCAGGAAGGTGAGCAGGGGCTGCAGGAACAGCGCTAGCATGTCAGCCAGACACTCGGCCGCTACTAGTAGTAGTAGCACTCACTGGAGGTGGAGAGGTACACTATCACATAGACCCAGAGGGAGAAGACGGCCACCAGAGCCAGGAAGGTGAGCAGGGGCTGCAGGAAAAGCGCTGGCATGTCGGCCAGACACTCGGCCGCTACTAGTAGTAGTAGCACTTACTGGAGGTGGCGAGGCACACTATCACATAGACCCAGAGGGAGAAGACGGCCACCAGAGCCAGGAAGGTGACCAGGGGCTGCAGGAACAGCGCTGGCATGTCGGCCAGACACTCGGCCACTAGTAGTAGTAGTAGCACTCACTGGAGGTGGCGAGGCACACTATCACATAGACCCAGAGGGAGAAGACGGCCACCAGAGCCAGGAAGGTGAGCAGGGGCTGCAGGAACAGCGCTGGCATGTCGGCCAGACACTCGGCCACCAGTAGTAGTAGTAGTAGCACTCACTGGAGGTGGCGAGGCACACTATCACATAGACCCAGAGGGAGAAGAAGGCCACCAGAGCCAGGAAGGTGACCAGGGGCTGCAGGAACAGCGCTGGCATGTCGGCCAGACACTCGGCCACTAGTAGTAGTAGTAGCACTCACTGGAGGTGGAGAGGTACAATATCACATAGACCCAGAAGGAGAAGAAGGCCACCAGAGCCAGGAAGGTGAGCAGGGGCTGCAGGAACAGCGCAGGCATGTCGGCCTGACACACGGCCGCTACTAGTAGTAGTAGCACTCACTGGAGGTGGAGAGGTACACTATCACATAGACCCAGAGGGAGAAGAAGGCCACCAGAGCCAGGAAGGTGAGCAGGGGCTGCAGGAACAGCGCTGGCATGTCGGCCAGACACTCGGCCACCAGTAGTAGTAGTAGTAGCACTCACTGGAGGTGGCGAGGCACACTATCACATAGACCCAGAGGGAGAAGAAGGCCACCAGAGCCAGGAAGGTGAGCAGGGGCTGCAGGAACAGCGCTGGCATGTCGGCCAGACACTCGGCCACTAGTAGTAGTAGTAGCACTCACTGGAGGTGGAGAGGTACAATATCACATAGACCCAGAGGGAGAAGAAGGCCACCAGAGCCAGGAAGGTGAGCAGGGGCTGCAGGAACAGCGCTGGCATGTCGGCCAGACACTCGGCCACCAGTAGTAGTAGTAGTAGTAGTAGCACTCACTGGAGGTGGCGAGGCACACTATCACATAGACCCAGAGGGAGAAGAAGGCCACCAGAGCCAGGAAGGTGAGCAGGGGCTGCAGGAACAGCGCTGGCATGTCGGCCAGACACTCGGCCACCAGTAGTAGTAGTAGTAGCACTCACTGGAGGTGGCGAGGCACACTATCACATAGACCCAGAGGGAGAAGAAGGCTACCAGAGCCAGGAAGGTGAGCAGGGGCTGCAGGAACAGCGCTGGCATGTCGGCCAGAGACTCGGCCACTAGTAGTAGTAGTAGTAGTAGCACTCACTGGAGGTGGCGAGGCACACTATCACATAGACCCAGAGGGAGAAGAAGGCTACCAGAGCCAGGAAGGTGAGCAGGGGCTGCAGGAACAGCGCTGGCATGTCGGCCAGACACTCGGCCACTAGTAGTAGTAGTAGCACTCACTGGAGGTGGCGAGGCACACTATCACATAGACCCAGAGGGAGAAGAAGGCCACCAGAGCCAGGAAGGTGAGCAGGGGCTGCAGGAACAGCGCTGGCATGTCGGCCAGACACTCGGCCACCAGTAGTAGTAGTAGTAGCACTCACTGGAGGTGGCGAGGCACACTATCACATAGACCCAGAGGAAGAAGAAAACCACCAGAGCCAGGAAGGTGAGCAGGGGCTGCAGGAACAGCGCTGGCATGTCGGCCAGACACTCGGCCACTAGTAGTAGTAGTAGTAGTAGCACTCACTGGAGGTGGCGAGGCACACTATCACATAGACCCAGAGGGAGAAGAAGGCCACCAGAGCCAGGAAGGTGAGCAGGGGCTGCAGGAACAGCGCTGGCATGTCGGCCAGACACTCGGCCACTAGTAGTAGTAGTAGCACTCACTGGAGGTGGCGAGGCACACTATCACATAGACCCAAAGGGAGAAGAAGGCCACCAGAGCCAGGAAGGTGAGCAGGGGGTGCAGGAACAGCGCTGGCATGTCGGTCAGACACTCGGCCACCAGTAGTAGTAGTAGTAGCACTCACTGGAGGTGGCGAGGCACACTATCACATAGACCCAGAGGAAGAAGAAGGCCACCAGAGCCAGGAAGGTGAGCAGGGGCTGCAGGAACAGCGCTAGCATGTCAGTCAGTAATTCGGCCACTAGTAGTAGAAGTAGCACTCACTGGAGGTGGCGAGGCACACTATCACATAGACCCAGAGGGAGAAGAAGGCCACTAGAGCCAGGAAGGTGAGCAGGGGCTGCAGGAACAGCGCTGGCATGTCAGTCAGATACTCGGCCACTACTAGTAGTAGTAGTAGCACTCACTGGAGGTGGCGAGGCACACTATCACATAGACCCAGAGGAAGAAGAAGGCCACCAGAGCCAGGAAGGTGAGCAGGGGCTGCAGGAACAGCGCTGGCATGTCAGTCAGATACTCGGCCACTAGTAGTAGTAGTAGCACTCACTGGAGGTGGCGAGGCACACTATCACATAGACCCAGAGGGAGAAAAAGGCCACCAGAGCCAGGAAGGTGAGCAGGGGCTGCAGGAACAGCGCTGGCATGTCGGTCAGACACTCGGCCACTAGTAGTAGTAGTAGCACTCACTGGAGGTGGAGAGGCACACTATCACATAGACCCAGAGGGAGAAGAAGGCCACCAGAGCCAGGAAGGTGAGCAGGGGCTGCAGTAACAGCGCTGGCATGTCGGCCAGACACTCGGCCACTAGTAGTAGTAGTAGCACTCACTGGAGGTGTCGAGGCACACTATCACATAGACCCAGATGGAGAAGAAGGCCACCAGAGCCAGGAAGGTGAGCAGGGGCTGCAGTAACAGCGCTGGCATGTCGGCCAGACACTCGGCCACTAGTAGTAGTAGTAGCACTCACTGGAGGTGGCGAGGCACACTATCACATAGACCCAGAGGGAGAAGAAGGCCACCAGAGCCAGGAAGGTGAGAAGGGACTGCAGGAACAGCGCTGGCATGTCGGCCAGACACTCGGCCACTACAAGTAGTAGTATCACTCACTGGAGGTGGCGAGGCACACTATCACATAGACCCAGAGGGAGAAGAAGGCCACCAGAGCCAGGAAGGTGAGCAGGGGCTGCAGGAACAGCGCTGGCATGTCGGCCAGACACTCGGCCACTACTAGTAGTAGCAGCACACTGGAGAAGGCGAGGCACACTATCACATAGACCCAGAGGGAGAAGATCACCAGAGCCAAGAAGGTGAGCAGGGATTGCAGGAACAGCGCTGGCATGTCAGCCCGACACTCGGCCACTACTAGTAGTAGTAGCACTCACTGGAGGTGGCGAGGCACACTATCACATAGACCCAGAGGGAGAAGAAGGCCACCAGAGCCAGGAAGGTGAGCAGGGGCTGCAGGAACAGCGCTGGCATGTCGGCCAGACACTATGCAACTACTAGTAGTAGTAGCACTCACTGGAGGTGGCGAGGCACACTATCACATAGACCCAGAGGGAGAAGAAGGCCACCAGAGCCAGGAAGGTGAGCAGGGGCTGCAGGAACAGCGCTGGCAATTCGGCCAGACACTCGGCCACTAGTAGTAGTAGTAGCACTCACTGGAGGTGGCGAGGCACACTATCACATAGACCCAGAGGGAGAAGAAAGCCACCAGAGCCAGGAAGGTGAGCAGGGGCTGCAGGAACAGCGCTGGCAATTCGGCCAGACACTCGGCCACTAGTAGTAGAAGTAGCACTCACTGGAGGTGGCGAGGCACACTATCACATAGTCCCAGAGGGAGAAGAAGGGCACCAGAGCCAGGAAGGTGAGCAGGGGCTGCAGGAACAGCGCAGGCATGTTGGCCAGACACTCGGCCACTAGTAGTAGTAGTAGTAGCACTCACTGGAGGTGGCGAGGCACACTATCACATAGACCCAGAGGGAGAAGAAGGGCACCAGAGCCAGGAAGGTGAGCAGGGGCTGCAGGAACAGCGCTGGCATGTCGGCCAGACACTCGGCCACTAGTAGTAGTAGTAGCACTCACTGGAGGTGGCGAGGCACACTATTACATAGACCCAGAGGGAGAAGAAGGCCACCAGAGCCAGGAAGGTGAGCAGGGGCTGCAGGAACAGCGCTGGCATGTCGGCCAGACACTCGGCCACTACTAGTAGTAGTAGCACTCACTGGAGGTGGCGAGGCACACTATCACTTATACCCAGAGGGAGAAGAAGGCCACCAGAGCCAGGAAGGTGAGCAGGGGCTGCAGGAACAGCGCTGGCATGTCGGCCAGACACTCGGCCACTACTAGTAGTAGTAGCACTTACTGGAGGTGGCGAGGCACACTATCACATAGACCCAGAGGGAGAAGAAGGCCACCAGAGCCAGGAAGGTGAGCAGGGGCTGCAGGAACAGCGCAGGCATGTCGGCCAGACACTCGGCCACTACTAGTAGTAGTAGCACTCACTGGAGGTGGAGAGGCACACTATCACATAGACCCAAAGGGAGAAGAAGGCCACCAGAGCCAGGAAGGTGAGCAGGGGCTGCAGGAACAGCGCTGGCATGTCGGCCAGACACTCGGCCACTACTAGAAGTAGTAGCACTCACTGGAGGTGGCGAGGCACACTATCACATAGACCCAGAAGAAGAAGAAAACCACCAGAGCCAGGAAGGTGAGCAGGGGCTGCAGGAACAGCGCTGGCATGTCGGCCAGACACTCGGCCAACAGTAGTAGTAGTAGTAGCACTCACTGGAGGTGGCGAGGCACACTATCACATAGACCCAGAGGGAGAAGAAGGCCACCAGAGCCAGGAAGGTGAGCAGGGGCTGCAGGAACAGCGCTGGCATGTCGGCCAGACACTCGGCCAACAGTAGTAGTAGTAGTAGCACTCACTGGAGGTGGCGAGGCACACTATCACATAGACCCAGAGGGAGAAGAAGGCCACCAGAGCCAGGAAGGTGAGCAGAGGCTGCAGGAACAGCGCTGGCATATCGGCCAGACACTCGGCCACTAGTAGTATTAGTAGTAGCACTAACTGGAGGTGGCGAGGCACACTATCACATAGACCCAGAGGGAGAAGAAGGCCACCAGAGCCAGGAAGGTGAGCAGGGGCTGCAGGAACCGCGCTGGCATGTCGGCCAGACACTCGGCCACTAGTAGTAGTAGTAGCACTCACTGGAGGTGGCGAGGCACACTATCACATAGACCCAAAGGGAGAAGAAGGCCACCAGAGCCAGGAAGGTGAGCAGGGGCTGCAGGAACAGCGCTGGCATGTCGGCCAGACACTCGGCCACTAGTAGTAGTAGTAGTAGCACTCACTGGAGGTGGAGAGGCACACTATCACATAGACCCAGAGGGAGAAGAAGGCCACCAGAGCCAGGAAGGTGAGCAGGGGCTGCAGGAACAGCGCTGGCATGTCGGCCAGACACTCGGCCACTATTAGTAGTAGTAGTAGCAGTAGCACTCACTGGAGGTGGAGAGGCACACTATCACATAGACCCAGAGGGAGAAGAAGGCCACCAGAGCCAGGAAGGTGAGCAGGGGCTGCAGGAACAGCGCTGGCATGTCGGCCAGACACTCGGCCACTAGTAGTAGTAGTAGTAGTAGTAGCACTCACTGGAGGTGGAGAGGCACACTATCACATAGACCCAGAGGGAGAAGAAGGCCACCAGAGCCAGGAAGGTGAGCAGGGGCTGCAGGAACAGCGCTGGCATGTCGGCCAGACACTCGGCCACTAGTAGTAGTAGTAGTAGTAGTAGTAGTAGTAGCACTCACTGGAGGTGGAGAGGCACACTATCACATAGACTCAGAGGGAGAAGAAGGCCACCAGAGCCAGGAAGGTGAGCAGGGGCTGCAGGAACAGCGCTGGCATGTCGGCCAGACACTCGGCCGCTACTAGTAGTAGTAGCACTCACTGGAGGTGGAGAGGTAAACTATCACTAAGACGCAGAGGGAGAAGACGGCCACCAGAGCCAGGAAGGTGAGCAGGGGCTGCAGGAACAGCGCTGGCATGTCAGCCAGACACTCGGCCGCTACTAGTAGTAGTAGCACTCACTGGAGGTGGAGAGGTACACTATCACATAGACCCAGAGGGAGAAGACGGCCACCAGAGCCAGGAAGGTGAGCAGGGGCTGCAGGAAAAGCGCTGGCATGTCGGCCAGACACTCGGCCGCTACTAGTAGTAGTAGCACTTACTGGAGGTGGCGAGGCACACTATCACATAGACCCAGAGGGAGAAGACGGCCACCAGAGCCAGGAAGGTGAGCAGGGGCTACAGGAACAGCGCTGGCATGTCGGCCAGACACTCGGCCACTAGTAGTAGTAGTAGCACTCACTGGAGGTGGAGAGGTACACTATCACATAGACCCAGAGGGAGAAGACGGCCACCAGAGCCAGGAAGGTGAGCAGGGGCTGCAGGAACAGCGCTGGCATGTCGGCCAGACACTCGGCCACCAGTAGTAGTAGTAGTAGCACTCACTGGAGGTAGCGAGGCACACTATCACATAGACCCAGAGGGAGAAGAAGGCCACCAGAGCCAGGAAGGTGACCAGGGGCTGCAGGAACAGCGCTGGCATGTCGGCCAGACACTCGGCCACTAGAAGTAGTAGTAGCACTCACTGGAGGTGGAGAGGTACAATATCACATAGACCCAGAGGGAGAAGAAGGCCACCAGAGCCAGGAAGGTGAGCAGGGGCTGCAGGAACAGCGCTGGCATGTCGGCCAGACACTCGGCCACCAGTAGTAGTAGTAGTAGCACTCACTGGAGGTGGCGAGGCACACTATCAAATAGACCCAGAGGGAGAAGAAGGCTACCAGAGCCAGGAAGGTGAGCAGGGGCTGCAGGAACAGCGCTGGCATGTCGGCCAGACACTCGGCCACTAGTAGTAGTAGTAGTAGTAGTAGCACTCACTGGAGGTGGCGAGGCACACTATCACATAGACCCAGACGGAGAAGAAGACCACCAGAGCCAGGAAGGTGAGCAGGGGCTGCAGGAACAGCGCAGGCATGTCGGCCAGACACACGGCCGCTACTAGTAGTAGTAGCACTCACTGGAGGTGGAGAGGTACACTATCACATAGACCCAGAGGGAGAAGAAGGCCACCAGAGCCAGGAAGGTGAGCAGGGGCTGCAGGAACAGCGCTGGCATGTCGGCCAGACACTCGGCCACCAGTAGTAGTAGTAGTAGCACTCACTGGAGGTGGCGAGGCACACTATCACATAGACCCAGAGGGAGAAGAAGGCCACCAGAGCCAGGAAGGTGAGCAGGGGCTGCAGGAACAGCGCTGGCATGTCGGCCAGACACTCGGCCACTAGTAGTAGTAGTAGCACTCACTGGAGGTGGAGAGGTACAATATCACATAGACCCAGAGGGAGAAGAAGGCCACCAGAGCCAGGAAGGTGAGCAGGGGCTGCAGGAACAGCGCTGGCATGTCGGCCAGACACTCGGCCACCAGTAGTAGTAGTAGTAGTTGTAGTAGCACTCACTGGAGGTGGCGAGGCACACTATCACATAGACCCAGAGGGAGAAGAAGGCCACCAGAGCCAGGAAGGTGAGCAGGGGCTGCAGGAACAGCGCTGGCATGTCGGCCAGACACTCGGCCACCAGTAGTAGTAGTAGTAGCACTCACTGGAGGTGGCGAGGCACACTATCACATAGACCCAGAGGGAGAAGAAGGCTACCAGAGCCAGGAAGGTGAGCAGGGGCTGCAGGAACAGCGCTGGCATGTCGGCCAGAGACTCGGCCACTAGTAGTAGTAGTAGTAGCACTCACTGGAGGTGGCGAGGCACACTATCACATAGACCCAGAGGGAGAAGAAGGCTACCAGAGCCAGGAAGGTGAGCAGGGGCTGCAGGAACAGCGCTGGCATGTCGGCCAGACACTCGGCCACTAGTAGTAGTAGTAGCACTCACTGGAGGTGGCGAGGCACACTATCACATAGACCCAGAGGGAGAAGAAGGCCACCAGAGCCAGGAAGGTGAGCAGGGGCTGCAGGAACAGCGCTGGCATGTCGGCCAGACACTCGGCCACCAGTAGTAGTAGTAGTAGCACTCACTGGAGGTGGCGAGGCACACTATCACATAGACCCAGAGGAAGAAGAAAACCACCAGAGCCAGGAAGGTGAGCAGGGGCTGCAGGAACAGCGCTGGCATGTCGGCCAGACACTCGGCCACTAGTAGTAGTAGTAGTAGTAGCACTCACTGGAGGTGGCGAGGCACACTATCACATAGACCCAGAGGGAGAAGAAGGCCACCAGAGCCAGGAAGGTGAGCAGGGGCTGCAGGAACAGCGCTGGCATGTCGGTCAGACACTCGGCCACCAGTAGTAGTAGTAGTAGCACTCACTGGAGGTGGCGAGGCACACTATCACATAGACCCAGAGGAAGAAGAAGGCCACCAGAGCCAGGAAGGTGAGCAGGGGCTGCAGGAACAGCGCTGGCATGTCAGTCAGTAACTCGGCCACTAGTAGTAGTAGTAGCACTCACTGGAGGTGGCGAGGCACACTATCACATAGACCCAGAGGGAGAAGAAGGCCACTAGAGCCAGGAAGGTGAGCAGGGGCTGCAGGAACAGCGCTGGCATGTCAGTCAGATACTCGGCCACTACTAGTAGTAGTAGTAGCACTCACTGGAGGTGGCGAGGCACACTATCACATAGACCCAGAGGAAGAAGAAGGCCACCAGAGCCAGGAAGGTGAGCAGGGGCTGCAGGAACAGCGCTGGCATGTCAGTCAGATACTCGGCCACTAGTAGTAGTAGTAGCACTCACTGGAGGTGGCGAGGCACACTATCACATAGACCCAGAGGGAGAAGAAGGCCACCAGAGCCAGGAAGGTGAGCAGGGGCTGCAGGAACAGCGCTGGCATGTCGGTCAGACACTCGGCCACTAGTAGTAGTAGTAGCACTCACTGGAGGTGGAGAGGCACACTATCACATAGACCCAGAGGGAGAAGAAGGCCACCAGAGCCAGGAAGGTGAGCAGGGGCTGCAGTAACAGCGCTGGCATGTCGGCCAGACACTCGGCCACTAGTAGTAGTAGTAGCACTCACAGGAGGTGTCGAGGCACACTATCACATAGACCCAGATGGAGAAGAAGGCCACCAGAGCCAGGAAGGTGAGCAGGGGCTGCAGTAACAGCGCTGGCATGTCGGCCAGACACTCGGCCACTAGTAGTAGTAGTAGCACTCACTGGAGGTGGCGAGGCACACTATCACATAGACCCAGAGGGAGAAGAAGGCCACCAGAGCCAGGAAGGTGAGAAGGGACTGCAGGAACAGCGCTGGCATGTCGGCCAGACACTCGGCCACTACTAGTAGTAGTAGCACTCACTGGAGGAGGCGAGGCACACTATCACATAGACCCAGAGGGAGAAGAAGGCCACCAGAGCCAGGAAGGTTAGCAGGGGCTGCAGGAACAGTGCTGGCATGTCGGCCAGACACTGGGCCACTACTAGTAGTAGTAGCACTCACTGAAGGTGGCGAGGCACACTATCACATAGACCCAGAGGGAGAAGAAGGCCACCAGAGCCAGGAAGGTGAGATGGCACTGCAGGAACAGCGCTGGCATGTCGGCCAGACACTCGGCCACTACAAGTAGTAGTATCACTCACTGGAGGTGGCGAGGCACACTATCACATAGACCCAGAGGGAGAAGAAGGGCACCAGAGCCAGGAAGGTGAGCAGGGGCTGCAGGAACAGCGCTGGCATGTCGGCCAGACACTTGGCCACTAGTAGTAGTAGTAGCACTCACTGGAGGTGGCGAGGCACACTATCACATAGACCCAGAGGGAGAAGAAGGCCACCAGAGCCAGGAAGGTGAGCAGGGGCTGCAGGAACAGCGCTGGCATGTCGGCCAGACACTCGGCCACTACTAGTAGTAGTAGCACTCACTGGAGGTGGCGAGGCACACTATCACTTAGACCCAGAGGGAGAAGAAGGCCACCAGAGCCAGGAAGGTGAGCAGGGGCTGCAGGAACAGCGCTGGCATGTCGGCCAGACACTCGGCCACTACTAGTAGTAGTAGCACTTACTGAAGGTGGCGAGGCACACTATCACATAGACCCAGAGGGAGAAGAAGGCCACCAGAGCCAGGAAGGTGAGCAGGGGCTGCAGGAACAGCGCAGGCATGTCGGCCAGACACTCGGCCACTACTAGTAGTAGTAGCACTCACTGGAGGTGGAGAGGCACACTATCACATAGACCCAGAGGGAGAAGAAGGCCACCAGAGCCAGGAAGGTGAGCAGGGGCTGCAGGAACAGCGCTGGCATGTCGGCCAGACACTCGGCCACTACTAGTAGTAGTAGCACTTACTGGAGGTTGCGAGGCACACTATCACATAGACCCAGAGGAAGAAGAAGGCCACCAGAGCCAGGAAGGAGAGCAGGGGCTGCAGGAACAGCGCTGGCATGTCGGTCAGACACTCGGCCACCAGTAGTAGTAGTAGCACTCACTGGAGGTGGCGAGGCACACTATCACATAGACCCAGAGGGAGAAGAAGGCCACCAGAGCCAGGAAGGTGAGCAGGGGCTGCAGGAACAGCGCTGGCATGTCGGCCAGACACTCGGCCACTACTAGTAGTAGTAGCACTCACTGGAGGTGGCGAGGCACACTATCACTTAGACCCAGAGGGAGAAGAAGGCCACCAGAGCCAGGAAGGTGAGCAGGGGCTGCAGGAACAGCGCTGGCATGTCGGCCAGACACTCGGCCACTACTAGTAGTAGTAGCACTTACTGGAGGTGGCGAGGCACACTATCACATAGACCCAGAGGGAGAAGAAGGCCACCAGAGCCAGGAAGGTGAGCAGGGGCTGCAGGAACAGCGCTGGCATGTCGGTCAGACACTCGGCCACCAGTAGTAGTAGTAGCACTCACTGGAGGTGGCGAGGCACACTATCACATAGACCCAGAGGGAGAAGAAGGCCACCAGAGCCAGGAAGGTGAGCAGGGGCTGCAGGAACAGCGCTGGCATGTCGGTCAGACACTCGGCCACCAGTAGTAGTAGTAGCACTCACTGGAGGTGGCGAGGCACACAATCACATAGACCCAGAGGGAGAAGAAGGCCACCAGAGCCAGGAAGGTGAGCAGGGGCTGCAGGAACAGCGCTGGCATGTCGGCCAGACACTCGGCCACTACTAGTAGTAGTAGCACTCACTGGAGGTGGAGAGGCACACTATCACATAGACCCAGAGGGAGAAGAAGGCCACCAGAGCCAGGAAGGTGAGCAGGGGCTGCAGGAACAGCGCTGGCATGTCGGCCAGACACTCGGCCACTACTAGTAGTAGTAGCACTTACTGGAGGTGGCGAGGCACACTATCACATAGACCCAGAGGGAGAAGAAGGCCACCAGAGCCAGGAAGGTGAGCAGGGGCTGCAGGAACAGCGCTGGCATGTCGGCCAGACACTCGGCCAACAGTAGTAGTAGTAGTAGCACTCACTGGAGGTGGCGAGGCACACTATCACATAGACCCAGAGGGAGAAGAAGGCCACCAGAGCCAGGAAGGTGAGCAGAGGCTGCAGGAACAGCGCTGGCATATCGGCCAGACAGTCGGCCACTAGTAGTAGTAGTAGTAGCACTCACTGGAGGTGGCGAGGCACACTATCACATAGACCCAGAGGGAGAAGAAGGCCACCAGAGCCAGGAAGGTGAGCAGGGGCTGCAGGAACCGCGCTGGCATGTCGGCCAGACACTCGGCCACTAGTAGTAGTAGTAGCACTCACTGGAGGTGGCGAGGCACACTATCACATAGACCCAGAGGGAGAAGAAGGCCACCAGAGCCAGGAAGGTGAGCAGGGGCTGCAGGAACAGCGCTGGCATGTCGGCCAGACACTCGGCCACTAGTAGTAGTAGTAGCACTCACTGGAGGTGGAGAGGCACACTATCACATAGACCCAGAGGGAGAAGAAGGCCACCAGAGCCAGGAAGGTGAGCAGGGGCTGCAGGAACAGCGCTGGCATGTCGGCCAGACACTCGGCCACTAGTAGTAGTAGTAGTAGCAGTAGCACTCACTGGAGGTGGAGAGGCACACTATCACATAGACCCAGAGGGAGAAGAAGGCCACCAGAGCCAGGAAGGTGAGCAGGGGCTGCAGGAACAGCGCTGGCATGTCGGCCAGACACTCGGCCACTAGTAGTAGTAGTAGTAGTAGTAGCACTCACTGGAGGTGGAGAGGCACACTATCACATAGACCCAGAGGGAGAAGAAGGCCACCAGAGCCAGGAAGGTGAGCAGGGGCTGCAGGAACAGCGCTGGCATGTCGGCCAGACACTCGGCCACTAGTAGTAGTAGTAGTAGTAGTAGTAGTAGTAGTAGTAGCACTCACTGGAGAAGGAGAGGCACACTATCACATAGACCCAGAGGGAGAAGAAGGCCACCAGAGCCAGGAAGGTGAGCAGGGGCTGCAGGAACAGCGCTGGCATGTCGGCCAGACACTCGGCCGCTACTAGTAGTAGTAGCACTCACTGGAGGTGGAGAGGTAAACTATCACATAGACCCAGAGGGAGAAGACGGCCACCAGAGCCAGGAAGGTGAGCAGGGGCTGCAGGAACAGCGCTGGCATGTCAGCCAGACACTCGGCCGCTACTAGTAGTAGTAGCACTCACTGGAGGTGGAGAGGTACACTATCACATAGACCCAGAGGGAGAAGACGGCCACCAGAGCCAGGAAAGTGAGCAGGGGCTGCAGGAAAAGCGCTGGCATGTCGGCCAGACACTCGGCCGCTACTAGTAGTAGTAGCACTTACTGGAGGTGGCGAGGCACACTATCACATAGACCCAGAGGGAGAAGACGGCCACCAGAGCCAGGAAGGTGACCAGGGGCTGCAGGAACAGCGCTGGCATGTCGGCCAGACACTCGGCCACTAGTAGTAGTAGTAGCACTCACTGGAGGTGGAGAGGTACACTATCACATAGACCCAGAGGGAGAAGACGGCCACCAGAGCCAGGAAGGTGAGCAGGGGCTGCAGGAACAGCGCTGGCATGTCGGCCAGACACTCGGCCACCAGTAGTAGTAGTAGTAGCACTCACTGGAGGTGGCGAGGCACACTATCACATAGACCCAGAGGGAGAAGAAGGCCACCAGAGCCAGGAAGGTGACCAGGGGCTGCAGGAACAGCGCTGGCATGTCGGCCAGACACTCGGCCACTAGTAGTAGTAGTAGCACTCACTGGAGGTGGAGAGGTACAATATCACATAGACCCAGAGGGAGAAGAAGGCCACCAGAGCCAGGAAGGTGAGCAGGGGCTGCAGGAACAGCGCTGGCATGTCGGCCAGACACTCGGCCACCAGTAGTAGTAGTAGTAGCACTCACTGGAGGTGGCGAGGCACACTATCACATAGACCCAGAGGGAGAAGAAGGCTACCAGAGCCAGGAAGGTGAGCAGGGGCTGCAGGAACAGCGCTGGCATGTCGGCCAGACACTCGGCCACTAGTAGTAGTAGTAGTAGTAGTAGCACTCACTGGAGGTGGCGAGGCACACTATCACATAGACCCAGACGGAGAAGAAGACCACCAGAGCCAGGAAGGTGAGCAGGGGCTGCAGGAACAGCGCAGGCATGTCGGCCTGACACACGGCCGCTACTAGTAGTAGTAGCACTCACTGGAGGTGGAGAGGTACACTATCACATAGACCCAGAGGGAGAAGAAGGCCACCAGAGCCAGGAAGGTGAGCAGGGGCTGCAGGAACAGCGCTGGCATGTCGGCCAGACACTCGGCCACCAGTAGTAGTAGTAGTAGCACTCACTGGAGGTGGCGAGGCACACTATCACATAGACCCAGAGGGAGAAGAAGGCCACCAGAGCCAGGAAGGTGAGCAGGGGCTGCAGGAACAGCGCTGGCATGTCGGCCAGACACTCGGCCACTAGTAGTAGTAGTAGCACTCACTGGAGGTGGAGAGGTACAATATCACATAGACCCAGAGGGAGAAGAAGGCCACCAGAGCCAGGAAGGTGAGCAGGGGCTGCAGGAACAGCGCTGGCATGTCGGCCAGACACTCGGCCACCAGTAGTAGTAGTAGTAGTAGTAGCACTCACTGGAGGTGGCGAGGCACACTATCACATAGACCCAGAGGGAGAAGAAGGCCACCAGAGCCAGGAAGGTGAGCAGGGGCTGCAGGAACAGCGCTGGCATGTCGGCCAGACACTCGGCCACCAGTAGTAGTAGTAGTAGCACTCACTGGAGGTGGCGAGGCACACTATCACATAGACCCAGAGGGAGAAGAAGGCTACCAGAGCCAGGAAGGTGAGCAGGGGCTGCAGGAACAGCGCTGGCATGTCGGCCAGAGACTCGGCCACTAGTAGTAGTAGTAGTAGTAGCACTCACTGGAGGTGGCGAGGCACACTATCACATAGACCCAGAGGGAGAAGAAGGCTACCAGAGCCAGGAAGGTGAGCAGGGGCTGCAGGAACAGCGCTGGCATGTCGGCCAGACACTCGGCCACTAGTAGTAGTAGTAGCACTCACTGGAGGTGGCGAGGCACAATATCACATAGACCCAGAGGGAGAAGAAGGCCACCAGAGCCAGGAAGGTGAGCAGGGGCTGCAGGAACAGCGCTGGCATGTCGGCCAGACACTCGGCCACCAGTAGTAGTAGTAGTAGCACTCACTGGAGGTGGCGAGGCACACTATCACATAGACCCAGAGGAAGAAGAAAACCACCAGAGCCAGGAAGGTGAGCAGGGGCTGCAGGAACAGCGCTAGCATGTCGGCCAGACACTCGGCCACTAGTAGTAGTAGTAGTAGTAGCACTCACTGGAGGTGGCGAGGCACACTATCACATAGACCCAGAGGGAGAAGAAGGCCACCAGAGCCAGGAAGGTGAGCAGGGGCTGCAGGAACAGCGCTGGCATGTCGGCCAGACACTCGGCCACTAGTAGTAGTAGTAGCACTCACTGGAGGTGGCGAGGCACACTATCACATAGACCCAGAGGGAGAAGAAGGCCACCAGAGCCAGGAAGGTGAGCAGGGGCTGCAGGAACAGCGCTGGCATGTCGGTCAGACACTCGGCCACCAGTAGTAGTAGTAGTAGCACTCACTGGAGGTGGCGAGGCACACTATCACATAGACCCAGAGGAAGAAGAAGGCCACTAGAGCCAGGAAGGTGAGCAGGGGCTGCAGGAACAGCGCTGGCATGTCAGTCAGTAACTCGGCCACTAGTAGTAGTAGTAGCACTCACTGGAGGTGGCGAGGCACACTATCACATAGACCCAGAGGGAGAAGAAGGCCACTAGAGCCAGGAAGGTGAGCAGGGGCTGCAGGAACAGCGCTGGCATGTCAGTCAGATACTCGGCCACTACTAGTAGTAGTAGTAGCACTCACTGGAGGTGGCGAGGCACACTATCACATAGACCCAGAGGGAGAAGAAGGGCACCAGAGCCAGGAAGGTGAGCAGGGGCTGCAGGAACAGCGCTGGCATGTCGGCCAGACACTCGGCCACTAGTAGTAGTAGTAGCACTCACTGGAGGTGGCGAGGCACACTATTACATAGACCCAGAGGGAGAAGAAGGCCACCAGAGCCAGGAAGGTAAGCAGGGGCTGCAGGAACAGCGCTGGCATGTCAGTCAGATACTCGGCCACTACTAGTAGTAGTAGTAGCACTCACTGGAGGTGGCGAGGCTAACTATCACATAGACCCAGAGGGAGAAGAAGGGCACCAGAGCCAGGAAGGTGAGCAGGGGCTGCAGGAACAGCGCTGGCATGTCGGCCAGACACTTGGCCACTAGTAGTAGTAGTAGCACTCACTGGAGGTGGCGAGGCACACTATCACATAGACCCAGAGGGAGAAGAAGGCCACCAGAGCCAGGAAGGTGAGCAGGGGCTGCAGGAACAGCGCTGGCATGTCGGCCAGACACTCGGCCACTACTAGTAGTAGTAGCACTCACTGGAGGTGGCGAGGCACACTATCACTTAGACCCAGAGGGAGAAGAAGGCCACCAGAGCCAGGAAGGTGAGCAGGGGCTGCAGGAACAGCGCTGGCATGTCGGCCAGACACTCGGCCACTACTAGTAGTAGTAGCACTTACTGGAGGTGGCGAGGCACACTATCACATAGACCCAGAGGGAGAAGAAGGCCACCAGAGCCAGGAAGGTGAGCAGGGGCTGCAGGAACAGCGCTGGCATGTCGGCCAGACACTCGGCCAACAGTAGTAGTAGTAGTAGCACTCACTGGAGGTGGCGAGGCACACTATCACATAGACCCAGATGGAGAAGAAGGCCACCAGAGCCAGGAAGGTGAGCAGAGGCTGCAGGAACAGCGCTGGCATATCGGCCAGACACTCGGCCACTAGTAGTAGTAGTAGTAGCACTCACTGGAGGTGGCGAGGCACACTATCACATAGACCCAGAGGGAGAAGAAGGCCACCAGAGCCAGGAAGGTGAGCAGGGGCTGCAGGAACCGCGCTGGCATGTCGGCCAGACACTCGGCCACTAGTAGTAGTAGTAGCACTCACTGGAGGTGGCGAGGCACACTATCACATAGACCCAGAGGGAGAAGAAGGCCACCAGAGCCAGGAAGGTGAGCAGGGGCTGCAGGAACAGCGCTGGCATGTCGGCCAGACACTCGGCCACTAGTAGTAGTAGTAGTAGCACTCACTGGAGGTGGAGAGGCACACTATCACATAGACCCAGAGGGAGAAGAAGGCCACCAGAGCCAGGAAGGTGAGCAGGGGCTGCAGGAACAGCGCTGGCATGTCGGCCAGACACTCGGCCACTAGTAGTAGTAGTAGTAGCAGTAGCACTCACTGGAGGTGGAGAGGCACACTATCACATAGACCCAGAGGGAGAAGAAGGCCACCAGAGCCAGGAAGGTGAGCAGGGGCTGCAGGAACAGCGCTGGCATGTCGGCCAGACACTCGGCCACTAGTAGTAGTAGTAGTAGTAGCACTCACTGGAGGTGGAGAGGCACACTATCACATAGACCCAGAGGGAGAAGAAGGCCACCAGAGCCAGGAAGGTGAGCAGGGGCTGCAGGAACAGCGCTGGCATGTCGGCCAGACACTCGGCCACTAGTAGTAGTAGTAGTAGTAGTAGTAGTAGTAGTAGTAGTAGCACTCACTGGAGGTGGAGAGGCACACTATCACATAGACCCAGAGGGAGAAGAAGGCCACCAGAGCCAGGAAGGTGAGCAGGGGCTGCAGGAACAGCGCTGGCATGTCGGCCAGACACTCGGCCGCTACTAGTAGTAGTAGCACTCACTGGAGGTGGAGAGGTAAACTATCACATAGACCCAGAGGGAGAAGACGGCCACCAGAGCCAGGAAGGTGAGCAGGGGCTGCAGGAACAGCGCTGGCATGTCAGCCAGACACTCGGCCGCTACTAGTAGTAGTAGCACTCACTGGAGGTGGAGAGGTACACTATCACATAGACCCAGAGGGAGAAGACGGCCACCAGAGCCAGGAAGGTGAGCAGGGGCTGCAGGAACAGCGCTGGCATGTCGGCCAGACACTCGGCCACTACTAGTAGTAGTAGCACTTACTGGAGGTGGCGAGGCACACTATCACATAGACCCAGAGGGAGAAGACGGCCACCAGAGCCAGGAAGGTGAGCAGGGGCTGCAGGAACAGCGCTGGCATGTCGGCCAGACACTCGGCCACTACTAGTAGTAGTAGCACTTACTGGAGGTGGCGAGGCACACTATCACATAGACCCAGAGGGAGAAGACGGCCACCAGAGCCAGGAAGGTGAGCAGGGGCTGCAGGAAAAGCGCTGGCATGTCGGCCAGACACTCGGCCGCTACTAGTAGTAGTAGCACTTACTGGAGGTGGCGAGGCACACTATCACATAGACCCAGAGGGAGAAGACGGCCACCAGAGCCAGGAAGGTGAGCAGGGGCTGCAGGAACAGCGCTGGCATGTCGGCCAGACACTCGGCCACTACTAGTAGTAGTAGCACTTACTGGAGGTGGCGAGGCACACTATCACATAGACCCAGAGGGAGAAGACGGCCACCAGAGCCAGGAAGGTGAGCAGGGGCTGCAGGAAAAGCGCTGGCATGTCGGCCAGACACTCGGCCGCTACTAGTAGTAGTAGCACTTACTGGAGGTGGCGAGGCACACTATCACATAGACCCAGAGGGAGAAGACGGCCACCAGAGCCAGGAAGGTGACCAGGGGCTGCAGGAACAGCGCTGGCATGTCGGCCAGACACTCGGCCACTAGTAGTAGTAGTAGCACTCACTGGAGGTGGCGAGGCACACTATCACATAGACCCAGAGGGAGAAGACGGCCACCAGAGCCAGGAAGGTGAGCAGGGGCTGCAGGAACAGCGCTGGCATGTCGGCCAGACACTCGGCCACCAGTAGTAGTAGTAGTAGCACTCACTGGAGGTGGCGAGGCACACTATCACATAGACCCAGAGGGAGAAGAAGGCCACCAGAGCCAGGAAGGTGACCAGGGGCTGCAGGAACAGCGCTGGCATGTCGGCCAGACACTCGGCCACTAGTAGTAGTAGTAGCACTCACTGGAGGTGGAGAGGTACAATATCACATAGACCCAGAGGGAGAAGAAGGCCACCAGAGCCAGGAAGGTGAGCAGGGGCTGCAGGAACAGCGCAGGCATGTCGGCCTGACACACGGCCGCTACTAGTAGTAGTAGCACTCACTGGAGGTGGAGAGGTACACTATCACATAGACCCAGAGGGAGAAGAAGGCCACCAGAGCCAGGAAGGTGAGCAGGGGCTGCAGGAACAGCGCTGGCATGTCGGCCAGACACTCGGCCACCAGTAGTAGTAGTAGTAGCACTCACTGGAGGTGGCGAGGCACACTATCACATAGACCCAGAGGGAGAAGAAGGCCACCAGAGCCAGGAAGGTGAGCAGGGGCTGCAGGAACAGCGCTGGCATGTCGGCCAGACACTCGGCCACTAGTAGTAGTAGTAGCACTCACTGGAGGTGGAGAGGTACAATATCACATAGACCCAGAGGGAGAAGAAGGCCACCAGAGCCAGGAAGGTGAGCAGGGGCTGCAGGAACAGCGCTGGCATGTCGGCCAGACACTCGGCCACCAGTAGTAGTAGTAGTAGTAGTAGCACTCACTGGAGGTGGCGAGGCACACTATCACATAGACCCAGAGGGAGAAGAAGGCCACCAGAGCCAGGAAGGTGAGCAGGGGCTGCAGGAACAGCGCTGGCATGTCGGCCAGACACTCGGCCACCAGTAGTAGTAGTAGTAGCACTCACTGGAGGTGGCGAGGCACACTATCACATAGACCCAGAGGGAGAAGAAGGCTACCAGAGCCAGGAAGGTGAGCAGGGGCTGCAGGAACAGCGCTGGCATGTCGGCCAGAGACTCGGCCACTAGTAGTAGTAGTAGTAGTAGCACTCACTGGAGGTGGCGAGGCACACTATCACATAGACCCAGAGGGAGAAGAAGGCTACCAGAGCCAGGAAGGTGAGCAGGGGCTGCAGGAACAGCGCTGGCATGTCGGCCAGACACTCGGCCACTAGTAGTAGTAGTAGCACTCACTGGAGGTGGCGAGGCACACTATCACATAGACCCAGAGGGAGAAGAAGGCCACCAGAGCCAGGAAGGTGAGCAGGGGCTTCAGGAACAGCGCTGGCTTGTCGGCCAGACACTCGGCCACCAGTAGTAGTAGTAGTAGCACTCACTGGAGGTGGCGAGGCACACTATCACATAGACCCAGAGGAAGAAGAAAACCACCAGAGCCAGGAAGGTGAGCAGGGGCTGCAGGAACAGCGCTGGCATGTCGGCAGACACTCGGCCACTAGTAGTAGTAGTAGTAGTAGCACTCACTGGAGGTGGCGAGGCACACTATCACATAGACCCAGAGGGAGAAGAAGGCCACCAGAGCCAGGAAGGTGAGCAGGGGCTGCAGGAACAGCGCTGGCATGTCGGCCAGACACTCGGCCACTAGTAGTAGTAGTAGCACTCACTGGAGGTGGCGAGGCACACTATCACATAGACCCAGAGGGAGAAGAAGGCCACCAGAGCCAGGAAGGTGAGCAGGGGCTGCAGGAACAGCGCTGGCATGTCGGTCAGACACTCGGCCACCAGTAGTAGTAGTAGTAGCACTCACTGGAGGTGGCGAGGCACACTATCACATAGACCCAGAGGAAGAAGAAGGCCACCAGAGCCAGGAAGGTGAGCAGGGGCTGCAGGAACAGCGCTGGCATGTCAGTCAGTAATTCGGCCACTAGTAGTAGTAGTAGCACTCACTGGAGGTGGCGAGGCACACTATCACATAGACCCAGAGGGAGAAGAAGGCCACTAGAGCCAGGAAGGTGAGCAGGGGCTGCAGGAACAGCGCTGGCATGTCAGTCAGATACTCGGCCACTACTAGTAGTAGTAGTAGCACTCACTTGAGGTGGCGAGGCACACTATCACATAGACCCAGAGGAAGAAGAAGGCCACCAGAGCCAGGAAGGTGAGCAGGGGCTGCAGGAACAGCGCTGGCATGTCAGTCAGATACTCGGCCACTAGTAGTAGTAGTAGCACTCACTGGAGGTGGCGAGGCACACTATCACATAGACCCAGAGGGAGAAAAAGGCCACCAGAGCCAGGAAGGTGAGCAGGGGCTGCAGGAACAGCGCTGGCATGTCGGTCAGACACTCGGCCACTAGTAGTAGTAGTAGCACTCACTGGAGGTGGAGAGGCACACTATCACATAGACCCAGAGGGAGAAGAAGGCCACCAGAGCCAGGAAGGTGAGCAGGGGCTGCAGTAACAGCGCTGGCATGTCGGCCAGACACTCGGCCACTAGTAGTAGTAGTAGCACTCACTGGAGGTGTCGAGGCACACTATCACATAGACCCAGATGGAGAAGAAGGCCACCAGAGCCAGGAAGGTGAGCAGGGGCTGCAGTAACAGCGCTGGCATGTCGGCCAGACACTCGGCCACTAGTAGTAGTAGTAGCACTCACTGGAGGTGGCGAGGCACACTATCACATAGACCCAGAGGGAGAAGAAGGCCACCAGAGCCAGGAAGGTGAGAAGGGACTGCAGGAACAGCGCTGGCATGTCGGCCAGACACTCGGCCACTACAAGTAGTAGTATCACTCACTGGAGGTGGCGAGGCACACTATCACATAGACCCAGAGGGAGAAGAAGGCCACCAGAGCCAGGAAGGTGAGCAGGGGCTGCAGGAACAGCGCTGGCATGTCGGCCAGACACTCGGCCACTACTAGTAGTAGCAGCACACTGGAGAAGGCGAGGCACACTATCACATAGACCCAGAGGGAGAAGATCACCAGAGCCAAGAAGGTGAGCAGGGATTGCAGGAACAGCGCTGGCATGTCAGCCCGACACTCGGCCACTACTAGTAGTAGTAGCACTCACTGGAGGTGGCGAGGCACACTATCACATAGACCCAGAGGGAGAAGAAGGCCACCTGAGCCAGGAAGGTGAGCAGGGGCTGCAGGAACAGCGCTGGCATGTCGGCCAGACACTATGCAACTACTAGTAGTAGTAGCACTCACTGGAGGTGGCGAGGCACACTATCACATAGACCCAGAGGGAGAAGAAGGCCACCAGAGCCAGGAAGGTGAGCAGGGGCTGCAGGAACAGCGCTGGCAATTCGGCCAGACACTCGGCCACTAGTAGTAGTAGTAGCACTCACTGGAGGTGGCGAGGCACACTATCACATAGACCCAGAGGGAGAAGAAAGCCACCAGAGCCAGGAAGGTGAGCAGGGGCTGCAGGAACAGCGCTGGCAATTCGGCCAGACACTCGGCCACTAGTAGTAGAAGTAGCACTCACTGGAGGTGGCGAGGCACACTATCACATAGTCCCAGAGGGAGAAGAAGGGCACCAGAGCCAGGAAGGTGAGCAGGGGCTGCAGGAACAGCGCAGGCATGTTGGCCAGACACTCGGCCACTAGTAGTAGTAGTAGTAGCACTCACTGGAGGTGGCGAGGCACACTATCACATAGACCCAGAGGGAGAAGAAGGGCACCAGAGCCAGGAAGGTGAGCAGGGGCTGCAGGAACAGCGCTGGCATGTCGGCCAGACACTATGCCACTAGTAGTAGTAGTAGCACTCACTGGAGGTGGCGAGGCACACTATTACATAGACCCAGAGGGAGAAGAAGGCCACCAGAGCCAGGAAGGTGAGCAGGGGCTGCAGGAACAGCGCTGGCATGTCGGCCAGACACTCGGCCACTACTAGTAGTAGTAGCACTCACTGGAGGTGGCGAGGCACACTATCACTTATACCCAGAGGGAGAAGAAGGCCACCAGAGCCAGGAAGGTGAGCAGGGGCTGCAGGAACAGCGCTGGCATGTCGGCCAGACACTCGGCCACTACTAGTAGTAGTAGCACTTACTGGAGGTGGCGAGGCACACTATCACATAGACCCAGAGGGAGAAGAAGGCCACCAGAGCCAGGAAGGTGAGCAGGGGCTGCAGGAACAGCGCAGGCATGTCGGCCAGACACTCGGCCACTACTAGTAGTAGTAGCACTCACTGGAGGTGGAGAGGCACACTATCACATAGACCCAGAGGGAGAAGAAGGCCACCAGAGCCAGGAAGGTGAGCAGGGGCTGCAGGAACAGCGCTGGCATGTCGGCCAGACACTCGGCCACTACTAGAAGTAGTAGCACTCACTGGAGGTGGCGAGGCACACTATCACATAGACCCAGAAGAAGAAGAAAACCACCAGAGCCAGGAAGGTGAGCAGGGGCTGCAGGAACAGCGCTGGCATGTCGGCCAGACACTCGGCCACCAGTAGTAGTAGTAGTAGCACTCACTGGAGGTGGCGAGGCACACTATCACATAGACCCAGAGGGAGAAGAAGGCCACCAGAGCCAGGAAGGTGAGCAGGGGCTGCAGGAACAGCGCTGGCATGTCGGCCAGACACTCGGCCAACAGTAGTAGTAGTAGTAGCACTCACTGGAGGTGGCGAGGCACACTATCACATAGACCCAGAGGGAGAAGAAGGCCACCAGAGCCAGGAAGGTGAGCAGAGGCTGCAGGAACAGCGCTGGCATATCGGCCAGACACTCGGCCACTAGTAGTATTAGTAGTAGCACTCACTGGAGGTGGCGAGGCACACTATCACATAGACCCAGAGGGAGAAGAAGGCCACCAGAGCCAGGAAGGTGAGCAGGGGCTGCAGGAACCGCGCTGGCATGTCGGCCAGACACTCGGCCACTAGTAGTAGTAGTAGCACTCACTGGAGGTGGCGAGGCACACTATCACATAGACCCAAAGGGAGAAGAAGGCCACCAGAGCCAGGAAGGTGAGCAGGGGCTGCAGGAACAGCGCTGGCATGTCGGCCAGACACTCGGCCACTAGTAGTAGTAGTAGTAGTAGTAGCACTCACTGGAGGTGGAGAGGCACACTATCACATAGACCCAGAGGGAGAAGAAGGCCACCAGAGCCAGGAAGGTGAGCAGGGGCTGCAGGAACAGCGCTGGCATGTCGGCCAGACACTCGGCCACTAGTAGTAGTAGTAGTAGTAGTAGTAGTAGCACTCACTGGAGGTGGAGAGGCACACTATCACATAGACTCAGAGGGAGAAGAAGGCCACCAGAGCCAGGAAGGTGAGCAGGGGCTGCAGGAACAGCGCTGGCATGTCGGCCAGACACTCGGCCACTAGTAGTAGTAGTAGTAGTAGTAGTAGTAGTAGCACTCACTGGAGGTGGCGAGGCACACTATCACATAGACCCAAAGGGAGAAGAAGGCCACCAGAGCCAGGAAGGTGAGCAGGGGCTGCAGGAACAGCGCTGGCATGTCGGCCAGACACTCGGCCACTAGTAGTAGTAGTAGTAGCACTCACTGGAGGTGGAGAGGCACACTATCACATAGACCCAGAGGGAGAAGAAGGCCACCAGAGCCAGGAAGGTGAGCAGGGGCTGCAGGAACAGCGCTGGCATGTCGGCCAGACACTCGGCCACTAGTAGTAGTAGTAGTAGCAGTAGCACTCACTGGAGGTGGAGAGGCACACTATCACATAGACCCAGAGGGAGAAGAAGGCCACCAGAGCCAGGAAGGTGAGCAGGGGCTGCAGGAACAGCGCTGGCATGTCGGCCAGACACTCGGCCACTAGTAGTAGTAGTAGTAGTAGTAGCACTCACTGGAGGTGGAGAGGCACACTATCACATAGACCCAGAGGGAGAAGAAGGCCACCAGAGCCAGGAAGGTGAGCAGGGGCTGCAGGAACAGCGCTGGCATGTCGGCCAGACACTCGGCCACTAGTAGTAGTAGTAGTAGTAGTAGTAGTAGCACTCACTGGAGGTGGAGAGGCACACTATCACATAGACTCAGAGGGAGAAGAAGGCCACCAGAGCCAGGAAGGTGAGCAGGGGCTGCAGGAACAGCGCTGGCATGTCGGCCAGACACTCGGCCGCTACTAGTAGTAGTAGCACTCACTGGAGGTGGAGAGGTAAACTATCACTAAGACGCAGAGGGAGAAGACGGCCACCAGAGCCAGGAAGGTGAGCAGGGGCTGCAGGAACAGCGCTGGCATGTCAGCCAGACACTCGGCCGCTACTAGTAGTAGTAGCACTCACTGGAGGTGGAGAGGTACACTATCACATAGACCCAGAGGGAGAAGACGGCCACCAGAGCCAGGAAGGTGAGCAGGGGCTGCAGGAAAAGCGCTGGCATGTCGGCCAGACACTCGGCCGCTACTAGTAGTAGTAGCACTTACTGGAGGTGGCGAGGCACACTATCACATAGACCCAGAGGGAGAAGACGGCCACCAGAGCCAGGAAGGTGAGCAGGGGCTACAGGAACAGCGCTGGCATGTCGGCCAGACACTCGGCCACTAGTAGTAGTAGTAGCACTCACTGGAGGTGGAGAGGTACACTATCACATAGACCCAGAGGGAGAAGACGGCCACCAGAGCCAGGAAGGTGAGCAGGGGCTGCAGGAACAGCGCTGGCATGTCGGCCAGACACTCGGCCACCAGTAGTAGTAGTAGTAGCACTCACTGGAGGTGGCAATCACACTATCACATAGACCCAGAGGGAGAAGAAGGCCACCAGAGCCAGGAAGGTGACCAGGGGCTGCAGGAACAGCGCTGGCATGTCGGCCAGACACTCGGCCACTAGAAGTAGTAGTAGCACTCACTGGAGGTGGAGAGGTACAATATCACATAGACCCAGAGGGAGAAGAAGGCCACCAGAGCCAGGAAGGTGAGCAGGGGCTGCAGGAACAGCGCTGGCATGTCGGCCAGACACTCGGCCACCAGTAGTAGTAGTAGTAGCACTCACTGGAGGTGGCGAGGCACACTATCAAATAGACCCAGAGGGAGAAGAAGGCTACCAGAGCCAGGAAGGTGAGCAGGGGCTGCAGGAACAGCGCTGGCATGTCGGCCAGACACTCGGCCACTAGTAGTTGTAGTAGTAGTAGTAGCACTCACTGGAGGTGGCGAGGCACACTATCACATAGACCCAGACGGAGAAGAAGACCACCAGAGCCAGGAAGGTGAGCAGGGGCTGCAGGAACAGCGCAGGCATGTCGGCCAGACACACGGCCGCTACTAGTAGTAGTAGCACTCACTGGAGGTGGAGAGGTACACTATCACATAGACCCAGAGGGAGAAGAAGGCCACCAGAGCCAGGAAGGTGAGCAGGGGCTGCAGGAACAGCGCTGGCATGTCGGCCAGACACTCGGCCACCAGTAGTAGTAGTAGTAGCACTCACTGGAGGTGGCGAGGCACACTATCACATAGACCCAGAGGGAGAAGAAGGCCACCAGAGCCAGGAAGGTGAGCAGGGGCTGCAGGAACAGCGCTGGCATGTCGGCCAGACACTCGGCCACTAGTAGTAGTAGTAGCACTCACTGGAGGTGGAGAGGTACAATATCACATAGACCCAGAGGGAGAAGAAGGCCACCAGAGCCAGGAAGGTGAGCAGGGGCTGCAGGAACAGCGCTGGCATGTCGGCCAGACACTCGGCCACCAGTAGTAGTAGTAGTAGTTGTAGTAGCACTCACTGGAGGTGGCGAGGCACACTATCACATAGACCCAGAGGGAGAAGAAGGCCACCAGAGCCAGGAAGGTGAGCAGGGGCTGCAGGAACAGCGCTGGCATGTCGGTCAGACACTCGGCCACCAGTAGTAGTAGTAGTAGCACTCACTGGAGGTGGCGAGGCACACTATCACATAGACCCAGAGGAAGAAGAAGGCCACCAGAGCCAGGAAGGTGAGCAGGGGCTGCAGGAACAGCGCTGGCATGTCAGTCAGTAACTCGGCCACTAGTAGTAGTAGTAGCACTCACTGGAGGTGGCGAGGCACACTATCACATAGACCCAGAGGGAGAAGAAGGCCACTAGAGCCAGGAAGGTGAGCAGGGGCTGCAGGAACAGCGCTGGCATGTCAGTCAGATACTCGGCCACTACTAGTAGTAGTAGTAGCACTCACTGGAGGTGGCGAGGCACACTATCACATAGACCCAGAGGAAGAAGAAGGCCACCAGAGCCAGGAAGGTGAGCAGGGGCTGCAGGAACAGCGCTGGCATGTCAGTCAGATACTCGGCCACTAGTAGTAGTAGTAGCACTCACTGGAGGTGGCGAGGCACACTATCACATAGACCCAGAGGGAGAAGAAGGCCACCAGAGCCAGGAAGGTGAGCAGGGGCTGCAGGAACAGCGCTGGCATGTCGGTCAGACACTCGGCCACTAGTAGTAGTAGTAGCACTCACTGGAGGTGGAGAGGCACACTATCACATAGACCCAGAGGGAGAAGAAGGCCACCAGAGCCAGGAAGGTGAGCAGGGGCTGCAGTAACAGCGCTGGCATGTCGGCCAGACACTCGGCCACTAGTAGTAGTAGTAGCACTCACAGGAGGTGTCGAGGCACACTATCACATAGACCCAGATGGAGAAGAAGGCCACCAGAGCCAGGAAGGTGAGCAGGGGCTGCAGTAACAGCGCTGGCATGTCGGCCAGACACTCGGCCACTAGTAGTAGTAGTAGCACTCACTGGAGGTGGCGAGGCACACTATCACATAGACCCAGAGGGAGAAGAAGGCCACCAGAGCCAGGAAGGTGAGAAGGGACTGCAGGAACAGCGCTGGCATGTCGGCCAGACACTCGGCCACTACTAGTAGTAGTAGCACTCACTGGAGGAGGCGAGGCACACTATCACATAGACCCAGAGGGAGAAGAAGGCCACCAGAGCCAGGAAGGTTAGCAGGGGCTGCAGGAACAGTGCTGGCATGTCGGCCAGACACTGGGCCACTACTAGTAGTAGTAGCACTCACTGAAGGTGGCGAGGCACACTATCACATAGACCCAGAGGGAGAAGAAGGCCACCAGAGCCAGGAAGGTGAGATGGCACTGCAGGAACAGCGCTGGCATGTCGGCCAGACACTCGGCCACTACAAGTAGTAGTATCACTCACTGGAGGTGGCGAGGCACACTATCACATAGACCCAGAGGGAGAAGAAGGGCACCAGAGCCAGGAAGGTGAGCAGGGGCTGCAGGAACAGCGCTGGCATGTCGGCCAGACACTTGGCCACTAGTAGTAGTAGTAGCACTCACTGGAGGTGGCGAGGCACACTATCACATAGACCCAGAGGGAGAAGAAGGCCACCAGAGCCAGGAAGGTGAGCAGGGGCTGCAGGAACAGCGCTGGCATGTCGGCCAGACACTCGGCCACTACTAGTAGTAGTAGCACTCACTGGAGGTGGCGAGGCACACTATCACTTAGACCCAGAGGGAGAAGAAGGCCACCAGAGCCAGGAAGGTGAGCAGGGGCTGCAGGAACAGCGCTGGCATGTCGGCCAGACACTCGGCCACTACTAGTAGTAGTAGCACTTACTGAAGGTGGCGAGGCACACTATCACATAGACCCAGAGGGAGAAGAAGGCCACCAGAGCCAGGAAGGTGAGCAGGGGCTGCAGGAACAGCGCAGGCATGTCGGCCAGACACTCGGCCACTACTAGTAGTAGTAGCACTCACTGGAGGTGGAGAGGCACACTATCACATAGACCCAGAGGGAGAAGAAGGCCACCAGAGCCAGGAAGGTGAGCAGGGGCTGCAGGAACAGCGCTGGCATGTCGGCCAGACACTCGGCCACTACTAGTAGTAGTAGCACTTACTGGAGGTTGCGAGGCACACTATCACATAGACCCAGAGGAAGAAGAAGGCCACCAGAGCCAGGAAGGAGAGCAGGGGCTGCAGGAACAGCGCTGGCATGTCGGTCAGACACTCGGCCACCAGTAGTAGTAGTAGTAGCACTCACTGGAGGTGGCGAGGCACACTATCACATAGACCCAGAGGAAGAAGAAAACCACCAGAGCCAGGAAGGTGAGCAGGGGCTGCAGGAACAGCGCTGGCATGTCGGCCAGACACTCGGCCACCAGTAGTAGTAGTAGTAGCACTCACTGGAGGTGGCGAGGCACACTATCACATAGACCCAGAGGGAGAAGAAGGCCACCAGAGCCAGGAAGGTGAGCAGGGGCTGCAGGAACAGCGCTGGCATGTCGGCCAGACACTCGGCCAACGGTAGTAGTAGTAGTAGCACTCACTGGAGGTGGCGAGGCACACTATCACATAGACCCAGAGGGAGAAGAAGGCCACCAGAGCCAGGAAGGTGAGCAGAGGCTGCAGGAACAGCGCTGGCATATCGGCCAGACACTCGGCCACTAGTAGTAGTAGTAGTAGCACTCACTGGAGGTGGCGAGGCACACTATCACATAGACCCAGAGGGAGAAGAAGGCCACCAGAGCCAGGAAGGTGAGCAGGGGCTGCAGGAACCGCGCTGGCATGTCGGCCAGACACTCGGCCACTAGTAGTAGTAGTAGCACTCACTGGAGGTGGCGAGGCACACTATCACATAGACCCAGAGGGAGAAGAAGGCCACCAGAGCCAGGAAGGTGAGCAGGGGCTGCAGGAACAGCGCTGGCATGTCGGCCAGACACTCGGCCACTAGTAGTAGTAGTAGTAGCACTCACTGGAGGTGGAGAGGCACACTATCACATAGACCCAGAGGGAGAAGAAGGCCACCAGAGCCAGGAAGGTGAGCAGGGGCTGCAGGAACAGCGCTGGCATGTCGGCCAGACACTCGGCCACTAGTAGTAGTAGTAGTAGCAGTAGCACTCACTGGAGGTGGAGAGGCACACTATCACATAGACCCAGAGGGAGAAGAAGGCCACCAGAGCCAGGAAGGTGAGCAGGGGCTGCAGGAACAGCGCTGGCATGTCGGCCAGACACTCGGCCACTAGTAGTAGTAGTAGTAGTAGTAGCACTCACTGGAGGTGGAGAGGCACACTATCACATAGACCCAGAGGGAGAAGAAGGCCACCAGAGCCAGGAAGGTGAGCAGGGGCTGCAGGAACAGCGCTGGCATGTCGGCCAGACACTCGGCAACTAGTAGTAGTAGTAGTAGTAGTAGTAGTAGCACTCACTGGAGGTGGAGAGGCACACTATCACATAGACCCAGAGGGAGAAGAAGGCCACCAGAGCCAGGAAGGTGAGCAGGGGCTGCAGGAACAGCGCTGGCATGTCGGCCAGACTCTCGGCCGCTACTAGTAGTAGTAGCACTCACTGGAGGTGGAGAGGTAAACTATCACATAGACCCAGAGGGAGAAGACGGCCACCAGAGCCAGGAAGGTGAGCAGGGGCTGCAGGAACAGCGCTGGCATGTCAGCCAGACACTCGGCCGCTACTAGTAGTAGTAGCACTCACTGGAGGTGGAGAGGTACACTATCACATAGACCCAGAGGGAGAAGACGGCCACCAGAGCCAGGAAGGTGAGCAGGGGCTGCAGGAAAAGCGCTGGCATGTCGGCCAGACACTCGGCCGCTACTAGTAGTAGTAGCACTTACTGGAGGTGGCGAGGCACACTATCACATAGACCCAGAGGGAGAAGACGGCCACCAGAGCCAGGAAGGTGAGCAGGGGCTGCAGGAACAGCGCTGGCATGTCGGCCAGACACTCGGCCACTAGTAGTAGTAGTAGCACTCACTGGAGGTGGAGAGGTACAATATCACATAGAACCAGAGGGAGAAGAAGGCCACCAGAGCCAGGAAGGTGAGCAGGGGCTGCAGGAACAGCGCTGGCATGTCGGCCAGACACTCGGCCACCAGTAGTAGTAGTAGTAGCACTCACTGGAGGTGGCGAGGCACACTATTACATAGACCCAGAGGGAGAAGAAGGCTACCAGAGCCAGGAAGGTGAGCAGGGGCTGCAGGAACAGCGCTGGCATGTCGGCCAGACACTCGGCCACTAGTAGTAGTAGTAGTAGTAGTAGCACTCACTGGAGGTGGCGAGGCACACTATCACATAGACCCAGACGGAGAAGAAGACCACCAGAGCCAGGAAGGTGAGCAGGGGCTGCAGGAACAGCGCAGGCATATCGGCCAGACACACGGCCGCTACTAGTAGTAGTAGCACTCACTGGAGGTGGAGAGGTACACTATCACATAGACCCAGAGGGAGAAGAAGGCCACCAGAGCCAGGAAGGTGAGAAGGGGCTGCAGGAACAGCGCTGGCATGTCGGCCAGACACTCGGCCACCAGTAGTAGTAGTAGTAGCACTCACTGGAGGTGGCGAGGCACACTATCACATAGACCCAGAGGGAGAAGAAGGCCACCAGAGCCAGGAAGGTGAGCAGGGGCTGCAGGAACAGCGCTGGCATGTCGGCCAGACACTCGGCCACTAGTAGTAGTAGTAGCACTCACTGGAGGTGGAGAGGTACAATATCACATAGACCCAGAGGGAGAAGAAGGCCACCAGAGCCAGGAAGGTGAGCAGGGGCTGCAGGAACAGCGCTGGCATGTCGGCCAGACACTCGGCCGCTACTAGTAGTAGTAGCACTCACTGGAGGTGGAGAGGTAAACTATCACTAAGACGCAGAGGGAGAAGACGGCCACCAGAGCCAGGAAGGTGAGCAGGGGCTGCAGGAACAGCGCTGGCATGTCAGCCAGACACTCGGCCGCTACTAGTAGTAGTAGCACTCACTGGAGGTGGAGAGGTACACTATCACATAGACCCAGAGGGAGAAGAAGGCCACCAGAGCCAGGAAGGTGAGCAGGGGCTGCAGGAACAGCGCTGGCATGTCGGCCAGACACTCGGCCACTAGTAGTAGTAGTAGTAGTAGTAGTAGTAGTAGCACTCACTGGAGGTGGAGAGGCACACTATCACATAGACTCAGAGGGAGAAGAAGGCCACCAGAGCCAGGAAGGTGAGCAGGGGCTGCAGGAACAGCGCTGGCATGTCGGCCAGACACTCGGCCGCTACTAGTAGTAGTAGCACTCACTGGAGGTGGAGAGGTAAACTATCACTAAGACGCAGAGGGAGAAGACGGCCACCAGAGCCAGGAAGGTGAGCAGGGGCTGCAGGAACAGCGCTGGCATGTCAGCCAGACACTCGGCCGCTACTAGTAGTAGTAGCACTCACTGGAGGTGGAGAGGTACACTATCACATAGACCCAGAGGGAGAAGACGGCCACCAGAGCCAGGAAGGTGAGCAGGGGCTGCAGGAAAAGCGCTGGCATGTCGGCCAGACACTCGGCCGCTACTAGTAGTAGTAGCACTTACTGGAGGTGGCGAGGCACACTATCACATAGACCCAGAGGGAGAAGACGGCCACCAGAGCCAGGAAGGTGAGCAGGGGCTACAGGAACAGCGCTGGCATGTCGGCCAGACACTCGGCCACTAGTAGTAGTAGTAGCACTCACTGGAGGTGGAGAGGTACACTATCACATAGACCCAGAGGGAGAAGACGGCCACCAGAGCCAGGAAGGTGAGCAGGGGCTGCAGGAACAGCGCTGGCATGTCGGCCAGACACTCGGCCACCAGTAGTAGTAGTAGTAGTAGTAGCACTCACTGGAGGTGGCGAGGCACACTATCACATAGACCCAGAGGGAGAAGAAGGCCACCAGAGCCAGGAAGGTGACCAGGGGCTGCAGGAACAGCGCTGGCATGTCGGCCAGACACTCGGCCACTAGAAGTAGTAGTAGCACTCACTGGAGGTGGAGAGGTACAATATCACATAGACCCAGAGGGAGAAGAAGGCCACCAGAGCCAGGAAGGTGAGCAGGGGCTGCAGGAACAGCGCTGGCATGTCGGCCAGACACTCGGCCACCAGTAGTAGTAGTAGTAGCACTCACTGGAGGTGGCGAGGCACACTATCAAATAGACCCAGAGGGAGAAGAAGGCTACCAGAGCCAGGAAGGTGAGCAGGGGCTGCAGGAACAGCGCTGGCATGTCGGCCAGACACTCGGCCACTAGTAGTAGTAGTAGTAGTAGTAGCACTCACTGGAGGTGGCGAGGCACACTATCACATAGACCCAGACGGAGAAGAAGACCACCAGAGCCAGGAAGGTGAGCAGGGGCTGCAGGAACAGCGCAGGCATGTCGGCCAGACACACGGCCGCTACTAGTAGTAGTAGCACTCACTGGAGGTGGAGAGGTACACTATCACATAGACCCAGAGGGAGAAGAAGGCCACCAGAGCCAGGAAGGTGAGCAGGGGCTGCAGGAACAGCGCTGGCATGTCGGCCAGACACTCGGCCACCAGTAGTAGTAGTAGTAGCACTCACTGGAGGTGGCGAGGCACACTATCACATAGACCCAGAGGGAGAAGAAGGCCACCAGAGCCAGGAAGGTGAGCAGGGGCTGCAGGAACAGCGCTGGCATGTCGGCCAGACACTCGGCCACTAGTAGTAGTAGTAGCACTCACTGGAGGTGGAGAGGTACAATATCACATAGACCCAGAGGGAGAAGAAGGCTACCAGAGCCAGGAAGGTGAGCAGGGGCTGCAGGAACAGCGCTGGCATGTCGGCCAGAGACTCGGCCACTAGTAGTAGTAGTAGTAGCACTCACTGGAGGTGGCGAGGCACACTATCACATAGACCCAGAGGGAGAAGAAGGCTACCAGAGCCAGGAAGGTGAGCAGGGGCTGCAGGAACAGCGCTGGCATGTCGGCCAGACACTCGGCCACCAGTAGTAGTAGTAGTAGTAGTTGTAGTAGCACTCACTGGAGGTGGCGAGGCACACTATCACATAGACCCAGAGGGAGAAGAAGGCCACCAGAGCCAGGAAGGTGAGCAGGGGCTGCAGGAACAGCGCTGGCATGTCGGCCAGACACTCGGCCACCAGTAGTAGTAGTAGTAGCACTCACTGGAGGTGGCGAGGCACACTATCACATAGACCCAGAGGGAGAAGAAGGCTACCAGAGCCAGGAAGGTAAGCAGGGGCTGCAGGAACAGCGCTGGCATGTCGGCCAGAGACTCGGCCACTAGTAGTAGTAGTAGTAGCACTCACTGGAGGTGGCGAGGCACACTATCACATAGACCCAGAGGGAGAAGAAGGCTACCAGAGCCAGGAAGGTGAGCAGGGGCTGCAGGAACAGCGCTGGCATGTCGGCCAGACACTCGGCCGCTACTAGTAGTAGTAGCACTCACTGGAGGTGGAGAGGTAAACTATCACTAAGACGCAGAGGGAGAAGACGGCCACCAGAGCCAGGAAGGTGAGCAAGGGCTGCAGGAACAGCGCTGGCATGTCAGCCAGACACTCGGCCGCTACTAGTAGTAGTAGCACTCACTGGAGGTGGCGAGGCACACTATCACATAGACCCAGAGGGAGAAGACGGCCACCAGAGCCAGGAAGGTGAGCAGGGGCTGCAGGAAAAGCGCTGGCATGTCGGCCAGACACTCGGCCGCTACTAGTAGTAGTAGCACTTACTGGAGGTGGCGAGGCACACTATCACATAGACCCAGAGGGAGAAGACGGCCACCAGAGCCAGGAAGGTGAGCAGGGGCTACAGGAACAGCGCTGGCATGTCGGCCAGACACTCGGCCACTAGTAGTAGTAGTAGCACTCACTGGAGGTGGAGAGGTACACTATCACATAGACCCAGAGGGAGAAGACGGCCACCAGAGCCAGGAAGGTGAGCAGGGGCTGCAGGAACAGCGCTGGCATGTCGGCCAGACACTCGGCCACCAGTAGTAGTAGTAGTAGCACTCACTGGAGGTGGCGAGGCACACTATCACATAGACCCAGAGGGAGAAGAAGGCCACCAGAGCCAGGAAGGTGACCAGGGGCTGCAGGAACAGCGCTGGCATGTCGGCCAGACACTCGGCCACTAGAAGTAGTAGTAGCACTCACTGGAGGTGGAGAGGTACAATATCACATAGACCCAGAGGGAGAAGAAGGCCACCAGAGCCAGGAAGGTGAGCAGGGGCTGCAGGAACAGCGCTGGCATGTCGGCCAGACACTCGGCCACCAGTAGTAGTAGTAGTAGCACTCACTGGAGGTGGCGAGGCACACTATCAAATAGACCCAGAGGGAGAAGAAGGCTACCAGAGCCAGGAAGGTGAGCAGGGGCTGCAGGAACAGCGCTGGCATGTCGGCCAGACACTCGGCCACTAGTAGTAGTAGTAGTAGTAGTAGCACTCACTGGAGGTGGCGAGGCACACTATCACATAGACCCAGACGGAGAAGAAGACCACCAGAGCCAGGAAGGTGAGCAGGGGCTGCAGGAACAGCGCAGGCATGTCGGCCAGACACACGGCCGCTACTAGTAGTAGTAGCACTCACTGGAGGTGGAGAGGTACACTATCACATAGACCCAGAGGGAGAAGAAGGCCACCAGAGCCAGGAAGGTGAGCAGGGGCTGCAGGAACAGCGCTGGCATGTCGGCCAGACACTCGGCCACCAGTAGTAGTAGTAGTAGCACTCACTGGAGGTGGCGAGGCACACTATCACATAGACCCAGAGGGAGAAGAAGGCCACCAGAGCCAGGAAGGTGAGCAGGGGCTGCAGGAACAGCGCTGGCATGTCGGCCAGACACTCGGCCACTAGTAGTAGTAGTAGCACTCACTGGAGGTGGAGAGGTACAATATCACATAGACCCAGAGGGAGAAGAAGGCTACCAGAGCCAGGAAGGTGAGCAGGGGCTGCAGGAACAGCGCTGGCATGTCGGCCAGAGACTCGGCCACTAGTAGTAGTAGTAGTAGCACTCACTGGAGGTGGCGAGGCACACTATCACATAGACCCAGAGGGAGAAGAAGGCTACCAGAGCCAGGAAGGTGAGCAGGGGCTGCAGGAACAGCGCTGGCATGTCGGCCAGACACTCGGCCACCAGTAGTAGTAGTAGTAGAAGTTGTAGTAGCACTCACTGGAGGTGGCGAGGCACACTATCACATAGACCCAGAGGGAGAAGAAGGCCACCAGAGCCAGGAAGGTGAGCAGGGGCTGCAGGAACAGCGCTGGCATGTCGGCCAGACACTCGGCCACCAGTAGTAGTAGTAGTAGCACTCACTGGAGGTGGCGAGGCACACTATCACATAGACCCAGAGGGAGAAGAAGGCTACCAGAGCCAGGAAGGTGAGCAGGGGCTGCAGGAACAGCGCTGGCATGTCGGCCAGACACTCGGCCACTAGTAGTAGTAGTAGCACTCACTGGAGGTGGCGAGGCACACTATCACATAGACCCAGAGGGAGAAGAAGGCCACCAGAGCCAGGAAGGTGAGCAGGGGCTGCAGGAACAGCGCTGGCATGTCGGCCAGACACTCGGCCACCAGTAGTAGTAGTAGTAGCACTCACTGGAGGTGGCGAGGCACACTATCACATAGACCCAGAGGAAGAAGAAAACCACCAGAGCCAGGAAGGTGAGCAGGGGCTGCAGGAACAGCGCTGGCATGTCGGCCAGACACTCGGCCACTAGTAGTAGTAGTAGTAGTAGTAGCACTCACTGGAGGTGGCGAGGCACACTATCACATAGACCCAGAGGGAGAAGAAGGCCACCAGAGCCAGGAAGGTGAGCAGGGGCTGCAGGAACAGCGCTGGCATGTCGGTCAGACACTCGGCCACCAGTAGTAGTAGTAGTAGCACTCACTGGAGGTGGCGAGGCACACTATCACATAGACCCAGAGGAAGAAGAAGGCCACCAGAGCCAGGAAGGTGAGCAGGGGCTGCAGGAACAGCGCTGGCATGTCAGTCAGTAACTCGGCCACTAGTAGTAGTAGTAGCACTCACTGGAGGTGGCGAGGCACACTATCACATAGACCCAGAGGGAGAAGAAGGCCACTAGAGCCAGGAAGGTGAGCAGGGGCTGCAGGAACAGCGCTGGCATGTCAGTCAGATACTCGGCCACTACTAGTAGTAGTAGTAGCACTCACTGGAGGTGGCGAGGCACACTATCACATAGACCCAGAGGAAGAAGAAGGCCACCAGAGCCAGGAAGGTGAGCAGGGGCTGCAGGAACAGCGCTGGCATGTCAGTCAGATACTCGGCCACTAGTAGTAGTAGTAGCACTCACTGGAGGTGGCGAGGCACACTATCACATAGACCCAGAGGGAGAAGAAGGCCACCAGAGCCAGGAAGGTGAGCAGGGGCTGCAGGAACAGCGCTGGCATGTCGGCCAGACACTCGGCCAACAGTAGTAGTAGTAGTAGCACTCACTGGAGGTGGCGAGGCACACTATCACATAGACCCAGAGGGAGAAGAAGGCCACCAGAGCCAGGAAGGTGAGCAGGGGCTGCAGTAACAGCGCTGGCATGTCGGCCAGACACTCGGCCACTAGTAGTAGTAGTAGCACTCACAGGAGGTGTCGAGGCACACTATCACATAGACCCAGATGGAGAAGAAGGCCACCAGAGCCAGGAAGGTGAGCAGGGGCTGCAGTAACAGCGCTGGCATGTCGGCCAGACACTCGGCCACTAGTAGTAGTAGTAGCACTCACTGGAGGTGGCGAGGCACACTATCACATAGACCCAGAGGGAGAAGAAGGCCACCAGAGCCAGGAAGGTGAGAAGGGACTGCAGGAACAGCGCTGGCATGTCGGCCAGACACTCGGCCACTACTAGTAGTAGTAGCACTCACTGGAGGAGGCGAGGCACACTATCACATAGACCCAGAGGGAGAAGAAGGCCACCAGAGCCAGGAAGGTTAGCAGGGGCTGCAGGAACAGTGCTGGCATGTCGGCCAGACACTGGGCCACTACTAGTAGTAGTAGCACTCACTGAAGGTGGCGAGGCACACTATCACATAGACCCAGAGGGAGAAGAAGGCCACCAGAGCCAGGAAGGTGAGATGGCACTGCAGGAACAGCGCTGGCATGTCGGCCAGACACTCGGCCACTACAAGTAGTAGTATCACTCACTGGAGGTGGCGAGGCACACTATCACATAGACCCAGAGGGAGAAGAAGGGCACCAGAGCCAGGAAGGTGAGCAGGGGCTGCAGGAACAGCGCTGGCATGTCGGCCAGACACTTGGCCACTAGTAGTAGTAGTAGCACTCACTGGAGGTGGCGAGGCACACTATCACATAGACCCAGAGGGAGAAGAAGGCCACCAGAGCCAGGAAGGTGAGCAGGGGCTGCAGGAACAGCGCTGGCATGTCGGCCAGACACTCGGCCACTACTAGTAGTAGTAGCACTCACTGGAGGTGGCGAGGCACACTATCACTTAGACCCAGAGGGAGAAGAAGGCCACCAGAGCCAGGAAGGTGAGCAGGGGCTGCAGGAACAGCGCTGGCATGTCGGCCAGACACTCGGCCACTACTAGTAGTAGTAGCACTTACTGAAGGTGGCGAGGCACACTATCACATAGACCCAGAGGGAGAAGAAGGCCACCAGAGCCAGGAAGGTGAGCAGGGGCTGCAGGAACAGCGCAGGCATGTCGGCCAGACACTCGGCCACTACTAGTAGTAGTAGCACTCACTGGAGGTGGAGAGGCACACTATCACATAGACCCAGAGGGAGAAGAAGGCCACCAGAGCCAGGAAGGTGAGCAGGGGCTGCAGGAACAGCGCTGGCATGTCGGCCAGACACTCGGCCACTACTAGTAGTAGTAGCACTTACTGGAGGTTGCGAGGCACACTATCACATAGACCCAGAGGAAGAAGAAGGCCACCAGAGCCAGGAAGGAGAGCAGGGGCTGCAGGAACAGCGCTGGCATGTCGGTCAGACACTCGGCCACCAGTAGTAGTAGTAGTAGCACTCACTGGAGGTGGCGAGGCACACTATCACATAGACCCAGAGGAAGAAGAAAACCACCAGAGCCAGGAAGGTGAGCAGGGGCTGCAGGAACAGCGCTGGCATGTCGGCCAGACACTCGGCCACCAGTAGTAGTAGTAGTAGCACTCACTGGAGGTGGCGAGGCACACTATCACATAGACCCAGAGGGAGAAGAAGGCCACCAGAGCCAGGAATGTGAGCAGGGGCTGCAGGAACAGCGCTGGCATGTCGGCCAGACACTCGGCCAACGGTAGTAGTAGTAGTAGCACTCACTGGAGGTGGCGAGGCACACTATCACATAGACCCAGAGGGAGAAGAAGGCCACCAGAGCCAGGAAGGTGAGCAGAGGCTGCAGGAACAGCGCTGGCATATCGGCCAGACACTCGGCCACTAGTAGTAGTAGTAGTAGCACTCACTGGAGGTGGCGAGGCACACTATCACATAGACCCAGAGGGAGAAGAAGGCCACCAGAGCCAGGAAGGTGAGCAGGGGCTGCAGGAACCGCGCTGGCATGTCGGCCCGACACTCGGCCACTAGTAGTAGTAGTAGCACTCACTGGAGGTGGCGAGGCACACTATCACATAGACCCAGAGGGAGAAGAAGGCCACCAGAGCCAGGAAGCTGAGCAGGGGCTGCAGGAACAGCGCTGGCATGTCGGCCAGACACTCGGCCACTAGTAGTAGTAGTAGTAGCACTCACTGGAGGTGGAGAGGCACACTATCACATAGACCCAGAGGGAGAAGAAGGCCACCAGAGCCAGGAAGGTGAGCAGGGGCTGCAGGAACAGCGCTGGCATGTCGGCCAGACACTCGGCCACTAGTAGTAGTAGTAGTAGCAGTAGCACTCACTGGAGGTGGAGAGGCACACTATCACATAGACCCAGAGGGAGAAGAAGGCCACCAGAGCCAGGAAGGTGAGCAGGGGCTGCAGGAACAGCGCTGGCATGTCGGCCAGACACTCGGCAACTAGTAGTAGTAGTAGTAGTAGTAGTAGTAGTAGCACTCACTGGAGGTGGAGAGGCACACTATCACATAGACCCAGAGGGAGAAGAAGGCCACCAGAGCCAGGAAGGTGAGCAGGGGCTGCAGGAACAGCGCTGGCATGTCGGCCAGACTCTCGGCCGCTACTAGTAGTAGTAGCACTCACTGGAGGTGGAGAGGTAAACTATCACATAGACCCAGAGGGAGAAGACGGCCACCAGAGCCAGGAAGGTGAGCAGGGTCTGCAGGAACAGCGCTGGCATGTCAGCCAGACACTCGGCCGCTACTAGTAGTAGTAGCACTCACTGGAGGTGGAGAGGTACACTATCACATAGACCCAGAGGGAGAAGACGGCCACCAGAGCCAGGAAGGTGAGCAGGGGCTGCAGGAAAAGCGCTGGCATGTCGGCCAGACACTCGGCCGCTACTAGTAGTAGTAGCACTTACTGGAGGTGGCGAGGCACACTATCACATAGACCCAGAGGGAGAAGACGGCCACCAGAGCCAGGAAGGTGAGCAGGGGCTGCAGGAACAGCGCTGGCATGTCGGCCAGACACTCGGCCACTAGTAGTAGTAGTAGCACTCACTGGAGGTGGAGAGGTACAATATCACATAGAACCAGAGGGAGAAGAAGGCCACCAGAGCCAGGAAGGTGAGCAGGGGCTGCAGGAACAGCGCTGGCATGTCGGCCAGACACTCGGCCACCAGTAGTAGTAGTAGTAGCACTCACTGGAGGTGGCGAGGCACACTATCACATAGACCCAGAGGGAGAAGAAGGCTACCAGAGCCAGGAAGGTGAGCAGGAGCTGCAGGAACAGCGCTGGCATGTCGGCCAGACACTCGGCCACTAGTAGTAGTAGTAGTAGTAGTAGCACTCACTGGAGGTGGCGAGGCACACTATCACATAGACCCAGACGGAGAAGAAGACCACCAGAGCCAGGAAGGTGAGCAGGGGCTGCAGGAACAGCGCAGGCATATCGGCCAGACACACGGCCGCTACTAGTAGTAGTAGCACTCACTGGAGGTGGAGAGGTACACTATCACATAGACCCAGAGGGAGAAGAAGGCCACCAGAGCCAGGAAGGTGAGCAGGGGCTGCAGGAACAGCGCTGGCATGTCGGCCAGACACTCGGCCACCAGTAGTAGTAGTAGTAGCACTCACTGGAGGTGGCGAGGCACACTATCACATAGACCCAGAGGGAGAAGAAGGCCACCAGAGCCAGGAAGGTGAGCAGGGGCTGCAGGAACAGCGCTGGCATGTCGGCCAGACACTCGGCCACTAGTAGTAGTAGTAGCACTCACTGGAGGTGGAGAGGTACAATATCACATAGACCCAGAGGGAGAAGAAGGCCACCAGAGCCAGGAAGGTGAGCAGGGGCTGCAGGAACAGCGCTGGCATGTCGGCCAGACACTCGGCCACCAGTAGTAGTAGTAGTAGTAGTAGCACTCACTGGAGGTGGCGAGGCACACTATCACATAGACCCAGAGGGAGAAGAAGGCCACCTGAGCCAGGAAGGTGAGCAGGGGCTGCAGGAACAGCGCTGGCATGTCGGCCAGACACTCGGCCACCAGTAGTAGTAGTAGTAGCACTCACTGGAGGTGGCGAGGCACACTATCACATAGACCCAGAGGGAGAAGAAGGCCACCAGAGCCAGGAAGGTGAGCAGGGGCTGCAGGAACAGCGCTGGCATGTCGGCCAGACACTCGGCCACTAGTAGTAGTAGTAGGACTCACTGGAGGTGGCGAGGCACACTATCACATAGACCCAGAGGGAGAAGAAGGCCACCAGAGCCAGGAAGGTGAGCAGGGGCTGCAGGAACAGCGCTGGCATGTCGGTCAGACACTCGGCCACCAGTAGTAGTAGTAGTAGCACTCACTGGAGGTGGCGAGGCACACTATCACATAGACCCAGAGGAAGAAGAAGGCCACCAGAGCCAGGAAGGTGAGCAGGGGCTGCAGGAACAGCGCTAGCATGTCAGTCAGTAACTCGGCCACTAGTAGTAGTAGTAGCACTCACTGGAGGTGGCGAGGCACACTATCACATAGACCCAGAGGGAGAAGAAGGCCACTAGAGCCAGGAAGGTGAGCAGGGGCTGCAGGAACAGCGCTGGCATGTCAGTCAGATACTCGGCCACTACTAGTAGTAGTAGTAGCACTCACTGGAGGTGGCGAGGCACACTATCACATAGACCCAGAGGAAGAAGAAGGCCACCAGAGCCAGGAAGGTGAGCAGGGGCTGCAGGAACAGCGCTGGCATGTCAGTCAGATACTCGGCCACTAGTAGTAGTAGTAGCACTCACTGGAGGTGGCGAGGCACACTATCACATAGACCCAGAGGGAGAAGAAGGCCACCAGAGCCAGGAAGGTGAGCAGGGGCTGCAGGAACAGCGCTGGCATGTCGGTCAGACACTCGGCCACTAGTAGTAGTAGTAGCACTCACTGGAGGTGGAGAGGCACACTATCACATAGACCCAGAGGGAGAAGAAGGCCACCAGAGCCAGGAAGGTGAGCAGGGGCTGCAGTAACAGCGCTGGCATGTCGGCCAGACACTCGGCCACTAGTAGTAGTAGTAGCACTCACTGGAGGTGTCGAGGCACACTATCACATAGACCCAGATGGAGAAGAAGGCCACCAGAGCCAGGAAGGTGAGCAGGGGCTGCAGTAACAGCGCTGGCATGTCGGCCAGACACTCGGCCACTAGTAGTAGTAGTAGCACTCACTGGAGGTGGCGAGGCACACTATCACATAGACCCAGAGGGAGAAGAAGGCCACCAGAGCCAGGAAGGTGAGAAGGGACTGCAGGAACAGCGCTGGCATGTCGGCCAGACACTCGGCCACTACTAGTAGTAGTAGCACTCACTGGAGGAGGCGAGGCACACTATCACATAGACCCAGAGGGAGAAGAAGGCCACCAGAGCCAGGAAGGTTAGCAGGGGCTGCAGGAACAGTGCTAGGATGTCGGCCAGACACTGGGCCACTACTAGTAGTAGTAGCACTCACTGGAGGTGGCGAGGCACACTATCACATAGACCCAGAGGGAGAAGAAGGCCACCAGAGCCAGGAAGGTGAGATGGCACTGCAGGAACAGCGCTGGCATGTCGGCCAGACACTCGGCCACTACAAGTAGTAGTATCACTCACTGGAGGTGGCGAGGCACACTATCACATAGACCCAGAGGGAGAAGAAGGCCACCAGAGCCAGGAAGGTGAGCAGGGGCTGCAGGAACAGCGCTGGCATGTCGGCCAGACACTCGGCCACTACTAGTAGTAGCAGCACACTGGAGAAGGCGAGGCACACTATCACATAGACCCAGAGGGAGAAGAAGATCACCAGAGCCAAGAAGGTGAGCAGGGATTGCAGGAACAGCGCTGGCATGTCAGCCCGACACTCGGCCACTACTAGTAGTAGTAGCACTCACTGGAGGTGGCGAGGCACACTATCACATAGACCTTGAGGGAGAAGAAGGCCACCAGAGCCAGGAAGGTGAGCAGGGGCTGCAGGAACAGCGCTGGCATGTCGGCCAGACACTATGCCACTACTAGTAGTAGTAGCACTCACTGGAGGTGGCGAGGCACACTATCACATAGACCCAGAGGGAGAAGAAGGCCACCAGAGCCAGGAAGGTGAACAGGGGCTGCAGGAACAGCGCTGGCAATTCGGCCAGACACTCGGCCACTATTAGTAGTAGTAGCACTCACTGGAGGTGGCGAGGCACACTATCACATAGACCCAGAGGGAGAAGAAAGCCACCAGAGCCAGGAAGGTGAGCAGGGGCTGCAGGAACAGCGCTGGCAATTCGGCCAGACACTCGGCCACTAGTAGTAGTAGTAGCACTCACTGGAGGTGGCGAGGCACACTATCACATAGACCCAGAGGGAGAAGAAAGCCACCAGAGCCAGGAAGGTGAGCAGGGGCTGCAGGAACAGCGCTGGCAATTCGGCCAGACACTCGGCCACTAGTAGTAGTAGTAGCACTCACTGGAGGTGGCGAGGCACACTATCACATAGACCCAGAGGGAGAAGAAGGCCACCAGAGCCAGGAAGGTGAGAAGGGGCTGCAGGAACAGCGCTGGCAATTCGGCCAGACACTCGGCCACTATTAGTAGTAGTAGCACTCACTGGAGGTGGCGAGGCACACTATCACATAGACCCAGAGGGAGAAGAAGGCCACCAAAGCCAGGAAGGTGAGCAGGGGCTGCAGGAACACCGCTGGCATGTCGGCCAGACACTCGGCCACTAGTAGTAGTAGTAGCACTCACTGGAGGTGGCGAGGCACACTATCACATAGACCCAGAGGGAGAAGAAGATCACCAGAGCCAAGAAGGTGAGCAGGGATTGCAGGAACAGCGCTGGCATGTCAGCCCGACACTCGGCCACTACTAGTAGTAGTAGCACTCACTGGAGGTGGCGAGGCACACTATCACATAGACCCAGAGGGAGAAGAAAGCCACCAGAGCCAGGAAGGTGAGCAGGGGCTGCAGGAACAGCGCTGGCAATTCGGCCAGACACTCGGCCACTATTAGTAGTAGTAGCACTCACTGGAGGTGGCGAGGCACACTATCACATAGACCCAGAGGGAGAAGAAAGCCACCAGAGCCAGGAAGGTGAGCAGGGGCTGCAGGAACAGCGCTGGCAATTCGGCCAGACACTCGGCCACTATTAGTAGTAGTAGCACTCACTGGAGGTGGCGAGGCACACTATCACATAGACCCAGAGGGAGAAGAAGGCCACCAGAGCCAGGAAGGTGAGCAGGGGCTGCAGGAACAGCGCTGGCATGTCGGCCAGACACTCGGCCACCAGTAGTAGTAGTAGTAGCACTCACTGGAGGTGGCGAGGCACACTATCACATAGACCCAGAGGGAGAAGAAGGCCACCAGAGCCAGGAAGGTGACCAGGGGCTGCAGGAACAGCGCTGGCATGTCGGCCAGACACTCGGCCACTAGAAGTAGTAGTAGCACTCACTGGAGGTGGAGAGGTACAATATCACATAGACCCAGAGGGAGAAGAAGGCCACCAGAGCCAGGAAGGTGAGCAGGGGCTGCAGGAACAGCGCTGGCATGTCGGCCAGACACTCGGCCACCAGTAGTAGTAGTAGTAGCACTCACTGGAGGTGGCGAGGCACACTATCAAATAGACCCAGAGGGAGAAGAAGGCTACCAGAGCCAGGAAGGTGAGCAGGGGCTGCAGGAACAGCGCTGGCATGTCGGCCAGACACTCGGCCACTAGTAGTAGTAGTAGTAGTAGCACTCACTGGAGGTGGCGAGGCACACTATCACATAGACCCAGACGGAGAAGAAGACCACCAGAGCCAGGAAGGTGAGCAGGGGCTGCAGGAACAGCGCAGGCATGTCGGCCAGACACACGGCCGCTACTAGTAGTAGTAGCACTCACTGGAGGTGGAGAGGTACACTATCACATAGACCCAGAGGGAGAAGAAGGCCACCAGAGCCAGGAAGGTGAGCAGGGGCTGCAGGAACAGCGCTGGCATGTCGGCCAGACACTCGGCCACCAGTAGTAGTAGTAGTAGCACTCACTGGAGGTGGCGAGGCACACTATCACATAGACCCAGAGGGAGAAGAAGGCCACCAGAGCCAGGAAGGTGAGCAGGGGCTGCAGGAACAGCGCTGGCATGTCGGCCAGACACTCGGCCACTAGTAGTAGTAGTAGCACTCACTGGAGGTGGAGAGGTACAATATCACATAGACCCAGAGGGAGAAGAAGGCCACCAGAGCCAGGAAGGTGAGCAGGGGCTGCAGGAACAGCGCTGGCATGTCGGCCAGACACTCGGCCACCAGTAGTAGTAGTAGTAGTTGTAGTAGCACTCACTGGAGGTGGCGAGGCACACTATCACATAGACCCAGAGGGAGAAGAAGGCCACCAGAGCCAGGAAGGTGAGCAGGGGCTGCAGGAACAGCGCTGGCATGTCGGCCAGACACTCGGCCACCAGTAGTAGTAGTAGTAGCACTCACTGGAGGTGGCGAGGCACACTATCACATAGACCCAGAGGGAGAAGAAGGCTACCAGAGCCAGGAAGGTGAGCAGGGGCTGCAGGAACAGCGCTGGCATGTCGGCCAGAGACTCGGCCACTAGTAGTAGTAGTAGTAGCACTCACTGGAGGTGGCGAGGCACACTATCACATAGACCCAGAGGGAGAAGAAGGCTACCAGAGCCAGGAAGGTGAGCAGGGGCTGCAGGAACAGCGCTGGCATGTCGGCCAGACACTCGGCCACTAGTAGTAGTAGTAGCACTCACTGGAGGTGGCGAGGCACACTATCACATAGACCCAGAGGGAGAAGAAGGCCACCAGAGCCAGGAAGGTGAGCAGGGGCTGCAGGAACAGCGCTGGCATGTCGGCCAGACACTCGGCCACCAGTAGTAGTAGTAGTAGCACTCACTGGAGGTGGCGAGGCACACTATCACATAGACCCAGAGGAAGAAGAAAACCACCAGAGCCAGGAAGGTGAGCAGGGGCTGCAGGAACAGCGCTGGCATGTCGGCCAGACACTCGGCCACTAGTAGTAGTAGTAGTAGTAGCACTCACTGGAGGTGGCGAGGCACACTATCACATAGACCCAGAGGGAGAAGAAGGCCACCAGAGCCAGGAAGGTGAGCAGGGGCTGCAGGAACAGCGCTGGCATGTCGGTCAGACACTCGGCCACCAGTAGTAGTAGTAGTAGCACTCACTGGAGGTGGCGAGGCACACTATCACATAGACCCAGAGGAAGAAGAAGGCCACCAGAGCCAGGAAGGTGAGCAGGGGCTGCAGGAACAGCGCTGGCATGTCAGTCAGTAACTCGGCCACTAGTAGTAGTAGTAGCACTCACTGGAGGTGGCGAGGCACACTATCACATAGACCCAGAGGGAGAAGAAGGCCACTAGAGCCAGGAAGGTGAGCAGGGGCTGCAGGAACAGCGCTGGCATGTCAGTCAGATACTCGGCCACTACTAGTAGTAGTAGTAGCACTCACTGGAGGTGGCGAGGCACACTATCACATAGACCCAGAGGAAGAAGAAGGCCACCAGAGCCAGGAAGGTGAGCAGGGGCTGCAGGAACAGCGCTGGCATGTCAGTCAGATACTCGGCCACTAGTAGTAGTAGTAGCACTCACTGGAGGTGGCGAGGCACACTATCACATAGACCCAGAGGGAGAAGAAGGCCACCAGAGCCAGGAAGGTGAGCAGGGGCTGCAGGAACAGCGCTGGCATGTCGGTCAGACACTCGGCCACTAGTAGTAGTAGTAGCACTCACTGGAGGTGGAGAGGCACACTATCACATAGACCCAGAGGGAGAAGAAGGCCACCAGAGCCAGGAAGGTGAGCAGGGGCTGCAGTAACAGCGCTGGCATGTCGGCCAGACACTCGGCCACTAGTAGTAGTAGTAGCACTCACAGGAGGTGTCGAGGCACACTATCACATAGACCCAGATGGAGAAGAAGGCCACCAGAGCCAGGAAGGTGAGCAGGGGCTGCAGTAACAGCGCTGGCATGTCGGCCAGACACTCGGCCACTAGTAGTAGTAGTAGCACTCACTGGAGGTGGCGAGGCACACTATCACATAGACCCAGAGGGAGAAGAAGGCCACCAGAGCCAGGAAGGTGAGAAGGGACTGCAGGAACAGCGCTGGCATGTCGGCCAGACACTCGGCCACTACTAGTAGTAGTAGCACTCACTGGAGGAGGCGAGGCACACTATCACATAGACCCAGAGGGAGAAGAAGGCCACCAGAGCCAGGAAGGTTAGCAGGGGCTGCAGGAACAGTGCTGGCATGTCGGCCAGACACTGGGCCACTACTAGTAGTAGTAGCACTCACTGAAGGTGGCGAGGCACACTATCACATAGACCCAGAGGGAGAAGAAGGCCACCAGAGCCAGGAAGGTGAGATGGCACTGCAGGAACAGCGCTGGCATGTCGGCCAGACACTCGGCCACTACAAGTAGTAGTATCACTCACTGGAGGTGGCGAGGCACACTATCACATAGACCCAGAGGGAGAAGAAGGGCACCAGAGCCAGGAAGGTGAGCAGGGGCTGCAGGAACAGCGCTGGCATGTCGGCCAGACACTTGGCCACTAGTAGTAGTAGTAGCACTCACTGGAGGTGGCGAGGCACACTATCACATAGACCCAGAGGGAGAAGAAGGCCACCAGAGCCAGGAAGGTGAGCAGGGGCTGCAGGAACAGCGCTGGCATGTCGGCCAGACACTCGGCCACTACTAGTAGTAGTAGCACTCACTGGAGGTGGCGAGGCACACTATCACTTAGACCCAGAGGGAGAAGAAGGCCACCAGAGCCAGGAAGGTGAGCAGGGGCTGCAGGAACAGCGCTGGCATGTCGGCCAGACACTCGGCCACTACTAGTAGTAGTAGCACTTACTGAAGGTGGCGAGGCACACTATCACATAGACCCAAGAGGGAGAAGAAGGCCACCAGAGCCAGGAAGGTGAGCAGGGGCTGCAGGAACAGCGCAGGCATGTCGGCCAGACACTCGGCCACTACTAGTAGTAGTAGCACTCACTGGAGGTGGAGAGGCACACTATCACATAGACCCAGAGGGAGAAGAAGGCCACCAGAGCCAGGAAGGTGAGCAGGGGCTGCAGGAACAGCGCTGGCATGTCGGCCAGACACTCGGCCACTACTAGTAGTAGTAGCACTTACTGGAGGTTGCGAGGCACACTATCACATAGACCCAGAGGAAGAAGAAGGCCACCAGAGCCAGGAAGGAGAGCAGGGGCTGCAGGAACAGCGCTGGCATGTCGGTCAGACACTCGGCCACCAGTAGTAGTAGTAGTAGCACTCACTGGAGGTGGCGAGGCACACTATCACATAGACCCAGAGGAAGAAGAAAACCACCAGAGCCAGGAAGGTGAGCAGGGGCTGCAGGAACAGCGCTGGCATGTCGGCCAGACACTCGGCCACCAGTAGTAGTAGTAGTAGCACTCACTGGAGGTGGCGAGGCACACTATCACATAGACCCAGAGGGAGAAGAAGGCCACCAGAGCCAGGAAGGTGAGCAGGGGCTGCAGGAACAGCGCTGGCATGTCGGCCAGACACTCGGCCAACGGTAGTAGTAGTAGTAGCACTCACTGGAGGTGGCGAGGCACACTATCACATAGACCCAGAGGGAGAAGAAGGCCACCAGAGCCAGGAAGGTGAGCAGAGGCTGCAGGAACAGCGCTGGCATATCGGCCAGACACTCGGCCACTAGTAGTAGTAGTAGTAGCACTCACTGGAGGTGGCGAGGCACACTATCACATAGACCCAGAGGGAGAAGAAGGCCACCAGAGCCAGGAAGGTGAGCAGGGGCTGCAGGAACCGCGCTGGCATGTCGGCCAGACACTCGGCCACTAGTAGTAGTAGTAGCACTCACTGGAGGTGGCGAGGCACACTATCACATAGACCCAGAGGGAGAAGAAGGCCACCAGAGCCAGGAAGGTGAGCAGGGGCTGCAGGAACAGCGCTGGCATGTCGGCCAGACACTCGGCCACTAGTAGTAGTAGTAGTAGTAGCACTCACTGGAGGTGGAGAGGCACACTATCACATAGACCCAGAGGGAGAAGAAGGCCACCAGAGCCAGGAAGGTGAGCAGGGGCTGCAGGAACAGCGCTGGCATGTCGGCCAGACACTCGGCCACTAGTAGTAGTAGTAGTAGCAGTAGCACTCACTGGAGGTGGAGAGGCACACTATCACATAGACCCAGAGGGAGAAGAAGGCCACCAGAGCCAGGAAGGTGAGCAGGGGCTGCAGGAACAGCGCTGGCATGTCGGCCAGACACTCGGCCACTAGTAGTAGTAGTAGTAGTAGTAGCACTCACTGGAGGTGGAGAGGCACACTATCACATAGACCCAGAGGGAGAAGAAGGCCACCAGAGCCAGGAAGGTGAGCAGGGGCTGCAGGAACAGCGCTGGCATGTCGGCCAGACACTCGGCAACTAGTAGTAGTAGTAGTAGTAGTAGTAGTAGTAGTAGCACTCACTGGAGGTGGAGAGGCACACTATCACATAGACCCAGAGGGAGAAGAAGGCCACCAGAGCCAGGAAGGTGAGCAGGGGCTGCAGGAACAGCGCTGGCATGTCGGCCAGACTCTCGGCCGCTACTAGTAGTAGTAGCACTCACTGGATGTGGAGAGGTAAACTATCACATAGACCCAGAGGGAGAAGACGGCCACCAGAGCCAGGAAGGTGAGCAGGGGCTGCAGGAACAGCGCTGGCATGTCAGCCAGACACTCGGCCGCTACTAGTAGTAGTAGCACTCACTGGAGGTGGAGAGGTACACTATCACATAGACCCAGAGGGAGAAGACGGCCACCAGAGCCAGGAAGGTGAGCAGGGGCTGCAGGAAAAGCGCTGGCATGTCGGCCAGACACTCGGCCGCTACTAGTAGTAGTAGCACTTACTGGAGGTGGCGAGGCACACTATCACATAGACCCAGAGGGAGAAGACGGCCACCAGAGCCAGGAAGGTGAGCAGGGGCTGCAGGAACAGCGCTGGCATGTCGGCCAGACACTCGGCCACTAGTAGTAGTAGTAGCACTCACTGGAGGTGGAGAGGTACAATATCACATAGAACCAGAGGGAGAAGAAGGCCACCAGAGCCAGGAAGGTGAGCAGGGGCTGCAGGAACAGCGCTGGCATGTCGGCCAGACACTCGGCCACCAGTAGTAGTAGTAGTAGCACTCACTGGAGGTGGCGAGGCACACTATCACATAGACCCAGAGGGAGAAGAAGGCTACCAGAGCCAGGAAGGTGAGCAGGGGCTGCAGGAACAGCGCTGGCATGTCGGCCAGACACTCGGCCACTAGTAGTAGTAGTAGTAGTAGTAGCACTCACTGGAGGTGGCGAGGCACACTATCACATAGACCCAGACGGAGAAGAAGACCACCAGAGCCAGGAAGGTGAGCAGGGGCTGCAGGAACAGCGCAGGCATATCGGCCAGACACACGGCCGCTACTAGTAGTAGTAGCACTCACTGGAGGTGGAGAGGTACACTATCACATAGACCCAGAGGGAGAAGAAGGCCACCAGAGCCAGGAAGGTGAGAAGGGGCTGCAGGAACAGCGCTGGCATGTCGGCCAGACACTCGGCCACCAGTAGTAGTAGTAGTAGCACTCACTGGAGGTGGCGAGGCACACTATCACATAGACCCAGAGGGAGAAGAAGGCCACCAGAGCCAGGAAGGTGAGCAGGGGCTGCAGGAACAGCGCTGGCATGTCGGCCAGACACTCGGCCACTAGTAGTAGTAGTAGCACTCACTGGAGGTGGAGAGGTACAATATCACATAGACCCAGAGGGAGAAGAAGGCCACCAGAGCCAGGAAGGTGAGCAGGGGCTGCAGGAACAGCGCTGGCATGTCGGCCAGACACTCGGCCGCTACTAGTAGTAGTAGCACTCACTGGAGGTGGAGAGGTAAACTATCACTAAGACGCAGAGGGAGAAGACGGCCACCAGAGCCAGGAAGGTGAGCAGGGGCTGCAGGAACAGCGCTGGCATGTCAGCCAGACACTCGGCCGCTACTAGTAGTAGTAGCACTCACTGGAGGTGGAGAGGTACACTATCACATAGACCCAGAGGGAGAAGAAGGCCACCAGAGCCAGGAAGGTGAGCAGGGGCTGCAGGAACAGCGCTGGCATGTCGGCCAGACACTCGGCCACTAGTAGTAGTAGTAGTAGTAGTAGTAGTAGTAGCACTCACTGGAGGTGGAGAGGCACACTATCACATAGACTCAGAGGGAGAAGAAGGCCACCAGAGCCAGGAAGGTGAGCAGGGGCTGCAGGAACAGCGCTGGCATGTCGGCCAGACACTCGGCCGCTACTAGTAGTAGTAGCACTCACTGGAGGTGGAGAGGTAAACTATCACTAAGACGCAGAGGGAGAAGACGGCCACCAGAGCCAGGAAGGTGAGCAGGGGCTGCAGGAACAGCGCTGGCATGTCAGCCAGACACTCGGCCGCTACTAGTAGTAGTAGCACTCACTGGAGGTGGAGAGGTACACTATCACATAGACCCAGAGGGAGAAGACGGCCACCAGAGCCAGGAAGGTGAGCAGGGGCTGCAGGAAAAGCGCTGGCATGTCGGCCAGACACTCGGCCGCTACTAGTAGTAGTAGCACTTACTGGAGGTGGCGAGGCACACTATCACATAGACCCAGAGGGAGAAGACGGCCACCAGAGCCAGGAAGGTGAGCAGGGGCTACAGGAACAGCGCTGGCATGTCGGCCAGACACTCGGCCACTAGTAGTAGTAGTAGCACTCACTGGAGGTGGAGAGGTACACTATCACATAGACCCAGAGGGAGAAGACGGCCACCAGAGCCAGGAAGGTGAGCAGGGGCTGCAGGAACAGCGCTGGCATGTCGGCCAGACACTCGGCCACCAGTAGTAGTAGTAGTAGTAGTAGCACTCACTGGAGGTGGCGAGGCACACTATCACATAGACCCAGAGGGAGAAGACGGCCACCAGAGCCAGGAAGGTGAGCAGGGGCTGCAGGAAAAGCGCTGGCATGTCGGCCAGACACTCGGCCGCTACTAGTAGTAGTAGCACTTACTGGAGGTGGCGAGGCACACTATCACATAGACCCAGAGGGAGAAGACGGCCACCAGAGCCAGGAAGGTGAGCAGGGGCTACAGGAACAGCGCTGGCATGTCGGCCAGACACTCGGCCACTAGTAGTAGTAGTAGCACTCACTGGAGGTGGAGAGGTACACTATCACATAGACCCAGAGGGAGAAGACGGCCACCAGAGCCAGGAAGGTGAGCAGGGGCTGCAGGAACAGCGCTGGCATGTCGGCCAGACACTCGGCCACCAGTAGTAGTAGTAGTAGCACTCACTGGAGGTGGCGAGGCACACTATCACATAGACCCAGAGGGAGAAGAAGGCCACCAGAGCCAGGAAGGTGACCAGGGGCTGCAGGAACAGCGCTGGCATGTCGGCCAGACACTCGGCCACTAGAAGTAGTAGTAGCACTCACTGGAGGTGGAGAGGTACAATATCACATAGACCCAGAGGGAGAAGAAGGCCACCAGAGCCAGGAAGGTGAGCAGGGGCTGCAGGAACAGCGCTGGCATGTCGGCCAGACACTCGGCCACCAGTAGTAGTAGTAGTAGCACTCACTGGAGGTGGCGAGGCACACTATCAAATAGACCCAGAGGGAGAAGAAGGCTACCAGAGCCAGGAAGGTGAGCAGGGGCTGCAGGAACAGCGCTGGCATGTCGGCCAGACACTCGGCCACTAGTAGTAGTAGTAGTAGTAGTAGCACTCACTGGAGGTGGCGAGGCACACTATCACATAGACCCAGACGGAGAAGAAGACCACCAGAGCCAGGAAGGTGAGCAGGGGCTGCAGGAACAGCGCAGGCATGTCGGCCAGACACACGGCCGCTACTAGTAGTAGTAGCACTCACTGGAGGTGGAGAGGTACACTATCACATAGACCCAGAGGGAGAAGAAGGCCACCAGAGCCAGGAAGGTGAGCAGGGGCTGCAGGAACAGCGCTGGCATGTCGGCCAGACACTCGGCCACCAGTAGTAGTAGTAGTAGCACTCACTGGAGGTGGCGAGGCACACTATCACATAGACCCAGAGGGAGAAGAAGGCCACCAGAGCCAGGAAGGTGAGCAGGGGCTGCAGGAACAGCGCTGGCATGTCGGCCAGACACTCGGCCACTAGTAGTAGTAGTAGCACTCACTGGAGGTGGAGAGGTACAATATCACATAGACCCAGAGGGAGAAGAAGGCTACCAGAGCCAGGAAGGTGAGCAGGGGCTGCAGGAACAGCGCTGGCATGTCGGCCAGAGACTCGGCCACTAGTAGTAGTAGTAGTAGCACTCACTGGAGGTGGCGAGGCACACTATCACATAGACCCAGAGGGAGAAGAAGGCTACCAGAGCCAGGAAGGTGAGCAGGGGCTGCAGGAACAGCGCTGGCATGTCGGCCAGACACTCGGCCACCAGTAGTAGTAGTAGTAGTAGTTGTAGTAGCACTCACTGGAGGTGGCGAGGCACACTATCACATAGACCCAGAGGGAGAAGAAGGCCACCAGAGCCAGGAAGGTGAGCAGGGGCTGCAGGAACAGCGCTGGCATGTCGGCCAGACACTCGGCCACCAGTAGTAGTAGTAGTAGCACTCACTGGAGGTGGCGAGGCACACTATCACATAGACCCAGAGGGAGAAGAAGGCTACCAGAGCCAGGAAGGTGAGCAGGGGCTGCAGGAACAGCGCTGGCATGTCGGCCAGAGACTCGGCCACTAGTAGTAGTAGTAGTAGCACTCACTGGAGGTGGCGAGGCACACTATCACATAGACCCAGAGGGAGAAGAAGGCTACCAGAGCCAGGAAGGTGAGCAGGGGCTGCAGGAACAGCGCTGGCATGTCGGCCAGACACTCGGCCGCTACTAGTAGTAGTAGCACTCACTGGAGGTGGAGAGGTAAACTATCACTAAGACGCAGAGGGAGAAGACGGCCACCAGAGCCAGGAAGGTGAGCAGGGGCTGCAGGAACAGCGCTGGCATGTCAGCCAGACACTCGGCCGCTACTAGTAGTAGTAGCACTCACTGGAGGTGGAGAGGTACACTATCACATAGACCCAGAGGGAGAAGACGGCCACCAGAGCCAGGAAGGTGAGCAGGGGCTGCAGGAAAAGCGCTGGCATGTCGGCCAGACACTCGGCCGCTACTAGTAGTAGTAGCACTTACTGGAGGTGGCGAGGCACACTATCACATAGACCCAGAGGGAGAAGACGGCCACCAGAGCCAGGAAGGTGAGCAGGGGCTACAGGAACAGCGCTGGCATGTCGGCCAGACACTCGGCCACTAGTAGTAGTAGTAGCACTCACTGGAGGTGGAGAGGTACACTATCACATAGACCCAGAGGGAGAAGACGGCCACCAGAGCCAGGAAGGTGAGCAGGGGCTGCAGGAACAGCGCTGGCATGTCGGCCAGACACTCGGCCACCAGTAGTAGTAGTAGTAGCACTCACTGGAGGTGGCGAGGCACACTATCACATAGACCCAGAGGGAGAAGAAGGCCACCAGAGCCAGGAAGGTGACCAGGGGCTGCAGGAACAGCGCTGGCATGTCGGCCAGACACTCGGCCACTAGAAGTAGTAGTAGCACTCACTGGAGGTGGAGAGGTACAATATCACATAGACCCAGAGGGAGAAGAAGGCCACCAGAGCCAGGAAGGTGAGCAGGGGCTGCAGGAACAGCGCTGGCATGTCGGCCAGACACTCGGCCACCAGTAGTAGTAGTAGTAGCACTCACTGGAGGTGGCGAGGCACACTATCAAATAGACCCAGAGGGAGAAGAAGGCTACCAGAGCCAGGAAGGTGAGCAGGGGCTGCAGGAACAGCGCTGGCATGTCGGCCAGACACTCGGCCACTAGTAGTAGTAGTAGTAGTAGTAGCACTCACTGGAGGTGGCGAGGCACACTATCACATAGACCCAGACGGAGAAGAAGACCACCAGAGCCAGGAAGGTGAGCAGGGGCTGCAGGAACAGCGCAGGCATGTCGGCCAGACACACGGCCGCTACTAGTAGTAGTAGCACTCACTGGAGGTGGAGAGGTACACTATCACATAGACCCAGAGGGAGAAGAAGGCCACCAGAGCCAGGAAGGTGAGCAGGGGCTGCAGGAACAGCGCTGGCATGTCGGCCAGACACTCGGCCACCAGTAGTAGTAGTAGTAGCACTCACTGGAGGTGGCGAGGCACACTATCACATAGACCCAGAGGGAGAAGAAGGCCACCAGAGCCAGGAAGGTGAGCAGGGGCTGCAGGAACAGCGCTGGCATGTCGGCCAGACACTCGGCCACTAGTAGTAGTAGTAGCACTCACTGGAGGTGGAGAGGTACAATATCACATAGACCCAGAGGGAGAAGAAGGCTACCAGAGCCAGGAAGGTGAGCAGGGGCTGCAGGAACAGCGCTGGCATGTCGGCCAGAGACTCGGCCACTAGTAGTAGTAGTAGTAGCACTCACTGGAGGTGGCGAGGCACACTATCACATAGACCCAGAGGGAGAAGAAGGCTACCAGAGCCAGGAAGGTGAGCAGGGGCTGCAGGAACAGCGCTGGCATGTCGGCCAGACACTCGGCCACCAGTAGTAGTAGTAGTAGTAGTTGTAGTAGCACTCACTGGAGGTGGCGAGGCACACTATCACATAGACCCAGAGGGAGAAGAAGGCCACCAGAGCCAGGAAGGTGAGCAGGGGCTGCAGGAACAGCGCTGGCATGTCGGCCAGACACTCGGCCACCAGTAGTAGTAGTAGTAGCACTCACTGGAGGTGGCGAGGCACACTATCACATAGACCCAGAGGGAGAAGAAGGCTACCAGAGCCAGGAAGGTGAGCAGGGGCTGCAGGAACAGCGCTGGCATGTCGGCCAGAGACTCGGCCACTAGTAGTAGTAGTAGTAGCACTCACTGGAGGTGGCGAGGCACACTATCACATAGACCCAGAGGGAGAAGAAGGCTACCAGAGCCAGGAAGGTGAGCAGGGGCTGCAGGAACAGCGCTGGCATGTCGGCCAGACACTCGGCCACTAGTAGTAGTAGTAGCACTCACTGGAGGTGGCGAGGCACACTATCACATAGACCCAGAGGGAGAAGAAGGCCACCAGAGCCAGGAAGGTGAGCAGGGGCTGCAGGAACAGCGCTGGCATGTCGGCCAGACACTCGGCCACCAGTAGTAGTAGTAGTAGCACTCACTGGAGGTGGCGAGGCACACTATCACATAGACCCAGAGGAAGAAGAAAACCACCAGAGCCAGGAAGGTGAGCAGGGGCTGCAGGAACAGCGCTGGCATGTCGGCCAGACACTCGGCCACTAGTAGTAGTAGTAGTAGTAGTAGCACTCACTGGAGGTGGCGAGGCACACTATCACATAGACCCAGAGGGAGAAGAAGGCCACCAGAGCCAGGAAGGTGAGCAGGGGCTGCAGGAACAGCGCTGGCATGTCGGTCAGACACTCGGCCACCAGTAGTAGTAGTAGTAGCACTCACTGGAGGTGGCGAGGCACACTATCACATAGACCCAGAGGAAGAAGAAGGCCACCAGAGCCAGGAAGGTGAGCAGGGGCTGCAGGAACAGCGCTGGCATGTCAGTCAGTAACTCGGCCACTAGTAGTAGTAGTAGCACTCACTGGAGGTGGCGAGGCACACTATCACATAGACCCAGAGGGAGAAGAAGGCCACTAGAGCCAGGAAGGTGAGAAGGGGCTGCAGGAACAGCGCTGGCATGTCAGTCAGATACTCGGCCACTACTAGTAGTAGTAGTAGCACTCACTGGAGGTGGCGAGGCACACTATCACATAGACCCAGAGGAAGAAGAAGGCCACCAGAGCCAGGAAGGTGAGCAGGGGCTGCAGGAACAGCGCTGGCATGTCAGTCAGATACTCGGCCACTAGTAGTAGTAGTAGCACTCACTGGAGGTGGCGAGGCACACTATCACATAGACCCAGAGGGAGAAGAAGGCCACCAGAGCCAGGAAGGTGAGCAGGGGCTGCAGGAACAGCGCTGGCATGTCGGCCAGACACTCGGCCAACAGTAGTAGTAGTAGTAGCACTCACTGGAGGTGGCGAGGCACACTATCACATAGACCCAGAGGGAGAAGAAGGCCACCAGAGCCAGGAAGGTGAGCAGGGGCTGCAGTAACAGCGCTGGCATGTCGGCCAGACACTCGGCCACTAGTAGTAGTAGTAGCACTCACAGGAGGTGTCGAGGCACACTATCACATAGACCCAGATGGAGAAGAAGGCCACCAGAGCCAGGAAGGTGAGCAGGGGCTGCAGTAACAGCGCTGGCATGTCGGCCAGACACTCGGCCACTAGTAGTAGTAGTAGCACTCACTGGAGGTGGCGAGGCACACTATCACATAGACCCAGAGGGAGAAGAAGGCCACCAGAGCCAGGAAGGTGAGAAGGGACTGCAGGAACAGCGCTGGCATGTCGGCCAGACACTCGGCCACTACTAGTAGTAGTAGCACTCACTGGAGGAGGCGAGGCACACTATCACATAGACCCAGAGGGAGAAGAAGGCCACCAGAGCCAGGAAGGTTAGCAGGGGCTGCAGGAACAGTGCTGGCATGTCGGCCAGACACTGGGCCACTACTAGTAGTAGTAGCACTCACTGAAGGTGGCGAGGCACACTATCACATAGACCCAGAGGGAGAAGAAGGCCACCAGAGCCAGGAAGGTGAGATGGCACTGCAGGAACAGCGCTGGCATGTCGGCCAGACACTCGGCCACTACAAGTAGTAGTATCACTCACTGGAGGTGGCGAGGCACACTATCACATAGACCCAGAGGGAGAAGAAGGGCACCAGAGCCAGGAAGGTGAGCAGGGGCTGCAGGAACAGCGCTGGCATGTCGGCCAGACACTTGGCCACTAGTAGTAGTAGTAGTAGCACTCACTGGAGGTGGCGAGGCACACTATCACATAGACCCAGAGGGAGAAGAAGGCCACCAGAGCCAGGAAGGTGAGCAGGGGCTGCAGGAACAGCGCTGGCATGTCGGCCAGACACTCGGCCACTACTAGTAGTAGTAGCACTCACTGGAGGTGGCGAGGCACACTATCACTTAGACCCAGAGGGAGAAGAAGGCCACCAGAGCCAGGAAGGTGAGCAGGGGCTGCAGGAACAGCGCTGGCATGTCGGCCAGACACTCGGCCACTACTAGTAGTAGTAGCACTTACTGAAGGTGGCGAGGCACACTATCACATAGACCCAGAGGGAGAAGAAGGCCACCAGAGCCAGGAAGGTGAGCAGGGGCTGCAGGAACAGCGCAGGCATGTCGGCCAGACACTCGGCCACTACTAGTAGTAGTAGCACTCACTGGAGGTGGAGAGGCACACTATCACATAGACCCAGAGGGAGAAGAAGGCCACCAGAGCCAGGAAGGTGAGCAGGGGCTGCAGGAACAGCGCTGGCATGTCGGCCAGACACTCGGCCACTACTAGTAGTAGTAGCACTTACTGGAGGTTGCGAGGCACACTATCACATAGACCCAGAGGAAGAAGAAGGCCACCAGAGCCAGGAAGGAGAGCAGGGGCTGCAGGAACAGCGCTGGCATGTCGGTCAGACACTCGGCCACCAGTAGTAGTAGTAGTAGCACTCACTGGAGGTGGCGAGGCACACTATCACATAGACCCAGAGGAAGAAGAAAACCACCAGAGCCAGGAAGGTGAGCAGGGGCTGCAGGAACAGCGCTGGCATGTCGGCCAGACACTCGGCCACCAGTAGTAGTAGTAGTAGCACTCACTGGAGGTGGCGAGGCACACTATCACATAGACCCAGAGGGAGAAGAAGGCCACCAGAGCCAGGAATGTGAGCAGGGGCTGCAGGAACAGCGCTGGCATGTCGGCCAGACACTCGGCCAACGGTAGTAGTAGTAGTAGCACTCACTGGAGGTGGCGAGGCACACTATCACATAGACCCAGAGGGAGAAGAAGGCCACCAGAGCCAGGAAGGTGAGCAGAGGCTGCAGGAACAGCGCTGGCATATCGGCCAGACACTCGGCCACTAGTAGTAGTAGTAGTAGCACTCACTGGAGGTGGCGAGGCACACTATCACATAGACCCAGAGGGAGAAGAAGGCCACCAGAGCCAGGAAGGTGAGCAGGGGCTGCAGGAACCGCGCTGGCATGTCGGCCCGACACTCGGCCACTAGTAGTAGTAGTAGCACTCACTGGAGGTGGCGAGGCACACTATCACATAGACCCAGAGGGAGAAGAAGGCCACCAGAGCCAGGAAGCTGAGCAGGGGCTGCAGGAACAGCGCTGGCATGTCGGCCAGACACTCGGCCACTAGTAGTAGTAGTAGTAGCACTCACTGGAGGTGGAGAGGCACACTATCACATAGACCCAGAGGGAGAAGAAGGCCACCAGAGCCAGGAAGGTGAGCAGGGGCTGCAGGAACAGCGCTGGCATGTCGGCCAGACACTCGGCCACTAGTAGTAGTAGTAGTAGCAGTAGCACTCACTGGAGGTGGAGAGGCACACTATCACATAGACCCAGAGGGAGAAGAAGGCCACCAGAGCCAGGAAGGTGAGCAGGGGCTGCAGGAACAGCGCTGGCATGTCGGCCAGACACTCGGCAACTAGTAGTAGTAGTAGTAGTAGTAGTAGCACTCACTGGAGGTGGAGAGGCACACTATCACATAGACCCAGAGGGAGAAGAAGGCCACCAGAGCCAGGAAGGTGAGCAGGGGCTGCAGGAACAGCGCTGGCATGTCGGCCAGACTCTCGGCCGCTACTAGTAGTAGTAGCACTCACTGGAGGTGGAGAGGTAAACTATCACATAGACCCAGAGGGAGAAGACGGCCACCAGAGCCAGGAAGGTGAGCAGGGTCTGCAGGAACAGCGCTGGCATGTCAGCCAGACACTCGGCCGCTACTAGTAGTAGTAGCACTCACTGGAGGTGGAGAGGTACACTATCACATAGACCCAGAGGAAGAAGACGGCCACCAGAGCCAGGAAGGTGAGCAGGGGCTGCAGGAAAAGCGCTGGCATGTCGGCCAGACACTCGGCCGCTACTAGTAGTAGTAGCACTTACTGGAGGTGGCGAGGCACACTATCACATAGACCCAGAGGGAGAAGACGGCCACCAGAGCCAGGAAGGTGAGCAGGGGCTGCAGGAACAGCGCTGGCATGTCGGCCAGACACTCGGCCACTAGTAGTAGTAGTAGCACTCACTGGAGGTGGAGAGGTACAATATCACATAGAACCAGAGGGAGAAGAAGGCCACCAGAGCCAGGAAGGTGAGCAGGGGCTGCAGGAACAGCGCTGGCATGTCGGCCAGACACTCGGCCACCAGTAGTAGTAGTAGTAGCACTCACTGGAGGTGGCGAGGCACACTATCACATAGACCCAGAGGGAGAAGAAGGCTACCAGAGCCAGGAAGGTGAGCAGGGGCTGCAGGAACAGCGCTGGCATGTCGGCCAGACACTCGGCCACTAGTAGTAGTAGTAGTAGTAGTAGCACTCACTGGAGGTGGCGAGGCACACTATCACATAGACCCAGACGGAGAAGAAGACCACCAGAGCCAGGAAGGTGAGCAGGGGCTGCAGGAACAGCGCAGGCATATCGGCCAGACACACGGCCGCTACTAGTAGTAGTAGCACTCACTGGAGGTGGAGAGGTACACTATCACATAGACCCAGAGGGAGAAGAAGGCCACCAGAGCCAGGAAGGTGAGCAGGGGCTGCAGGAACAGCGCTGGCATGTCGGCCAGACACTCGGCCACCAGTAGTAGTAGTAGTAGCACTCACTGGAGGTGGCGAGGCACACTATCACATAGACCCAGAGGGAGAAGAAGGCCACCAGAGCCAGGAAGGTGAGCAGGGGCTGCAGGAACAGCGCTGGCATGTCGGCCAGACACTCGGCCACTAGTAGTAGTAGTAGCACTCACTGGAGGTGGAGAGGTACAATATCACATAGACCCAGAGGGAGAAGAAGGCCACCAGAGCCAGGAAGGTGAGCAGGGGCTGCAGGAACAGCGCTGGCATGTCGGCCAGACACTCGGCCACCAGTAGTAGTAGTAGTAGTAGTAGCACTCACTGGAGGTGGCGAGGCACACTATCACATAGACCCAGAGGGAGAAGAAGGCCACCTGAGCCAGGAAGGTGAGCAGGGGCTGCAGGAACAGCGCTGGCATGTCGGCCAGACACTCGGCCACCAGTAGTAGTAGTAGTAGCACTCACTGGAGGTGGCGAGGCACACTATCACATAGACCCAGAGGGAGAAGAAGGCCACCAGAGCCAGGAAAGTGAGCAGGGGCTGCAGGAACAGCGCTGGCATGTCGGCCAGACACTCGGCCACTAGTAGTAGTAGTAGCACTCACTGGAGGTGGCGAGGCACACTATCACATAGACCCAGAGGGAGAAGAAGGCCACCAGAGCCAGGAAGGTGAGCAGGGGCTGCAGGAACAGCGCTGGCATGTCGGTCAGACACTCGGCCACCAGTAGTAGTAGTAGTAGCACTCACTGGAGGTGGCGAGGCACACTATCACATAGACCCAGAGGAAGAAGAAGGCCACCAGAGCCAGGAAGGTGAGCAGGGGCTGCAGGAACAGCGCTAGCATGTCAGTCAGTAACTCGGCCACTAGTAGTAGTAGTAGCACTCACTGGAGGTGGCGAGGCACACTATCACATAGACCCAGAGGGAGAAGAAGGCCACTAGAGCCAGGAAGGTGAGCAGGGGCTGCAGGAACAGCGCTGGCATGTCAGTCAGATACTCGGCCACTACTAGTAGTAGTAGTAGCACTCACTGGAGGTGGCGAGGCACACTATCACATAGACCCAGAGGAAGAAGAAGGCCACCAGAGCCAGGAAGGTGAGCAGGGGCTGCAGGAACAGCGCTGGCATGTCAGTCAGATACTCGGCCACTAGTAGTAGTAGTAGCACTCACTGGAGGTGGCGAGGCACACTATCACATAGACCCAGAGGGAGAAGAAGGCCACCAGAGCCAGGAAGGTGAGCAGGGGCTGCAGGAACAGCGCTGGCATGTCGGTCAGACACTCGGCCACTAGTAGTAGTAGTAGCACTCACTGGAGGTGGAGAGGCACACTATCACATAGACCCAGAGGGAGAAGAAGGCCACCAGAGCCAGGAAGGTGAGCAGGGGCTGCAGTAACAGCGCTGGCATGTCGGCCAGACACTCGGCCACTAGTAGTAGTAGTAGCACTCACTGGAGGTGTCGAGGCACACTATCACATAGACCCAGATGGAGAAGAAGGCCACCAGAGCCAGGAAGGTGAGCAGGGGCTGCAGTAACAGCGCTGGCATGTCGGCCAGACACTCGGCCACTAGTAGTAGTAGTAGCACTCACTGGAGGTGGCGAGGCACACTATCACATAGACCCAGAGGGAGAAGAAGGCCACCAGAGCCAGGAAGGTGAGAAGGGACTGCAGGAACAGCGCTGGCATGTCGGCCAGACACTCGGCCACTACTAGTAGTAGTAGCACTCACTGGAGGAGGCGAGGCACACTATCACATAGACCCAGAGGGAGAAGAAGGCCACCAGAGCCAGGAAGGTTAGCAGGGGCTGCAGGAACAGTGCTGGCATGTCGGCCAGACACTGGGCCACTACTAGTAGTAGTAGCACTCACTGGAGGTGGCGAGGCACACTATCACATAGACCCAGAGGGAGAAGAAGGCCACCAGAGCCAGGAAGGTGAGATGGCACTGCAGGAACAGCGCTGGCATGTCGGCCAGACACTCGGCCACTACAAGTAGTAGTATCACTCACTGGAGGTGGCGAGGCACACTATCACATAGACCCAGAGGGAGAAGAAGGCCACCAGAGCCAGGAAGGTGAGCAGGGGCTGCAGGAACAGCGCTGGCATGTCGGCCAGACACTCGGCCACTACTAGTAGTAGCAGCACACTGGAGAAGGCGAGGCACACTATCACATAGACCCAGAGGGAGAAGAAGATCACCAGAGCCAAGAAGGTGAGCAGGGATTGCAGGAACAGCGCTGGCATGTCAGCCCGACACTCGGCCACTACTAGTAGTAGTAGCACTCACTGGAGGTGGCGAGGCACACTATCACATAGACCTTGAGGGAGAAGAAGGCCACCAGAGCCAGGAAGGTGAGCAGGGGCTGCAGGAACAGCGCTGGCATGTCGGCCAGACACTATGCCACTACTAGTAGTAGTAGCACTCACTGGAGGTGGCGAGGCACACTATCACATAGACCCAGAGGGAGAAGAAGGCCACCAGAGCCAGGAAGGTGAGCAGGGGCTGCAGGAACAGCGCTGGCAATTCGGCCAGACACTCGGCCACTATTAGTAGTAGTAGCACTCACTGGAGGTGGCGAGGCACACTATCACATAGACCCAGAGGGAGAAGAAAGCCACCAGAGCCAGGAAGGTGAGCAGGGGCTGCAGGAACAGCGCTGGCAATTCGGCCAGACACTCGGCCACTAGTAGTAGTAGTAGCACTCACTGGAGGTGGCGAGGCACACTATCACATAGACCCAGAGGGAGAAGAAAGCCACCAGAGCCAGGAAGGTGAGCAGGGGCTGCAGGAACAGCGCTGGCAATTCGGCCAGACACTCGGCCACTAGTAGTAGTAGTAGCACTCACTGGAGGTGGCGAGGCACACTATCACATAGACCCAGAGGGAGAAGAAGGCCACCAGAGCCAGGAAGGTGAGCAGGGGCTGCAGGAACAGCGCTGGCAATTCGGCCAGACACTCGGCCACTATTAGTAGTAGTAGCACTCACTGGAGGTGGCGAGGCACACTATCACATAGACCCAGAGGGAGAAGAAGGCCACCAAAGCCAGGAAGGTGAGCAGGGGCTGCAGGAACACCGCTGGCATGTCGGCCAGACACTCGGCCACTAGTAGTAGTAGTAGCACTCACTGGAGGTGGCGAGGCACACTATCACATAGACCCAGAGGGAGAAGAAGATCACCAGAGCCAAGAAGGTGAGCAGGGATTGCAGGAACACGCTGGCATGTCAGCCCGACACTCGGCCACTACTAGTAGTAGTAGCACTCACTGGAGGTGGCGAGGCACACTATCACATAGACCCAGAGGGAGAAGAAAGCCACCAGAGCCAGGAAGGTGAGCAGGGGCTGCAGGAACAGCGCTGGCAATTCGGCCAGACACTCGGCCACTATTAGTAGTAGTAGCACTCACTGGAGGTGGCGAGGCACACTATCACATAGACCCAGAGGGAGAAGAAAGCCACCAGAGCCAGGAAGGTGAGCAGGGGCTGCAGGAACAGCGCTGGCAATTCGGCCAGACACTCGGCCACTATTAGTAGTAGTAGCACTCACTGGAGGTGGCGAGGCACACTATCACATAGACCCAGAGGGAGAAGAAGGCCACCAGAGCCAGGAAGGTGAGCAGGGGCTGCAGGAACACCGCTGGCTAGTCGGCCGGACACTCGGCCACTAGTAGTAGTAGTAGCACTCACTGGAGGTGGCGAGGCACACTATCACATAGACCCAGAGGGAGAAGAAGGCCACCTGAGCCAGGAAAGTGAGCAGGGGCTGCAGGAACACCGCTGGCATGTCGGCCAGACACTCGGCCACTAGTAGTAGTAGTAGCACTCACTGGAGGTGGCGAGGCACACTATCACATAGACCCAGAGGGAGAAGAAGGCCACCAGAGCCAGGAAGGTGAGCAGGGGCTGCAGTAACAGCGCTGGCATGTCGGCCAGACACTCGGCCACTAGTAGTAGTAGTAGCACTCACTGGAGGTGGCGAGGCACACTATCACATAGACCCAGAGGGAGAAGAAGGCCACCAGAGCCAGGAAGGTGAGCAGGGGCTGCAGGAACAGCGCTGGCATGTCGGCCAGACACTCGGCCACTAGTAGTAGTAGTAGCACTCACTGGAGGTGGCGAGGCACACTATCACATAGACCGAGAGGGAGAAGAAGGCCACCAGAGCCAGGAAGGTGAGCAGGGGCTGCAGGAACAGCGCTGGCATGTCGGTCAGACACTCGGCCACTAGTAGTAGTAGTAGCACTCACTGGAGGTGGCGAGGCACACTATCACATAGACCCAGAGGGAGAAGAAGGCCACCAGAGCCAGGAAGGTGAGCAGGGGCTGCAGGAACAGCGCTGGCATGTCGGTCAGACACTCGGCCACTAGTAGTAGTAGTAGTAGCACTCACTGGAGGTGGCGAGGCACACTATCACATAGACCCAGAGGGAGAAGAAGGCCACCAAAGCCAGGAAGGTGAGCAGGGGCTGCAGGAACAGCGCTGGCATGTCGGCCAGACACTATGCCACTACTAGTAGTAGTAGCACTCACTGGAGGTGGCGAGGCACACTATCACATAGACCCAGAGGGAGAAGAAAGCCACCAGAGCCAGGAAGGTGAGCAGGGGCTGCAGGAACAGCGCTGGCAATTCGGCCAGACACTCGGCCACTATTAGTAGTAGTAGCACTCACTGGAGGTGGCGAGGCACACTATCACATAGACCCAGAGGGAGAAGAAAGCCACCAGAGCCAGGAAGGTGAGCAGGGGCTGCAGGAACAGCGCTGGCAATTCGGCCAGACACTCGGCCACTAGTAGTAGTAGTAGCACTCACTGGAGGTGGCGAGGCACACTATCACATAGACCCAGAGGGAGAAGAAAGCCACCAGAGCCAGGAAGGTGAGCAGGGGCTGCAGGAACAGCGCTGGCAATTCGGCCAGACACTCGGCCACTAGTAGTAGTAGTAGCACTCACTGGAGGTGGCGAGGCACACTATCACATAGACCCAGAGGGAGAAGAAGGCCACCAGAGCCAGGAAGGTGAGCAGGGGCTGCAGGAACAGCGCTGGCAATTCGGCCAGACACTCGGCCACTATTAGTAGTAGTAGCACTCACTGGAGGTGGCGAGGCACACTATCACATAGACCCAGAGGGTGAAGAAGGCCACCAAAGCCAGGAAGGTGAGCAGGGGCTGCAGGAACACCGCTGGCATGTCGGCCAGACACTCGGCCACTAGTAGTAGTAGTAGCACTCACTGGAGGTGGCGAGGCACACTATCACATAGACCCAGAGGGAGAAGAAGATCACCAGAGCCAAGAAGGTGAGCAGGGATTGCAGGAACAGCGCTGGCATGTCAGCCCGACACTCGGCCACTACTAGTAGTAGTAGCACTCACTGGAGGTGGCGAGGCACACTATCACATAGACCCAGAGGGAGAAGAAAGCCACCAGAGCCAGGAAGGTGAGCAGGGGCTGCAGGAACAGCGCTGGCAATTCGGCCAGACACTCGGCCACTATTAGTAGTAGTAGCACTCACTGGAGGTGGCGAGGCACACTATCACATAGACCCAGAGGGAGAAGAAAGCCACCAGAGCCAGGAAGGTGAGCAGGGGCTGCAGGAACAGCGCTGGCAATTCGGCCAGACACTCGGCCACTATTAGTAGTAGTAGCACTCACTGGAGGTGGCGAGGCACACTATCACATAGACCCAGAGGGAGAAGAAGGCCACCAGAGCCAGGAAGGTGAGCAGGGGCTGCAGGAACACCGCTGGCTAGTCGGCCGGACACTCGGCCACTAGTAGTAGTAGTAGCACTCACTGGAGGTGGCGAGGCACACTATCACATAGACCCAGAGGGAGAAGAAGGCCACCTGAGCCAGGAAAGTGAGCAGGGGCTGCAGGAACACCGCTGGCATGTCGGCCAGACACTCGGCCACTAGTAGTAGTAGTAGCACTCACTGGAGGTGGCGAGGCACACTATCACATAGACCCATAGGGAGAAGAAGGCCACCAGAGCCAGGAAGGTGAGCAGGGGCTGCAGTAACAGCGCTGGCATGTCGGCCAGACACTCGGCCACTAGTAGTAGTAGTAGCACTCACTGGAGGTGGCGAGGCACACTATCACATAGACCCAGAGGGAGAAGAAGGCCACCAGAGCCAGGAAGGTGAGCAGGGGCTGCAGGAACAGCGCTGGCATGTCGGCCAGACACTCGGCCACTAGTAGTAGTAGTAGCACTCACTGGAGGTGGCGAGGCACACTATCACATAGACCGAGAGGGAGAAGAAGGCCACCAGAGCCAGGAAGGTGAGCAGGGGCTGCAGGAACAGCGCTGGCATGTCGGTCAGACACTCGGCCACTAGTAGTAGTAGTAGCACTCACTGGAGGTGGCGAGGCACACTATCACATAGACCCAGAGGGAGAAGAAGGCCACCAGAGCCAGGAAGGTGAGCAGGGGCTGCAGGAACAGCGCTGGCATGTCGGTCAGACACTCGGCCACTAGTAGTAGTAGTAGTAGCACTCACTGGAGGTGGCGAGGCACACTATCACATAGACCCAGAGGGAGAAGAAGGCCACCAAAGCCAGGAAGGTGAGCAGGGGCTGCAGGAACACCGCTGGCATGTCGGCCAGACACTCGGCCACTAGTAGTAGTAGTAGCACTCACTGGAGGTGGCGAGGCACACTATCACATAGACCCAGAGGGAGAAGAAGGTCACCAGAGCCAGGAAGGTGAGCAGGGGCTGCAGGAACAGCGCTGGCATGTCGGCCAGACACTCGGCCACTAGTAGTAGTAGTAGCACTCACTGGAGGTGGCGAGGCACACTATCACATAGACCCAGAGGGAGAAGAAGGTCACCAGAGCCAGGAAGGTGAGCAGGGGCTGCAGTAACAGCGCTGGCATGTCGGCCAGACACTAGGCCACTAGTAGTAGTAGTAGCACTCACTGGAGGTGGCGAGGCACACTATCACATAGACCCAGAGGGAGAAGAAGGCCACCAGAGCCAGGAAGGTGAGCAGGGGCTGCAGGAACAGCGCTGGCATGTCGGCCAGACACTCGGCCACTAGTAGTAGTAGTAGCACTCACTGGAGGTGGCGAGGCACACTATCACATAGACCCAGAGGGAGAAGAAGGTCACCAGAGCCAGGAAGGTGAGCAGGGGCTGCAGTAACAGCGCTGGCATGTCGGCCAGACACTAGGCCACTAGTAGTAGTAGTAGCACTCACTGGAGGTGGCGAGGCACACTATCACATAGACCCAGAGGGAGAAGAAGGCCACCAGAGCCAGGAAGGTGAGCAGGGGCTGCAGGAACAGCGCTGGCATGTCGGCCAGACACTCGGCCACTAGTAGTAGTAGTAGCACTCACTGGAGGTGGCGAGGCACACTATCACATAGACCCAGAGGGAGAAGAAGGCCACCAGAGCCAGGAAGGTGAGCAGGGGCTGCAGTAACAGCGCTGGCATGTCGGCCAGACACTCGGCCACTAGTAGTAGTAGTAGTAGCACTCACTGGAGGTGGCGAGGCACACTATCACATTGACCCAGAGGGAGAAGAAGGCCACCAGAGCCAGGAAGGTGAGCAGGGGCTGCAGGAACAGCGCTGGCATGTCGGTCAGACACTCGGCCACTAGTAGTAGTAGTAGCACTCACTGGAGGTGGCGAGGCACACTATCACATAGACCCAGAGGGAGAAGAAGGCCACCAGACCCAGGAAGGTGAGCAGGGGCTGCAGTAACAGCGCTGGCATGTCGGCCAGACACTCTGCCACTTCTAGTAGTAGTAGCACTTACTGGAGGTGGCGAGGCACACTATCACATAGACCCAGAGGGAGAAGAAGGCCACCAGAGCCAGGAAGGTGAGAAGGGGCTGCAGGAACATCGCTGGCATGTCGGCCAGACACTCGGCCACTAGTAGTAGTAGTAGCACTCACTGGAGGTGGCGAGGCACACTATCACATAGACCCAGAGGGAGAAGAAGGCCACCAGAGCCAGGAAGGTGAGCAGGGGCTGCAGGAACAGCGCTGGCATGTCCGCCAGACACTATGCCACTACTAGTAGTAGTAGCACTCACTGGAGGTGGCGAGGCACACTATCACATAGACCCAGAGGGAGAAGAAGGCCACCAGAGCGAGGAAGGTGAGAAGGGGCTGCAGGAACAGCGCTGGCATGTCGGCCAGACACTCGGCCACTAGTAGTAGTAGTAGCACTCACTGGAGGTGGCGAGGCACACTATCACATAGACCCAGAGGGAGAAGAAGGCCACCAGAGCGAGGAAGGTGAGCAGGGGCTGCAGGAACAGCGCTGGCATGTCGGCCAGATACTCGGCCACTACTAGTAGTAGTAGTAGCACTCACTGGAGGTGGCGAGGCACACTATCACATAGACCCAGAGGAAGAAGAAGGCCACCAGAGCGAGGAAGGTGAGCAGGGGCTGCAGGAACAGCGCTGGCATGTCGGCCAGACACTCGGCCACTAGTAGTAGTAGTAGCACTCACTGGAGGTGGCGAGGCACACTATGACATAGACCCAGAGGGAGAAGAAGGCCACCAGAGCGAGGAAGGTGAGCAGGGGCTGCAGGAACAGCGCTGGCATGTCGGCCAGATACTCGGCCACTACTAGTAGTAGTAGTAGCACTCACTGGAGGTGGCGAGGCACACTATCACATAGACCCAGAGGGAGAAGAAGGCCACCAGAGCGAGGAAGGTGAGCAGGGGCTGCAGGAACAGCGCTGGCATGTCGGCCAGATACTCGGCCACTACTAGTAGTAGTAGTAGCACTCACTGGAGGTGGCGAGGCACACTATCACATAGACCCAGAGGGAGAAGAAGGCCACCAGAGCGAGGAAGGTGAGCAGGGGCTGCAGGAACAGCGCTGGCATGTCGGCCAGACACTCGGCCACTACTAGTAGTAGTAGCACTCACTGGAGGTGGCGAGACACACTTTCACATAGACCCAGAGGGAGAAGAAGGCCACCAGAGCCAGGAAGGTGAGCAGGGGCTGCAGGAACAGCGCTGGCATGTCGGCCAGACACTCGGCCGCTACTAGTAGTAGTAGCACTCACTGGAGGTGGCGAGGCACACTATCACATAGACCCAGAGGGAGAAGAAGGCCACCAGAGCCAGGAAGGTGAGCAGGGGCTGCAGGAACAGCGCTGGCATGTCCGCCAGACACTCGGCCGCTACTAGTAGTAGTAGCACTCACTGGAGGTGGCGAGGCACACTATCACATAGACCCAGAGGGAGAAGAAGGCCACCAGAGCCAGGAAGGTGAGCAGGGGCTGCAGGAACAGCGCTGGCATGTCGGCCAGACACTATCCCACTACTAGAAGTAGTAGTACTCACTGGAGGTGGCGAGGCACACTATCACATAGACCCAGAGGGAGAAGAAGGCCACCAGAGCGAGGAAGGTGAGCAGGGGCTGCAGGAACAGCGCTGGCATGTCGGCCAGACACTATGCCACTACTAGTAGTAGTAGCACTCACTGGAGGTGGCGAGGCACACTATCACATAGACCCAGAGGGAGAAGAAGGCCACCAGAGCGAGGAAGGTGAGCAGGGGCTGCAGGAACAGCGCTGGCATGTCGGCCAGACACTCGGCCGCTACTAGTAGTAGTAGCACTCACTGGAGGTGGCGAGGCACACTATCACATAGACCCAGAGGGAGAAGAAGGCCACCAGAGCCAGGAAGGTGAGCAGGGGCTGCAGGAACAGCGCTGGCATGTCGGCCAGACACTCGGCCACTAGTAGTAGTAGTAGCACTCACTGGAGGTGGCGAGGCACACTATCACATAGACCCAGAGGGAGAAGAAGGCCACCAGAGCCAGGAAGGTGAGCAGGGGCTGCAGGAACAGCGCTGGCATGTCCGCCAGACACTCGGCCGCTACTAGTAGTAGTAGCACTCACTGGAGGTGGCGAGGCACACTATCACATAGACCCAGAGGGAGAAGAAGGCCACCAGAGCCAGGAAGGTGAGCAGGGGCTGCAGGAACAGCGCTGGCATGTCGGCCAGACACTATGCCACTACTAGTAGTAGTAGCACTCACTGGAGGTGGCGAGGCACACTATCACATAGACCCAGAGGGAGAAGAAGGCCACCAGAGCGAGGAAGGTGAGCAGGGGCTGCAGGAACAGCGCTGGCATATCAGTCAGATACTCGGCTACTAGTAGTAGTAGTAGCACTCACTGGAGGTGGCGAGGCACACTATCACATAGACCCAGAGGGAGAAGAAGGCCACCAGAGCCAGGAAGGTGAGCAGGGGCTGCAGGAACAGCGCTGGCATGTCGGCCAGACACTCGGCCACCAGTAGTAGTAGTAGTAGCACTCACTGGAGGTGGCGAGCCACACTATCACATAGACCCAGAGGGAGAAGAAGGCCACCAGAGCCAGGAAGGTGAGCAGGGGCTGCAGGAACAGCGCTGGCATGTCGGCCAGACACTCGGCCACCAGTAGTAGTAGTAGTAGTAGTACTCACTGGAGGTTTCGAGGCACACTATCACATAGACCCAGAGGGAGAAGAAGGCCACCAGAGCCAGGAAGGTGAGCAGGGGCTGCAGGAACAGCGCTGGCATGTCAGTCAGATACTCGGCCACTAGTAGTAGTAGTAGTAGTAGTAGCACTCACTGGAGGTGGCGAGCCACACTATCACATAGACCCAGAGGGAGAAGAAGGCCACCAGAGCCAGGTAGGTGAGCAGGGGCTGCAGGAACAGCGCTGGCATGTCAGTCAGATACTCGGCCACTAGTAGTAGTAGTAGTAGTAGTAGCACTCACTGGAGGTGGCGAGGCACACTATCACATAGACCCAAAGGGAGAAGAAGGCCACCAGAGCCAGGAAGGTGAGCAGGGGCTGCAGGAAAAGCGCTGGCATGTCGGCCAGACACTCGGCCGACTCCTGGAACAGCTGGGCCATGAAGCCAACACTCTTCCTCACCGCCGCCACCAGCAGTAGAATGACCACCTGCACACAGAGGCTTACCTGCTCACTCGTCTATACTCATACACTTACACTGGCTAACAAGTGTACTCTCCTTAATGTTAATAAATGGACGACTTGAAGAACACAAGTGTTCACTGCCAAAGCAAACATACTGCACAATTAGATGTGGGCACCGATTAAACAATAGGTATAGAAATTATTCAAGGTCTTAATAATAATGGAATCGAATTGCACCTGCTAAGGTTTGATATCATTCTTCTCTGCGATATTTTTTGAAGTGGAAAGAGGGTGGTACACAAGTTAGGAAACTGAGGTGGGAGTGGTGTGTAGGGTGTGGAAACTGAACCAGCAGTCGACTTATGCATTGGCCCTGGATTAGGGATACTGGGTTTGATACCTGGGTAGTTTGGTGTCTTGCTCGGAAAACAGTCCCTCTTGCAATTATTCATCAGTTTATTGACGAACAACACCCACTTAGTTTGTCCTCGGAGAGTATGAACGAATTAGCAATACTCAAATGTACATGATTAAAGTGAGTGATTGTACACTGTATGTTGCAGGATTTTTCCTTGTGCCCAGCTGGCTAACAACAACTTCTTGTATTTTAAATGCACACATATTTAATTCGTTCTGGACTGCACACAGCTCACAGTGTCCCGAGGATCAGTACCAGCAAGCTGAAGCTACGGTGTCTTATATCCGGTCAGTGGAGAGCCCAATCCTGCAGATTAAGACATAAATGCAAGGCGAAACAATGATGGGATTCCTTCTAGTACGGATATCTGGAAGCAGAAGTCTACATTAACTAATTCATGGGACAAAAAATACATTTATTTGCATATGTGCACTGAGAAACTAAATATCACATCAAGGCTTAGAAAAATCATGCGATACAATTGTGCAAACACATGCGTGCGGGCAGGTAAAGAACACGACACCACATGACAAAATACAGCACGTCAAACAAAAGGGTAAGGTAATTAATCTAGATTAATTTTCCCATCATAAAATTAAGGAGATTATTCACTTATACAAAAAAAAATATGGTCTCAACAAACAACAAATAGCTATACCATTTAACATGACTAGAAAAAACACAGGATTCCTCTGCAATCCATGGAATGCTTGCAGCCAAGACCAATACATGGCCATTCAATTACTCAATCAAGAAAAAAAAAATTACAATGACATGACATTACTTGTGAATTCAACCTTTAAGATGAGCACAAGCTAAGTCAAACATTAAAGAAAAACAACAAGAAATTCAAAAAAGAATTTAGAAGGTGGCAGCCAGGAGAAAATTTAACTAACACAAGTTAACCAAGTTACATGAAGTGGTATCGTCACCAGATACTGTGTGCCAACACAACATTAAATAAACCTACATGCTCTCACGGTCAGACCTAGCCGCACCATCTTCACAGCTAATACGCCCCTGGGCGAATAAAAGTGTTGCGTCTGATTAAATAAAAAACGGATAAATGATACTGCGCACGTGCAAGAAGGGGAGGGAGAGAGGCAGCGCACGTGCGGCCTTCCTAGAGCAGGTACTCCTACACCAACACAGGCAACACTATGGAACTGTTTGGAATTTTTGAGACTGTAAGGTGATTTTAGAAGTATTTTTTTATGCTGATGTCAAATATGATTTTACTTTTCCTGTATTACGTAAGGTTTTTATACAATTCAATTTTTAGTTTTTTTTTAAGGGGCAGTAAGACACCCCTGGCCTGAACAAGCGTTTTCGGATGCTAAATTATGTACGACTTCTTTAATACTTTGTTTATAATGACAAAATGTTACGTTGCAAGAGAGAAAATTTCTGAAAAATTAAAATTAAGTTGGTTTTCACCAATTTTCTCTCTTGTGACATAATATTTTTGAATGGTTTCACTTTTCATATTTAATTTACATTATTATCTAAATAATTTGTTACAATTGTAATTATAAACAAAATATTAAAGAAGTTATGTGCTGTTTAACATCCCAAAATGCTTGTTCAGACCACAGGTAAATAAAACCCCTTAAGTAATTGAATTTTTTGGACAGTGAACAATTTATTTGAGTTTCAAAAGTTGTGTATTTGAAACCCAGTATGAGAGTACAGTGGACAATCGTATAATATATTATACTCACTTTACAATTCTATGACTGTTACGAAAACACAACGGTATCTGACAATTTAATTAGTCTTGGGTGATTTCACTTCAAGATCAGTCTGACTTGGGTTGAAACTTCTCTTCCTTGATTGTCTTCCTTCAGCAGTGCCATGAAGTAGTAGTCCGCCATCATCTTTACATCCCACCTTCCCCGGTATCTCTTCTCCATGTCCGTTACATCTTGGTGAAAACGTTCTCCTTGTTCTTCACTGACATCGCCGAGATTCGCAGGGAAAAAATCACGTGAATGTAAGAAGTGAAGTTACATCCTAATTCTATGATGTCCTCCAACATTTCTTTAACTGTTTTTTTGCAATTTGGATGTCTTTTGTTACCTAAAATGTTAGCCACAAATTCTTTAAAATAAATTCAGGCCTTTTTTTTCTACAGGATTCATTGTATTTTCAAACATACTTATTGTCTTTCATTAATTTTCTGATCTGTGGTCGCACAAAGACCTCTTCTTTCAGTTTCGCATAAGATATTTTCGGAAATTTTGTTACCAAATACTGGAAGCAGTCACCTTCTTTTGGAAGTGCTTTAGTGATCTGCTTCATTAATCCCAGTTTAATGTGAAGAGGAGTTAATAGTACCTTGCTTTGTTGAACAAGTGGTACATTTATTATCTGTGAACCGGGTTGTAGGGTTTTTCTTTTGGGCCATTCTGTCTTTTGTCTTTGGCTCTGCTGTCCCATTCACAAATAAAACACGGCATTTTTGTGTAGCCTGATTGTAGACCAAGTAGCATACAAACAACTTTTAAATCACCGCAAATTGTCCAAGAATGTTTTTCATAGTGCACACATTTTAACAGAATTTTGAGATTTTCATGTGTTTCCTTGAGATGCACTGAATTTGCAATGGGTAATGAACCAAAGAAATTTCCATTATGTAAAACTACACCTTTGAGACTACTTTTGGACAAGTCTATAAATAACCTCCACTCACTTGGATTGTAAGTGACGTTAAAGAAATTCAATAAACCCTCAATATAAGAATTTTATTAATTCCTTTTCTTGAGTCATATACAAGAGAACGAAACTCCAGGTAGTAGGAGATTTTTTGCTTCCAATCTTGATCCAAGCAATTGAGCAGCATCCTTTGTCAGATTTCAGTCACAAGTTAAATCATTAAGTTCATTTTGAGTGAATAATTTTGATGCAGAATTTTCTTCGGACTTGTAATCATCAGTATTACCACATTCATTTTCTGAACTGCTCTTCTGTAGCACATTTTCGAGAACGGGAGGTGGAATTGGTATAGGAAGAGATTCACAATGTATAACGGGTTGTATGGAGGAAGGAATGTTCAGATATGGTATGTCCTTCTTAGTTGTTGTGTTATGACCTTGAACGTTAACCATATAGAAATAACAGTCAATATGATTTTGTGGCTCCCTCCAAACCATTGTAATTACAAAGGGCATTGATTTGTTTCCACCATTTTCCCACAGTCTTGATCCCTCATCACATGTATAACATACCTTGCGTGGTGCCCAGTTTGAGTCTTGATCACCAAGCTTTATGCCGAAGTAAGCATAATAGACATTTCTCACAAAACTACTGTTGTCTTGTCTTTGCTTAGCAGTTACATAACTACCACAAATATAACAGAACACATTTGGGTTATTTAAACAATTATTGAAACTCATTTTGCAAATATAACATCACACTACAGCATAGAAACAATGAATTACTTATTTTCCTCCCAAAGCCAGCTAGGTGTAGCAAGTGTTGCCAACTATTCCCTTTTACCAAAATAAAATTTCCCCTTTGCAATAAAAATTCCCATTGTAACGTTCTAGGAAAAAACAGATTGCAGATCTGGAATCAGCACAAAAAAAATACTTTAGGAACACCTAACAACAGAGAATCATAGAAAACCATGTTGCAAGGTGTTATTCATACTGTATTATCGTCAAAATGTTGCTTACCTTGGCTCTGTTTCTGAGAAATAATATAATTTATTTTATTTTAAATCCCCCAAAAATTAGAATACTGCCGAGTGAGGGGGAACAAGACTCGGGTAGCCACATGCCAACTAAGCTCATGGCAAATGTGTAAACAGAAAAAACAGAAAAGGGCACTAAGCTGCTAAAAAAACTATATATGTGAAAGAAACATCTAACTAAAACATTTTAAAAAAACAAACTTTGCTTGTTTCTTGGCTGAAACTACCCACATTAATAAAAATAGGTCTCACGGACATGGAGCAAGTCTGTGCGAGCAATAATAAATTTTAGGTTTGCAAATAAGAGGTCAAAATTACTGCGCGCTGGCATGCAGGATACAAAATATCACATATGTATTTAAATACTTCAACTATAATTAAAAATATTTTAAACACTTGTAAACTTTGCTCAAAACAATTGAAGAGGTCAAGTAGTGGTAATGCGCTACTCCCCTACTCCGATAGCTTGTGCAGGTGCACTGGCGTCTCCGCAGGTTTGCGAGAGCTTGCACTCGGGCACGAGCCCTTCGACTTCACGTCGTAACTTGCACGTACCTAGTCCTCTAGTCCTCTAGTCCTCCCTGGCTGCCATCGTCCGGGTATGTTTAGTACGTTGTGGCCGTCATGCAGATTTGCTCAAGTCGAATTTGGATTTAATTCATTTTCCATCCACCTCGTTGATCTTATGTTTGGATTACAATGTGTTGGCTGTAGATATTGTACTCTCGGTACTTTCATTCCACCTGTAGCATGCGCATGAGATGTGTGTCATTTTAATTTTTCTTTTTAAATTGGTGATCTGAAATTTAAATACTATTTAAAGTATATTGTGACTTATACTGCGAGAGGGTTTCTGAGCTAAAATATCGGCTCAGGTATGATTCTGTTTGTATTTAGATATGATTCCCAGCATAAAATGAAAACAAAAAATTAATAGAATATCACATTTTGTAACTCTAATCAATTGAAAAAACACACAAAAACACACTCATTAATTGAATAACCACTTTAATTAGTACTGAAAACTTTAGTAAAGTAATATCTAAAATACTTCATGAAATGTGTATATGCTGTACTAAACAATGATACTCACACAAGAATTTATTTTACTGTAATTTCACAGAGAGCTAACAAAAAAAGTTTATGTGTATGTACATTTATGATACCGTTGAAATGACATTATTTAAAAATAATGCAAATATATACCATTTAAAATAATTTCATACATTATATACATAGAAATAGGCATAATAAAACATTAAAGATTTAAATTAACATGTTGGCGTACATTTTTAAATGAGGAAATTATAGACTTTTTAGCACTTTTAATACTATAATACACATAAAATTACTTTTAGCACAAGAAAGAATGTATAAAAATTAGTAAGTTCTAATTTAATTTACATATAATCATAAAATATGTATTTAGTATCTAGAATTCTTTAAAAACCGTTGCTAAGATGACCAAATAACAATACTGAAAATAGAAGAACAAATGCATAAAACTCACGTGAAATTAGGAAACCATGACTGAAGTAATAATCCTTTTTATGGTTTTCTTTTGTGTTTCTTGAGCTTCCTTTATAAAGTTAGGTTCTCGCGTCTTAAGGCTTCGTGCAATTAATGGATCTGCTATCTCTGGAATTAAGCATTCCTCAAAATTTTTTGTAGTTTTGGAAGCATGCATTTCTCCCTAATTTCTATGTCGAACAAAATTCTTTCAATGTGGAAGTAATTTTTTGTATAAACTACAAAGTCACAATATTTTCTATTGCAGATGGCAAATTGCCCTTAAATCTGGTAAAACAAATTGTGAGTTTTATTTAGACGCAACAGCCCAAGTTTTACTTCTAGTCCTTTAATTTACGTCCCCAGCCAAAAACAAGCATTTGATTTGCAGCAGACCATCAGGAGATGCTCCGAAAAATGGAAAGCATTGATATACAAAAAAAGCAACAATCTTTTAGCTTGGAATACATATTCTTAGCCACATTTTTGTTCCCTCGTCCATTTTTTTTTACCACAGAACCGAAATTAGATGTTTTCTATTCATACGAGTATCCTTCCATTTAGTGTTCTCGTGTTGACCAACAGGACTTCTTTCCAACTCAGGAATACGCTTTAATGTTGTTCAGATTTCTGAGGATTAACTTTATCTTTGTACCAAGTTCTTAAGAACCTAACACATCCTCAGCACTTGGACCGTACTCCAAATCAGGGCCAGAATTGTTGTTCGGTCGTCTCTTTTTCTTTGGAGGGCCATCTTCGTACTGGAGACAGTGAACTGAACGGCATTTCTCTCTTCTTTGGAACTGCTTTCCTGGACTTTGATGGAACTTGTTCTTCCACGGACAGAAGTGGGCCAGTCCAGCTCCCATACAGTGTACGTGATAAGAGCATTTTTTGGCAAAGTTTACCTGTTTTCCACCTCAAAATTTAGCTACCATACTCATATATCACTCAGCTTGATTTGTAGTTTTGTTCAGTACGAGTGTGTCAGCTTTCATCACCATGGAATCAAAAAATATTTTGATGGCTTTCCGAATCCTCGACTCTTTCTCAATGGTACAAAATTCTTGTCATTCATATTTTTTTCTTTTACAGTATTCTTCACGACAACTGAATACATGGTAAGGACCATTTTTTATGCCTTGTTTTAGTTGAATGACAAATGTGCCAATAGCAGATTTTCCAGCACTTTTGATTACTTTTCTAATGCCGGATTTTGACAGTACAGTAAAACCTTTTTGTTGCGACCCCATTTATTGCGACCACCTCTCTATTACAACCCGATTTCGAGGAACCGTGAGAAAATTGCCGAAAATCAGAAGAAAATTAGACAGAAAATAAGTTTCTTGTGGTGAGTAGCGTGTTACTGCGTTTCTCTTGCCCAGTGCTGTACTGCCGTAGGCGGCGCATATCTAAAAATAGATACCACTTCCTGTCGACCGCTGTCAGCGCTGACAACCCCCATTCACGCTAACTACTTCATTTCAATGAGAGTAAAAATATATTAAAACTGTCAGCAAATTGATAAAAGCTTTATGTGTCCGCAAAAAAAGGCACAACACTGGAACGCCAGTTGTTTTCATTTAAAACGTGGCTAAAGAACTTGTATGGATCAGGCTGAAAACATCAGGCAATACGTGTAGGTTAAACGGAATCTTGTTATGAATTGAGATGTTATGTTTTTCGAGTAGATATACACAGCGACCGACTGGATGCACGCCCACCTCGACTTGTTTTAACTGCCGCAGCGATGTTTATTTTGACAGCTCAAGCAATTATCTTTTCCTGTGGGTTGACAGAAAAAGGTCGCTTCTCCCAGCATAAAAAAAAAGACTACGCCACTTATTCCCCACGCAGGAAACACTGGCTGCCGTCTGTCTCCCCCGCATTTATCTTTCTTCTAACATTCCACGTCTCGCCTCTCGCGCTAGCAATAATGAAGCGACCACGCATTGGGCCGTTTTATGCTGTTTGGTGACATCAGCTTGATTGTATTTGGTATATTATATTCCTTTTCATAGGACCCTTGCTATTAAAATACATTTATATTTAATTTTGAAAGCTTGTAAATTCCTTGACAGAGATGACTGAACTCAAACATGATGTGAAAAGTGACATATTTTAACATACTTTTTTTTTGGGCGTGTTTGGTGGGGAGGGAGGGGTCCGAAAATATTTACAACGATCTTACCTCTCCCTCATCGATTTTGTACCCCATTCATAATAGCCCAATTTTACGGGAGAAGAGAGGGTGAAAAGAGTATTTTCTCACTGAAGGTTTTTCAAAGGGGAGCGAAGTTGGGGTGTTATAAGGGAGGACACTTGATGGTTTGTGTGTCTGGGAGGGATGAGCTAGCCTTGAAGAATATTACCGAGAGGAGGGAGGGGTGAGCTTATGCGTCATGAAGCCGCTGCCGCCAGCCAGCCGGGCGAGCTTAGTGTGCGTTGCAGAACCTACCGCTGCCATATTTTTAAAGGAAATATCCCATTTTTTTTTGTTATTTTTACATGAACATTATTGGAAGTATTAAAGCCGACACAAAAATATGCTGTGTGTTCAAATTAAAAGATTTTAATGATCTTTCATTTGGTTTTTTTTTTCCTTTTTTCTTCTTCTGATTTTCACATTTTGGTCAAAATGTCCAATTTTTTGACTATTCCCGAGAATGTATTCGTAAAATCTGGGGTTCGTGACATCGGGGTTCTAGTGTATTTAACTACGGCAAGCAGAAAACATACATGTAAACTAACCAGTAAAAATAAACTGTCTTTTGACATATTTTCTTTAGAGGTGGCCTGTAGGGCGACGGACTTGTCATGAAGGTTGAAGTGGGTTTAAAGCAAAGCCGTCTAGCATTGTGAGTGACAGCATCCTGCCATTGTACGGCTGGTTTCTTAGCGAGTAGCGGTTTGGGAAAGGGGGAGGGGGGGGGGGGTTTGAAATCAACTGAAAATTTCGGAAAACATCTATTACGACCCCCCCCTCTATTAAGACCCTATTCCCGGGAACCGTGAGGGGTCGTTTAAGAAATGTTTGACTGTACTATTCTTGAATCAAGCAAATGTCGCACAGGTGGTGAAAATTACATATTTCTTGAAATTTTGTGCAAATGGTTTTGATAGTTTTTTTACAATGTGGTTTTTTGCACATGCAACTTTTATGACTTCCCTTCCGTAAGGAACTCGCTGCTTAATTCTGAAGTAAACACTTGAATCTCTGTCACCAATTCTAAACTTGTATTTTAACCCGTGCTGCTCAATACTCATGCAGAACCCTTCTGTAATTATAGTTTGTTTCATTCCTGTGCTAGAACCACTGTAGTTTCTACAACACTATTTCCCTTTCGCTCCCAGGTACAAGAGTGTATTTGTTTCGGCTCCGATCATGCAACTCTTCAAACAATGATATGACGCATGTGTGTCACATAAAATAATCTGTTGGTTAAACATCTGTCACATAACTCCAGTTTTGCGCTGAAAGACCTACCGGGGTCAGGCTTACGGACTGAACTGACATAACAAGTGTCCCCGGGATAAGAAACATACCAATGAGCCAGGGTGGGCGAGAGGCATGTACCCCCTCCACCACTCGTGGGTGGTGTGAAAAACATTGCATGTGATTCATTTACACTTTAAAATACTTCATGAGGAAAAGTCCAAAACAAACTATGTTTTACTTAATGTTGCAGCAATTTGTTGAAACAAAAATAATACAATCTCTATTTAAAAATAATTCTTGAATATTAACATTCCAATTTGTCTTCTTAGCTTTTAGGGGAGGAGTGTAAACCACTACTTTCTTTTTGCATAGTCCTGAATCGACCGAAGGTCCGCGAGTTAGAATCATGCTTTGTTTGTCAGCATTAAAAACCCTGGCTAAAACAAAGAATTCCCTAAATCAATTTCAAGCAACATTCACACACAATTATTTCCTCTTAAATCAACATAAATTAGATATGGTTGTCTACTGTATTATTTGCGGGCCCACTCTGGAAATTCTCTTCAATATACATGTCATTTTTAAGACTCAAAATTATGATAGTTTAAAATATTAATTTTTAATGTATTCCTGAACAGTCTAGGTAATATCTCTGGTTCAAGCACTCATGCTTTGTTGTCAGATGTAAATAAGTTGCAAGTTTGTCACCTGTCCCCTAAATAACTTCATAGCACTAACTACACTAACTAGAACCTATGTATTTTCCTGAGTGGTTAGATTAAAATAACATTAGTGTTTATAGTTTGTCCCCTGAAAAGCATTTCACTGAATACTCAATAATGTGTACGCCTATCGTCTCTTGTATTTAATTTGTTACATAGATAAACATTCTTTATTCTCTATTTCTGTATCAAGATTGTTTTATTATTTAATTGGAGCAGATGTTCGAAAAGCAAACTGAATACATACTGTGTTTATTTAAAGTTGAAACAAAAACAGTTAATTGGCATGTTTTAAAAGGATATTTTTAGTACTGATACACAGTACTGTATTTGGTGAACAGTACATCACAGAGAGATAACTCATCACTCCACTTGTTGAAATGTAATTGTGTCCGTACGTCCTCATGTTTCAACCACCGTACCCCATGGCACAAATAAATGAAGAACCATTTTCTACATTCCCTTTGGCAATAGATATTATTTTTTCCATTCTCTATCATTTTCTTGGCAAGTTGTTCTTACCAAAAACTAAACATAAAATCATATAAATAGTGTTAAGAAAACTAATGCAAGTTACATGTACAAATACATAAACCCACGTACCACCCGCCCCCGGGTAAGACCCGCACCCTTATATTTAGAAGGTCATGGTGGGAAAAAATGTTTTTATTGTAAATCTGCAAGGAAAAAAAAATAATTTAGTTGTGATTTCTTTTCCTTTCAAGCAGTAACAAATCGTAAAGAATTACCAAAAAAGTACTATGCTACTTATTACAGCCTCGGCATTTGTGTTAAAAGTGTACAGAAGGCAGGCAACTGCAATGTGGCAACATCGCACGAGTAGAACGTGGCATCAGCGTGCGCGATCGATAACAACACGCCGTGTGTGCGCGTGACCTTGCCCAGCTCCCAGCTGTTTACAGTTACAGTCTTCAGCGTCCATTATCGTGCGCTGGGCATTGACCTTGTTCAAACAAATAAATGATAAAGCACGCGAGTCCTAGACACGCATAATAAAAACAATTTTTTTACATTCATAATAAAAAACCTTGTGCCTAAATGTGGCATATTCTACATAAAAATATAAATTAGGTTAACACAAATACTGCATTTATTTAGGCTTAAATAAAAGTGACGTACAAAATCACACTGACAATAAAATTAACAAAAGAATAACATGATGTCACAGCCGTCGGCCAAGAACGGACTTAAACTTCCTCACAGCTGTATGTAGTCGTAGAGTTTTTCCTCTATCTCCAGAAACTTTGCTACCGCACCACGGAACGCTTGTCTATCGCCACTGGCCGAAAGCAGTTTGTCTTTAATTTTCCTCCAATCCCTCACACATGATTCGTCGACAACATATTTTTGCCCAGCAGCACGGTTACCGATTTCTTCCGCTTCACTGATTATTTTTAATTTTTCCACAACTGTGAAAGAACACAACTTTTTAGAATTCATTAGGTACAATACTTGCAGCCAACACACGTGTAAAACCACTGGGTACTTTGCAAATGAGGATAGGACAGTGTGTGGGAGTGCGCGTTTGTAACCAGCGAAGCTGCAGTGTGACAACGCTGTGAGGAATGTGACCTTGACTGTCTGCCGCTTCCTTCCCCTCCTTTTCCCCTACCCTCTTGCCTATCGCAGCAACCTCCAGTCGCGCCGGCGTTATTTCGTCACCGTGCAAAAATGGCCCAAGACTTATGAACACCCGCACCCTACTTTTTCGAACTTGATATTTTTTTAAAAAGGTGCGGGTGGTACATGGGTTTACATATGGTATTTCCACACAAATGTAACACATTTATAGAAGTGTGCGAATAGTGGATTTTGGTGGTGGAATATTTTTGAATCGGACTGTAAAATTTTTTAAATGATTGCAAATAATTTTGTAGAAGAATAGTTATCTTACATTTTTACTATGGTATGTTACCACACCATGTAACATTGCAGAATTCCTACCCTCTACTACCAATAACACGTTGGCTGAGAAGTACTTATGTTGATGGTTTTTTTTAATGTTTCATTATTATTTTGTACTAATGTTTCTTCTATTATGCATAGTAATTTGTCATTTTGTGCTTTAACCAGTGATTATTATTAATTTGGGTTAGGTTATATGTAAAACAGAATGTAGTGTGGTTTATTATTATTTGTTTCATTGTAATTTACTTAATCACTTAATTAACATGAGTATTAATCATGTTTTGTCAAATTTTAAAGCAAAGTCTGGGTAGTAAAACTGTAACATTCTAGAACCTTCTGGAAAGGTTCAAAATAAAGGAAGACAGGTGTGACACACTGTCACGCCTCAAGCCAGTGAGTTGTTGGAAAACCCAGCACGAAGGCGCATGACTGTGCAGCAATAGACTGGAACTATCGCTGGGCGCTGCCTCGCCAGCCAATTAGAGTGAGCCTTCAAGTGGTGTGATATGTCTTCTCAGACCTTTAGAGGAAAACATTTTTTCAGTATTTTTCCCTATATGGACAGGTACTGGATTCTGTGTTATGATTAGTCGGTTGGCCCACGGGCCTTTGTAACAGTAAGCTAACAGCGTGGTGCAAGTTAGTTGTCGCTCGATCGCATCTCCTCATGCCAACGTCGTCGGCAGCTCACCAGGAAAAAATGGAGTTAAAAGATGTAACTTGAAAATCATCATATATAAAATTTTTTTCAAGTTTTTCAAATGTCTTTGTTATTTTTCTGGGTTGTATTGCCGGGCCAACCTGGAATGTAACAACCAAACCTAAGTTGTGAAAATAATAATGCTACATTCACTTTTGAAGACAAAGGAAAAATGGCACAATATTTATTAACTCTGCCCCGATAAGTTAAAAGGCCCAAAGTAAAACTTATTTATAAATATATATTTTTTAGCATTACCGAATCTGTCTAAAAAAAAATTTTTATGACATTATAAAGCCCTAAATCTAATACAGTGATGAGTTATGTTACATTTATACTGGCTCCAACACCAGCTTGTGGTCTTTTTGATAATATTTCCTTATTTTCTATAACATGTTGTTTGGAGATAGGACTTTCTATCTTACGTGGGCAGACTATTGATGTAGTGTGAAGATTTTGTTATGAGTTAACATCCTTAATATTATACTTCATCATAGTGAAGAATCAAAAAATGCATTTCTGTACATTTTCAAATAAAAAGTCAAATACCAATTACATGATCACCAGGAGTAACGACCCTCTTAAAGTAAGGACCCCTTTTCCGGGGAAACATGATAAAATTGGTTGAGAAACTGTTAAATAGTTAAATATTGTTACGAACGTGACATTGGCCGGGACACGTGCAGGTGCAGAGCTGGCTGGCGACTGCCGCAATATGATATGTGCCGCGCGCGCCTGGAAGATAACAAGGATTGTCACTTTACCTCCTCCTTCCCACCACTCCCTGCGCGGAGCCCTGCCTTTGACACGTAACTGACACCGGACAGCTGGGAGTTGCGCGAGCCGCCGACACGTGTTTCGAGAGCTTTCTGCCGTCCGGACGGCTCGGAGTGACGCGACTGGCCCCGGCCGCTCTCGTGAGTTCTGGAATTGTGCTGGGCCCTATATATATGCCCGAGGACGTCAGTGGAGTTGAGTGGAGTCAGTTCGGAGTGTTCAGTCGGGAGTTCTCCCGCGGCGGAGCTTGCGGGGCGATAGAGTGGCGAAGTCCTTGGACGAAGGTTCCAGGGCGAAGAGTTCAGTTCAGGGCAATAGTGTCGTGGGTGCGGCGGAGTTCCGAGCGAGGCGTCGAGTGGGATCTCGGCGAAGGGGATGTGCGACAGCGGCGGCGGAGTCCTGCGACGGAGGACCACGAGGGGTGCTGCGGCGAGAGTAGCGCCAGAGGTGCGGCCCAGCGAGGTGTGTGGATTGTGAGAAACGAGTAACTGGAGGGAGCAACATTTTTTTTAAGTACAATTGATTAATTGGCATTTTTAGATTATTAGCTAGTAATGTAAATAGTGGCAATAAATAAAACTGTGCTTGATAAAAATCTTTAATTGGGCTATCCTTTACGAACCCGCAGTAAATCGTAACAATATGAAAGAAGTAGGATGCACTTATTTTGGGTGCCACATGTTGAGATTCTCTTGTTGGGAACTGTACTACCACCCCGAGCTTGGACTGGAGATTCAGCGGCGCCCGTACACGCACACCAACAACGAAGCTCTGCCCAGTGTCGTCACGTGGAGGTGCCAGACACAGCTGACAGTTCACGTGTTCAGTAGCGTGGTCAGCTTGTGATGCTTTGGTACGTAACTCTGCTTGGTTTCGCCATTTACGACAGGTTTATAACACGTTCATGTCCACCACTGTAACTTGCACGTAGTCGCGGGGCATCGCACTACGACACAGTGGTAACGAACGCTGATGTTCTCCTGGTGGTTGCTAGCTGCCAGGTAGTGCCATGTCTGGGGACAAGGAGGCCTCCTTCCCGTCACCGCTTGTCTTGGCTTCTCCGTGTACTTACTTGGTTATCACATACACCTATTTCAACAAGTAAATAATACAATAAAACTGCGTGTTATTTTCATGCTGGAGAAGGTTGGCCACGGACTTCATGCAAAAAGATTCTGTTAGTGGGTCGGGGATGGTTGAAACTATGTATCTTCATGTGTTCGCACAGTACCGGCACTGAGTCCCGCGGGCCGAGGGCGGGAGAGAAGTTTGGCAACATGGCAGGCGACTGCGTGCTCCTGCTCACAGTCAGAATATAGCTGTATATGCAAAATAATTCTTACTTTTTTTTAACCTTTACTTCAAAAGGAAAAATCTGGCAAAGTATAAATATTTATATATTACACAGCCTGTTCTTCAGACCACTTTTTAAATTTTCCTGAATATTAAAAATGTAAACTAAAATACTCACCGATATTTTTTCAACACTATGAACATGTATAATGATTTATGTTGTAAAACTGCAGCAAACAAGCCAAGTACAAAAAATTTGATCTGAAAAACTGTAAATGTAGAAAACTTGTTTAAAAATACAATTCCCCATCAAGCCTCTGGGCCAGAAAAGACTTAAAAATTCATTTACAGTATTAATGATATGCATCAAAGAGACAGAAAAAATATATATATATAAAAAAAAAGGTGTGAGTGTACTTATATACGCATGTTAGAAGTTATACTTACTTGCCATAGTAAAAAAAAACTAACTTTAATTATATATGCAAATAATTAATAGAAATAAAATAATAATAATAATAAAAGGACTGGAGTGATATTATAAATACTGTTGGTAAAGTATAAATACAATCAAATTTAAAAAATTTAATTGATACTCAGTATTCAATATTAATATAAATACTTGTATAAAATTTATTGTTTAATTTAGTAAAATAATCTAGATGATTTTTAAACAACAATGTAAATCAATAAATATGCTGAATGTTCATTCTAATTTATTAATTTTAATTATATATTAAATAATGAAGTAAAATTTATAATGCAAATAAATTATACTACGAACTACGGGAACATAACATCACACACACTTGCATGAGAACTGCAAGGATACTACTAAAACTACCACAGGCATTCTCTGCCAGCAACAATGGAAGCTTAAAAGCTAACTGACATTGGTATACAAACACGAACATAACCACACTTATATAACTACACTTGAAAAAATTTATAAACACAATTTCTATCACTCATATTCAAAATAAATACAGTAAGTCCTCTATTTACGTCGTACCGATTTACGTCGTTTCGGATTAACGTCGCTAATGTTTGAGTACTCATGTTTCAATTTAAGTTGTCGCCGATTCACAATAACGTCGTTTACAATGACCGTAAATCTTTATTTTAACCAAAACACCGTATATAATTCGTTTATAATTCTTTGTTTCCTTCGGTAGTTAATTTATGCTATGTAGCGTAAGCTACACGTTCACCGCCTTATCTTATCATACATCATGAGGGACGCTTCCTGCTCTCCGCTGCTCTCCGCGCGGTGATGCAATACTACCAGCCCGCCCGCTCGGCCACCCACGTATCTCGCACGTAGAAGTGTTATCTACTTCCCGCAACGACACAGCCTTTTCTCCTACCCCTTTTCGTCCAACTCCTTGGCACTTCAGTAGAGGTGTAAAAGTAACTAAAAAAAGTGTACCCGTATGTATTCGTTACTATAACAATTAGTACTCATTACTATCGTATCGTTACTCATTACTTCTGATACCGCATAACATGCTATGTTATGTAACAGCAACGAATCGAGTCGTATTTCGTACGCGTACAGTATGACGTCGCGTAAATAATAATAAATCGAATATAAACAATTAAAAGTATTTGATAATTAACAGCTTTTGTTAACCAAGAAACAATAAAATCTCATTAGAGCAGCTTTATTATAATATCTCTTTTAAGATAAGAACAAAAAACGTGAAAATACGCGATAATAAAAAACAAAAACATACATATTTATAATTTGTAAAAAATACTTTCTTACGTTGTTTCTGTTCCAATCTCAAACTTTGTCTACACACACAATACCTTTAATAAACAGTAAAAAACTTGGACGACGAATTTCCAAATTATACTTTTCTTAGTAAACAAACATCGTTCTTTGTAACGAATAAGCGCGCGCATGCGTAAAACATACGAAAAATGTGAGTAACGAAATGCATTCGTGTGTAACGTTTCGTTACTCGTTACTAGATGCCGCACCCGTTACTCAGTTACGAATACATACGGTTTGCTACAGCTCTACACTTCAGTCGCTATAATATCATTGAGTTGGCTGGAGTTTTAAACGTGCCGTTGTTAACTTTATCGTGATTAAATGCGTTTGTAGTAGGCCTACAGTATCAGCTCACTGCAATTTATGATTTTTTCTTCATAAGATGTCTTCCAAACGACTATATATATGTTTTTATATTTCAATCAATAAAGGTAATAAAGCAGCTGGTTAAATAACCATTCTATAAAGCTGAGAAGTACTAGTTGGACTTGTTTCCCACGCTGTCGGTTGTCATTTGCTTGTCATTTGCTGATAAAATTGCCCGTTGTCACGTCTGTATGCCAGCGCTTCCGGCCGACCTTGGGCCGTGGCCGGCCGGTGGCATGAAACATGGCTCATTTTGCGTCGTTTCTATTTACGTCGCGGTTTTCAGGAACGTAACCCCGACGTAAACCGAGGACTTACTGTACAGTAAAACTTTTTTGTTGCGACCCCATTTATTGCGACCACCTCTCCATTACAACCCGATTTCGAGGAACCGTGAAAAAATTGTCGAAAATCCGAAGAAAATCGGACAGAAAATAAGTTTCTTGTGGTGAGTAGCTTGTTACTGCGTTTCTCTTGCCGAGTCCTATACTGCCGTAGGCATATCTAAAAATAGATACCGTATTTACTCGCGTAAAGGCCCCCTTTTTTTTCCAAATTTTCGACTCCAAAAAAGGGGAGGGGGCCTATACGCGAATTTGGAGGAAAAAATAGATTTTTCTTTTTTTCTGGTATGAAAAACTAACATTTAATAAAAGCCAAATGAAATACCGCCACAACTTATTTAAAAGCCAATCAAACTATGATTAAATGAAACAGCTGGCCGTACGACTGGTAAGTTGAGCGTCTTTGTTTTAATGAGGGTGGGTGGGGGAGGCAGCGACGCGGCAGGAGGGGGAGAGAGGCAGAGGCGTGGCTTAACCTTCCTCCTGCCAGCTAGCCAGCCAACCAGACACCACTTCCCTTCCTCCTTCACTTCCCCTCTTCACCGACAACATTGCACATCAACACAAGCGCGCGAGTCCAGCTTTCTTTATCTTTATGTCTTTTGAGATACGACTAACTGCGTACGTCTGTCACGCCTCACGACAGTTCTACTGAGAGCGGACTGTATCACTGCCGCTTACGATAAATGGTTTGTTGTTTGATGCATGCCAAGCTGCACTGCCCTCAGCTAAACCCAGAAAAACTCATTTATAAATTTTTTCTCAAAAAATGTTTACAAAACAAGGAGGGGGGGCGTATACGCGGGCGGGGCCTTTACGCGAGCAAATACGTAGGTACCACTTCTTGTAGACCGCTGTCAGCGCTTGACAACCCCCATTACACGTCCCTTTGCCGGCAGGGTGCAGATAAAGGTTTTTGTGGCAACGTGTTTACGTTTAGCTTATTGTGAGTGTCTAGTGTGGTACGCAGTTGGCAAAGCTACCTGCTGGATTTCTCTTGATTTTGATTACTATTGGTTGACAATGTTTGCATAGTTTTTGAAGTCCGATTTGGTATATATTCTGGCTTGAATTTGTGAACTATTGTTGATGACTTATGCAGGTTTTTTCTTTCTTTTTTTTCTTCTGATTTGGTTACTTTAAAGGTTGGGTTTTGTGACGATAGTTGACGATTTCCACATTTGTTTTATTCCATTTGGATTTGCGGTTTTGACGAAATGAGTGGTAAACGAGCCAGCTTGTCGCTCATTAAGAAGTACAAGATAATCCAGAAAATGGATGAGAAGAAGCTGTCGAAGACGGATATCGCGCAACGACATGGCATTCCGAAATCAACTCTTTTCACAATAGTAAAAAAAGGGAAGAGATAGTAAATGCAGTTTTGAAGGACGGCCGCAATGTCCAGTTGAAAAATTTGAGGAGCGTGACACATGCTAATCTAGAAGTAGCAATGCTGGAGTGGTTTGGCCAGCTTAGGGGGCAAAACCTGCCTGTAAGTGGACCGATGATGCTAGAAAAGGCAGACGAATTAAGCTTGAAGTTAGGCGTTGAGAACTTCAAATGTTCAAATGGTTGGCTGGATCGTTTCATGGTTCGTCGTAGTATATCGAGTCGCAAAAGTGCGTCAGTCGACCCGCAATCTGTAAACGAATGGTTGCCCTTGCTCAGAAACATCCTTTGCCGATACCCACGTCGCGATGTTTACAACGCGGACGAGCTGGGGATGTTCTATAATCTCATGCCAGATCGTACTCTAGCTATGAAAGGTGACATGTGCAAGGGTGCAAAGCGAAGCAAGGAACGCCTTACCGTCCTTCTGTGCTGCAACATGGACGGCAGTGACAAAATAAAGCCTAGCCTCTCGTGATAGGAAAATTCCAGAAACCGAGAGGATTCAAGGGCAATGTGATTCCATGTGATTACGATTTTAATAAAAAGGCATGGATGACTTCAACGGTGTTCATGAGATGGCTTCGTGGCTTTGATGCAGCCAATCGAAAAGTTGTTCTATTTGTCGACAATTGTCCAGCACATCCTGCTGTCGACAACCTCAGGAACATTGAGCTGGTGCTCCTGCCAAAGAACACCACCAGTGTGCTTCAGCCTCTGGACCAAGGCATAACACAGCAAGTGAAGCTGAAGTTCCGCGAGATGCTAGTGCGGAGCGTGGTTTTAAAAATGGAAATTGGCAGAGATTTGAAGAAGTGGGATGTATTTAGAGGAATAGAAGCGATTGTTGCTAGTTGGAGGGCAGTGCAGCCTACAAAGAGTATGCCGTCCATGTGCATCTTGCTGCTGCCAGCTCTGAAGACCCGGACGACCAGCCGACAAAGGATGCCAAACCCCAGCCAGGCCCTGTGACAGTGTCGACACCTTCCCCTTGCACTGTTACTAGGCCTTGCGACGATCAAATGTGGCAGCATTTGGCCCCAGACTGTACGTTTGAGGAATTTGTGAGAGTGGACGATGACGTCGCAGTTTGGGGTGCCCTTGATGATGCCGGGAAAATACAGCAAGAGTCCACTGATGAAGAGGGGGAAGGAGAAACGGAACAACTCGAAGACGTCCTCAAAGCTGGAGACGTCTATGCATCAATGCTACGAAAACATGGTGCAAGTGAGGAGATGTGGTCTCACTTTAACAAAATTGAAAGAGTTTGTCGAGAAAGCTGCCATTAAGCAGAAGCAGACCTCAATTAAAGACTTTTTTTAAAAAGTAAGGCAGGTTCAATATTACATTGAATTTTTTATTTTCATTAAATGAGTTTGTGTGTATGATATTTTTCCCCCCTCGTACGATAAACATTTCTTTATTAAAGTGACAGTTAAGTGTGAAATATGTGTGTAGAGCGGGAGACAATTGCTTCCACGTGTCAGTGTTTACAACTTAATGACCAGCTGTCACGTCAATTACGTTGTTGGATATTACTTAACTGGCGAGTTTTATTCAGTGCTGGATGTTGCCATATTATGTGTTGCTTTTGTAGAAAGGCCATACTTTTATGTCAGAATATTATTGTTTTAGTGTCAAAATTTCCAACTTTTTGAGTTCCTGGGAATGTATTCGTAAAATCGATGCTTCAAATTCCCTCACCATTTTTTTTTTACTTTTGGAACCAAATATATCTGGTATGTTTAGTGTATTGTGACTTAATAAAAAAATACCATTAAATAATAATTACTATTAATACAACGCAGAAAAAAACCCTCCGGCCGCAGCGTGTGAACATGGTAGTCGGCCGCTCGCTCGCACTTGCTCACCCTCTTCCCGTACCGTGCGCTGCGGCCGATCTCGGATGCTGCTTGTACTTGTTAACAATCACGCTATCTGCTTCATTTTAGCGAGGAGAGTAAAAATATATTAAAAATGTCAGCAAATTGATAAAAGCTTCGTGTGTCCACAAAACAGGGCACAACACTGGCCCGCCAGTTGTTTTCATTCAAAACGTGGCTAAAGAACTTGCATGGATCAGGCTGAAAACATCCGGCAATACGTGCAGGTTATAAGGAATCTTGTTATGAATTGAAATGATAAGTTTTTCGAGTAGATATACACAGCGACTGACTGGACGCACTCCCGCCTCGGCTTGTTTTAACTGCCGCAGGGATGTTTATTTTGACAGCTGAAGCAATTATCTTTTCCCATGGGTTGACAGAAAAAGGTCACTTCACCCAGCATAAAAAAAAAGGCTACGCCACGCAGGAAACACACTGGCTGCCGTCTGTCTCCCACACATTTATCTTTCTTCTAACTTTCCACGACTCGCCTCTCGTGCGAGCAATAATGAAGCGACCACGCATGGGGCCGTTTTATGCTTTGTTTGGTGACAGCAGCTTGATTTTATTCGGTATATTCCTTTTCATAGGACCCTTGCTATTATTAAAGCCGACACAAAAATACGCTGGTTGTTAAAATTAACAGATTTCAATAAACTTTCATTTCGTTTTTTTTTTAATTTTTTTCTGATTTTCACATTTTGGTAAAAATTTCCAATTTTTTGACGGTTCTTGAGAATGTATTCGTAAAATCACTGCTTCGTTAAATCCGGGGTTCGTGACATCGGGGTTCTAGTGTATTTAACAACGGCAAGCAAGAAAATGTACATGTAAACAAACCAGTAAAAATAAACTGTCTTTTGACATATTTTCTTTAGAGGTGGCCTGTAGGGCGACGGACTTGTCATGAAGGTTGAAGTGGGTTTAAACAGGGTGTCTACCAGATCTAGTAAATGAAATACCCTGATTTTTCCAGGTTTTCCAGGTCTAAAACTGAATTTTTCCAGGTTTTCTTTAACACAATTACGACATTACACGAAACTGAAAAAAATTCAAAACAATACATTGACGGGTTTCAAAGTACATATTTCAACTTACTTAAATTAGTAAAAATATTACCTTCTTCTAGACGTGGCCAAAGTGACTCAATTGTTGGCAAAGAAAACATGCTGCTACAAATATTTCACACACTTACTTTTGCAAAAAACATTAATAAAAGGAAGCTCCCGTCAATTTCGCAGTGACTCAACTTTTGCGTCTATAGCACTTGCTTCAGAACAAGCCAAATCCAACACTCGAGCCTTCTTAAACTGCAATGCCTTGATCTCCTCTTCAACGCTTCTTTTTTCTGCCTTCTTCTTGTCTGTAGCTTCCTTTTCTTTTTGTTTTGTTTGCAGGGCTTCCTTACGCCTACAACTAGCATTTCTTACATACTGCTCTACACCTCCAGAACGTTGAACAAAGTCATACATCTGTCTTTGTGCGATCAGTATTTCTTCCTGCAAGTTTTCAGTCAGCAGATTAGAATTCACTAAAAATCCTCTTTCCAATGATGCATTTCCATCATCATCCTCACAAACTTTAGAAGGCCTGTTTTGGCAACTACTGTATGCTTATTATATATACTGTATATGCCTTAAGAATGAGCATCCACAAGTGATCAAGGCGCCCATCTTCTCGAGAAAAAGACGAGAACAGTGCTTCAGAATCTTGCGAGGAACATACCAACTGATATGATCACTCAATGTTATCAGCTTCTTGTCCTGATAGCCACCTGTTTCGAAGACAACATTCTAAACTGTTCCTTTGGGAAGTTTGTACTTTAGGGGACTTTTGTCTTGAAGTTTTTTTTTACCATAACCTTTGGACAAGTCCTAACATCATTTTTCAGTAACAGGACAGACTTTTCTGGTACTTTCTCTTTCTTGATGGCATGGCGTACTGCATAACCCAACTTGATATTGTTAGCAGTCAATAGATTTTCCTGGTTATCTACATCCAATCGAGATACATTGCGTTTTTCCCTAAAGCTCTTCAGTACCTCTGGTTTCACAAACTTTCCTGCCAAAGTTAATAAAATGTCTACCAGTGAATCATACAGAAAAGGTGCCATGTGTGCTTCACTTCGGAACATTGTAAGAAACAATTCCAGCTCTGATGCCAAAGAGTGGAAAAATGTAAATTTTACTTCTAGACGGATGAAATAGAAACTTCACTAACAAATTTCTTTAGGTGGGGTAACGTTTTCATGGCACGCTCAGCAACTGCAGTAATTTCTAACCATCTGATTGCACAAAATTTCTTGGGAAAAAGCTCTGATCTAGTTATTCTAATGTAATCTGCCCTCCTTGCAGGTACATGCTTAAACAAAAAGTAACTGTGCCTCAAAAAACTAACAACATCCCATTGTGTAGCAGAAATTCCAGTTTTCACCATGGACCGTATGAAGCCCACAGCTACCAATTTCTAGCAACGATGGCGAATCTTCACCAAAAGTGTCTGTGATATGTATTTTCAAAGCTAACAAAAATGCCCAGTTTACGTTGGGGGCATCCATAATTACTTAAAATTAAATGCACCTGTCGGTGTAATCCGAACGCGGGAAGCACATGCTGCAGCACATCACGTCAGCAGGATAACAGACCAACTTGAACCAGTTTGTATCACGTGATTTAACGCCACTTCCGTATCCGATGGTAAATAAAAGAAAATGGACGTGGGAACTGTTCTTTTTTTGCCATTCAAAAATAAAAATGGGACGGGATACACTTGATGCTACGTCAATGCAAGCTGATCAATAAACAAAAAAGTATTGCCAACTACAACCTACCAAACAAAAATTCCCTGATTTTTTAAAAAATTCCCTGATTTTTCCCTGATTACAATATTCCCTGATTTTTCCAGGTTTTCCAGGTTTTCCAGGGTCAGTAGACACCCTGTTTAAAGCAAAGCCGTCTAGCATTGTGAGTGACAGCATCCTGCCATTGTACGGCTGGTTTCTTGGCGAGTAGTGGTTTGCATGAGGGGGGGGGGGTTTAAAAAACTGAAAATTTCGGAAAACATCTATTACGACCCCCCCCTCTATTACGACCCTATTCCTGGGAACCGTGAGGGGTCGTTTCAGAGAGGTTTGACTGTGAATGTTTCAATTAATTGGACCAGTATTTAAAATCAATCCCTAAAATATATGACTTAAAAGCAAATATATAATTTTTATTTGTATGTAACCTTTTTTGATCATGTTAATTTTTGTTGCATTTGCACACATATCGTAAAAATTCACCTTCATTATTTTTTTCATAATGTGCCCAAGGAAGTATAACCTAACTTCACTTGTATAAATAACCTAGAAAAAGTTTATGAACACAATTTCTAACACTAATATTTATAATAAAAAATGTTTTAATAATATGGACCAGTATTCAATATCAATCACTAATGAATTTAACAAATTTATAATTTTTATTTGAATGTAGAATTTTTTTTTCATTGTGTGAAAATGTTGTTGCATGGTGCACGTACATGGTAATAATTCACCGTCACCATTTATTCGTGATGTGCCTACAGAAGTATTCACAAGAACTGAACTCTGTACGCACCGTTATGACGGTGGCGATGATGGAGTAGGTCAGGAAGGCTGTCTCGTTGTAGACCGACTCGGACAAGAGAGAGTCTGGCGTGCTGTGTGCGGAGCGCTTCAAGTCAGCGTACGTCCACCAGAGGAAGCCCGTGCCAGCTGCAACCAGAACAACAGTTGACAGTAGCAGAGATGCTGTACCTAAGCCGTGCGACCGTCGCCTGCACGGCGCGATGTCTTCCCTTGCGGTGCTGCAGCCCCTCACTAGCATCACACTGATGTGCGTTCTAGTGGATGATCTGCCACACAGGCATCTACCTACCACTGCAGTCATCACTGCGTGTTGCCAGAGTGCCATCTAAAGTTTATTTGTGGCTTGGTTAATTTTTTTCTCGTTTTCATAGTATTAATGATGAATGCTATAACACCAATGTAAAATTTTTATTTGACTTTCTGAACTTGATGGGACCTGTTCTCCCGGCCCCGCGCTGCATCATGCAGTCGCCCGAATACCGCTGCTCTACCGGCGCTGGTGGCCGGCAGCTGCCCTCTCTGTCGCACCCGGGCCGGGCCGAGCCGAGCCGAGCCGAGCGACTACCGGTGGCTAGCCTCGGGTGACGTGTCACAGCCGAGCCCTGACCCTGAAGGAATAAACACCTGGCTTCCTGCAGCGATTGTGGAGACTGTATCTCAGCCTATGGCCTATCACAGTTAAAATAAACAAATTTTTAGGGTAATTTTGTTTTATCACGTATATTCCTAAACTTATATACATACATATAACTGATAATGTATTTTGTGTTCCGTTGTTTTGTATGCAGTTAGTATAAATTAAATTGTAAATCTAAAAACGACTATATAGAAAACAATTTAGGTAGTGGATTTTGTTACCATGTTGGTAACTGCCTCGACAGTGTGTTTTTACTTGCTGATCACATTATTTGTTTTATATTTATTTAATTTCTTTTTATATTTAATTAATTAAATTTTCTTTTTTGTACTTAATTGGTAAATTTAATTCCGTGAATTTTTCAGAATTTGCACTGTCGAGCTAGCAAGTGTTAAGTTGGTACACTATACCGCACGCCTTCGGTAATGTTCGGGCCGAGCCGAAGATGTCCGAGTGGAAGGCTCCGAGTGAAGGCCGCGAGGAAGCGGGACTGCTCGATGTGACGCCGGAGTGGACGTACCGCAAGGGACGAGTGCCTGCGCTGAACGAGCGTGGAGGTTTCGACGGCCGGGCCGCGGTGGAGAGACGCGAGGCGATGGATATGGCTGGTGCCCCGGGGTGGTCAAGTGCCACGGCAGCGGCGGACTCGCTGCGACTCTGAAAGTAAGACTAGAGACCCTTATTTATTTTCTGGTGATGGTTCACATGCACGGAAGGTGGAAAAAGAAAATTGCAATTTGACTAGGGATGGGCCGGTCGAATCCACGATTCGTCGAATCCCTCGAATTCAAGGGATTCGAGGGATTCGACAAATCTGCGAAGATTCAAGTAACTAATTGGCGAAAACCACACACATTAGTAAACATTCAGCCAAGAACAAGATAAATATGTCCGTAGATATAACCATATTTACCCGAATATAATGCGATGATTGTTATCAAAATATCCAAAACTGAAAGTGGGGATCGCAGTATATCCGCAAACCTACATCTTTGCCGCTCGAAGAATGTTTTGAAATGACGCGGCGCAGCGAGACAACCGTGTCAAGGTCAGGGCCGGCACCAGCAATGCGGGCAAAGCGTGAAGTATGTGTTTTAAGGGATAATAGTTGCACGTTTTATAATCAAACCGTGCATCAAAAACACATTTTGTTCAAATTAAAACATAAAAACGTAACTCGGACGAAAGACAGAATTAACGCATAATTATCATCGTTGTACATACTAACGAAAAAATAGGTAGTTTACTCAGTACTTGATAGAGCGCGCGTGGGGCATTCAATCATCGGCGATTTATAGATAGCCCACTACGTGCGCGCACTCTATACGGGAATCAACGTAACCAAACGTGAATGATGCTAAGATGCAACGACATAATTCAACATGTTTGAAAATATCTTTAAAAAAATTTCCACATTAAATCAGTAAGTGGTAGTATTTAAACTAACAATAAATTTCAACTTGTAAAATACATAAAACGTTTGATATGGGAAAATAACTTTATTGACATCCTGGAGAAAAATAGTGTATATCTTAATGAGAAAAATGGCAGGACCTAAACTTTTTCCCGTGTTTGCAATATGATCTGTGGTGGTGACTGTTAATTGTTGCGATGTGGGGTTATGTTATGAGGGGAAAAAACGTAAATAGCGGAATTGATGGTTACATATTTTACCTGTAGTAGGCCTACTAAGGCTGTGTTCCAAAAGGTAAACATGCGTGCTCACGTACTCGCTCTCGGAAGTGACGTCACGAGAGTGTTGTTCCGTATAGTCGAGTGCGTTTGAATGCATGCTCGTTGCGTACTCTCGTAACCATTGTTTGTTTACGTTTACGTTGACTATTGATCTAAAACAATGGCAAATGAACAATGCACGTTTCATTGTAAGTACCTGTTCGTAATTAAACAACACGCGATGTCTTCATGTGTACCTCCAGTACCAATCATTGCTGTAAGGATCGTGTTATAATTAAGGTTATGTTACCCGTCTCCTGTTTATTGCCTGGACAATGCGACGTAACCGTTGCCGTCGTAAACGTCTCTGTTGGTTTACTACCATTTGGGCCGCAATTGCTCCTACTGCGTGTTCCATTGTCACAAATCAAAACCTACACATAAACATACGTCGCCGCCTACCACATGGGTGTGTTTACTTTGGAGTATGGTTGTGTTCCAAATGGCGAGCACGCATGGAGCATGCACTTTGCACGCAAGGAATTGTGGGTGTGAGTATGAGCACGAGTGCATGTGCGAGTGCGGATTATTTGGAACACAGCCTAAGTGTACATCAGGCATGTTCCATTATTATGGTTTTTAAATTAGGCTTCTGTGCTCATTGAATGTGACATTCATATTACTTAAATTAACTCATGAGTAGTGTTAAAGTAGGTTTTTTTAAATTTTTTAGGTCATATTAATTAGCATAGCATGCCCATATTTCATCAAGTTCCTTGTATTTGTTTTATGCATTTTTTAATGGAATAAACTCCATGTTTTAGGTTCATTTGTACTAGAAAACAACAATTTGAATGAAAATTTTTTTTTAATATTTTTTTTTTCATGGATTCGGATTCGATATTCGACTGGCGCTAACGTGATTAATACCCTCAAGAACTTATAACTGAAGCGTGCTCGATATAGCTCGATATGTAGCTACAAAAACAATGTGGAAAATACTGTTCGGTAAAAATGGCCATACAAACAATTTTTTGAACTTTCATAATAATAGTTCATAATAATATTCCTTTTTTTAGTAAATCCATGCGCATGGTGTTGTTGCGATTATATTCTCTGTATCACTTATTAATTTTTCATGTCAGTGCTAAATGTATATTATTATTATTGTACGGCGTCATCACTCGCAGTAACAGTATTGCATTAAATTCTTATACCGTACGTCTGTTTGCTTTACAGGTGATGCCCCATCGACCCCACTTTAATTTGTTGCTTGTAGAATCTTTTTCGAATCCCATACACACAAGACAGGGGAAGGGTACATATAACATTTTTTTTATTTTCCTTTGCTTCCCTGTGGCGGTGTGTGTGGAAGGTTTTTTGTAGACCCCGGTAGCGATCAAGGTTTTTGAGATTGCTGGAGGCCGGGGTTACAATTTTTAAAATAAACACTTATACAAACATAGTGTACATACAAATTATATTCTAAATAAATGATGTTGCTTAAATGTCACTCTCATGGGACATGGGTCGTGTATTCTATCCCAAACCTCTTTTTGACTCAATTTATGAGCACTGAGTTGTTAGCATAACACTGTTACCAACACTCAAATCAACACGTGATTTTCAAGTAATATCGCAAACTGTTCTCTTTGAGATTGTACGTGATCTAAATTGCATTCGTAACAGTTTACTGACTGAATAAGAAATGGTGCATGGCTCGAACATTGTATCTTGTCACCTTTAGTACGAAATGCGTACTAATTTTTAATGATAAATATCTTTGACATTAAAATACTCTGTGGAAGGGAACACACAGTTAATTATCATATATGATGTTCAAAACCAATATAAAAAATAAGCATATCTTCAAATAAAAAAATCCATCAAGAAATATGCTGTTGATCAACAACTTGTTTGGAATCCCAGTTTTGCCGTGAAATTTCCAAAAATTAATATATTTTTTAATACAGAATTTTTAGTGTATATTTACCTTGCCTATTGCTACAAATTAGTTATGTTACATGTATTTTTTTGTGGAATTTGCCAAACATATCTAAATGCAAATCTGAGTTATTTAAATTAGGCCATTATACATTCTCATAATATACATATGTCAACTGGTATTTTGGTATTGAATACCTAATATTGAGAATACAGTATATGAAAAAATTCAAAAAGTGTTTTAATTTTTTTATATTGTATATTTTGCCCGATGCTTTTGTTCAGAAATCACTGACATTATCTCAATTGAAACAGCAAGGCTCTTCCTCAACTAAATACAGTAAAAACTTTTTGTTGCAACCCCATTTATTGCAACCACCTCTCTATTACAACCCGGTTTCGAGGAACCGTGAAAAAATTGCCTAAAATCCGAAGAAAATCGGACAGAAAATAAGTTTCTTGCGGTGAGTAGCGTGTTACTGCGTTTCTCTTGCCGAGTGCTTCCTGTCGACCGCTGTCAGCGCTTGACAACCCCCATTCCACGTCCCTTTGCCGGCAGGGTGCAGATAAAGGTTTTTGTGGCAACGTGTTTACGTTTAGCTTCTGCGAGTGTCTAGTGTGGTACGCAGTTAAGGCAAAGCTACCTGCTGGATTTCTCTTGATTTTGATTACTATCGGTTGACAATACACAGCGACCGACTGGATGAACGCCCGCCTCGACTTGTTTTAACTGCCGCAGCGATGTTTATTTTGACAGCTCAAGCAATCATCTTTTCCTGTGGGTTGACAGAAAAAGGTCGCTCCACCCAGCATAAAAAAAAGGCTACGCCACTTATTCCCCACGCAGGAAACACACTGGCTGCCATCTGTCTCCCCCGCATTTATCTTTCTTCTAACATTCCACGTCTCGCCTCTCGCGCGAGCAATAACTCAGCGACCACGCATTGGGCCGTTTTATGCTGTTTGGTGACATCAGCTTGATTTTATTCGGTATATCCTTTTCATAGGACCCTTGCTATTAAAATACATTTATATTTAAGTTCGAAAGCTTGTAAATTCTTTGCCAGAGATGACTGAACTCGAACTTGGTGTGAAAAGTGACATATTTTGACATACTTTTTTTTGGGCGTGTTTGAGGGGGGGGGGGGGGGGGGTCCGAAAATATTTACAACGATCCTACCCCTCCCTCACCACTTAAAGTACCCCATTCATAATAGCCCAATTTTACGGGAGAAGGGTGGGTGAAATGAGCATTTTCTCACTGAAGGTTTTTCAAAGGAAGCGAAGTTGGGAGGACACTAAATGGTTTGTGTGGCTGGGAGTGATGAGCTAGCCTTGAAGAATTTTAATGAGGGGAGGGAGGGAGGGAGGGGTGAGCTTATTCGTCATGAAGCCGCTGCCGCCAGCCAGCCGGGCGAGCTTATAGTCGCCGCACGGTAAGTTCGTACTTTTGGGAAGAACTGTTGAAAAATGGAACTAAGAATATTTGGTTTACTATTGTGCAATTTGTTTGACAAATAAATGTGTTAGTTATTACGGTTTGTTAGGTTATTAAAATGAATGTAAGGAAGGAGACAGCACGATATTATCAACGTGGCACGAAGAGTTACGATGTTAATGAATACAGGTCAACTGGAACAGGGTGATGTCGCAGAAATGACAGCATTTCTTCTAGATCTGGGTGTCACGACCGTGAAAAAGTGAGTGACTAATTAACACGTTATGAAAGTATGTGCGTGAAAACGTTCCGTTAGGTTGGGGCGTGTTTGTAAAATAGTGTAAAAGTACCTTCCTCGCAGCTTTCTTGTTTTGAATGTCGGGCAAATTACAAACAGACACGTTCTTATAATTTCGTTTATATATTAGGTAATTGTCCACAAGCAAAACATATTAAATGTAAGGGCATGTACACAGATACTAACCTAACATAACCTATCCTCAACCAACATAATGTAACCTAACCCAACCCAAATGAGGTTTATTTACATGAAATTAGGTTTGGTAAATTTTGGTTAGGTTAGGAAACATAATTGTCAATAATTAGAATGCATTTTAAAAAACTTGAGTAGAAATTCAACTCTACGTAGGTTGTTGTCATGACTTTTTGTTAACACCTGTAACCATAAAAAAATACAGCATTTGAATATATGCTCAGGGTAAATGTGCTAATGTATGCTTTTTAATTAGAGGTGTTCTGGATAACGTGTTTAGTAATATGTAATTTCTCTGCTGTGTTTATATGTGATTCTTAAACATTAGTTTCATTACAGGATATAACATAATATTGATGGTAGTGATAATTTATTGCTGAGTTTCGATTTATTTAATATATTTATTTTATTACAGATTAAGTTAAGTTTTTTATGGCAACAATTTCTTTTCTGCATTGTACATACTTAAGTGATATAGTTTTTATATGAGACAAACCACATAGACACAGTAAAATACACACTTACAGAAATGTTTAATGTATAACTTAGAATTTGAATTTAAAATTTATTCTGCTTGATAGAAAATAATGCCTCTAATTACAAAACACATGTTGGTTAACCATAACCTTTAACCGATACTTGACTCGGTTCGTAGTGCCAGAAAAGTGTTACTAACTTGTTATTTTCTATTCACAAATGACCTCTCGATGTAATGGCAGTGATGTGCCTGGCACTCACGGCTTTAGGAAACTAACAGTTTACATAGCTACCTCATACTGAATAATTTCCTAAAGTTAAATTCTTCATAAATGATACTGACATAATTTTCATGCTTTCAACCATAGCACTTTGTGATATAGTAATCTCGAAGCAGCAAAATTTCTTTAGTAAAACTTAACATCAATTTTTATAGATGTTATGTGAAGACACAGCACCACGCTGGGTTTAAACTCTAAACTATAAAAATTTGCTTAGATTTTTTTTATATTTCATATTTGAATTATTAAACATGGTGTTATGACATTTTCTACTGACATTTAACCAATTATAAAAATTGCAGTTTAATTTTATTATCCATTAATTACATCCCTATTTGACAGTTACCCAACCAAAACATTGCCATGTGGTAGTCACATGGTTTTCCACATGGCAATGTTATTGTTGATATTTGGCCGAAGGATACATAGTCACCTTGAAAATAGATCCCAGCTTGAAGCAGGGCTTCCTAAAAGTATGAATTTACCGTGCGGCGACTATAGTGTGCGCCCACTCGCGTTGCAGAACCTACAGCTGCCATATTTTTAAAGGAAATGTCCCTTTATTTTTTTGTTATTCTTACATGAACATTATTGGAAGTATTAAAGCCGACACAAAAATACGCTGTGTGTTAAAATTAACTGATTTTAATGATCTTTCATTTTTTTTTTTTTCCCCCTTCTGATTTTCACATTTTGGTTAAAATGTCCAATTTTTTGACGGTTCCCGAAAATGTATTCGTAAAATTACTGCTTCGTTAAATCCGGGGTTCGTGACATCGGGGTTCTAGTGTATTTAACTACGGCAAGCAGAAAACGTACATGTAAACTAACAAGTAAAAATAAAACTGTCTTTTGACATATTTTCTTTAGAGGTGGCCGGTAGGGCGACGGACTTGTCATGAAGGGTGAAGTGGGTTTAAAGCAAAGCCGTCTAGCATTGTGAGTGACAGCATCCTGCCATTGTACAGCTGGTTTCTTGGCGAGTAGCGGTTTGGGAAGGGGGGGGGGGGGGGGTTGAAATGAACTCTCTATTACGACCCTATTCCTGGGAACCTTGAGGGGTCGTTTCAGAGAGGTTTGACTGTATTAATGTAACAAAGAATTTGTAAACATGTTTGTCCACTCCTGCACATAAAAAAATTGGGAGATATTTATGTTCATTTAGGTATAAATTTTAAACAGCCACTATACTAACAGCCACAATGTAAATTACCAAATCTGGACAACTGTTTAATTAATTTTTTTATAAACTTTTATGTACAAAAGAAAACAGACTGTATAATATATCATTTTAAAGAACTATTTAGGCAAATACCATTAGAATACTTTAACTGTAAGTTTCCTTGTACCATTCTAAACTGTAACCTGCCCCACGACGAACTCCGTCTGTCCTTTGCTCCGGCTAGTAATGGGTAAACACGAGACTGGTTGCGAGGTCAGATGCAATAAAAAAAATTTAATTAAAAATGTCTTTCATGTAACTTGGCTGCTATGGCTCGGTTTTACATACGTTTGATATTCTATCTCAATATCTGGCTTGCTTATATTTTAATCATCGACTATACGGTGCCTTTAGCAGATAAAATTTCCTGGGACCGGCGTTTACGCTTCAAGACCCAGAACTCTTAAATATCGAACTGTGCCGAGACCTTTCGAAGGTCGGACACGGTAATCTGCCTGGGAGGCTAGATCATGACCACCGTTTTTCTCTCTTCGCACATTGTCCCTCGAGGCGGCCTGTTGGGTGCCCCCAGAGCTCTCGCGGTCCACCAACCAGCGCTCCTCGACTATCCTAGCCCCGCCCCCGCAGCCAAATTACGTGTTTGTGGTCAGAGTTTTACATGGTTCCCACTCCTTTTAGCTAAAAAAAAATCAAGCACTTTTCAAGCATATTCAAGGACTTTTTCAAAAATTTCAAGGACCCAAATATTATGAAATAATTTTAGTACGTATATTTTGAACACATGCAGAATTGTTTTTTTTTTTCCTGTCTATTACTAACAAACAGAAAGATAAATCTTATCGGAGGAACAGTAACATTGCAAACTGGCTGAGTTTAACATTATACCCAACTTTTATCATTACAAAAACATTGATGACACCATAACTGCCGATAAAAATAGTACATATAAGATATATTATCGTATGCCGTCGAAAAACGGGGCATTAATCTATGTAAAATTTATTTGAACATAAAATAAATATCGTAAAATTAAATTGCTGTGCCCCACTTTTAAATTGTTCTAAATAAATACAACGTAATTATAACTCCTACAAACGGTGTAAATTTTATCAAGCACTTTTAAGCACCTAAATGTTTTTTCAAGCACTTTTAAGGGCCCTTGATTACTTCAAACCATTTCAAGCACTTTTCAAGGACTTTCAAGGAGCGTGGGAACCCTGTTTTATTGCGATATGTTTGACTTTTTGTATAATTTACATTGGTGCGCTGTAACATATTTTATCTGATTTTATCAATTAAAATTGGTCAATTATTTAGAACTAGTTTTAAAATCAATATTTGTTTGAACTTTAATACTGTTTCCCTATTGGCCAGAACCAAAGAAAGAGACGGTCAGTCAACCCTTTTGACCGTTAGGCGGGGTGGTTGCACAGCCCCTGAGCGCAGGCCGGCAGGAAATCCTTCGACAAATGAGTTCCGTTAGGCCTCGCATAGTGCATAGTTTGAATTGTTACATTTAACATCTTAAACCATACTTAAAACATAGCATTAATCAATTTATATATTATAAATTATAACAAAACATAAAATTAAAATAAGTAAATGGGCGTATTACAAAACATACACTAGTCCCGTTATAGCGAGGTGTCACGGTTCCGGGTTTGATCCTCGCTATAACCGTGTCCTCGCTATAACCGAATTGGACAGATTTTGGCCCCCAAAAAATAAAAATTAACTAGGGTTGTGCGAGAATGAGATTTAGGCCTCGAGAAATTTTCGAGAAATAAAATATTTTTCTCGCGAGAAACGAGACGAAAATGAGAAATTTTTAAATAATCAAGATTTACTGTAGATATCACGTTCAAAATATATTGTTCTGTATCTGTACATAAAACTGTTGTTTATCTTATAGAATGACAATTTAGTTGCCTGTGCACAACTGACATGCACCACACGTTATGTAAGCCTACACTAAATTATAAATAAACATTCACTCACTTAGGTAAAAGTCTAGTAGCTAACATGTTAATTGTGATGATAAGCATCAACAAGAAATCATCTAAGAAGAAATAAAAATAACCTGTACTAATAATAAAAATAATCGTATCAATAAAAATAACAAATTATGAAGAAAACACCTTGAATTCTTAAACACACTATTTTTACATCCTTTTTTTATTTTCATGGAGAAAAACAAGTTCTTGCACATGTTCTGTAGCAAGAAGTTGTCTCCTGCAGCTCACAATGTTCCCAGCTCCTGAGAACACTCGTTCACTGGCTGCCTCAGTCGCAGGAATCCCGAGAAACTGCATTGCAATTTTGCACGATTGGGGGTAAAGACTACTGCCCTTCTCTTTCCACCATTTTAAGGGGTCATCCGCTCTTGGAATAGTAGGCAAAGAAAGATAGTCTGACACTTCCATGTTGCCATTATTTTCTGCCTGTTGTGCCAGTTCATCGAATGCATTCCAGAGAGATGATTTCTTTTGCTGAGCTTCAGGTTTTTCTGAATCAGAGAGAACATATTTTGCTTTAAATATAACATTTTGACAACTTCAATAAATACACACTTTGCAGATATACAAACTTTAAACAGCTGTACACATTGTTAAAAAAATAATATAGTAGGCATTCAAAAATTATGTAAGTATGACAAATATGTTTTTTTTAACGTTAATGTAGGTAATGTTGAAGTTAGTGTCCTGAAACATACATGTTACTCATAATATATTTAATATTGATCAATATTTGAAGCCTTAAAAATGTTTTAATTCAACACTTGAGCTTACCTGGTGTGTTTGTTTGTGAAGGCGAAATTTGTTCCACTTTTCGCTTCAAATGCTCAACTGCCATCATTTTTTTATCTTTGGGTACAACAACATGCTTGAGGAGACTGTTCTGCACATAATTCAGTTGTGGCTTCATATAACGGTTTCAAAATTTCGTCTTGAGGGTAAAATCTTTGATAAAGTGGCATGTCACTGCCATGAACGCATCATTGGCAAGGGAAGTCCACAAGTCACATGTGAAAGACATGGAAGCTACACTTGCCAATGCATCGTCCACTTGTTTGCTCACATTTTCTTTAACTTTAAGATACAAGCCGGGGACTACACTGTGTGAAAACGTTGTTCTGCTAGGTACTCTGTAGAGGCTGCGCAGTACCAAGAACTTTTATGAAAGACATGTTCTCCACTGTGTTATAAGGTAACATGGCATCAGCCAGCCATTCCCCAATTGAATTTGTGATGGCTGCAGCTTTCACATGAGTTGGAGACCATTTAAATGTATCCTCTATTTTAAGCTGTTTGGGCACAGGTTCTCCAGATACACTAGAAAATCTAGGCTGTGATGATTTTTGTTTCTGAAGGTCATCAAATTCATTTTTTATGGCAGAGTGCTGTGAAAGATGTCTCAGTAGACCTGATGTATTTCCGGACTTCGTTTTGATAACTTTTCTACAAATGTTACACGTTCCCGTTGACTTATCGCCACTTTTTGTGTAATACTGCCACACTGATATGTCCACATCCTTCCATTTTACTGTAAAATCAAAGTTTAATTTGACAACAAAGTTTACTTCTGTTAAACTGTTATATTCCCGCAACACTTTTTTTTCCCTACTTGGTTACGCCGCAGTTGGAGATAAAGAAGTATTAAGAAATTATTCTCATATTCCTAATAACATTTTACAGGCGTCACATTACATTTATTCATACCCGCAGAGTAGCTCGCGTAAACGGGAAACTCTGGTACTGTAATGAACAAGAGTCTAGCGACAGCAATGCTACCTTCCTGCAACTGGCCGCAAATGCCGATCCTTTCCGAAGTTAGCCGATCGGGAGCGCCTACCCCCTGGATGTTTTTTATTTTTAAGCGCGCGTTTTTTCTCTCCAGTATAAAAATGCAACATAGACTGTTTAGTGGATGGTTGGTTATATTAGGTAAGTATAGCTACATTAAAATTACTGTAAAATCATTTTATGGTTGCTTAGCAAATAACTTTTTAATATGTAGCTATCCAGCGCTAGGAAACAGTTTACATGATTTCACAGTATATTTAATGTAGCTATCCTAACCAAATCAACCGTCCACAAAGTTTTAAAGTGTTTATAATGTAGCTAACCTAACCTAATTGACCATTAGTTATCATGTCCTTACCTGAAAATTACAATTTAATTAATAAATATACTTTTATTTGCATTCATTATTCAAATATATTATTACTTTTGAAATGTTACGTGATCGTATTTATTTTTACAAGTACAAAAAAAAGTTCGTACCTGACGGGATTCGAACCGTCAACCTTTCTTTTAGAAGTTAGCGCCGCTGAGCGCTCAGCCACGAGGACATATTTCATAACTGAAAGTTTCAGATGGCATATATGATCGTGCCGCCGGCCCCGGAACGAGCGTAAGCAGTGCGGCATTGCTGCCAGTTGCAGGAAGGTAGCATTGCTGTCGCTAGACTCTTCTCTGTAATGAAAACAAAGAAATTGATACTAGGGAGGCTTTGGCGGGATTCATTACTCGTGACGTCTTACGACTGAGTGAAACAAAGGTGGAAAAGGAAATGGGATGAACATACTATTTATTCTGCCTTTTCAACGGGTTTGAACACACACATTCACGTAATTTTACGTAATACAAGGGCGTGAATTGTTCTGTGTGTTCAATCCATTCCTTTCCATTCCAGTCCATTTAACACTCACATGACTTGAGCATTCTTTTATTGGAAATGAAATAAGAAACGGAACAGCGAAGCAGACTCGGTCTGGCAGCATGACCACCATTCCCTTTTGTTCGTTAAAAAGTAAATGTATTTTGCCGTAATAATCAACATTTCAGTATGCTATTAAACATTACCGAACAAAATATTATGAATAAATTAAAGGTAATGCATGCTTTTAATAACTTGACCGTAATAACGTGTATGTAAAGAAAACCAATTTTGTAGGTTAGGTTCGAACTGTGGCCGGCAGGGCCACATTTTTACTTGTAATTTATTTTTGTTGCTGGTCTCTAGTTTTATATGGTTTTTTTATTTCACGTATTTTTACGCCTTTTTTAATTAATGTTAATTTATCTGTAAATTTATTTAATTATATTTGTTTCTGTTAATTAGTTATACGCCGTTTGGTAGCTATCGATTATGAGTTTAAGAACATCGATTGTGTTTCACGTAAATACCACTTGGCGAGCGCCCGGCGGTTGGCTGATGACGTCAGACATTCGGCTTGCCGGGAGTGAAAATCAGCTGGGGCCGCGCGAAGAGTGTGTGGCGAGCGACCGTCGAGGACAGAGCCATGTGACGGCGCGGACTGGTGTGCCGGACGGCAACGGGCGACGAAGAGTATTGGGATGGAGGCTCCACGCTGGGTGACAGGGCAATGGTTTGCCCTGTGATACTGAACTTATCAAGGTAAAGAGAGGCCGCAATTTTGATTTTTACCCTCGTGGTGCTGCACTGGTTTTTGGCAAACCTAATGAACTGTGTATTTTCCCATACTAAATTTTATTTGGACGGAACTTTTATTAGCCTGTTTGGTGAAGAGGCCCATTCGTTTCACACGTTGTTCCAGTGTGGGATTTTTTAAATTGGTCGCCCGTTTGCCTGTAGTTGTAATAAAAGTATAAGTTTGGAAGAAACGAACATTTTGCAATTTGTTTTTGAGACTTTGTCTTCGTAATTTGCATACTTAAAGTTGGCTTTAGCTAATATAATCAGCTTGTGCAGTATTATTAAAAGTATGCGATTTGTATTGGACTACATGCGCAGCCTGATGTTGGTTGGTGCGCCCATTTTACGTTTTTATGAAATCATTGGCAAGTTAATAAAGAAGTAAGACTTTGTTTTAAGTAGATGATAAATACTTCTGTGGTAACATGGTTATGTTACGTGAAGAGTTTTTGCTACATTTCCCTTAAAAATAAGATAATTTTTTTTTGATCATCGTTCACGCCTTTGTGAATTCGTACCTATGGCCCGGCGTGGCATTAGACTCTGGAGTTGGTGAGGAAGGTCAGGAAGCCAGCGCACGCCTAGGATATTAACTTTTTTTTTTTTTTTTTTTTTTGGCAAGTCTTTAGCAACGAACATCAGAAGAAAGACTAAACCGTTGATTGAGAGTTTAAGAACTTTATTTCAATAAATTTTTTGTACTTCAGTTTTATTATTGTAGAATTTTTTATATATTTGTATTGATTGTCTTGTTTGATTTTTGGTATTAGGGTAGTCAGTAAATTTTGATATTTTATAGTGGCCACGCCTCACGCCCTTATATATTTTTATACTTGTTGTTATCAGTATTTATATTTTTATGATGTTTTAAAGGTTATTGTTAGTATCGCAAATGGGGATAAGATGCTGCCATTATTTAACGTCAGCTTTTGTAACTAAGCTTGTATGGTTATGTATAGTAAATACTATTTTTGCAAATTTCTATTTTTTAATAACATACGTCCAAAGTCTTGCCTCTTGTTTGTTTAATGGTTACTCTGCTACTATATCCTTTGAAGTTTTTGGCCTGACCCCTGGGCAGTGGTGTGGGGAATTTATATTGTTTAGCTTTTTATGCCTGGTTTTAATATTTATTTTTTCCCTTCGCGCCCAGAGTGAGTCGGGGACGCAACCCCTCTTCCAATTAAGGAGGAAGAAGGGTTACAACCCACACTCACGCGCGGCCCAGCTGATTTTAACTCCCGGCAAGCCGAATGTCTGACGTCATCAGCCAACCGCCGGGCGCTCGCCAAGTGGTATTTACGTGAAACACAATCGATGTTCTTAAACTCATAATCGATAGCTACCAAACGGCGTATAACTAATTAACAGAAACAAATATAATTAAATAAATTTACAGATAAATTAACATTAATTAAAAAAGGCGTAAAAATACGTGAAATAAAAAAACCATATAAAACTAGAGACCAGCAACAAAAATAAATTACAAGTAAAAATGTGGCCCTGCCGGCCACAACCTCCGCCTTGAACAAAAAAAAAAATTTAAACAGTAAAGAAAATCTTAAAAATACTAAAGCGTCAAAAAAAAAACCTTGGACTTGGAGAAAAAGTATTCACAAAAACTTCTAATCCAACAAACCAGCCCAAACTCAAACAAACAAACCAGCAACAAGGAAAACTTGCCTCCAAAGTCCCAGCCAAAAATTTCAACGCTCAAAAAAAAAACAAGAGAAGGATTTTCCGACAAGAAACGGAAAAGACAAGCTAAACATCACAAACCCAACAAACGGGATCTAAGAATGCCAAAACAAACAAACAAGCTCCAAAGTCAAATCCGAAACATATTAGACAAAACCTTCTCTTTCAAAATTATCAAAAACTAAAGATCAAAAAAAAAAAAAAAAAACAAAGTCTGACAACCCGGAGGTTGCAAACTAAAGCAAAGAACTATAAAAACTGTAACCTCACAGGAAAAAAATCAAAACCATCACTGGTAATCTAAATGACCACTAAAATTCCTGGTGCTGATCCTGCTCCCGCTTCTTTTTAAAGCAAAATTTTTCTGAATGACCATTTTTACCACAAAAACCACAAACAAATTTATTTACCTCCGAAACCGAGCAATCCTTAGCAAAATGCCCTACCTTATTACACTTAAAACAAGTCTAATCACTTTTTTTATTACCCGGCGTTTTAAAACAAACCGGTTTAAAATTGATTTTGCCTTTACACTTATCGAATTCACATTTAGCGTAAAAAATATTATCAACCTGGATAGCCCAAGTGTTGAGTTCCTCCACACTATTAGGTCTGCCAATAAATGTGCATTCGTGTCTGATGGCAGGATTTAGATTTTCCAAAATAATAGCTACAAAACGGTGATCATCTAACTGCAGACCAAATACATTAACGTGATTTCTAATATCCTGTATAAATTCTAAGGTGCTTTCATTTTCCCGTTGAAAACGGAAAATCAATTCCTTAATTAGATCGTCCTTCACCCTCTTAGGGCACAAATATTCCCACAAATTCTCTTTCACTACCGACCATCCAACAGACTTATTTATACCTGACGTAATCACGTCCCTAGCGATCCCGCTACATTTAGTCGAAATACACCTTAACAATTCTTGCTCATTTTGTAAACAACAATTAGTTTTCAGAACGTATTTTATTATGTATTACGCTGACGTAATTTAAAAATTAAATACGGCAGTTTTTCTTTCAGGATAAATTGGAATTTCATATGAAATTTTTATTCACAGTTTCGGTTATTGATATGGTTTTGGATGGTTGACTATCGGCTAGTCTAATATCTCTTTTAGTTTCCATACCAAATTGAGTTGTTACCGGTACCAAAAAAATTTCTCGTTTTTTTTCGAGAAATTATTTTTCTCGTTCGGTGTTCGAGAATGCAATATTTCTCGAAATTTTTCTCGAGGTTCGAGATCTCGCACAACACTAAAATTAACCGAAAATAGCATAAAAATTGTGTTTAAACCTGCATAGTTGGAAAATAACAGGTTATATTAATTAAATATTAATTTCTGTGAGCAGATGTGTGAATTCTCTTTAAAATGATACCCCACAAGTACGGATGTGATCACCGATTGCATCAAAATAACCAGAATACCCTACCACGCCACGTAAGTAAGGCATCTCAGCCCGCAATTGATTACTCGACTTGGCCCGCGGCTGACGCAGCATTGTCCTGCTATCTATTGTCGACGTGGGCCTTCTGCTGGCGGCCATGTTGGTTCGGGGTGTAGCTAACAGGTGGCGCTAGTGTAGCGCGACGATTTAATACCTTACAAAAAAGCAGGAGTGCGGCAACGCACGTACGCCTCAAACGAAATAGTCGCTGGAAAACTATACTTTTTTCATTTAAAGAAGCCTGTCAACTTTTTTAGAAAATAAATTTGGGATTAAACTCAAACCATCACCACCCCCTTCCCTGACAGATACCCCAACAACTGAACGAAACAAAAGTTACAAGAAAACTGTCCTACCGATTCAGAAATAATTATGGTAGTGCCTACTATTTGTCAGATAGTAAAATAAATAACATGACGTGTTATTTATATTTTTAAAAAAAAGTGCGCATTGTTGTTTCATGGCGAGAAAAAATAGATTTTGTCTATTTTATAAATAATAAGAAATGTGTACAAACATATGAATATGATTGGTTTATTCGAGTCGAGCATACCTTGGCCTTGAAGCCAAGCGGAAGTTTGATAAAAGAAAGAAAGGACGGGATTCTATTTTTAAAGCCACGCGCTTAGGTGGCGACTGCAAGGCTGAAGAATGTGACAGGTGTCAACGGCAAGATGTCTAGCGGCGAGCGAGAGGGGTGGAGATAAAGCAGACAAATAACCAAGGCGCGCTTCACGCGATCACGCTGTAAATTCCTCAAAAAGACCTCGTTATAGCCGTGTTCTCGCTATTACCGTGCTCGCCATAACAGGATTCTCCTGTATTTCCAAAACAAAAAAAAATTAGTGAAAAATAAAAGGTTTCTGAAATCAATTTTGGACATTATTTGTATTGTCTACAAGAAAAACGAAACAATTACAAAAGATATAACCCACAGAACGAATTGTTGATTGCTAAGAAGTTAAAATTCAATATAAAGGACACAAAACCACCCGAATATCAACTAAAATAATTAGAAGGATAAAATGCATGTAAAGAAGTAACTATTCAAAGTATCAGAATTAACCCCATTAACGTAACTATTTTGTATTAGCTACCAACGAAACTAATAAATACAAAAACATATTAACTCACAACAAAATGGCAGATGCCTAAATAGTTAAAATTCAATACCTGTACACAAATCTAATGCCGATAGTAAAAATACTTAAAATATAATTTTGTAATTCGGCGTTTACAATATGTAGTGATTATTTTGAGCTTAAAAATAATTTTCTATGATAAAACGTATTTTGTATTGGCTGCCTATAAACTTTTTATTGCAGAAACATATTAACATACAGAATGACTTGGCAGATGCTTATAAAACATTTTGCTTCACTGTTTACATCAATATAAATAAAAATGAATCGCCAAATGTTTTGCTAAGCACAAAACTCGAGAACGGCTCTAACAATTCGGCTAATTTTTTGTGTTTTCATATGTTCGTTATGGTATAAGGAAGGTTCTTATGGAGAGAGAAAAAACGTAAACATTGCAAGGAAAATAGTAAAAACAACACTTTTCTTTTCCCATACAAACCACAGAGTAAATTAAAACCCCCTAGCTGTCAAAAATTTGGCATCAATCAATACAAAACAAAGGCGGGAAGGATTATCTTTGGTATGCCTTCAAGTTGATTAAGCTGTATGGCACATAAAAAGTCTTTGCAGGCATTAGACAGAACTATGAAAGATCTGCGAAACAATCAAAACCGATTTGGTGGAACAATGATTTTGTTAGCAGGAGATTTTCGTCAAACATTACCAGTGATTCCACGGTCAACGCCAGTGGATGAACACAATGCATATTTGAAGTCTTCCATTTTGTCGAAAAACGTTAAGATACTAAATTTAAGCAAGAATATGCGTGTTGAATTGCAAAATGATCGGTATGGAGAAATATTATCAAAACAACTCATTGACATTGGCAAAATCCCTGTAGATGTTTTGACTGGCTGCATTACATTTCCTGTCAATTTTTGTCAGTTTACTGAATAAAAAACCGAGCTCATTCATAAGATGTTCCCAAATGTCACTGAAAATTCCAGAGATAATTTTTGGTTGAACGAACGAGCTATATTAGCTGCCAAAAACACGGATGTAAATTAAATAAATTACAAAATTAAAAATGAAATTGCTGGTGAATTAAGGACATACAAATCAGTTGATGGTGCAACTAACCAAGATTATGTTGTCAACTATCCAACAGAATTTTTTAACTCACTGGATTTTCCAGGATTGCCGCCTTATAATCTTAAAAAGTTAAAAGTAGGATTGGTGGTCATAATGTTGCGAAATATCAACAAACCGCGTCTTTGTAACGGCACACAGCTAACAGTGAAAAAAATTACTGAACAATGTAATCAAAGCAACCATTCTAAAGGGTAGATATAAGGGAGAAGATGTGTTTATACCTCGCATCCCAACGGTACCAACTGACGTACCATTTGAATTTAAATGACTGCAATTTCCAGTGCGGCTTGCTTTCGCTTTCTCAAGGTCAGTCGAGTGTTTGCGGCGTTAATCTTTAAAACCCATGCTTCTCTCATGGACAGTTGTGTGTTGCCTGTTCCCGCGTTGGAAAACCTTCAGCTTTATTTGTTTACGTGCCAGGTAATCAAACAAAAAATATTGTGTCCTATAACGCATTACAATGAAAATATCATCATATTATTACTGAAGTCTAGCAGTGTACGAAGCAGAAAACGTAATTTTGTAAGTAAACGTCGTTTATTATCGAGACATTAAATAAATAAAGTGATCACTCTGAAATACGTTACATTTTTTTTTCTATTGGACTGTGATGGGCCAGTAACTTTTGACAGAACGAAGTCTGTCGGGGCAGCTAGTAATGAATAAAATTTCATTTGTTTGGCCTAAATCTATAAATCATAGCAGATCAGAAATATTTTTTATGCGCAAAGGAAAGAATTTGAACTACAGCAAAGTGGATGAGTCACTTTTCAGGTCACAATTTTAGATTTAGGTTAAAATTTGTCAAACTTCACAATTTTTAGTGTGTTTATATTGACAAAGTGAAAAATCACTGTATTAAGTAATTTTTTGCATAATTAGCTCCCAAAAGTACATTTTTAACGATTTTGGTCAGTAAATATAAGTAGAATTTAAATGGATTACGGAACTGAAACCTTACAGTTTAAATGGAATTATATTGGCTATTTCATGATATGGTTATAATTTAGTTGAGAAAATTTTATATAGATAAAGATAACTATTTTCAGCCTGTCAAAATTATTTAATTTTTGAGGATTATGAGAGCTAAATGAAATAAATTATCTGGTTATGAAAGAAATTAAAACCATAGAGCCCCAATGAAGTAACCAGTAGCATTGCCTTTATGCATACATAAAAAGTTTCAGTTCAGTAGTTCAGTAATACATTTCATTCTTTTTATTTGTAGGCCTACTGCCCAAAATCGTAAACCATGTTACTTTGTCAGTTAACTATGCAAACATTATGCAATATATTTACTTTTCAGTTTCTGAAAGTTAAGCCATTAAAAATCTACACGTTTAAAAGCTTTATTAACGTTACTTTAAAATTATGACTTGAAATGGGATGCACCATTTTAATACTTATATTTTTTTATAGAAAATAAACAACTCTGTTAGGCATCATACCATTTCCTTATTTTGAATTGTCTTTCTTTTCACGCTGTCGCATCTGTGCTTCGACTATGTACAGTGGTTCAGGAACCTGCAAACCGCGAGGAATACGTGGGTCAGCGGGACTACCCTGGAATGTGGGGGTGGGGGCAACAAGCTGGGCTCGTATGCCTGCCGGCAGCACGGCAACAGCGCGCCGTGTCGAGCCGCGCTGGCTGCAGACACTGTGGCACCGGCAGTGCTGCGGGCTGCGTCCGATATATTCTCAGAATGCCAGGCGCAAAAAATATTTGCACTGCTTGGATAGTACAAATCTGCCGTAATTTTATTACAATCCAACATTTTGAAACGTAAATAATAAATTGAAATCCGAACGCACTTCGTGCATATTCCCATTTTGTTATAGATTTAACCATGGAGTTTTTACAGTCTAATGAAAAATGATGTTTTTACATGCCTGCACACTTTTTTCGTATCAATTTATGAGCAATTTCAATTAATTCCTCCAATAGATTACTAAACATACTTCAGTTATACCAAATTTTATCGACATATCTTGTTTCGTTTCATGTTTTGTAGGATCCAAAATTGAAAAAAAATCAATCTTTGGTAGCCATTTATCTAAAAATCATATGCTTAATAAATCGAAAATTTGATACACGAGATGCTCTGCATAGGATGAATAAATGTCATAAAGAAAAACAGAAAAAAAATTTTGCGAGCAGCTCCCTTAAAGTACACCTATCCCATCCCTCACTTAACACGTCTTCAGATTGTGCGGATTCATTTAGCGCGATGTGAATTTTACTGCCCCAGTCTTGAATAGCACGTCTGTAAATTTCAGTAAACACAAAATCTCTGCAAGCAAAAAAAAAAAAAAAAAGTCGATCACAACACCACGAAGTCTGTTTTAACTTCTGTAAACAACACATGTGCTGTGGGATACAGTTAGCCAAAGAATCGTGTCAGGCCCGTGATTTTTTTTTCATTGCACCATTCTTTTAACAACCTTTTCCATGAGAATCATCTGTTCATTTCTATTCCGGTTGCTAATGTCAAAATTATTCCCGCTCGTACAAACAACAGCATTAGACTTGTATGATCGTTTGGTAGAATTTTTTATTTTGTATGATTGTGCACACATTTGACTTGCTTGAAACTAGCAACCAACATAAGTGTTGTCTTCATGACAATCTGCATGCCGTAACACTTCTAGTTTTGTCTCAAATACTTGAACACGAAGCATTATGCTCTCACTTGGAAGCCATGATTCCACTATGATTCTAACTACAGGTGCTTACGTACGTACGGTTACCAGCAGACGAATGGGCAGACGTTACTTGTGTTTGTACGAATTCCCTGCCACTAACTAGACTGAAGTTCATCACGGCCTGGTCTGTGGCCGGGCGACAACGGTACAGCCCGACGGTATACGCGCGGGCATAAAAACATTTTGTCTTTTAACCTTACTAGCTGCATCTGAACTTGCCATAGCTGGTGTTTGTACAACAGCCAATAGCGTAGTCAGGCCTGCGTGCGCATCTCTTCCTCCCTCGTGTAGCTGCTGTATGCCACGGAACATCTGTGGTTTACCGAGTTGAAGCAGACTTTTATTTTGCCTGTGGTGATTTCATGCTGACTGAAATTTACAGTTGTGATTTTCAAGCACGGGGTCAGAAAAATTAACATTTCACTAAATTATTTCTTGCAATCTGAAGATGTTTTAAGTGAGGGATTAGTGTATTATCATATTTTGGATATAAATACTTGCAAGTATCACATACAATAAGGGTACTGCTGATTGTTTTTCATATATGTGTTACTTGTTTGTTTCTATATATTGTTTTTATGTACTTGTATCTGTTTGTTTTTTGTTGTGATGTGGCCCAGCAAGCGTGCAGAGCCTGCTGGCTATGTGCAGCTGCGATCGCTCGCACATCACATCCTTGCAGCCCGGCTCGGCCTACCAGCCCGTCCGCTCATATCAGTGACCTTAGTTCAGTAGCGCATCTGCCCGTCATTACCTGATTGGAAGCAGAATAAAAGATGAAGGTGGCTTGGTTGTTGCAACATTTCAGGTGACTACAGGATACGGAGACGTCGAGCGTGAATGTCACCTCTGATTCTAAGCTGGGCGGTCGTGGTGCACTACACGTGATAAAACTGTTATAGACCTAGCAACTAAATGTAGCTAAAGGCCAGTGTAGGTAGCTCTCAGTCGTGTGAAAACCTTGAAAAAAATAGCATTGTCTGATTTAGAATCATATAAATAATTGAGGAGGCCACGCGATGAAAGAGCATTGTCAGAAATGATAAGATTGTGAAGTCTAACTTTGTCCTACAAATACTAACAAATTATCCTTTTTACTTGTAACATATATTAAAAATTGCATTATTCACACACAATAAATCAATTCACGTATTTATGCTGTTATTTTTTGCTTAGTACTACAGTAAGGTACCTAATTATAGTATTGACATGATATCCATATTAACTCTATCCACACATTCGCGCTGTTTGTAGTGAACCTTCGTAGTCCAGTCCAACACATACTTAAACATAGTTAGGTTCCTATCTTGTTTTGGGGTTGTCATAAACCTAACAATACCTCAATCACTATAAACTTCATATTTGATTTAAAGGAGATCCCTGGTGTACCTTCGAAGTACAAGGTCCAAAAACAATGAAATTAAAATGGGAACACCTTGGTACTATACTGAACCCAACACAAAAAAAAAATCACTTAAACTGGTTCATAAACAAAGAAGTTATGCCCAAACATATATATATATATATATATATATATATATAGATCTTTATATATATATATATATATATATATATATATATATATAGATCTTTATATATATATTTCTTGTGTGTGTCTGTATGTCACTGAACTCCTCCTAGACGGCTGGACCGATTTTGATGAAATTTTGTGTGTGAGTTCACGGGGATTCGAGGATGGTTTAGATTCACAATTGGATATTTTATCTCGATTCTGAGTTAAGAAAACTGAAAAAAAAAACACGCTTTAAAAGCAAAAATTGCAACGCATTATTAGAAGCCATTAAGTTTTGCTATTGTAAGGAACTAAGTAGAGAGTAAGAAAAAAATAAAGATCCTGACAGTTTATAGTTTCGCCATATTTGTTTAAATTTTCAATACCCTTTTTGTATATTACAATTTAAATTGCAGAAAAAAAATCATGTTTCATAGCCACACAAATAGTGAGTGTGTGTCATTTCTCTATGTCCACGAGGTCTCGCCACGTCAATTTTCTCCTTGGAGCGAACCCCTTAGCTTAATTAAATAAACAGCTTTTATCGTTGAATGATTTCATGATTTATTTAATGAAAATATGCTCTCATAAAAAAATTAGTTAGATAGACATTCAATAGGTGTCTTTCTCTCTCTCTCTCTCTGAAATGTATGTAGCTTGCTCGCGGGTCAGTAATGCAGACAATCTTTACATTCTAGCTCGAGACGGAAAAAACAGTAAATGTGGTTTACAAAGACATTTTATGAAGTGTCATCCCGTCATTACATTTGAAAGTAGAAACATATTTACTCAAAATTTAGGTAGTAACATATTTTTATTGCAAAGACTGAAATAGAGGTGAGAAAAATTATCATTTTTGAACAAAAGAAAACTACTACAACTGTATCAACTGTTATGTTATAATGTTTAAATTTCTAAATGGTGCAAGATAATACAAAATTCCATGCGGAAAAAGTCGTGGGCAGCAGATACGTATAGTTATAGGTGTGGGTCTATGCATGCTGATTTTTCATATACTGCATGGATGCGAACATGTAAGAATAATCTATCTATCTTACTATAATAAAACAGTACTTTTTCTGTCTGTCTGTTTGTACGCGATTTTGATGAAATTTTGTGTGTGAGTTCACGGGGATTCAAGGATGGTTTAGATTCACAATTGGATATTTTATCTCGATTCTGAGTTAAGAAAAACTAAAAATACATGCTTTAAAAGCAAAAAAAAACAGCATTGTTGATAATTAGCCTCCATGGCAAAGGGCTTTTGCATTGTTGTTGCCTTCTGCGTAACTATGGGAAAGGTTTTTGGTAACGGCAGTGGCGTGCCCAAGAGGAGGGGTATGTATAATGAGAAGATACAAAATGTCCAGCGTAGAAATACTTACCGCCATATCCATATCTCACAAAAAGTACATTTGGGCAGGACAATGTCTGTCGGGTCCGCTAGAAAGATATATAGAGAGATAGAGATATTAATAGAAAGATAGAGAGAGTTATAGAGATATATATAGAGAGATAAAGAGAGATGCTTAGTATACGTTTAAAAAATTACAAAAAAAAATTGATTGAGGCATTGCAACGCATGCCGGGCATTATCTAGTATATATATATATATATATTAGACACAAAACATGTATTGAGAACAACCTCCTTTTTTAAAAGTCAGTTAAAAAAATTGGTGCGTGTACTTATTAACACACGTTAAAGTTATACTTACTTGGCATAGTAAAAAACTAACTTTAATTCTGCATGCAAATAATTAACAGAAATACAATAATAAAAGGACTGCAGTGATATTTTTAATACAGTTGGTATTTTCATAAGTACATATTAGGCTTCCAAAGTTTTAAAGCTTTGCAACAAATCGACGATAAGCTTTGCATCACAACCAAAGCATTTTTTAATAAAAAAAATTCCATCACACAAAAAATATTGTAAATGGGCATACCCTAGTCAGTGGACTCAAGAAGTTGCGCCGAATGCAGATGGATGGCAGTTAATGTTAAATGTGATCTAGACAATTGTGTTGCTATTTGTTGTGCTCATCGCCAGCTATGTTAGCTACCTGGACTTAGTAGGCGTGGCTACAAGTGATGTACTGTTCCACCCCCTAATGATTATTTACAGTTCCCTCTATGTGTGTGTATCCAGCAAATGTCAAGTACTTAGTTTATATTATCATGGCTATATGATAATTTTTGGAGACTGCCTTCTTCACTTTAAATTCTAAAAAAAATATTGGAAAACGGCCACCATGCGTATCACAAGTGAAATTTTATACAGAGGGAAAGGAAATTTTTTAGGGTACTCTTAATATTTGAAAAACTCATAATCATGCGTTGAAAGTAGACTTCTACTAGTTTCTGTCCATGTCTCCAGTGGAATCTAATAATGAATCTATAGGTTTATGATAGCTAAAAATATGATTAGTAACCCTTTTGAAGATGTCTATACATAATGTCACAATTTTAATGCTAACACAGGATCTAACCTGAGAGTTGAGAGTTGCGAAATATGCAGAAGTATTAGAAAGTATCTAAAAGTTTACAAAAGTATTTGAAAATAACAATATATATGAAATCACACACTGTTGCTGGCATCAAACAATCACCAGCTATCTCTCTCTTTCTTATCCTTCTACGTGGCAACATTGGAAAGTAACACAAATGTTAAACATGAGAACCTCGTACAAGAAGTATAATTTCAAATACAAACAAAATCAGGCACTCTGCTTTTATAAATGCTGAATATTAATATTATGCATGGTTATTTGATAATTTTTACTGAACAATGTTATTCATAGGGATCCATGGGTAAATAATTTAATCAGTGCAAACATTACAATTGATAATGATAACTTTTGTTTTACTTCAGCCATGTATCTTGTAAAATAAGTGTAATACTGTTTTGCCAAGAACAATATTCTCATATCCATTCGACTTCGCAAATATTTTAATTAGTGATGGCCCGATATCCAAAAACCCGATACCGATACCGATTCCGATATTTCCAAATTTACCGATCCGATAACCGATACCCGATATTCCGATATTCTGATAATAGGCCTATCTCATTTCTAACACTGATTCTATAAAATTGTGTTTCTGGAGTATTGTTAGAGACAATAATGAAAAATGTTAAATATTAATAAAACATACATATGTGAATGTATATTATTTTTATTAAATGTAAAATATAGTAAATTCACATTAAATGAAAGCTAATAATGAATTTATCATAATGGCCTACAAATAAGCTCTCTAAATTCAAGGTCTTAAAAATTTAAATTGTTTTTCAAGGCCAGATAAAGCAATATTCTGGTGTAGGTATTACCTACAGTATGCAAAAAACATATTGTAACTACAAGGAAACAAATTTCAGATTTTTGTGGAGAAATGTTGAGAAATATTGTAGCTGTCCGGTATTAGTCTCTAGTGTATTTGTTTATAATGTATGAATTACAAACCACTGCATGTACTGAGTCCAGTGTCTCAACTGTAATCTACGAAAAATACCGTCCGAAAAACGGGAAGCCCACAATTCACGTAGTTTCGGTTCCCTGCAAGAATTTCCGAAGATTTCCGAAGTTTATTAACGCCACTTCAGACGCTAAATCAGAAGTTCAAGCATGTTGTGACTGACCAACCTAACCTAACACTTCGATTTTTTTTAATTTCAATTTTTGAGAGAAATCCGAAGTTGCACGAACGTGGTAGGGAACCTAAACTACGTGAGTTGTAGGCTACCGCCGAAAAACATCAAACTTTTGTACCCTTTGTAAAATTTCATCACGGTAAACGACACGCTAGAAAGGAAGGTCTTCAAGTAGTAAATTTTGTGACCATTTTTCAAGTGTATCACTCCATTTATTGGTGCGAAAACACGTTAAAAATACGTGAAAAGTAATTTCAATACAACTTTGAAACGTACTACAGAGTTTATAAAACCACACATCTTTATTTATGTTGTTTTCAATGCACTCAATATAGCCAACATAATACCTTTGCTGCAACTTGCCCTACGTAAACACGTTTCATATTTTAGCTTTTGTAAAAACTTACGTAATGTTTTTGTGTAGAACAGCAGTTGGCGACCATGAAACGACACGGAAAGAAAATGTCTGTTATATCAAGCAGCAACTTTATTCTTCTTCATGTTTACTTACGGCTACACCACTTAATAAATTAAATATCGTAATTATTTTCGTTTATGTTTTCAATTTATGTGCACATAGTGAACTTCGAAAATTCATCAAGCGAAAACATTTTGCGAATATCTGAAACGAATAAATATGCACTAATGACTGGGATTTGTGTCACATGGAAGAATTGTACCGTCGGGATGCATTGCAGTATCAGAAAGAAGAAATAGGCTTGAAATTGTTTCTGTGGAAAATATGCTTGAAATTACTAGGTAATATGGTGACGTGAAGATAGATTAATTACGCCCGCGGAAAATAAGCTTGGGATTACGGTTAAGGTTATGTGAGAAGTATTATTGGCGAGAGCAACCATCGGTTATCAAAATATCGCAAGTATTAACCGATGTCCGATATTGAAAAATGTGCCGATATTACCGATCTCCGATATCGGATATCGAATATCGGGCCATCACTAATTTTAATAATTCGATTCGATATTCACTTCACACAGGCCTAATTGTAGCAGTATTATAAAATATAATAAATACAATATTGCTCAACAAAATCATTCAAAAGTTGCCTCAAATATAATTACAAAAGTTATCTCTTTAGTGTATAGCAAGGAGAACCAAACAACCACTATAAATCAAAAAGCACACACAATCTCACACACAAAACAGAATATTATACAAAGCACAAGAAACTGATAAAACAAAACTACATACAATGCAGACGTACGAGCTACCTCACAAACTACACTAAACGGCCCAAGTTACCTGGGAACACATACTATGTGCAAAGCTTCAGGAAAAATAACGCGATCTGAAAACTACTCAAGATATCCGAGCGGGGTCTGTTTATGAAAATAATTTGTTAAGGGCCGAAAAGCAATTTTGATTCCGGATAGAGTTATTAAACTTAATCCTTGCGTCACAGCATTATGTTGATGTAATGTTAGATATCGCAGTGCCGGCTCACTCACCCACAGCTGCGACGGAGACGGCCAGCATGAAGATCCAGGCGACGCACGACGCCAGCCAGTGTATGACGGCAATCATGGCCAGCGACAGAACTGAGGAGCAAGCAGCACACCTGCCAGTTAGTAGTTGGTCTGTTTATCTGGACCACACACAATGTGGTAAGAATATACAGTTGACAGTACAACAAAACAGAAAACGGTTTAGTTAACACAAATTTAATTACTGTTCAAAATTGTGATTCCTTCTAGGTCACGTCGTTCAGTATTCCTATACTCATACTAAACAACCAGTAGAAAAAAATTATAAATAAATAAAATAAACAAATTAAACTTAAAAAAGATGCATTGACCTAAATCTAAAAACTTTTGCTTTATTTAATGATTAACACAAAATAACTTAAACACACTTCCCCCCTCCCCCCATATATATGCTGATTTTCTCTTTAATCCTTTTTATCTGCCTTTTGTTTTATTACTCTGTTATACATAAAAAAAAAAACAGTCTAAATATTCTCAAACTTACAGAATTCAACAAAACTCTAGGTTATAACATTTTAGAAAAGTCTGTGTAGACAAGAGAGAAAAAAACTAACCAAAAAAATGAAAAACTTCTAAATTTCAAAACAATCACAGAAAAAATTTAAAAATTTTTTTGCAAAATTTTATAGAATCACAAAATTACTGTAAAATCACAAAGAATTTCAGACAATTGAAAAACCTCGCAAAAATATTTTTGCGAGGTTTTTCAATTGTCTGAAATTCTTTAGCAGCAAAACAAAACCTATTAAAATTATAGAAAATGTTTTAAAATATTTAATATTTTAAATAGCTTAATAAAATTGCCTAGCAATGCAGAAAATAAATATATGAATTGAAATCTATCTACTGTCTGTGAGACCAACTGTAAATTATTATTGTTGCGTTCTCACGGGGTTCTTGGCGCCTACCCTCGTTGCAGTAAATACCAGGACCGCTACTGCTGGATGGTCTGCCCAGACTGATAGTCCAGCTAGCACGTCACTGCCCTGGGTTACTGTATGGAGAGTAATTATAAAAAGTAAATTTAGTGGTGTTACGTGAATAGTGGAAATTTGCATATAAATGAAATAATAATAATTGAAAAACATATGATTTTAATGGTTCTTAAATATTGGTGTGAAGTTACATTTAAAATGAGATTAATTGAGAAACAACCAAGGTGTCAAATCTAGGTGTCGAAAATTAGATGCAAATGACGTCACTAGAACACGTGGAATATACTGCCGGGTCTAGCTATCCGTCGTCGGAGGCTTGAGGCTCTCTTCACAGGACCTCCAGGTGGTCTGCTGCTACACTGGAACTCTGGATGCTGTAATGCTGTAATTAGCGAACTACAGAGGTGCTGAGGTCACCGGGTATCAGCTGAGGACTCGACATCCCTCTCGTCCTGGAAAGTCTGGTCTAATTCTGGATTGGTCTCACCAATCTTCGTGGTCGAATCTCAGCTGGCGCTGCCCTCAGATGTCTGGAACCACTACGAGACGAAAACGGGACCGACACGGAAGTTGGCACTCGAAGTCGCCGATACTCCCTATCTAGGATTTATTTAATCCAGATACAATTCTCTCAACTCGTAGAGAGGAGAATGCTAAGCAGAACACGATCGCGGATGACGCGAAATCTTCTATTTCTCGGGCGGCAACCAAGGCTTTGGTTCGCCCCAGCCCGAGAAACGTCTTCTTTCCGCAAGATGGCGATGGCGTCTCCCTTCCTTCTCCTAATATCTATTTACTGGTCGTCCTTAGCAACCAAGGAGCTATCGATATCAGCAAACAGAATAAGCTGCATAGTGAAATAAAAACGTGGATGTTGGAGTGTAAAAGAATCGAACTAAGACCAAATGAATAAAGTTTCCAAGGAAAAATTCTTAGAAGACCCTGAAGTTGAACGTGTGTCGTCTATGGTAATAAGATGTGTCATATTTGTTATGCCTTGGTTGTCCTCTTTACAATCAAAACAATTAAATACATAATATTCGCTCATGGAATATACAATTAATATTACAATCATAATAAAAATAATAATATATAACTGTAAACAGTTGTACTGGTTACAAAATCCAAGAATTGCAGAAAATTCTAAAAGAAAAACTCAAAGAGATTACCTAAAAATCTGAACAAAATGTAATGAAATCTCTAAAGAGCACAATGAAAAAATTAACTATAAAATAAATTGCTTAAAATGTTAAATAGTCTCAGAAGAACATACACATTCAAATTTAAATAAAAGCGCTGTCACTAACAGCATCCACCTTTAAAACAGTTCATCACTCAACTGTGAAGTCATATTCGAGTCTTGGCGTCCGCGACAAGGGACGCAATGTGTCACACCATGCAGCGCTACTAGAAAATGCTTTGAGGTTTCGAGCCTAGTCCTGAAGGTAATTATAACAATGTTAAAAGGGGTAAAAAATATATTAAATTTCTAATTGGATTATAATATGAATATATGAGATAATATTAACAAAAGATTGAAAATGTTGATTGCAAAAGTAAGGCTATGATCCTTCATTCGTTGGTCACGACTCGAACATGCGAGCCTGGTCGATCAAGTGGCTTCAGCTGGACTTGGTTCCAGATGTGACTTCACTGCACTCGACCGAAGTGACACTATAGTGTTTATCTTAATGTGATACACATTTGACATGTACCATTTACTATCTTACAAACACTTGAGAGTCAAACTTCATATTTACATTATTATTTAAATTTGCCAGCAATTAATGCACTGCCCAATAAGTTCATCTCGCTATTTACGTCTCAGAACACTAGCAACTGATCCCATTTTATATATTAGGCAAGAACATAGCAAATTCAAAAGTGATATGCCTTGTGCCTGTACTTTCAAATCTTTTATCCCTGCTTTTCAGATTAATTTTATTATCATTTATTTGTATCTAGTTTAATGTCTAAGTATTGGTATTTTGAAGTGGGGAAGATTGTTGCTAACCAGAAAATGGTTTATCCAATTGGAACATTTTATAATTTTTTGAAACCTCAAGATTTTACAAACCTTTGAGAATTTTCTAAGAATAATCTACAGTGATTTTGTCATTATCTTTGGCTGTCTGGTATTTCTCTATGAAATTGAATGAGTTGACAACGAACCACTATGTTTGCAGATTTATAGCTACTGTTTAAAATGAAACAATATACTTTTCATCAATAATAAACAAAACAATAATTTGCTATGCAGAAAATTTTATGCTGCAATAATTTACTTGGGTTTGTTTCACATCTACTACATAAAACCATGAATAAATCCCATACTGCACCATCATGTTATCATTACAACACCTTACCCATCATGCCATGTAATGCAACACAATAACATGACAAAAATATTTGATCTTTGTTTACAAGTAAGTTGGTTTTTTCCCCACTATATTAATAAACGATTCAGCTGTAATAAGTGCCTATGTTAAAGCACTACATTAAAATGCAAAATACTGTGACTTATCTGGGACATCCGTCGATTTACTCTAGTTAATGCCCCTTCACTAAGCCTGTGCGAATATTAAATTTTTTGAATATGAAAATTAACTATTCATATTTGATTCGAACTCAAATTCCCTACACTTTGAAATAATGATTATTCACTTGCTTTCGAATATTAGACGTAGCACACCTCACGAGTTTGTCATATACCAATGTTCACTGTTCAGGTTAAGTCATTTGTAAGATATAAATACCAATTTCCGATGTTTTAACAGAACTTCATAATCAAAATCATTAACAATAATAATTTTAATCATGCAACAAGTATTCTAAGTTTTTCTTTACTATTTGTTGGCTAAACATTAGCGAAAAAATTGTGTGAATGATTCAAAACATGGCAGATTTGTGACATTTCAAACTAGACAAAAATATTATTTGTCTTTGTTTTGCGACACAGTGGGGAAAAAAATAAGTTACAGTCAACAAACATGGACTACACCACAAAAGACGGACAAACCATTGTGATGGTCATTAAAAGAATTATTTCAATGGCATATAAATCAATAATCACAACTGATATAACACCATGTGACACAGTAGCAGCTTACTTGCCGAAGGTATCTATAAAAAAACAGACGTTGTGTTAAATAATGATTTAAGATTTCAGTTGAAATTAGCAGAAATTGTGTTTATAATATCGCTGAACTAAAATACATAGTGGTGCACCGATATGACTTTACCGATTACCGATTCGATTACCGATTATGAGAGCAATAATCGGCAGATACCGATTCAGTTACCGATTATAATGAAGAAATTGTTATAAGTGTAGCCTAATAATGCACACAAAATTTTTTATTCCCATGTGAATGTAATAACAAGATTAGGTAAAATTGAGAATACAGTTATAATAACAGTATAAAAATATATAAAATACACTATTAAGTCATTGAAAGGGGAAATTAAAAAAATTGGTAAATATTTACAATCGCGGTAGATGCCAAAAAAAATGCTAAAAATCCGAAAATACTTTTATTCTATGCTCTTTCACTTCCTCTTTTCAAATCAACCGGCGGAGATAAGAAATTCCAAATACTTTAGGAGATATGGAATTTTTAAATTTTGAACATGAAGAGTAGCGGTATTTGCGAAAAATAATTCTAAAAATCTGAAATTACTTTTATTATATGCTCTTTCACTTCCTCTTTACATTAAAACCGGCGGAGATAAGAAATTCCAAATACTTTAGGAGATATCGAATTTTTAGATTTTCACAATACCTGTGAATTCAGGCGGCCACCATTGTTTCTTGTTTACGAGACTTTTCCGCGTAGGTGAACCGACCATTGTCGCTTGTTTACGTTTATGATTTTTTATTTTCGCAACGTAGGTAGAACGACTACATCGTTTTCTACTAATGTACCCGCCTCTAACGTATCTGAGTTTTTAACGTTTCAAATTTTAATGTTTTATTTGTTGCGCAAGTAATAAGTAAAAAAATTACGTGAGTTCCTACCGTTCATCCTTTGTCCCGGTTTGTTAGGTCAGATCAGCTACATTATAAATACTTTAAAACTAAACAACCATTAAAATTAATTTATATTATTTTTAATGTCTGCTTAGTTTGAAAGTATTAATAATGTAACTGACCTGACCTAATTGACCATTTTAATTAATTAGGCATTCACGAACGGTAAATCAAGACGCACATAAAGTTCTGCCATTCCCGATTACACCCGAACCATTTACCTTCGGCCAACCTCGGTTTTATTTATTAATATTTATATTTATTTGTTTATTTTAATGTAGCTATACTAACCTAACTAACCGTCCATAGTGTTTTAAAGTGTTTTAATGTAGCTAACCTAACATAACATAACTATAATAAAAGTATTTTCAGATTTTAATAGATACTCCTAAACAAGCAACAATGTAGTCGTTCACCTACGTCGCGGAAAAAAAATCATACTCGTCTCGTAAACAAGAAACAATGGTGGCCGCCTGAATTCACAGGTATTGTGATGAAAATTTAAAAATTCGATATCTCCTAAAGTATTTGGAATTTCTTACCTCCGCCGGTTGATTTGAAAAGAGGATGTGAAAGAGCACAGAATAAAAGTATTTTCAGATTTTTAGCATTTTTTTTTGGCATCTACCGCGACTCTACATATGATGAAATTAAAAAATTCGATATCTCCTAAAGTATTTGGAATTTCTTACCTCCGCCAGTTGTTTTGAAAAGAGGAAGTGAAAGGGCACAGAATAAAAGTATTTTCAGATTTTTAGCATTTTTTTTGGCATCTACCGCGATTGTAAATATTTACCAAAAAATTATATTTAAATATTTGTTATTGTAAACAACTTGAACTACAGTCTAATAATTGTAATTTACAATGGGTAAGTTTTTGTTGCGGAAAACTAGCATTATTATCGACTATCACATAAGGTTGCATCAAGAAATTACCGTTTAACAATGTAAACATGCTGCTTTATTTTGTTCACTTGAGTTTATAGAAAAATGTTTCCACACTTCACTTTTTTTCTCCCTACTCGCCATCTCACTATAATTATATAAAAATGACTAAAAACCAATTCTAGCACATGTGATTTTATATATGTTGACTGAATATATAAAATTATAAATACTTTTTCACTTTTCACATCACATACAAATAACAAACGGATAATGTTACCAAAGACGCCTATAACGAGTTTGTAAAACGCAGTGATAAAAACTAGAAGGTATCGGGACCACGATTTTGAACCGCTACTACGACTTGAAAAGATCGATTGTCATAGAATCCACTGCAACTGTTTGTGGTATTTTGATTGCGTGCCATCTATTTCACTTCTCTGGCTATACGTAATGTACAAGGCCACTAAACAAAAGACGAAACGTAAATAAACGTGTAAGAAAAATGCATTTTTTATTGTTTGAGGCAATGAGATTTATTAAACTTAACGAAATATCTGTAATTATGATATGACGCAGTTAGATGAATTTTGTAATATATACAAATATTACCGTATTTCGTCCCAAAACGTGTAACAGAATATTACACGGTAAAAACCTACTTAATTACGCCGGGACGTAAATAATCGGCAAAGTAATCGTTAAGATAATCGCCGATTACGATTAATCGGTAAGTACCCATAATCGCCGATTACGATTCATCGGTATCCGCATCGGTGCACCACTAAAAATACAGTTTATTTGGCTACTGTTAACAATGAAAAAGTGTGAATAACTTGGGTTTAAGTATGTAAATATGAGAACAAACACTAATTTAGGAACAAAACTTTGAAGAAGAAAAAAATGTTTGTTTGTGAAATGGATTAGATTTCACAGTACTATTTTGCAGTTCAAAAATTTTCAGAATCAATATGTAGAGTAGCAGGTTTGGTAAAATAAGGCAAATAGGAATCGATTATGAAAGTTGGTTGGTTAGGTTAGGTTGGTTTCGCTGCATAAAAACACAAAGTTTTTCTTTCAAAACTTAGATAGTCTAAAAAGTATTTTACGTATAATTAATCGTAGCTGACTTAACCTAACAAACCTTTCACTTAAGTTTCATTTGTCTTATTTCCCAGAAGCCACTTCACTACACATTACCTAACTATTTCTTTCCCTATGTATTTGTTAAATGATGTGAAAAAAAAATTTTCGGTGGGATTCTAATTCTTAACCTTATTATTCGAATTTGATATTCATATTCGAGAATAAACTGGTAGTCATATTAGAGTCTAACTAAAAACATTGATATTCTCACAGGCCTAACTCACCAAAACTACTGCACAAACCCACAATGTGTAGATTTCAAAACTGCAAATTTGCATAACACTAAACCACAGATCTCTGGCTCAGACAGCACTTAGTTGAAGTTGACATGCACGGCTGCTAGTCGAGTCTGGTATTCTGGTATTCCAGGTATCAACACTTTGCTCACACACAACACAGCACTTCACACCTGCTCCTACGTTCATATCAACATCATTTACTATGTTATCCCCACTACAGTAACTGTTGTTTGAGAATTAGATTTTTTTCTATATTAACTGATTTACTAAAACAGACAGTGTTGTATTCCAAGTAGACTATTTTTTTGAGACTGACTCAATGCTCTAAAATACCTCTTCTGTTTGACACAATATATTGTTTTTGCCTATGTTAGATAATATTTTGAAAGGTTGTATCCTACAACGAAAACAAAGGTCATTGTCATACTCCAATTAAGAGTGATGTCATGTGGGCATGATCATTTCGAAAATGATTATTTATTTTATCATACAATTTAAAAAAAAATTATCAGCAATCATGAACTGTACAGTGAAAATAGTGTGTACTGTTGTTAAGTGTTGTAAGGTGAGGCTAGTACCGAAGGCAGCGACCATGAGGCAGGTAATCTCCTTCCACGTGGCGTACAGGTCGCCCAGTATCTGCTCCACTGCGCCCCAGCCCTCCAGCAGGGAGCGCGCTCCGTGGAACACCTGCCCCGTCACGTGCGACACCAGGCGCGGCACACAGCGGTTCAGCACGCCCGCGCTGCAGCACCATAGCACAAGTCACTACCCCAAGTAGTCACACTCTCTCTCGCCCCAGCCCTCCAGCAGGGAGCGCGCTCCGTGGAAAACCTGCCCCGTCACGTGCGACACCAGGCACGGCACACAGCGGTTCAGCACGCCCGGGCTGCAGCACCATAGCACAAGTCACTACCCCTAGTAGTCACACTCTCTCTCGCCCCAGCCCTCCAGCAGGGAGCGCGCTCCGTGGAACACCTGCCCCATCACGTGCGACACCAGGCGCGGCACACAGCGGTTCAGCACGCCCGCGCTGCAGCACCATAGCACAGGTCATTTCCCCTAGTAGTCACACTCTCTCTCGCCCCAGCCCTCCAGCAGGGAGCGCGCTCCGTGGAACACCTGCCCCGTCACGTGCGACACCAGGCGCGGCACACAGCGGTTCAGCACGCCCGTGCTGCAGCACCATAGCACAAGTCACTACCCCTAGTAGTCACACTCTCTCTCGCCCCAGCCCTCCAGAAGGGAGCGCGCTCCGTGGAACACCTGCCCCATCACGTGCGACACCAGGCGCGGCACACAGCGGTTCAGCACGCCCGCGCTGCAGCACCATAGCACAGGTCATTTCCCCTAGTAGTCACACTCTCTCCCGCCCCAGCCCTCCAGCAGGGAGCACACCTGCCCCGTCACGTGCGACGCCAGGCGCGGCACACAGCGGTTCAGCACGCCCGCACTGCAGCACAGGTCACTACCCCTAGTAGTCACACTCTCTCTGGCCCCAGCCCTCCAGCAGGGAGCGCGCTCCGTGGAACACCTGCCCCGTCACGTGCGACACCAGGCGCGGCACAAAGCGGTTCAGCACGCCCGCGCTGCAGCACCATACCACAGGTCACTACCCCTAGTAGTCACACTCTCTCCCGCCCCAGCCCTCCAGCAGGCAGCGCACCTGCCCTGTCACGTGCGACACCAGGCGCGGTACACAGCGGTTCAGCACGCCCGCACTGCAGCACAATAGCACAGGTCACTACCCCTAGTAGTCACACTCTCTCCCGCGAAATCCCTCCAGCAGGGAGCGCACCTGCCCCGTCACGTGCTACACCAGGCGCGGCACACAGCGGTTCAGCACGCCCACACTGCAGCACCATAGCACAGGTCACTACCCCTAGTAGTCACACTCTCTCCCGCCCCAGCCCTCCAGCAGGGAGCGCACCTGCCCCGTCACGTGCGACACCAGGCGCGGCACACAGCGGTTCAGCACGCCCACACTGCAGCACCATAGCACAGGTCACTACCCCTAGTAGTCACACTCTCTCCCGCCCCAGCCCTCCAGCAGGGAGCGCACCTGCCCCGTCACGTGCTACACCAGGCGCGGCACACAGCATTTCAGCACGCCCGCACTGCAGCACCATAGCACAGGTCATTTTCCCTAGTAGTCACACTCTCTCCCGCCCCAGCCCTCCAGCAGGGAGCGCACCTGCCCCGTCACGTGCGACACCAGGCGCGGCACACAGCGGTTCAGCACGCCCACACTGCAGCACCATAGCACAGGTCACTACCCCTAGTAGTCACAAACTCTCTCGCCCCAGCCCTCCAGCAGGGAGCGCACCTGCCCCGTCACGTGCGACACCAGGCGCGGCACACAGCTGTTCAGCACGCCCACACTGCAGCACCATAGCACAGGTCACTACCCCTAGTAGTCACACTCTCTCCCGCCCCAGCCCTCCAGCAGGGAGCGCACCTGCCCCGTCACGTGCGACACCAGGCGCGGCACACAGCGGTTCAGCACGCCCACACTGCAGCACCATAGCACAGGTCACTACCCCTAGTAGTCACACTCTCTCCCGCCCCAGCCCTCCAGCAGGGAGCGCACCTGCCCCGTCACGTGCGACACCAGGCGCGGCACACAGCGGTTCAGCACGCCCACACTGCAGCACCATAGCACAGGTCACTACCCCTAGTAGTCACACACTCTCTCGCCCCAGCCCTCCAGCAGGGAGCGCACCTGCCCCGTCACGTGCGACACCAGGCGCGGCACACTGCGGTTCAGCACGCCCACACTGCAGGACCATAGCACAGGTCACTACCCCTAGTAGTCACACACTCTCTCGCCCCAGCCCTCCAGGAGGGAGCGAGCTCCGCCTAACTCCTGCCCCGTCACGTGCGACACCAGGCGCGGCACACAGCGGTTCAGCACGCCCGCACTGCAGCACCATAGCACAGGTCACTACCCCTAGTAGTCACACTCTCTCTCGCCCCAGCCCTCCAGCAGGGAGCGCACCTGCCACGTCACGTGCGACACCAGGCGCGGCACACAGCGGTTCAGCACGCCCACACTGCAGCACCATAGCACAGGTCACTACCCCTAGTAGTCACACTCTCTCCCGCCCCAGCCCTCCAGCAGGGAGCGCACCTGCCCCGTCACGTGCGACACCAGGCACGGCACACAGCGGTTCAGCACGCCCACACTGCAGCACCATAGCACAGGTCACTACCCCTAGTAGTCACACTCTCTCCCGCCCCAGCCCTCCAGCAGGGAGCGCACCTGCCCCGTCATGTGCTACACCAGGCGCGGCACACAGCATTTCAGCACGCCCGCACTGCAGCACCATAGCACAGGTCATTTTCCCTAGTAGTCACACTCTCTCCCGCCCCAGCCCTCCAGCAGGGAGCGCACCTGCCCCGTCACGTGCGACACCAGGCGCGGCACACAGCGGTTCAGCACGCCCACACTGCAGCACCATAGCACAGGTCACTACCCCTAGTAGTCACAAACTCTCTCGCCCCAGCCCTCCAGCAGGGAGCGCACCTGCCCCGTCACGTGCGACACCAGGCGCGGCACACAGCTGTTCAGCACGCCCACACTGCAGCACCATAGCACAGGTCACTACCCCTAGTAGTCACACTTTCTCCCGCGAAATCCCTCCAGCAGGGAGCGCACCTGCCCCGTCACGTGCGAAACCAGGCGCGGCACACAGCGGTTCAGCACGCCCACACTGCAGCACCATAGCACAGGTCACTACCCCTAGTAGTCACACTCTCTCCCGCGAAATCCCTCCAGCAGGGAGCGCACCTGCCCCGTCACGTGCTACACCAGGCGCGGCACAATGCGGTTCAGCACGCCCACACTGCAGCACCATAGCACAGGTCACTACCCCTAGTAGTCACACTCTCTCCCGCGAAATCCCTCCAGCAGGGAGCGCACCTGCCCCGTCACGTGCTACACCAGGCGCGGCACACAGCGGTTCAGCACGCCCACACTGCAGCACCATAGCACAGGTCACTACCCCTAGTAGTCAAACTCTCTCCCGCCCCAGCCCTCCAGCAGGGAGCGAGCTCCGCGGAACACCTGCCCCGTCACGTGCGACACCAGGCGCGGCACACAGCGGTTCAGCACGCCCGCACTGCAGCACCATAGCACAGGTCACTACCCCTAGTAGTCACACTCTCTCTCGCCCCAGCCCTCCAACAGGGAGCGCACCTGCCCCGTCACGTGCGACACCAGGCGCGGCACACAGCGGTTCAGCACGCCCACACTGCAGCACCATAGCACAGGTCACTACCCCTAGTAGTCACACTCTCTCTCGCCCCAGCCCTCCAGCAGGGAGCGCACCTGCCCAGTCACGTGCGACACCAGGCGCGGCACACAGCGGTTCAGCACGCCCGCACTGCAGCACCATAGCACAGGTCACTACCCCTAGTAGTCACACTCTCTCCCGCCCCAGCCCTCCAGCAGGGAGCGCACCTGCCCCGTCACGTGCTACACCAGACGCGGCACACAGCGGTTCAGCACGCCCACACTGCAGCACCATAGCACAGGTCACTACCCCTAGTAGTCACACTCTCTCCCGCCCCAGCCCTCCAGGAGGGAGCGAGCTCCGCGGAACACCTGCCCCGTCACGTGCGACACCAGGCGCGGCACACAGCGGTTCAGAACGCCCACACTGCAGCACCATAGCACAGGTCACTACCCCTAGTAGTCACACTCTCTCTCGCCCCAGCCCTCAGGCAGGGAGCGCACCTGCCCCGTCACGTGCGACACCAGGCGCGGCACACAGCGGTTCAGCACGCCCACACTGCAGCACCATAGCACAGGTCACTACCCCTAGTAGTCACACTCTCTCCCGCCCCAGCCCTCCAGGAGGGAGCGAGCTCCGCGGAACACCTGCCCCGTCACGTGCGACACCAGGCGCGGCACACAGCGGTTCAGCACGCCCGCACTGCAGCACCATAGCACAGGTCACTACCCCTAGTAGTCACACTCTCTCCCGCCCCAGCCCTCCAGGAGGGAGCGAGCTCCGCGGAACACCTGCCCCGTCACGTGCGACACCAGGCGCGGCACACAGCGGTTGAGAACGCCCACACTGCAGCACCATAGCACAGGTCACTACCCCTAGTAGTCACACTCTCTCTCGCCCCAGCCCTCCAGCAGGGAGCGCACCTGCCCCGTCACGTGCGACACCAGGCGCGGCACACAGCGGTTCAGCACGCCCACACTGCAGCACCATAGCACAGGTCACCACCCCTAGTAGTCACACTCTCTCCCGCCCCAGCCCTCCAGGAGGGAGCGAGCTCCACGGAACACCTGCCCCGTCACGTGCGACACCAGGCGCGGCACACAGCGGTTCAGCACGCCCGCACTGCAGCACCATAGCACAGGTCACTACCCCTAGTAGTCACACTCTCTCTCGCCCCAGCCCTCCAGCAGGGAGCGCACCTGCCCCGTCACGTGCGACACCATGCGCGGCACACAGCGGTTCAGCACGCCCACACTGCAGCACCATAGCACAGGTCACTACCCCTAGTAGTCACACTCTCTCTCGCCCCAGCCCTCCAGCAGGGAGCGCACCTGCCCAGTCACGTGCGACACCAGGCGCGGCACACAGCGGTTCAGCACGCCCGCACTGCAGCACCATAGCACAGGTCACTACCCCTAGTAGTCACACTCTCTCCCGCCCCAGCCCTCCAGCAGGGAGCGCACCTGCCCCGTCACGTGCGACACCAGACGCGACACACAGCGGTTCAGCTAGCCCACACTGCAGCACCATAGCACAGGTCACTACCCCTAGTAGTCACACTCTCTCCCGCCCCAGCCCTCCAGGAGGGAGCGAGCTCCGCGGAACACCTGCCCCGTCACGTGCGACACCAGGCGCGGCACACAGCGGTTCAGCACGCCCGCGCTGCAGCACCATAGCACAGGTCACTACCCCTAGTAGTCACACTCTCTCCCGCCCCAGCCCTCCAGGAGGGAGCGAGCTCCGCGGAACACCTGCCCCGTCACGTGCGACACCAGGCGCGGCACACAGCGGTTCAGAACGCCCACACTGCAGCACCATAGCACAGGTCACTACCCCTAGTAGTCACACTCTCTCCCGCCCCAGCCCTCCAGCAGGGAGCGCACCTGCCCCGTCACGTGCGACACCAGGCGCGGCACACAGCGGTTCAGCACGCCCACACTGCAGCACCATGGCACAGGTCACTACCCCTAGTAGTCACACTCTCTCCCGCCCCAGCCCTCCAGCAGGGAGCGCACCTGCCCCGTCACGTGCGACACCAGGCGCGGCACACAGCGGTTCAGCACGCCCACACTGCAGCACCATAGCACAGGTCACTACCCCTAGTAGTCACACTCTCTCTCGCCCCAGCCCTCCAGCAGGGAGCGAGCTCCGCGGAACACCTGCCCCGTCACGTGCGACACCAGGCGCGCACACAGCGGTTCAGCACGCCCACACTGCAGCACCATAGCACAGGTCACTACCCCTAGTAGTCACACTCTCTCCCGCCCCAGCCCTCCAGCAGGGAGCGCACCTGCCCCGTCACGTGCGACACCAGGCGCGGCACACAGCGGTTCAGCACGCCCACCTTGCAGCACCATAGCACAGGTCACTACCCCTAGTAGTCACACTCTCTCTCGCCCCAGCCCTCCAGCAGGGAGCGAGCTCCGCGGAACACCTGCCCCGTCACGTGCGACACCAGGCGTGCACACAGCGGTTCAGCACGCCCACACTGCAGCACCATAGCACAGGTCACTACCCCTAGTAGTCACACTCTCTCTCGCCCCAGCCCTCCAGCAGGGAGCGCACCTGCCCCGTCACGTGCGAAACCAGGCGCGGCACACAGCGGTTCAGCACGCCCACACTGCAGCACCATAGCACAGGTCACTACCCCTAGTAGTCACACTCTCTCCCGCCCCAGCCCTCCAGGAGGGAGCGAGCTCCGCGGAACACATGTTCCGTCACGTGCGACACCAGGCGCGGCACACAGCGGTTCAGCACGCCCGCACTGCAGCACCATAGCACAGGTCACTACCCCTAGTAGTCACACTATCACCCGCCACAGCCCTCCAGCAGGGAGCGCACCTGCCCCGTCACGTGCGACACCAGGCGCGGCACTCAGCGGTTCAGCACGCCCACACTGCAGCACCATAGCACAGGTCACTACCCCTAGTAGTCACACTCTCTCTCGCCCCAGCCCTCCAGCAGGGAGCGCACCTGCCCCGTCACGTGCGAAACCAGGCGCGGCACACAGCGGTTCAGCACGCCTACACTGCAGCACCATAGCACAGGTCACTACCCCTAGTAGTAACACTCTCTCCCCCCTTAGCCCTCCAGCAGGAAGCGCACCTGCCCCGTCACGTGCGACACAAGACGCGGCACACAGCGGTTCAGCACGCCGACACTGCAGCACCATAGCACAGGTCACTACCCCTAGTAGTCACACTCTCTCCCGCCCCAGCCCTCCAGCAAGGAGCGCACCTGCCCCGTCACGTGCGACACCAGGCGCGGCACACAGCGGTTCAGCACGCCCACACTACAGCACCATAGCACAGGTCACTACCCCTAGTAGTCACACTCTCTCCCGCCCCAGCCCTCCAGCAAGGAGCGCACCTACCCCGTCACGTGCGACACCAGGCGCGGCACACAGCAGTTCAGCACGCCCACACTGCAGCACCATAGCACAGGTCACTACCCCTAGTAGTCACACTCTCTCCCGCCCCAGCCCTCCAGCAAGGAGCGCACCTGCCCCGTCACGTGCGACACCAGACGCGGCACACAGCTGTTCAGCACGCCCACACTGCAGAACCATAGCACAGGTCACTACCCCTAGTAGTCACACTCTCTCCCGCCCCAGCCCTCCAGCAAGGAGCGCACCTGCCCCGTCACGTGCGACACCAGGCGGCTCACACAGCGGTTCAGCACGCCCACACTGCAGCACCATAGCACAGGTCACTACCCCTAGTAGTCACACTCTCTCTCGCCCCAGCCCTCCAGCAGGGAGCGCAACTGCCCCGTCACGTGCGACACCAGGCGCGGCACACAGCGGTTCAGCACGCCCACACTGCAGCACCATAGTACAGGTCACTACCCCTAGTAGTCACACTCTCTCCCGCCCCAGCCCTCCAGGAGGGAGCGAGCTTCGCGGAACACCTGCCCCGTCACGTGCGACACCAGGCGCGGCACACAGCGGTTTAGCACGCCCGCACTGCAGCACCATAGCACAGGTCACTACCCCTAGTAGTCACACTCTCTCCCGCCCCAGCCCTCCAGCAGGGAGCGCACCTGCCCCGTCACGTGCGACACCAGGCGCGGCACACAGCGGTTCAGCACGCCCACACTGCAGCACCATAGCACAGGTCACTACCCCTAATAGTCACACTCTCTCCCGCCCCAGCCCTCCAGCAGGGAGCACACCTGCCCCGTCACGTGAGACACCAGGCGCGGCACACAGCAGTTCAGCACGCCCACACTGCAGCACCATAGCACAGGTCACTACCCCTAGTAGTCACACTCTCTCTCGCCCCAGACCTCCAGCAGGGAGCGAGCTCCGCGGAACATCTGCCCCGTCACGTGCGACACCAGGCGCGCACACAGCGGTTCAGCACGCCCACACTGCAGCACCATAGCACAGGTCACTACCCCTAGTAGTCACACTCTCTCTCGCCCCAGCCCTCCAGCAGGGAGCGCAACTGCCCCGTCACGTGCGACACCAGGCGCGGCACACAGCGGTTCAGCACGCCCACACTGCAGCACCATAGCACAGGTCACTACCCCTAGTAGTCACACTCTCTCCCGCCACAGCCCTCCAGCAGGGAGCGCACCTGCCCCGTCACGTGCGACACCAGGCGCGGCACACAGCGGTTCAGCACGCCCACACTGCAGCACCATAGCACAGGTCACTACCCCTAGTAGTCACACTCTCTCTCGCCCCAGCCCTCCAGCAGGGAGCGCACCTGCCCCGTCACGTGCGACACCAGGCGCGGCACACAGCGGTTCAGCACGCCCACACTGCAGCACCATAGCACAGGTCACTACCCCTAGTAGTTAAACTCTCTCTCGCCCCAGCCCTCCAGCAGGGAGCGCACCTGCCCCGTCACGTGCGACACCAGGCGCGGCACACAGCGGTTTAGCACGCCCACACTGCAGCACCATAGCACAGGTCACTATCCCTAGTAGTCACACTCTCTCTCGCCCCAGCCCTCCAGCAGGGAGCGCACCTGCCCCGTCACGTGCGACACCAGGCGCGGCACACAGCGGTTCAGCACGCCCACACTGCAGCACCATAGCACAGGTCACTACCCCTAGTAGTCACACTCTCTCCCGCCCCAGCCCTCCAGGAGGGAGCGAGCTCCGCGGAAAACCTGCCCCGTCACGTGCGACACCAGGCGCGGCACACAGCGGTTCAGCACGCCCGCACTGCAGCACCATAGCACAGGTCAATACCCCTAGTAGTCACACTCTCTCCCGCCCCAGCCCTCCAGGAGGGAGCGAGCTCCGCGGAACACCTGCCCCGTCACGTGCGACACCAGGCGCGGCACACAGCGGTTCAGCACGCCCACACTGCAGCACCATAGCACAGGTCACTACCCCTAGTAGTCACACTCTCTCTCGCCCCAGCCCTCCAGCAGGGAGCGCACCTGCCCCGTCACGTGCGACACCAGGCGCGGCACACAGCGGTTCAGCACGCCCACACTGCAGCACCATAGCACAGGTAACTACCCCTAGTAGTCACACTCTCTCCCGCCCCAGCCCTCCAGGAGGGAGCGAGCTCCGCGGAAAACCTGCCCCGTCACGTGCGACACCAGGCGCGGCACACAGCGGTTCAGCACGCCCGCACTGCAGCACCATAGCACAGGTCACTACCCATAGTAGTCACACTCTGTCCGGCCCCCTCCCTCCAGGAGGGAGCGGGCTCCGCGGAACACCTGCCCCGTCACGTGCGACACCAGGCGCGGCACACAGCGGTTCAGCACGCCCACACTGCAGCACCATAGCACAATTCACTACCCCTAATAGTCACACTCTCTCTCGCCCCAGCCCTCCAGCAGGGAGCGCACCTGCCCCGTTACGTGCGACACCAGGCGCGGCACACAGCGGTTCAGCACGCCCACACTGCAGCACCATAGCACAGGTCACTACCCCTAGTAGTCACACTCTCTCCCGCCCCAGCCCTCCAGGAGGGAGCGAGCTCCGCGGAACACCTGCCCCGTCACGTGCGACACCAGGCGCGGCACACAGCGGTTCAGCACGCCCGCACTGCAGCACCATAGCACAGGTCACTACCCCTAGTAGTCACACTCTCTCCCTCCCCAGCCCTCCAGCAGGGAGCGCACCTGCCCCGTCACGTGCGACACCAGACGCGGCACACAGCGGTTCAGCACGCCCACACTGCAGCACCATAGCACAGGTCACTACCCCTAGTAGTCACACTCTCTCGCCCCAGCCCTCCAGCAGGGAGCGCACCTGCCCCGTCACGTGCGACACCAGGCGCGGCACACAGCGGTTCAGCACGCCCGCACTGCAGCACCATAGCACAGGTCACTACCCCTAGTAGTCACACTCTCTCCCGCCCCAGCCCTCCAGCAGGAAGCGCACCTGCCCCGTCACGTGCGACACCAGACGCGGCACACAGCGGTTCAGCACGCCCACACTGCAGCACCATAGCACAGGTCACTACCCCTAGTAGTCACACTCTCTCTCGCCCCAGCCCTCCAGCAGGGAGCGCACCTGCCCCGTCACGTGCGACACCAGGCGCGGCACATAGCGGTTCAGCAAGCCCACACTGCAGCACCATAGCACAGGTCACTACCCCTAGTAGTCACACTCTCTCCCGCCCCAGCCCTCCAGGAGGGAGCGAGCTCCGCGGAACACCTGCCCCGTCACGTGCGACACCAGGCGCGGCTCACAGCGGTTCAGCACGCCCGCACTGCAGCACCATAGCACAGGTCACTACCCCTAGTAGTCACACTCTCTCCCGCCCCAGCCCTCCAGCAGGGAGCGCACCTGCCCCGTCACGTGCGACACCAGGCGCGGCACACAGCGGTTCAGCACGCCCACACTGCAGCACCATAGCACAGGTCACTATCCCTAGTAGTCACACTCTCTCCCGCCCCAGCCCTCCAGCAGGGAGCGCACCTGCCCCGTCACGTGCGACACCAGGCGCGGCACACAGCGGTTCAGCACGCCCACACTGCAGCACCATAGCACAGGTCACTACCCCTAGTAGTCACACTCTCTCCCGCCCCAGCCCTCCAGCAGGGAGCGCACCTGCCCCGTCACGTGCGACACCAGGCGCGGCACACAGCGGTTCAGCACGCCCACACTGCAGCACCATAGCACAGGTCACTACCCCTAATAGTCACACTCTCTCCCGCCCCAGACCTCCAGCAAGGAGCGCACCTGCCCCGTAACGTGCGACACCAGGCTCGGCACACAGCAGTTCAGCACGCCCACACTGCAGCACCATATCACAGGTCACTACCCCTAGTAGTCACACTCTCTCCCGCCCCTGCCCTCCAGCAGGGAGCGCACCTGCCCCGTCACGTGCGACACCAGACGCGGCACACAGCGGTTCAGCACGCCCACACTGCAGCACCATAGCACAGGTCACTACCCCTAGTAGTCACACTCTCTCCCGCCCCAGCCCTCCAGCAGGGAGCTCACCTGCCCCGTCACGTGCGACACCAGGCGCGGCACACAGCGGTTCAGCACGCCCACACTGCAGCACCATAGCACAGGTCACTACCCCTAGTAGTCACACTCTCTCCCGCCCCAACCCTCCAGGAGGGAGCGAGCTCCGCGGAACACCTGCCCCGTCACGTGCGACACCAGGCGCGGCACACAGCGGTTTAGCACGCCCGCACTGCAGCACCATAGCACAGGTCACTACCCCTAGTAGTCACACTCTCTCCCGCCCCAGCCCTCCAGCAGGGAGCGCACCTGCCCCGTCACGTGCGACACCAGGCGCGGCACACAGCAGTTCAGCACGCCCACACTGCAGCACCATAGCACAGGTCACTACCCCTAGTAGTCACACTCTCTCCCGCCCCAGCCCTCCAGCAGGGAGCGCACCTGCCCCGTCACGTGCGACACCAGACGCGGCACACAGCGGTTCAGCACGCCCACACTGCAGCACCATAGCACAGGTCACTACCCCTAGTAGTCACACTCTCTCCCGCCCCAGCCCTCCAGCAGGGAGCGCACCTGCCCCGTCACGTGCGACACCAGGCGCGGCACACAGCGGTTCAGCACGCCCACACTGCAGCACCATAGCACAGGTCACTACCCCTAGTAGTCACACTCTCTCCCGCCCCAGCCCTCCAGCAAGGAGCGCACCTGCCCCGTCACGTGCGACACCAGGCGCGGCACACAGCAGTTCAGCACGCCCGCACTGCAGCACCATAGCACAGGTCACTACCCCTAGTAGTCACACTCTCTCTCGCATAGCCCTCCAGCAGGGAGCGAGCTCCGCGGAACACCTGCCCCGTCACGTGCGACACCAGGCGCGCACACAGCGGTTCAGCACGCCCACACTGCAGCACCATAGCACAGGTCACTACCCCTAGTAGTCACACTCTCTCCCGCCCCAGCCCTCCAGCAGGGAGCGCACCTGCCCCGTCACGTGCGAAACCAGGCGCGGCACACAGCGGTTCAGCACGCCCACACTGCAGCACCATAGCACAGGTCACTACCCCTAGTAGTCACACTCTCTCCCGCCCCAGCCCTCCAGGAGGGAACGAGCACCGCGGAACACCTGCCCCGTCACGTGCGACACCAGGCGCGGCACACAGCGGTTCAGCACGCCCACACTGCAGCACCATAGCACAGGTCACTACCCCTAGTAGTCACACTCTCTCCCGCCCCAGCCCTCCAGGAGGGAGCGAGCTCCGCGGAACACCTGCCCCGTCACGTGCGACACCAGGCGCGGCACACAGCGGTTCAGCACGCCCGCACTGCAGCACCATAGCACAGGTCACTACCCCTAGTAGTCACACTCTCTCCTGCCCCAGCCCTCCAGCAGGGAGCGCATCTGCCCCGTCACGTGCGACACCAGGCGCGGCACACAGCGGTTCAGCACGCCCACACTGCAGCACCATAGCACAGGTCACTACCCCTTGTAGTCACACTCACTCCCGCCCCAGCCCTCCAGCAGGGAGCGCACCTGCCCCGTCACGTGCGACACCAGACGCGGCACACAGCGGTTCAGCACGCCCGCACTGCAGCACCATAGCACAGGTCACTACCCCTTGTAGTCACACTCTCTCCCGCCCCAGCCCTCCAGCAGGGAGCGCACCTGCCCCGTCACGTGCGACACCAGGCGCGGCATACAGCGGTTCAGCACGCCCGCACTGCAGCACCATAGCACAGGTCACTACCCCTAGTAGTCACACTCTCTCCCGCCCCAGCCCTCCAGCAGGGAGCGCACCTGCCCCGTCACGTGCGACACCAGGCGCGGCACACAGCGGTTCAGCACGCCCGCACTGCAGCACCATAGCACAGGTCACTACCCCTTGTAGTCACACTCTCTCTCGCCCCAGCCCTCCAGGAGGGAGCAAACTCCGCGGAATACCTGCCCCGTCACGTGCGACACCAGGCGCGGCATACAGCGGTTCAGCACGCCCGCACGGCAGCACCATAGCACAGGTCACTACCCCTAGTAGTCACACTCTCTCCCGCCCCAGCCCTCCAGCAGGGAGCGCACCTGCCCCGTCACGTGCGACACCAGGCGCGGCACACAGCAGTTCAGCACGCCTACACTGCAGCACCATAGCACAGGTCACTACCCCTAGTAGTCACTCTCTCTCCCGCCCCAGCCCTCCAGCAGGGAGCGCACCTGCCCCGTCACGTGCGACACCAGGCGCGGCACACAGCAGTTCAGCACGCCCACACTGCAGCACCATAGCACAGGTCACTACCCCTAGTAGTCACACTCTCTCCCGCCCCAGCCTTCCAGCAGGGAGCGCACCTGCCCCGTCACGTACGACACCAGGCGCGGCACACAGCAGTTCAGCACGCCCACACTGCAGCACCATAGCACAGGTCACTACCCCTAGTAGTCACACTCTCTCCCGCCCCAGCCCTCCAGCAGGGAGCGCACCTGCCCCGTCATGTGCGACACCAGGCGCGGCACACAGCAGTTCAGCACGCCCGCGCTGCAGCACCATAGCACAGGTCACTACCCCTAGTAGTCACACTCTCTCCCGCCCCAGCCCTCCAGCAGGGAGCACACCTGCCCCGTTACGTGCGACACCAGGCGCGTAACACAGCGGTTCAGCACGCCCGCGCTGCTGCACCATAGCACAGGTCACTACCCCTAGTAGTCACACTCTCTCCCGCCCCAGCCTTCCAGCAGGGAGCGCGCTCCGTGAAACAACTGCCCCATCACGTGCGACACCAGGCGCGCACACAGCGGTTCAGCACGCCCGCACTGCAGCACCATAGCACAGGTCACTACCCCTAGTAGTCACACTCTCTCCCGCCCCAGCCTTCCAGCAGGGAGCGCGCTCCGTGGAACACCTGCCCCGTCATGTGCGACACCAGGCGGGGCACACAGCAGTTCAGCACGCCAGCACTGCAGCACCATAGCACAGGTCACTACCCCTAGTAGTCACACTCTCTCCCGCCCCAGCCTTCCAGCAGGGAGCGCGCTCCGTGGAACACCTGCCCCGTCACGTGCGACACCAGGCGCGGCACACAGCGGTTCTGCACGCCCACGCTGCAGCACCATAACACAGGTCACTACCCCTAGAAGTCACACTCTCTCATGACCCAGCCTTCCAGCAGGGAGCGCACTCCGTGGAACACCTGCTCCGTCACGTGCGACACCAGGCGCAGCACACAGCGGTTCAGCACGCCCGCACTGCAGCACCATAGCACAGGTCACTACCCCTAGTAGTCACACTCTCTCCCACCCCAGCCTTCCAGCAGGGAGCGCGCTCCGTGGAACACCTGCCCCGTCACTTGCGACACCAGGCGCGGCACACAGCGGTTCAGCACGCCCGCGCTGCAGCACCATAGCACAGGTCACTACACCTAGTAGTCACACTCTCTCCCGCCCCAGCCCTCCAGCAGGGAGCGCGCTCCGTGGAACACCTGCCCCGTCACGTGCGACACCAGGCGCGGCACACAGCGGTTCAGCACGCCCGCACTGCAGCACCATAGCACAGGTCACTACCCCTAGTAGTCACACTCTCTCCCGCCCCAGCCCTCCAGCAGGGAGCGCACCTGCCCCGTCACGTGCGACACCAGGCGCGGCTCACAGCGGTTCAGCACGCCCGCGCTGCAGCACCAAAGCAGAGGTCACTACCCCTAGTAGTCACACACTCTCCCGCCCCAGCCATCCAGCAGGGAGCGCACCTGCCCCGTCACGTGCGACACCAGGCACGGCACACAGCGGTTCACCACGCCCACACTGCAGCACCATAGCACAGGTCACTACCCCTAGTAGTCACACTCTCTCCCGCCCCAGCCCTCCAGCAGGGAGCGCACCTGCCCCGTCACGTGCGACACCAGGCGCGGCACACAGCGGTTCAGCACGCCCGCGCTGCAGCACCATAGCACAGGTCACTACCCCTAGTAGTCACACTCTCTCCCGCCCCAGCCCTCCAGCAGGGAGCGCGCTCCGTGGAACACCTGCCCCGTCACGTGCGACACCAGGCGCGGCACACAGCGGTTCAGCACGCCCGCGCTGCAGCACCATAGCATAGGTCACTACCCCTAGTAGTCACACTCTCTCTCGCCCCAGCACTCCAGCAGGGAGCGCACCTGTCCCGTCACGTGCGACACCAGGCACGGCACACAGCGGTTCAGCACGCCCACACTGCAGCACCATAGCACAGGTCACTACCCCTAGTAGTCACACTCTCTCTCGCCCTAGCCCTCCAGCAGGGAGCGCGCTCCGTGGAACACCTGCCCCGTCACGTGCGACACCAGGCGCGGCACACAGAGGTTCAGCACGCCCGCGCTGCAGCACCATAGCACAGGCCACTACCCCTAGTAGTCACATTCTCTTTCGCCCCAGCCCTCCAGCAGGGAGCGCACCTGCCCCGTCACGTGCGACACCAGACGCGGCACACAGCGGTTCAGCACGCCCGCACTGCAGCACCATAGCACAGGTCACTACCCCTAGTAGTCACACTCTCTCCTGCCCCAGCCCTCCAGCAGGGAGCGCACCTGCCCCGTCACGTGCCACATTAGGCTTGGCACACAGCGGTTCAGCACGCCCGCGCTTCAGCACCATAGCACAGGTCACTACCCCTAGTAGTCACACTCTCTCTCGCCCCAGCCCTCCAGCAGGGAGCGCACCTGCCCCGTCACGTGCGACACCAGGCACGGCACACAGCGGTTCAGCATCCCGCGATGCAGCACCATAAAACAGGTCACTACCCATAGTAGTCACACTCTCTTCCGCCCCAGCCCTCCAGCAGGGAGCGCGCTCCGTGGAACACCTGCCCCGTCACGTGCGACACCAGGCGCGTCACACAGCGGTTCAGTACGCCCACACTGCAGCACCATAGCACAGGCCACTACCCCTAGTAGTCACACTCTCTCCTGCCCCAGCCCTCCAGCAGGGAGCGCACCTGCCCCGTCACGTGCGACACCAGGCGTGGCACACAGCGGTTCAGCACGCCCGCACTGCAGCACCATAGCACAGGTCACTACCCCTAGTAGTCACACTCTCTCCTGCCCCAGCCCTCCAGCAGGGAGCGCACCTGCCCCGTCACGTGCGACACCAGGCGCGGCACACAGTGGTTCAGCACGCCCGCGCTGCAGCACCATAGCACAGGTCACTACCCCTAGTAGTCACACTCTCTCCTGCCCCAGCCCTCCAGCAGGGAGCGCACCTGCCCCTCACGTGCGACTCCAGGCGCGGCACACAGCGGTTCAGCACGCCCGCGCTGCAGTACCATAGCACAGGTCACTACCCCTAGTAGTCACACTCTCTCCCGCCCCAGCCCTCCAGCAGGGAGCGCACCTGCCCCGTCACGTGCGACACCAGGCGTGGCACACAGTGGTTCAGCACGCCCCGCGCTGCAGCACCATAGCACAGGTCACTACCCCTAGTAGTCACACTCTCTCTCGCCCCAGCCCTCCAGCAGGGAGCGCACCTGCCCCGTCACGTGCGACACCAGGCGCGGCACACAGCGGTTCAGCACGCCTACACTACAGCACCATAGCACAGGTCACTACCCCTAGTAGTCACACTCTCTCCCCCCTTAGCCCTCCAGCAGGAAGCGCACCTGTCCCGTCACGTGCGACACCAGACGCGGCACACAGCGGTTCAGCACGCCGACACTGCAGCACCATAGCACAGGTCACTACCCCTAGTAGTCACACTCTCTCCCGCCCCAGCCCTCCAGCAAGGAGCGCACCTGCCCCGTCACGTGCGACACCAGGCGCGGCACACAGCGGTTCAGCACGCCCACACTACAGCACCATAGCACAGGTCACTACCCCTAGTAGTCACACTCTCTCCCGCCCCAGCCCTCCAGCAAGGAGCGCACCTGCCCCGTCACGTGCGACACCAGGCGCGGCACACAGCAGTTCAGCACGCCCACACTGCAGCACCATAGCACAGGTCACTACCCCTAGTAGTCACACTCTCTCCCGCCCCAGCCCTCCAGCAAGGAGCGCACCTGCCCCGTCACGTGCGACACCAGACGCGGCACACAGCTGTTCAGCACGCCCACACTGCAGAACCATAGCACAGGTCACTACCCCTAATAGTCACACTCTCTCCCGCCCCAGCCCTCCAGCAAGGAGCGCACCTGCCCCGTCACGTGCGACACCAGGCGGCTCACACAGCGGTTCAGCACGCCCACACTGCAGCACCATAGCACAGGTCACTACCCCTAGTAGTCACACTCTCTCTCGCCCCAGCCCTCCAGCAGGGAGCGCACCTGCCCCGTCACGTGCGACACCAGGCGCGGCACACAGCGGTTCAGCACGCCCACACTGCAGCACCATAGCACAGGTCACTACCCCTAGTAGTCACACTCTCTCCCGCCCCAGCCCTCCAGGAGGGAGCGAGCTTCGCGGAACACCTGCCCCGTCACGTGCGACACCAGGCGCGGCACACAGCGGTTCAGCACGCCCGCACTGCAGCACCATAGCTAGGGATGGGTAAATGTCCAAAATTTTATCTATCTGAAATTTTCCTGGAAATTTTCATGGAAACTTTCCAAAAACCGAAAAACATAGGAAATTTTAGGAAACTTTGATGTTGGTTTATAAATAACCATTTCAGAGAATTAGACATGTGACTGTCTCTACTGTATGAAATTTTCATATTGTAAAATACAATATTCATAGTTGCAGTATTAAGAGGACATTAAAATATCTTTCGTTAGCGATGTAGAATTTACTGTGGGTGCTGTTCTAAATTAATTTCAACATTTAGGTGGAATTATTCTTTTTACAAATACAGTTCACAAATTCATTGCAAGTAGGCCTAATCAGTTTTTAAATCTGAAAATTATTTAATCAGCTGCTTTCAACATTACAAAAAGCTAATGTAGTGGAAGAAAAATTAAGGTAAAGAATACTTAACTGCAGATTTAAAAGAAATGATTCCTTCTGAAAAAACAATTACCTGGTCAATAACAGTTAAAATATTTGACTACATAGATTTGAAAATATTAACACTATATTATTACAATTTATCAACTGATTGGAAATAAAGACAAATAAGTTGTAACAAATAGAACACTAAAAAAAAATATTGATCAACAATTAGTTGCATTCATAATAAGAAATAATACATATGTTACAGTTTTAACTGAATTGGAAACAAACATGTCCTTATTTAAGTCATATTGGGTCTTATAAACTAATGAAATCATCATTGTCCTCATAACTGAAATCTGTTTTCTTCCTCTTCTGTTTCATTGTTAGAACAAGATGCACTGTCTTCTTTTAAAAAACACTGTCGTAGTTTTTTATTCTGCTATACTTTCTCACATTTGTCTTCCACAATGACAGTAATAGAATCTTTCCTTTCCAATTTTTCAATGTCCTCCAGGATGTGGTGACACAATTTCCAGTTGTGGGCAATGAATGATATTTTACCTGCTCTTTCAGTGGTCAAGCGGTTTCTTAGTTTTGTATGTACTATACTACCATGTGTACTGAAAGACCTCTCTGTAGCAGCAGAGGTTACTGGCATACCTAAGATTCTGTTTTCTACTTTTGACAGCTGTGTATGACCACACAGACCTTTCCACCAAGTACAGGGTTCAATTTTACCTTTTTCAAGCACCATCCAAAGAAATTCTTTGGCCCACATACCTTCTCTACTTCGGTACTGAGCTAACTCTGTTAAAACTATACCTTATTCAATGTGTTTCATATCGGTTGAAATTTTGCATATATACTCAACAGCACTCAACTGTTACAGCTAAAAAAAATTCAATGTTTTCCAATGTTTCCACTTTTTTTCAAAGTTTCCATGAGGTGTGTAAATTTTCCATTTTTGAAAGTTTTCGGCAGGAAATTTCCAACTGGAAACTTTCCACTACCCATCACTAACCATAGCACAGGTCACTACCACTAGTAGTCACACTCTCTCCCGCCCCAGCCCTCCAGCAGGGAGCGCACCTGCCCCGTCACGTGCGACACCAGACGCGGCACACAGCGGTTCAGCACGCCCACACTGCAGCACCATAGCACAGGTCACTACCCCTAGTAGTCACACTCTCTCCCGCCCCAGCCCTCCAGCAGGGAGCGCACCTGCCCCGTCACGTGCGACACCAGACGCGGCACACAGCGGTTCAGCACGCCCGCACTGCAGCACCATAGCACAGGTCACTACCCCTAGTAGTCACACTCTCTCCCGCCCCAGCCCTCCAGCAAGGAGCGCACCTGCCCCGTCACGTGCGACACCAGACGCGGCACACAGCGGTTCAGCACGCCCACACTGCAGCACCATAGCACAGGTCACTACCCCTAGTAGTCACACTCTCTCCCGCCCCTTCCCTCCAGCAGGAAGCGCACCTGCCCCGTCACGTGCGACACCAGACGCGGCACACAGCGGTTCAGCACGCCCCCACTGCAGCACCATAGCACAGGTCACTACCCCTAGTAGTCACACTCTCTCCCGCCCCAGCCCTCCAGCAGGGAGCGCACCTGCCCCGTCACGTGCGACACCAGGCGCGGCACACAGCGGTTCAGCACGCCCACACTGCAGCACCATAGCACAGGTCACTACCCCTAGTAGTCACACTCTCTCCCGCCCCTTCCCTCCAGCAGGAAGCGCACCTGCCCCGTCACGTGCGACACCAGACGCGGCACACAGCGGTTCAGCACGCCCCCACTGCAGCACCATAGCACAGGTCACTACCCCTAGTAGTCACACTCTCTCCCGCCCCAGCCCTCCAGCAGGGAGCGCACCTGCCCCGTCACGTGCGACACCAGACGCGGCACACAGCGGTTCAGCACGCCCACACTGCAGCACCATAGCACAGGTCACTACCCCTAGTAGTCACACTCTCTCCCGCCCCTTCCCTCCAGCAGGAAGCGCACCTGCCCCGTCACGTGCGACACCAGACGCGGCACACAGCGGTTCAGCACGCCCCCACTGCAGCACCATAGCACAGGTCACTACCCCTAGTAGTCACACTCTCTCCCGCCCCAGCCCTCCAGCAGGGAGCGCACCTGCCCCGTCACGTGCGACACCAGGCGCGACACACAGCGGTTCAGCACGCCCGCACTGCAGCACCATAGCACAGGTCACTACCCCTAGTAGTCACACTCTCTCCCGCCCCAGCCCTCCAGCAGGGAGCGCACCTGCCCCGTCACGTGCGACACCAGACGCGGCACACAGCGGTTCAGCACGCCCACACTGCAGCACCATAGCACAGGTCACTACCCCTAGTAGTCACACTCTCTCTCGCCCCAGCCCTCCAGCAGGGAGCGCACCTGCCCCGTCACGTGCGACACCAGGCGCGGCACATAGCGGTTCAGCAAGCCCACACTGCAGCACCATAGCACAGGTCACTACCCCTAGTAGTCACACTCTCTCCCGCCCCAGCCCTCCAGGAGGGAGCGAGCTCCGCGGAACACCTGCCCCGTCACGTGCGACACCAGGCGCGGCACACAGCGGTTCAGCACGCCCGCACTGCAGCACCATAGCACAGGTCACTACCCCTAGTAGTCACAAACTCTCTCCCGCCCCAGCCCTCCAGCAGGGAGCGCACCTCCCCCTCACGTGCGACACCAGGCGCGGCACACAGCAGTTCAGCACGCCCACACTGCAGCACCATAGCACAGGTCACTACCCCTAGTAGTCACACTCTCTCCCGCCCCAGCCCTCCAGCAGGGAGCGCACCTGCCCCGTCACGTGCGACACCAGGCGCGGCACACAGCGGTTCAGCACGCCCACACTGCAGCACCATAGCACAGGTCACTACCCCTAGTAGTCACACTCTCTCCCGCCCCAGCCCTCCAGCAGGGAGCGCACCTGCCCCGTCACGTGCGACACCAGGCGCGGCACACAGCGGTTCAGCACGCCCACACTGCAGCACCATAGCACAGGTCACTACCCCTAGTAGTCACACTCTCTCCCGCCCCAGCCCTCCAGCAGGGAGCTCACCTGCCCCGTCACGTGCGACACCAGGCGCGGCACACAGCGGTTCAGCACGCCCACACTGCAGCACCATAGCACAGGTCACTACCCCTAGTAGTCACACTCACTCCCGCCCCAGCCCTCCAGCAAGGAGCGCACCTGCCCCGTCACGTGCGACACCAGGCGCGGCACACAGCAGTTCAGCACGCCCACACTGCAGCACCATAGCACAGGTCACTACACCTAGTAGTCACACTCTCTCTCGCCGCAGCCCTCCAGAAGGGAGCGCACCTGCCCCGTCACGTGCGACACCAGGCGCAACACACAGCGGTTCAGCACGCCCACACTGCAGCACCATAGCACAGGTCACTACCCCTAGTAGTCACACTCTCTCCCGCCCCAACCCTCCAGGAGGGAGCGAGCTCCGCGGAACACCTGCCCCGTCACGTGCGACACCAGGCGCGGCACACAGCGGTTTAGCACGCCCGCACTGCAGCACCATAGCACAGGTCACTACCCCTAGTAGTCACACTCTCTCCCGCCCCAGCCCTCCAGCAGGGAGCGCACCTGCCCCGTCACGTGCGAAACCAGGCGCGGCACACAGCGGTTCAGCACGCCCACACTGCAGCACCATAGCACAGGTCACTACCCCTAGTAGTCACACTCTCTCCCGCCCCAGCCCTCCAGCAGGGAGCGCACCTGCCCCGTCACGTGCGACACCAGACGCGGCACACAGCGGTTCAGCACGCCCACACTGCAGTACCATAGCACAGATCACTACCCCTAGTAGTCACCCTGTCTCCCGCCCCAGCCCTCCAGCAGGGAGCGCACCTGCCCCGTCACGTGCGACACCAGGCGCGGCACACAGCGGTTCAGCACGCCCACACTGCAGCACCATAGCACAGGTCACTACCCCTAGTAGTCACACTCTCTCCCGCCCCAGCCCTCCAGCAAGGAGCGCACCTGCCCCGTCACGTGCGACACCAGGCGCGGCACACAGCAGTTCAGCACGCCCGCACTGCAGCACCATAGCACAGGTCACTACCCCTAGTAGTCACACTCTGTCTCGCCCCAGCCCTCCAGCAGGGAGCGAGCTCCGCGGAACACCTGCCCCGTCACGTGCGACACCAGGCGCGCACACAGCGGTTCAGCACGCCCACACTGCAGCACCATAGCACAGGTCACTACCCCTAGTAGTCACACTCTCTCCCGCCCCAGCCCTCCAGCAGGGAGCGCACCTGCCCCGTCACGTGCGAAACCAGGCGCGGCACACAGCGGTTCAGCACGCCCACACTGCAGCACCATAGCACAGGTCACTACCCCTAGTAGTCACACTCTCTCCCGCCCCAGCCCTCCAGGAGGGAGCGAGCACCGCGGAACACCTGCCCCGTCACGTGCGACACCAGGCGCGGCACACAGCGGTTCAGCACGCCCACACTGCAGCACCATAGCACAGGTCACTACCCCTAGTAGTCACACTCTCTCCCGCCCCAGCCCTCCAGGAGGGAGCGAGCTCCGCGGAACACCTGCCCCGTCACGTGCGACACCAGGCGCGGCACACAGCGGTTCAGCACGCCCGCACTGCAGCACCATAGCACAGGTCACTACCCCTAGTAGTCACACTCTCTCCTGCCCCAGCCCTCCAGCAGGGAGCGCACCTGACCCGTCACGTGCGACACCAGGCGCGGCACACAGCGGTTCAGCACCATAGCACAGGTCACTACCCCTTGTAGTCACACTCACTCCCGCCCCAGCCCTCCAGCAGGGAGCGCACCTGCCCCGTCACGTGCGACACCCGACGCGGCACACAGCGGTTCAGCACGCCCGCACTGCAGCACCATAGCACAGGTCACTACCCCTTGTAGTCACACTCTCTCCCGCCCCAGCCCTCCAGCAGGGAGCGCACCTGCCCCGTCACGTGCGACACCAGGCGCGGCATACAGCGGTTCAGCACGCCCGCACTGCAGCACCATAGCACAGGTCACTACCCCTAGTAGTCACACTCTCTCCCGCCCCAGCCCTCCAGCAGGGAGCGCACCTGCCCCGTCACGTGCGACACCAGGCGCGGCACACAGCGGTTCAGCACGCCCGCACTGCAGCACCATAGCACAGGTCACTACCCCTTGTAGTCACACTCTCTCTCGCCCCAGCCCTCCAGGAGGGAGCAAACTCCGCAGAACACCTGCCCCGTCACGTGCGACACCAGGCGCGGCATACAGCGGTTCAGCACGCCCGCACGGCAGCACCATAGCACAGGTCACTACCCCTAGTAGTCACACTCTCTCCCGCCCCAGCCCTCCAGCAGGGAGCGCACCTGCCCCGTCACGTGCGACACCAGGCGCGGCACACAGCAGTTCAGCACGCCCACACTGCAGCACCATAGCACAGGTCACTACCCCTAGTAGTCACACTCTCTCCCGCCCCAGCCCTCCAGCAGGGAGCGCACCTGCCCCGTCACGTGCGACACCAGGCGCGGCACACAGCAGTTCAGCACGCCCACACTGCAGCACCATAGCACAGGTCACTACCCCTAGTAGTCACACTCTCTCCCGCCCCAGCCTTCCAGCAGGTAGCGCACCTGCCCCGTCACGTACGACACCAGGCGCGGCACACAGCAGTTCAGCACGCCCACACTGCAACACCATAGCACAGGTCACTACCCCTAGTAGTCACACTCTCTCCCGCCCCAGCCCTCCAGCAGGGAGCGCACCTGCCCCGTCATGTGCGACACCAGGCGCGGCACACAGCAGTTCAGCACGCCCGCGCTGCAGCACCATAGCACAGGTCACTACCCCTAGTAGTCACACTCTCTCCCGCCCCAGCCCTCCAGCAGGGAGCACACCTGCCCCGTTACGTGCGACACCAGGCGCGGCACACAGCAGTTCAGCACGCCCGCGCTGCTGCACCATAGCACAGGTCACTACCCCTAGTAGTCACACTCTCTCCCGCCCCAGCCTTCCAGCAGGGAGCGCGCTCCGTGAAACAACTGCCCCGTCACGTGCGACACCAGGCGCGCACACAGCGGTTCAGCACGCCCGCACTGCAGCACCATAGCACAGGTCACTACCCCTAGTAGTCACACTCTCTCCCGCCCCAGCCTTCCAGCAGGGAGCGCGCTCCGTGGAACACCTGCCCCGTCATGTGCGACACCAGGCGGGGCACACAGCGGTTCAGCACGCCAGCACTGCAGCACCATAGCACAGGTCACTACCCCTAGTAGTCACACTCTCTCCCGCCCCAGCCTTCCAGCAGGGAGCGCGCTCCGTGGAACACCTGCCCCGTCACGTGCGACACCAGGCGCGGCACACAGCGGTTCTGCACGCCCACGCTGCAGCACCATAACACAGGTCACTACCCCTAGTAGTCACACTCTCTCATGACCCAGCCTTCCAGCAGGGAGCGCACTCCGTGGAACACCTGCTCCGTCACGTGCGACACCAGGCGCGGCACACAGCGGTTCAGCACGCCCGCACTGCAGCACCATAGCACAGGTCACTACCCCTAGTAGTCACACTCTCTCCCACCCCAGCCTTCCAGCATGGAGCGCGCTCCGTGGAACACCTGCCCCGTCACTTGCGACACCAGGCGCGGCACACAGCAGTTCAGCACGCCCGCGCTGCAGCACCATAGCACAGGTCACTACACCTAGTAGTCACACTCTCTCCCGCCCCAGCCCTCCAGCAGGGAGCGCGCTCCGTGGAACACCTGCCCCGTCACGTGCGACACCAGGCGCGGCACACAGCGGTTCAGCACGCCCGCACTGCAGCACCATAGCACAGGTCACTACCCCTAGTAGTCACACTCTCTCCCGCCCCAGCCCTCCAGCAGGGAGCGCACCTGCCCCGTCACGTGCGACACCAGGCGCGGCTCACAGCGGTTCAGCACGCCCGCGCTGCAGCACCAAAGCAGAGGTCACTACCCCTAGTAGTCACACTCTCTCCCGCCCCAGCCATCCAGCAGGGAGCGCACCTGCCCCGTCACGTGCGACACCAGGCACGGCACACAGCGGTTCACCACGCCCACACTGCAGCACCATAGCACAGGTCACTACCCCTAGTAGTCACACTCTCTCCCGCCCCAGCCCTCCAGCAGGGAGCGCACCTGCCCCGTCACGTGCGACACCAGGCGCGGCACACAGCGGTTCAGCACGCCCGCGCTGCAGCACCATAGCACAGGTCACTACCCCTAGTAGTCACACTCTCTCCCGCCCCAGCCCTCCAGCAGGGAGCGCGCTCCGTGGAACACCTGCCCCGTCACGTGCGACACCAGGCGCGGCACACAGCGGTTCAGCACGCCCGCGCTGCAGCACCATAGCACAGGTCACTACCCCTAGTAGTCACATTCTCTCTCGCCCCAGCCCTCCAGCAGGGAGCGCACCTGCCCCGTCACGTGCGACACCAGACGCGGCACACAGCGGTTCAGCACGCCCGCACTGCAGCACCATAGCACAGGTCACTACCCCTAGTAGTCACACTCTCTCCTGCCCCAGCCCTCCAGCAGGGAGCGCACCTGCCCCGTCACGTGCCACATTAGGCTTGGCACACAGCGGTTCAGCACGCCCGCGCTTCAGCACCATAGCACAGGTCACTACCCCTAGTAGTCACACTCTCTCTCGCCCCAGCCCTCCAGCAGGGAGCGCACCTGCCCCGTCACGTGCGACACCAGGCACGGCACACAGCGGTTCAGCACGCCCGCGCTGCAGCACCATAAAACAGGTCACTACCCATAGTAGTCACACTCTCTCCCGCCCCAGCCCTCCAGCAGGGAGCGCGCTCCGTGGAACACCTGCCCCGTCACGTGCGACACCAGGCGCGGCACACAGCGGTTCAGTACGCCCACACTGCAGCACCATAGCACAGGTCACTACCCCTAGTAGTCACACTCTCTCCCGCCCCAGCCCTCCAGCCAGGAGCGCACCTGCCCCGTCACGTGCGACACCAGGCGCGGCACACAGCGGTTCAGCACGCCCACACTGCAGCACCATAGCACAGGTCACTACCCCTAGTAGTCACACTCTCTCCCGCCCCAGCCTTCCAGCAGGGAGCGCGCTCCGTGGAACACCTGCCCCGTCACGTGCGACTCCAGGCGCGGCACACAGCGGTTCAGCACGCCCGCGCTGTTCACCATAGCACAGGTCACTACCCCTAGTAGTCACACTCTCTCCCGCCCCAGCCCTCCAGCAGGGAGCGCACCTGCCCCGTCACGTGCGACACCAGGCGTGGCACACAGCGGTTCAGCACGCCCGCACTGCAGCACCATAGCACAGGTCACTACCCCTAGTAGTCACACTCTCTCCTGCCCCAGCCCTCCAGCAGGGAGCGCACCTGCCCCGTCACGTGCGACACCAGGCGCGGCACACAGTGGTTCAGCACGCCCGCGCTGCAGCACCATAGCACAGGTCACTACCCCTAGTAGTCACACTCTCTCCTGCCCCAGCCCTCCAGCAGGGAGCGCACCTGCCCCGTCACGTGCGACTCCAGGCGCGGCACACAGCGGTTCAGCACGCCCGCGCTGCAGGACCATAGCACAGGTCACTACCCCTAGTAGTCACACTCTCTCCCGCCCCAGCCCTCCAGCAGGGAGCGCACCTGCCCCGTCACGTGCGACACCAGGCGTGGCACACAGTGGTTCAGCACGCCCGCGCTGCAGCACCATAGCACAGGTCACTACCCCTAGTAGTCACACTCTCTCTCGCCCCAGCCCTCCAGCAGGGAGCGCACCTGCCCCGTCACGTGCGACACCAGGCGCGGCACACAGCGGTTCAGCACGCCTACACTGCAGCACCATAGCACAGGTCACTACCCCTAGTAGTCACACTCTCTCCCCCCTTAGCCCTCCAGCAGGAAGCGCACCTGTCCCGTCACGTGCGACACCAGACGCGGCACACAGCGGTTCAGCACGCCGACACTGCAGCACCATAGCACAGGTCAATTCCCCTAGTAGTCACACTCTCTCCCGCCCCATCCCTCCAGCAAGGAGCGCACCTGCCCCGTCACGTGAGACACCAGGCGCGGCACACAGCGGTTCAGCACGCCCACACTACAGCACCATAGCACAGGTCACTACCCCTAGTAGTCACACTCTCTCCCGCCCCAGCCCTCCAGCAAGGAGCGCACCTGCCCCGTCACGTGCGACACCAGGCGCGGCACACAGCAGTTCAGCACGCCCACACTGCAGCACCATAGCACAGGTCACTACCCCTAGTAGTCACACTCTCTCCCGCCCCAGCCCTCCAGCAAGGAGCGCACCTGCCCCGTCACGTGCGACACCAGACGCGGCACACAGCTGTTCAGCACGCCCACACTGCAGAACCATAGCACAGGTCACTACCCCTAATAGTCACACTCTCTCCCGCCCCAGCCCTCCAGCAAGGAGCGCACCTGCCCCGTCACGTGCGACACCAGGCGGCTCACACAGCGGTTCAGCACGCCCACACTGCAGCACCATAGCACAGGTCACTACCCCTAGTAGTCACACTCTCTCTCGCCCCAGCCCTCCAGCAGGGAGCGCACCTGCCCCGTCACGTGCGACACCAGGCGCGGCACACAGCGGTTCAGCACGCCCACACTGCAGCACCATAGCACAGGTCACTACCCCTAGTAGTCACACTCTCTCCCGCCCCAGCCCTCCAGGAGGGAGCGAGCTTCGCGGAACACCTGCCCCGTCACGTGCGACACCAGGCGCGGCACACAGCGGTTCAGCACGCCCGCACTGCAGCACCATAGCTAGGGATGGGTAAATGTCCAAAATTTTATCTATCTGAAATTTTCCTGGAAATTTTCATGGAAACTTTCCAAAAACCGAAAAACATAGGAAATTTTAGGAAACTTTGATGTTGGTTTATAAATAACCATTTCAGAGAATTAGACATGTGACTGTCTCTACTGTATGAAATTTTCATATTGTAAAATACAATATTCATAGTTGCAGTATTAAGAGGACATTAAAATATCTTTCGTTAGCGATGTAGAATTTACTGTGGGTGCTGTTCTAAATTAATTTCAACATTTAGGTGGAATTATTCTTTTTACAAATACAGTTCACAAATTCATTGCAAGTAGGCCTAATCAGTTTTTAAATCTGAAAATTATTTAATCAGCTGCTTTCAACATTACAAAAAGCTAATGTAGTGGAAGAAAAATTAAGGTAAAGAATACTTAACTGCAGATTTAAAAGAAATGATTCCTTCTGAAAAAACAATTACCTGGTCAATAACAGTTAAAATATTTGACTACATAGATTTGAAAATATTAACACTATATTATTACAATTTATCAACTGATTGGAAATAAAGACAAATAAGTTGTAACAAATAGAACACTAAAAAAAAATATTGATCAACAATTAGTTGCATTCATAATAAGAAATAATACATATGTTACAGTTTTAACTGAATTGGAAACAAACATGTCCTTATTTAAGTCATATTGGGTCTTATAAACTAATGAAATCATCATTGTCCTCATAACTGAAATCTGTTTTCTTCCTCTTCTGTTTCATTGTTAGAACAAGATGCACTGTCTTCTTTTAAAAAACACTGTCGTAGTTTTTTATTCTGCTATACTTTCTCACATTTGTCTTCCACAATGACAGTAATAGAATCTTTCCTTTCCAATTTTTCAATGTCCTCCAGGATGTGGTGACACAATTTCCAGTTGTGGGCAATGAATGATATTTTACCTGCTCTTTCAGTGGTCAAGCGGTTTCTTAGTTTTGTATGTACTATACTACCATGTGTACTGAAAGACCTCTCTGTAGCAGCAGAGGTTACTGGCATACCTAAGATTCTGTTTTCTACTTTTGACAGCTGTGTATGACCACACAGACCTTTCCACCAAGTACAGGGTTCAATTTTACCTTTTTCAAGCACCATCCAAAGAAATTCTTTGGCCCACATACCTTCTCTACTTCGGTACTGAGCTAACTCTGTTAAAACTATACCTTATTCAATGTGTTTCATATCGGTTGAAATTTTGCATATATACTCAACAGCACTCAACTGTTACAGCTAAAAAAAATTCAATGTTTTCCAATGTTTCCACTTTTTTTCAAAGTTTCCATGAGGTGTGTAAATTTTCCATTTTTGAAAGTTTTCGGCAGGAAATTTCCAACTGGAAACTTTCCACTACCCATCACTAACCATAGCACAGGTCACTACCACTAGTAGTCACACTCTCTCCCGCCCCAGCCCTCCAGCAGGGAGCGCACCTGCCCCGTCACGTGCGACACCAGACGCGGCACACAGCGGTTCAGCACGCCCACACTGCAGCACCATAGCACAGGTCACTACCCCTAGTAGTCACACTCTCTCCCGCCCCAGCCCTCCAGCAGGGAGCGCACCTGCCCCGTCACGTGCGACACCAGACGCGGCACACAGCGGTTCAGCACGCCCGCACTGCAGCACCATAGCACAGGTCACTACCCCTAGTAGTCACACTCTCTCCCGCCCCTTCCCTCCAGCAGGAAGCGCACCTGCCCCGTCACGTGCGACACCAGACGCGGCACACAGCGGTTCAGCACGCCCCCACTGCAGCACCATAGCACAGGTCACTACCCCTAGTAGTCACACTCTCTCCCGCCCCTTCCCTCCAGCAGGAAGCGCACCTGCCCCGTCACGTGCGACACCAGACGCGGCACACAGCGGTTCAGCACGCCCCCACTGCAGCACCATAGCACAGGTCACTACCCCTAGTAGTCACACTCTCTCCCGCCCCAGCCCTCCAGCAGGGAGCGCACCTGCCCCGTCACGTGCGACACCAGGCGCGACACACAGCGGTTCAGCACGCCCGCACTGCAGCACCATAGCACAGGTCACTACCCCTAGTAGTCACACTCTCTCCCGCCCCAGCCCTCCAGCAGGGAGCGCACCTGCCCCGTCACGTGCGACACCAGACGCGGCACACAGCGGTTCAGCACGCCCACACTGCAGCACCATAGCACAGGTCACTACCCCTAGTAGTCACACTCTCTCTCGCCCCAGCCCTCCAGCAGGGAGCGCACCTGCCCCGTCACGTGCGACACCAGGCGCGGCACATAGCGGTTCAGCAAGCCCACACTGCAGCACCATAGCACAGGTCACTACCCCTAGTAGTCACACTCTCTCCCGCCCCAGCCCTCCAGGAGGGAGCGAGCTCCGCGGAACACCTGCCCCGTCACGTGCGACACCAGGCGCGGCACACAGCGGTTCAGCACGCCCGCACTGCAGCACCATAGCACAGGTCACTACCCCTAGTAGTCACACTCTCTCCCGCCCCAGCCCTCCAGCAGGGAGCGCACCTGCACCGTCACGTGCGACACCAGGCGCGGCACACAGCGGTTCAGCACGCCCACACTGCAGCACCATAGAACAGGTCACTACCCCTAGTAGTCACACTCTCTCCCGCCCCAGCCCTCCAGCAGGGAGCGCACCTGCCCCGTCACGTGCGACACCAGGCGCGGCACACAGCGGTTCAGCACGCCCACACTGCAGCACCATAGCACAGGTCACTAACCCTAGTAGTCACACTCTCTCCCGCCCCAGCCCTCCAGCAGGGAGCGCACCTGCCCCGTCACGTGCGACACCAGGCGCGGCACACAGCGGTTCAGCACGCCCACACTGCAGCACCATAGCACAGGTCACTACCCCTAGTAGTCACACTCTCTCCCACCCCAGCCCTCCAGCAAGGAGCGCACCTGCCCCGTCACGTGCGACACCAGGCGCGGCACACAGCAGTTCAGCACGCCCACACTGCAGCACCATATCACAGGTCACTACCCCTAGTAGTCACACTCTCTCCCGCCCCAGCCCTCCAGCAGGGAGCGCACCTGCCCCGTCACGTGCGACACCAGACGCGGCACACAGCGGTTCAGCACGCCCACACTGCAGCACCATAGCACAGGTCACTACCCCTAGTAGTCACACTCTCTCCCGCCCCAGCCCTCCAGCAGGGAGCTCACCTGCCCCGTCACGTGCGACACCAGGCGCGGCACACAGCGGTTCAGCACGCCCACACTGCAGCACCATAGCACAGGTCACTACCCCTAGTAGTCACACTCACTCCCGCCCCAGCCCTCCAGCAAGGAGCGCACCTGCCCCGTCACGTGCGACACCAGGCGCGGCACACAGCAGTTCAGCACGCCCACACTGCAGCACCATAGCACAGGTCACTACACCTAGTAGTCACACTCTCTCTCGCCGCAGCCCTCCAGCAGGGAGCGCACCTGCCCCGTCACGTGCGACACCAGGCGCGGCACACAGCGGTTCAGCACGCCCACACTGCAGCACCATAGCACAGGTCACTACCCCTAGTAGTCACACTCTCTCCCGCCCCAACCCTCCAGGAGGGAGCGAGCTCCGCGGAACACCTGCCCCGTCACGTGCGACACCAGGCGCGGCACACAGCGGTTTAGCACGCCCGCACTGCAGCACCATAGCACAGGTCACTACCCCTAGTAGTCACACTCTCTCCCGCCCCAGCCCTCCAGCAGGGAGCGCACCTGCCCCGTCACGTGCGACACCAGGCGCGGCACACAGCAGTTCAGCACGCCCACACTGCAGCACCATAGCACAGGTCACTACCCCTAGTAGTCACACTCTCTCCCGCACCAGCCCTCCAGCAGGGAGCGCACCTGCCCCGTCACGTGCGACACCAGACGCGGCACACAGCGGTTCAGCACGCCCACACTGCAGCACCATAGCACAGGTCACTACCCCTAGTAGTCACACTCTCTCCCGCCCCAGCCCTCCAGCAAGGAGCGCACCTGCCCCGTCACGTGCGACACCAGGCGCGGCACACAGCAGTTCAGCACGCCCGCACTGCAGCACCATAGCACAGGTCACTACCCCTAGTAGTCACACTCTCTCTCGCCCCAGCCCTCCAGCAGGGAGCGAGCTCCGCGGAACACCTGCCCCGTCACGTGCGACACCAGGCGCGCACACAGCGGTTCAGCACGCCCACACTGCAGCACCATAGCACAGGTCACTACCCCTAGTAGTCACACTCTCTCCCGCCCCAGCCCTCCAGCAGGGAGCGCACCTGCCCCGTCACGTGCGAAACCAGGCGCGGCACACAGCGGTTCAGCACGCCCACACTGCAGCACCATAGCACAGGTCACTACCCCTAGTAGTCACACTCTCTCCCGCCCCAGCCCTCCAGGAGGGAGCGAACACCGCGGAACACCTGCCCCGTCACGTGCGACACCAGGCGCGGCATACAGCGGTTCAGCACGCCCGCACTGCAGCACCATAGCACAGGTCACTACCCCTAGTAGTCACACTCTCTCCCGCCCCAGCCCTCCAGCAGGGAGCGCACCTGCCCCGTCACGTGCGACACCAGGCGCGGCACACAGCGGTTCAGCACGCCCGCACTGCAGCACCATAGCACAGGTCACTACCCCTTGTAGTCACACTCTCTCTCGCCCCAGCCCTCCAGGAGGGAGCAAACTCCGCGGAACACCTGCCCCGTCACGTGCGACACCAGGCGCGGCATACAGCGGTTCAGCACGCCCGCACGGCAGCACCATAGCACAGGTCACTACCCCTAGTAGTCACACTCTCTCCCGCCCCAGCCCTCCAGCAGGGAGCGCACCTGCCCCGTCACGTGCGACACCAGGAGCGGCACACAGCAGTTCAGCACGCCCACACTGCAGCACCATAGCACAGGTCACTACCCCTAGTAGTCACACTCTCTCCCGCCCCAGCCCTCCAGCAGGGAGCGCACCTGCCCCGTCACGTGCGACACCAGGCGCGGCACACAGCAGTTCAGCACGCCCACACTGCAGCACCATAGCACAGGTCACTACCCCTAGTAGTCACACTCTCTCCCGCCCCAGCCTTCCAGCAGGGAGCGCACCTGCCCCGTCATGTGCGACACCAGGCGCGGCACACAGCAGTTCAGCACGCCCACACTGCAGCACCATAGCACAGGTCACTACCCCTAGTAGTCACACTCTCTCCCGCCCCAGCCCTCCAGCAGGGAGCACACCTGCCCCGTTACGTGCGACACCAGGCGCGGCACACAGCAGTTCAGCACGCCCGCGCTGCTGCACCATAGCACAGGTCACTACCCCTAGTAGTCACACTCTCTCCCGCCCCAGCCTTCCAGCAGGGAGCGCGCTCCGTGAAACAACTGCCCCGTCACGTGCGACACCAGGCGCGCACACAGCGGTTCAGCACGCCCGCACTGCAGCACCATAGCACAGGTCACTACCCCTAGTAGTCACACTCTCTCCCGCCCCAGCCTTCCAGCAGGGAGCGCGCTCCGTGGAACACCTGCCCCGTCATGTGCGACACCAGGCGGGGCACACAGCGGTTCAGCACGCCAGCACTGCAGCACCATAGCACAGGTCACTACCCCTAGTAGTCACACTCTCTCCCGCCCCAGCCTTCCAGCAGGGAGCGCGCTCCGTGGAACACCTGCCCCGTCACGTGCGACACCAGGCGCGGCACACAGCGGTTCTGCACGCCCACGCTGCAGCACCATAACACAGGTCACTACCCCTAGTAGTCACACTCTCTCATGCCCCAGCCTTCCAGCAGGGAGCGCACTCCGTGGAACACCTGCTCCGTCACGTGCGACACCAGGCGCGGCACACAGCGGTTCAGCACGCCCGCACTGCAGCACCATAGCACAGGTCACTACCCCTAGTAGTCACACTCTCTCCCACCCCAGCCTTCCAGCAGGGAGCGCGCTCCGTGGAACACCTGCCCCGTCACTTGCGATACCAGGCGCGGCACACAGCGGTTCAGCACGCCCGCGCTGCAGCACCATAGCACAGGTCACTACACCTAGTAGTCACACTCTCTCCCGCCCCAGCCCTCCAGCAGGGAGCGCGCTCCGTGGAACACCTGCCCCGTCACGTTTGACACCAGGCGCGGCTCACAGCGGTTCAGCACGCCCGCGCTGCAGCACCATAGCAGAGGTCACTACCCCTAGTAGTCACACTCTCTCCCGCCCCAGCCATCCAGCAGGGAGCGCACCTGCCCCGTCACGTGCGACACCAGGCACGGCACACAGCGGTTCACCACGCCCACACTGCAGCACCATAGCACAGGTCACTACCCCTAGTAGTCACACTCTCTCCCGCCCCAGCCCTCCAGCAGGGAGCGCACCTGCCCCGTCACGTGCGTCACCAGGCGCGGCACACAGCGGTTCAGCACGCCCGCGCTGCAGCACCATAGCACAGGTCACTACCCCTAGTAGTCACACTCTCTCCCGCCCCAGCCCTCCAGCAGGGAGCGCGCTCCGTGGAACACCTGCCCCGTCACGTGCGACACCAGGCGCGGCACACAGCGGTTCAGCACGCCCGCGCTGCAGCACCATAGCATAGGTCACTACCCCTAGTAGTCACACTCTCTCTCGCCCCAGCACTCCAGCAGGGAGCGCACCTGTCCCGTCACGTGCGACACATGGCACGGCACACAGTGGTTCAGCACGCCCACACTGCAGCACCATAGCACAGGTCACTACCCCTAGTAGTCACACTCTCTCTCGCCCTAGCCCTCCAGCAGGGAGCGCGCTCCGTGGAACACCTGCCCCGTCACGTGCGACACCAGGCGCGGCACACAGCGGTTCAGCACGCCCGCGCTGCAGCACCATAGCACAGGTCACTACCCCTAGTAGTCACATTCTCTCTCGCCCCAGCCCTCCAGCAGGGAGCGCACATGCCCCGTCACGTGCGACACCAGACGCGGCTCACAGCGGTTCAGCACGCCCGCACTGCAGCACCATAGCACAGGTCACTACCCCTAGTAGTCACACTCTCTCCTGCCCCAGCCCTCCAGCAGGGAGCGCACCTGCCCCGTCACGTGCCACATTAGGCTTGGCACACAGCGGTTCAGCACGCCCGCGCTTCAGCACCATAGCACAGGTCACTACCCCTAGTAGTCACACTCTCTCTCGCCCCAGCCCTCCAGCAGGGAGCGCACCTGCCCCGTCACGTGCGACACCAGGCACGGCACACAGCGGTTCAGCACGCCCGCGCTGCAGCACCATAAAACAGGTCACTACCCATAGTAGTCACACTCTCTCCCGCCCCAGCCCTCCAGCATGGAGCGCACCTGCCCCGTCACGTGCGACACCAGGCGTGGCACACAGCGGTTCAGCACGCCCGCACTGCAGCACCATAGCACAGGTCACTACCCCTAGTAGTCACACTCTCTCCTGCCCCAGCCCTCCAGCAGGGAGCGCACCTGCCCCGTCACGTGCGACACCAGGCGCGGCACACAGTGGTTCAGCACGCCCGCGCTGCAGCACCATAGCACAGGTCACTACCCCTAGTAGTCACACTCTCTCCTGCCCCAGCCCTCCAGCAGGGAGCGCACCTGCCCCGTCACGTGCGACTCCAGGCGCGGCACACAGCGGTTCAGCACGCCCGCGCTGCAGTACCATAGCACAGGTCACTACCCCTAGTAGTCACACTCTCTCCCGCCCCAGCCCTCCAGCAGGGAGCGCACCTGCCCCGTCACGTGCGACACCAGGCGTGGCACACAGTGGTTCAGCACGCCCCGCGCTGCAGCACCATAGCACAGGTCACTACCCCTAGTAGTCACACTCTCTCCCGCCCCAGCCCTCCAGCAGGGAGCGCACCTGCCCCGTCACGTGCGACACCAGGCGCGGCACACAGCGGTTCAGCACGCCCGCGCTGCAGCACCATAGCACAGGTCACTACCCCTAGTAGTCACACTCTCTCCCGCCCCAGCCCTCCAGCAAGGAGCGCACCTGCCCCGTCACGTGCGACACCAGGCGCGGCACACAGCGGTTCAGCACGCCCACACTGCAGCACCATAGCACAGGTCACTACCCCTAGTAGTCACACTCTCTCCTGCCCCAGCCCTCCAGCAGGGAGCACGCTCCGTGACACCTGCCCCGTCACGTGCGACACCAGGCGCGGCACACAGCGGTTCAGCACGCCCACACTGCAGCACCATAGCACAGGTCACTACCCCTAGTAGTCACACTCTCTCCTGCCCCAGCCCTCCAGCAGGGAGCACGCTCCGTGAGACACCTGCCCCGTCACGTGCGACACCAGGCGCGGCACACAGCGGTTCAGCACGCCCGCGCTGCAGCACCATAGCACAGGTCACTACCCCTAGTAGTCACACTCTCTCTCGCCCCAGCCCTCCAGCAGGGAGCGCACCTGCCCCGTCACGTGCTACACCAGGCGCGGCACACAGCGGTTCAGCACGCCCGCGCTGCAGCACCATAGCACAGGTCACTACCCCTAGTAGTCACACTCTCTCCCGCCCCAGCCCTCCAGCAGGGAACGCACCTGCCCCGTCACGTGCTACACCAGGCGCGGCACACAGCGGTTCAGCACGCCCGCGCTGCAGCACCATAGCACAGGTCACTACCCCTAGTAGTCACACTCTCTCCCGCCCCAGCCCTCCAGCAGGGAGCGCACCTGCCCCGTCACGTGCGACACCAGGCGCGGCACACAGCAGTTCAGCACGCCCGCGCTGCAGCACCATAGCACAGGTCACTACCCCTAGTAGTCACACTCTCTCCCGCCCCAGCCCTCCAGCAGAGAGCGCACCTGCCCCGTCACGTGCGACACCAGGCGCGGCACACAGCGGTTCAGCACGCTCACACTGCAGCACCATAGCACAGGTCACTACCCCTAGTAGTCACACTCTCTCCCGCGACATCCCTCCAGCAGGGAGCGCACCTGCCCCGTCACGTGCGACACCAGGCGCGGCACACAGCGGTTCAGCACGCCCACACTGCAGCACTATAGCACAGGTCACTACCCCTAGTAGTCACACTCTCTCCCGCCCCAGCCCTCCAGCAGGGAGCGCACCTGCCCCGTCACGTGCGACACCAGGCGCGGCTCACAGCGGTTCAGCACGCCCGCGCTGCAGCACCATAGCACATGTCACTACCCCTAGTAGTCACACTCTCTCCCGCCCCAGCCGTCCAGCAGGGAGCACGCTCCGTGTGACACCTGCCCCGTCACGTGCGACACCAGGCGCGGCACACAAGGGTTCAGCACGCCCGCGCTGCAGCACCATAGCACAGGTCACTACCCCTAGTAGTCACACTCTCTCCCGCCCCAGCCCTCCAGCAGGGAGCGCACCTGCCCCGTCACGTGCGACACCAGGCGCGGCACAGAGCGGTTCAGCACGCCCGCACTGCAGCACCATAGCACAGGTCACTACCCCTAGTAGTCACACTCTCTCCCGCCCCAGCCCTCCAGCAGGGAGCGCACCTGCCCCGTCACGTGCGACACCAGGCGCGGCACACAGCGGTTCAGCACGCCCGCACTGCAGCACCATAGCACAGGTCACTTCCCCTAGTAGTCGCACTCTCTCCCGCCCCAGCCCTCCAGCAGGGAGCGCACCTGCCCCGTCACGTGCGACACCAGGCGCGGCACACAGCGGTTCAGCACGCCCGCACTGCAGCACCATAGCACAGGTCACTTCCCCTAGTAGTCACACTCTCTCCCGCCCCAGCCCTCCAGCAGGGAGCGCACCTGCCCCGTCACGTGCGACACCAGGCGCGGCACACAGCGGTTCAGCACGCCCGCGCTGCAGCACCATAGCACAGGTCACTACCCCTAGTAGTCACACTCTCTCCCGCCCCAGCCCTCCAGCAGGGAGCGCACCTGCCCCGTCACGTGCGACACCAGGCGCGGCACACAGCGGTTCAGCACGCCCACACTGCAGCACCATAGCACAGGTCACTTCCCCTAGTAGTCACACTCTCTCCCGCCCCAGCCCTCCAGCAGGGAGCGCACCTGCCCCGTCACGTGCGACACCAGGCGCGGCACACAGCGGTTCAGCACGCCCACACTGCAGCACCATAGCACAGGTCACTTCCCCTAGTAGTCACACTCTCTCCCGCCCCAGCCCTCCAGCAGGGAGTGCACCTGCCCCGTCACGTGCTACACCAGGCGCGGCACACAGCGGTTCAGCACGCCCACACTGCAGCACCATAGCACAGGTCACTACCCCTAGTAGTCACACTCTCTCCCGCCCCAGCCCTCCAGCAGGGAGCGCACCTGCCCCGTCACGTGCTACACCAGGCGCGGCACACAGCGGTTCAGCACTCCCGCGCTGCAGCACCATAGCACAGGACTATGTTTAAACCTTTAAGCATTTTCCCTCATGCAGAACCGAGCTATCTTTTTTTAATTTACAAAATAAGCTTAAGTAACAATGTACATTTGTAAAGCACATCAACCTACATTTTGTAGAATTAAAGTCCACAAAGTTAATGTGCAAATACATTTAGTAAGTATTTGCACTAGAGAAGCATTTTAAAAACATAGTTCTGTATTCTCTGCCTAATACCTGATCACGTCCACAGCTGGCTACTAGGCTACTGGGGCACTGGGGTACAGGGAGCGCCAATGAAGCTCACCTCTTGTACACAGGCAGCGAAGGACACGGCCCAAACTTCCCGCTGAAGGCCATCAGCTTTTCCTTGTCATTCAGAGATCTGTTGTCGAACTCCTTCATGTCAAAATCATACCTGCAACATTAAGCAAAGTACTTCCCTCACAGTTCAACTTGCTCCACATGACCGCTAGCCTAGTAGGGACAAGCTAAACCCCAAAGTGTGCTTGCATTACATTTCTTTTTTCTGTTTGCGGGCCACCTCAGGCGCAGGCAGTACTGCCAGACTGCACGACTGGAACCGAGTCTCGATAACGCCTTCATCCTGGAACATCTAAAGACTCTGCTACTGTGTGTGTGTGTCTGTATGTGCATGTATGTGTATATACATATATAATATATCTTCTAAATATACAAACAGCCAAATATGTTGCAGTGTGCTGAGGCGCACTGCTTCCGTCACATCTTATTAATTACGTGATGTTTTTTTTTGTTTTCTTTCACCTGTGAGTGCGCCGTCCCTTGAGCGGAGTATTTCCCCTCCTTTTCTCCCTCCAGTGTTGACGTCAACGTGTCCCCTCTCTAGGCGCTTGTGGTGCGCGGAAGGATTTTGCTTGTCGCTTGTAACTATGCATGTGTGTGTTCTTACGCCGGACTAGTTTCCTTAGAGTATAAAGGGGCTGGGCGCGCTCGCCTCGTTCTTAGATAGTATATAGTTCTAGTGCGAATAGTTTGTCGCGGGTGGTGCGTCCGGTCACCGGTCATGGGTGGGTGAGTGTTGGTGTGTAGTGGCTTGAATTCCCCTTCGCTTACGTTTGGCCGCCACGTTCAAAATTCTAAATTTTTCCTTTTTTCATTTATACTAATTCTTGTCCTCGGCGCCGCCCATGGCCGGGAATCCGGCCCGCTCCCGTCTTAGGAGGATATGTACATTTTGCACTATCGGGTTTCCTTCTGTTGCGTCTCTCGTATACTTAACGTAGAACGTACCTCGCTTCCTTATATTGTCTGCTTAGGCTCACTATGAAAATGTGCGCGATGCGCCCAACCCCTGCAGAAACACTGTTCCAATATATACGTTGTTAGAAGTAATTAAAGACACGTTTCTGTGACACTAGTAATATTTACGGATGTACTTTAAAGTCTGTAACCACTGTTGTATAACCGAACTAAATTATACGCCCCACACGCGCGTGTACGAAGTTAGGAGTAGAATTAAGTATTCAATGTTAACCTTAAGGTAGTACTGTTTGACATATAAGACTTCTCGCCCGTGTAGCGAACACATATTGTAAGAGACACGGTTTGACGACTACGGTCACGCTCTACTCAATATTGTACTGTTTAGCTTGTTGTAAACTTTTGTATTCATGGAATACTTATGTATATCTTAATTTTATATACCTCCCTTTTGATGAGTTGGGATCTATTAAAAAGATACTTGAAATCTTTCTTGTATATGAGTAGACTAGTGGTCATCCCTTAATGCACAGTTACCCTTACACCAAGATATACTCTATTTATGCTGATTGATAGCCGTATGCTCCACCCCGGCGGGTTGGAAAATATCACGACTATATGGGAGGGGTCTGGGATACTTGCTTTAGTAAACGTACATCGTGGTATGTTTCAATGTGACTCACTCATATACACAAATTCTAAGCCACTCCTAGTGATGGGTTAGAAACTTGAATCTTGGCCAACTCGTAACTCTCACTCTGAAACTGATGAGAAAATCCCAAAAAGTTAAAATTATTGATTTATAAACTCTGACATAAATTAAAAACTTTAAAAATCTTACCAAGGCGGTGCAATGTAGTATTTTATAGCAGAGTCGTAATTGCGACACCACTGTTTAAATTTATCATTGTAAAAATTTTTTAAACTGTTGCCTATTAGGATTAAAAGTTCAGGACTGTAGTAGTACAAAATATGCCAACGAAATAAAATCAAAACAAAAAAATATTGACGTTAGTGCATACCCATCTTCAGAGGTCCAATGTGGCCAAAGGGTAGGAAATGAAAATACAGATTAACCATGCATTGGATATGGCCAGATCTACAATTTAGATCCCATGATGTGTTGTCATTTCTCCATTGGTTATACCTCAAATAGAGATAATGTTAATGTTCTACAAAAAATTAGTACTTTTTTTTTATTATATTTTCCAATTATTCAAACTTGGCAGGCCTATCAAAATCAACAATTTTGGTTCTATGACGTTTTGTCGTAACTCCATCCGTTATAACATAAATTGAGTTACAAACTTGATTCGTATAAATTTTCCACTCAGCATCTAAAGTATTTTTATACTCTTAAGGTACCTAGTGTCATCAAATTCGGTATGTTTTAGGCCATTGGAAAGATATATATTTTTGGATAATAAATGAACAATTTTAAGACATTCTATTCATATTCAATACTGATGGGGCAGCTATAAACATCAAATTCGGCACGATTATGAAAGTTGTTGGAATTGAAGCTGTATGATTTAAAATTGAAATTTCACTGTCCAAATCACTAACACTTTCTTGTATTTACTGCCCCACTGATTTGAATACAAATGCCTACTTTGAATATTTGGAGACCTTACAAGACAAACTTGTTACATGTCTAGATGACTTAATGATACCAGGTGATTTGCACGTTCCTGGTGTTGATTGGGCTAACAATCTCACTGATAAAACGTACATACTCACCTAAAATCCAAGGCTCAATCCTTCTTAATTTTACTTAAGCCTTGGGTTAATATAGTGCAATAAAATTTTACCATTTAAAAATATTACAGAATTGTGTTTTTCAAATATTTTTCAATGTACAGTAGCTCATGCGAATGATGTCATCAAAGAAGACCTGTATTATGATAGACTGTTTCTGGTACAAAAAACAGATCAGATTCTGTGTTCTGAAATTACAAAAAGTGTAACTTTCTTGCTCTCTACAATTCTATGAAAAATCATGACTGGTCCGGTTTTTATCGATCTTCAAAATTATGAAAGAAGGCCTCTACGAACAACACTTTATTAAAGTGAATGGTGTTACATCTAGTGAACCAACTGTGTTATCGAATGTATTTGCCCAATATTTTTCTAGTGTCTATGTCTCTACTAGCTGTAAACCTGCAGTTCCCAACGCTGACTTATGCCTAGAGAATATAACTAACTTCCATCTCTGAAAGCCTTGTACTTTGGGGAATCAAGGCCCTAAAATCCTCCAAATCACCTGGTCATTATGGCATAACCAAATTTATTTTGAAAGGTTGCGCCCATATTCTAGCACCACTTTTGCATCACATTTTTAACTCTAGTTTGCAATTGCAAGTTTGCCCAGTGCATGGAAAATTTCCAAGGTGATCCCTATTCATAAAAATGGAACCAAACTAAATACTTCTAGTTACAGATGAATTTTTTTACTTAATGGTTTTTCTAAAATTTTAAAAAAAAATTTAATTAAAAATTCTTAACTTCCTAATTAGTAATAAATTAACTTGTAATAAGTATGGCTTCAGATATGGTAAGTCAACTACTTTTCTTAATCCCATCTGTAACACAGTAACAATGAGGGGGCAGGCTGAAGCCTGTTATTTCAATCTAGCAAAGGCCTTTCATACTGTTAATCATTCATTTGTACATTAAAAAGTTGTGATCTTAGGGTTGATTAGCTTTCCAGATATGATCTTTTATTATAAACCCAAACTTAGCTACTTTTTTACTCCTTTTGTACAAAATTTTAAAAAAAACAAAGTACGTAATGCTGTATATGCATTATTGGTATTAATTCTTCGAACCTTACCTCTTGCTCTGGCAAATTCAGAGATATGAATTCTTCATACAATGAAATTTACCCTTTTTTCACCTCTTAGGATTTGAATTTCGTCAGATGGTAAAATGGATAGTATTTTTTTAATCATGCTCATTATTTAAGAACGAAAGTTTTGCTTGTAATTTCAACTTGTCCCAGGTGGGGGGGGGGGGGGGGGGGTTAAGCCCACTCTCGCATTTAAAAGTTTCTTAGGTTAGATTGTATTAAAGGTCTGTGGAATTAGGGGGGAGGAAATCCCCACCATAGGTGAAATTTTGACTTAGAATAATTTTGGCAGTCGGTATGGATTGTGGATTGTGCTTACTCAAATCTTCTATGGCATGACCTTTTACGACTCCCATGCACGTGGTGTATTGCGGGCCCGTTGCATGGGGTAAATTATTCATGCTCAATATCTGACGTTCTGTTTGACTAGCTTTAGAGAATTTTTTTCTATAAAACTATACTAATCCCATTTTTAAACTCCTTAAGAATGGAACTTAGTAATGATATACAGCTTTGTGTTCAAGTACTGAAGTTAGCTCAAAAACTTTTAAATAAAAAATAATTTTACCAAAATTCATTTAATCATTTACACACAATGGCAATGGTCCTACAATATAAATTCTAAAAAACTATACATTTGAGTTTTTATTAATGTAAATAGCCATTTCCATATTTTTTTTTAGTTTTTTTTTATGATTTTATGTCATGTAGAAATTATCTCGAAACAATTTAACAATTTGATTATCAGTATAGATTATGTACAGATGTGACTAACGTTCTGTAAATAAGCAAATGAGAATCATGCAATTTTTATTCAAACATACATGCATTTACAGATCAGACTATATCAGACTATTAATTCAAACATACAGGCATTTACAGATTGCACCATATCGTCCCTGAAACACATGTAAAATGTTGTGAGTATGTGGATGCACGGGGAGGCCAGTGATTGCCAGTGGTCAGGGAGAGGGGGTAGGCCCTGCAGCGGGTCCGGGGTGTGACCTCACGTACTTGTATCGACAAGCTTCGTCAAGGTGACAGCGTGCCAGGCAGTAAACTGTCCTGTGAAACACTGATGAAAAAAATAGTATTTGAGTAGCCATGACAAACTGAGTAAATTGTTGATGATAAACTTCGGCAAATAAACTTATCTATGCTAATATTATAAAGCTGAAGAGTTTGTTTGTTTGTTTGTTTGAACGCGCTAATCTCAGGAACCACTGGTCCGATCTGAATAATTATTTCAGTGTTGGATAGTAAATTTATCGAGGAAGGCTATAGGCTATATTATATTATCAATAACATTATGGATCCTTACTAAAAGTCCAATTTAGAATCAAATGCGTTGGAGGGGGTTAGATACAACATGCAGTACATATACTGTAGCATGTGTGCTACAGCCTCTACCTTTTATAATGTTTAGGTTGACAGAATTGGTTAACTTATTTTATTAACCTTTTCGGATGCCCTGGTAATAAAGAGTTATTTTGGATTTAAGTTTGTTATATTTTGTTTTAAATAAGGAAATTGTAATTCTTGTTTAGTCTTATTACTTTTAATTTTAAGATTTTAAGTTATTAAATTGGTCTGGAAAGTTCAAGGACACCACCGTATATTTTGGTAATCGCTGCGCTAGGCGGCGCGCGAGCAGAACAGCTGAGTGTGTGACGTCAGGGGTGACTGGCGAGTGACAGTCGCCTCGTAGGCCCGGGCGGGCGCGGACGTGAGTTAAACGCAGGTTGGCCATGGTGCTGGTTCCACGTCGAAGTGACTTGCCGGTCGAACATCAGAATACGAGTGTTTCTTTTTGAATATGAACGGGGTTCATATATATATAATTTAGAACGCATTGGTACGATGAAAAGCGAGGGGTTGGTGAGACGTGTGCTAATGTCGCGAGGATTTTCCAAGGATGAATTATGTGCGCCAAGACTCCAAGACGGTATGGCGAAGGATTCGTCATAGCCGTACAATCACCCGCAGCTAAGGTAACGTGTTATGGCAAGGGTTTGCCATTAAAAACACTCGTGAGCAAACGAGTGTATTTGGTGACCGAACATCACGACGTCAAAAAGCAAGTAAGTGCCAGCCGTGCCACCGCCCCGTTGACCCCTTTGACCCCTAGGGCGAAACTATAATTTGTGGATTTTTGGGAATTAAATTAACGGACCAATAACTTTGAAACTGGGATTTTACGTTCAGCCTGTTCATCCAATCCCTGCCAGACATGGAAGAAAAAAGGCGTCGACCGTTAGAAAATGACAACTGAGGAACGCTTGTTAAACCATAATTTGTAATTAGCTAAATTTTTGATATATTGATTTGGATGCTAATGTGTGCCAAATTTTTTGCTAGATTTCATTCTGTTAATTGGTATTTACAGTAGTGCTACGCCCGGTGCGTATCTAAATTTGTTATTGTATTAATATGTTCTTATATATTTTTAATGCCTTTTTGTTAATTACCTTTAATTTTTCGGAGCTCCGAAGTATATGATCAAATTATACTTTTTGGGCGAATTGTTAAAGTATTTTTATTTAGTTTTATTATATAGCATTTTTTTTAATAAGTAGTAATAGGGTATGTATTTTATGATGAAGGTGCCGATTTGTGATGAAACGATTTTATGGTATATTTATATATATACAGTAAACTCTCGATTATCCGTGTTAATTGGGACCTTCCGATGCCCGGATAATTGAATGCTAGGGCTGGGCGATTCCACAGATTTAATTTCGGTTCGATTCCGATTCAAATTACTGTAAAAATTGCAATTTCGATTTCGATTCGATTCTTTAATTCTAGAGCAAATGCATAAGGTAAACAACCTTTAAATGCACCTTTCACGTTTTCACTCATTTCTACAATCAGCACAGATTGTTTTCACACGAGAAACTCAACACGGTATTGGACGTGACAAAATAAAATAAACATGATGGATCATTTCTCATTTCCACAGTACTAACGCTCTTGCATTTTCCATTAATGTCGTCGGCATCTGTGATACTGCAGTGAAGGCATATATGTTAAGACAAAGAAAAAGAACACAACTACCACATGTGTAGCTATCAAACTTCCTCACTTAAAAAAAAACGTATAAAAGCGGAATCCAGAATCAAAACAAAGTGGTTATCACAGATATAGTGCAACAACTGCACAGCTTCGATGGAAGAATCAGACTTTTTTATGTCCAAGCCGTGGTACTGAAGTCTGCCACCATTAGCGCTCAAGTTGCAGACAATTCGGCAGCCATTTTGTGGAAGTGTTGCGTGCACGTCGGTATCATATCTATGAAGCTAAGGTAGTGTTTATTTACCGCTTTCGGTGATTGAGGTTATATTCACAGCCCAGAAATGAAACTTATTGGACGATTGGGTCGTGGACTTTTCAATTGCATAATTAATGTGTTTCCCGGCCGTTTGTAATAAAGATTTTTTTTTTCCCATTTTGAACAAAATGAGTGTTGTTATTTAGAGGATTGGAGGTAAATATTGCTTATGAATCATGAGTGTTTGGCAGAACCAAAGTTCGTAGATATGAAGAACGTCGCTAAATGGAATATTCGTTGAGGATTTACGTACATACAAAGTTTATATGCAATTTAACGGAATGTGTGGAAATTGTCACCATGCAAATGACCTAGACAAAGTTCGAATTTTTTGAATCTTAACTTTAAAGAAGAAACGATTTCGATTATTTACGGAATCGAATCGAAATCGTAATTTTCGATTAATCGCCCAGCCCTATTGAATGCCCATAAGAAAACCCGGATAATCCGTTTCACCACTTAAAAATGGTGTATTTACTGGCAAAAGAGTGTCTCTTCAGTAGAATTCTATGAGTACAAGCAAAGGCTTTGTATACCGTGTCCCAGCTTATTGGACCGTAAACAATACTGGCATTGTGTTGCCACCATCCTTCTCCTGTCCCCTTTATTGCAACAGGAGGGAGAGCGGTGGCAGTCCCAACTCAGCCTCTCCCTCCACCCTTCTAGCGACCTATTATCCGGGGTCACTACAAAATAAGTGTCTGAACCACAGCACAATATTATACACCTTTTTTCCCCCCTTCCAGCTATTGCATTTTATTTTTCTACCTCGCGCGGCAAGATATTGTTTCTTGTTAATTCCGCCTATTAAAATTAGGATGCACTTTACAGTCATAACTACGAGTATGGGATACTACAAGACCTTCGAAGTTACGAGAGTTTTGAAATGCACCGTCAGTTTGACTACGTAAATAATAATCCTAAACTAATCTAGTTATTACGAGTGCTTCCTTGTTGGCTCTTTCGAGAGAAAAAGTGATTTAAATGGCATCTTCAAACAAGGAACAATACCGTTAGTTGGAAGGGAAAAAAAGTTCATGCAGTAAACAAAAGGCTGCAAAGCGAGAGAGGGCCGTGGCTATGCTGGCGCGGGGGCTGTGGACCATGACTCGCGCACCTAGCTGTCCAGAAAGAATGATGGCTGTTGTTGGATGGGGGTTTTTGGGAGAGGAAGGGGTGTCTGGTGGCGAACAACATACTCCCTCTCTCTCTCTCTCTCTCTCTCTCTCTCTCTCTCTCGCTCGGCGTTTTCAAGAAGCCCTCCCCCTCCCATTGTGTTACTGGCTGCTCTTCGGCCGGTAGAGGGGAAATTCCTAAACCCCCCCCCCCCCCCCCCCCCCCCCGTGTGTGTACGTGTGTACGAGAGCCTTGTTGTTCCTTTTGTGCGTGTGTGAGACCTCGTTGCGTGCGTGTGTAGATGTTTTCATGCTTTTACATTTAGAAGGCCCTGCCACACTGTCTGATCTACTAGCAAACTGCAAAAGTTTTTCTTCACTTTTATTAATGTCTCGCACGGTTTGGATTGCAATTTCATATTCCTGTGCTAATTTCGCGCCAGTTTCTCCTTTTCTTAACCTGTCCACAACTTCTAACTTCTCTGCTATTGTCAGCACTTTACGTTTCCTTTTACCAGACATGATTACAAAAACAAATGTGCCTGGGAGAACTGATGTAAATAACTGCATGAAAAATGCCTCTTCCAGCCGTCAGGAGTGTGGGAAGGTAAAAGAGGTAGAGGGACTTTTTTTTTTTTTTTTTTTTTAGCGTGGCGGGGCGCTGTTGAAAAGAAAATGAAAAAGGGGGGGGGGGGGGGGGTGGAGTTGAGCCGGAAGCAGCAGTCGAGGCATTCCTTTTTGGTTTAAAGTGTGACAAATTGATGGGTGAAGGTGGCGGGGAAACGAGGGTCTGAAGGGTCAGCAGTATAAAAAAAAAAGCGCTGCGCAGTCGCGGCGTAGCTACACCCGTCATTTTTTTTACAACTTCATAAAAAAATCAAGCACGGATAACCCGAAAACCGGATAATCCAGGCCCGGATAATCGAGAGTTTACTGTATTTATTAAATGTTGCCATATACATTTTGCGTCTTTTTATCTTGCTGCCTCCTCTCACTGTTCGCAATCTTATTAGTATTTTTTAAGCCCGCCATTTGTTTGGGTTTTAATATTTTTTTGGGTTTACCTGCGCTCGCGGTACGGGGCAATATAGGAGTTTTACTGTGTCGCGGGTTGCGGAAGTTGTTTAGTTTGGCCGGGGTTAGGGCCAAACTTTACAGTACGAAGTGTGTGTTGACAATGCCGCAGGCGCTAGAATTTTATTTCATATTGCCTATTAACATTGTTGCCACGCACTAGATGCCTTAACATTCTTAATTTTCCCATACAAGTAAAAAACACCCGTGTGATATTAACAACGAAGCAATCAGTACCCTCATAAGAGTTCAATTAGTATTTAAATACTTTTTATCACTTTAAATCGCAAACCTTAACTATTTTTTTTTTTCCCTCTCTCTGTGTTCAATTTGTTTTTTTTTTCTGTAACTAGAATAATTTTTATTATTTTTAATTATTTTCATTTTTCGGACCATAAATAATTTTCCTCTCTCGTTACAATTCTGACAAGGACGTACTTGTACACGCGCACACGTGTGTGTGTGTGTGCGTGCGTGTGCGTGTGTCTGTAAAAATAAGCGAAATACCACTCACTGACTCACTCATCACTAGATCTCTAAAACTATACACCCGATTGACTTGAAATTTAGCATAGTTACTCATTTTGTGAAGCAGACGCTCACTAAGAACGTATTCTGCTGAAATCCGATCCCAAGGGGATTTTCGGGGGCGTAATATATCAAAATTTCCAGTTTTTGGTAGGAAATCACCATGGCAACGGCTGTTGCTTTGTTGATGCTTCATTCGTCTCTATGGCAACGACTATTTCATTGTTAGTGCAGTCCTCATCACCGTTGAAATTTCGCGAGTACTTTAAATATCAAAAATTGCCCTTTTTTTCAAGTATATATATTTTACAGACTTGAAACTTCACAGTAATGTTCCTTATGTTACACAGGATGACATTTTCTGAAAATTAGATCCCATGGTGGTTAAAACCAGGCAACAGTGGGTACTTTGTCTGCATGAGAACAGGATTTTGCATTGTTCAAGCCTTCTGCGTCTCCTTGGCAACGGGCATCGCGCGGCAGTGGCGTACCCACAAGGAGGGGGGGGGGGGGGGGGGGGCGCATGTATAATGAGCGGCGCAAGAGTGATCTGCCTGTAGACTGTCATAGCGAAGTACAGGTACATCAGTTGTACGTTGCGTGCACGAGTCGGGAAACCATCGGTGCTATTCATTTTCTCTCCGGTACATTATACAGCATTGTAATAAATTTTCACTGAATTGTTTTTTATTTACCATTACTGTAAATGGGAGATGTGGCTTAATTTTTTTTCCATTAGTATAGCCGTGCGAAGCCTGGTCGGGCAGCTAGTAATCAAATAAAATTGTGGAAATTTAGACACTAAGTTCTAGATCCCATGCGTATCCGCCTTTCCGTGGCCAACACTCAACAAATCATAGAAAGTTTAATACGCATATTTGATATAATCTCATTTAGTTGACATGTATGTGAGAAGATAAACTTACCTGCACAGCTTTGAGCCGGTCTCCTGGTAGAACTTCCTGATATCGCTCAGTGTGTCCAGATTGCGGTCCGGACACTTCTTCACGCATATCTTCATGGCGGCAGAAACGTGACCAACATCCATGAACAACAGATATCTGCAACAGCATTCACAATTTACAGTTACACACCAATACTAAATATTGTGGGCAAATCAAAGTTCACTCATATGAGGAGAATTCCATGTCAAATCAGCACAGTTTTAATTTTAAATTCAACCTCTCAGATTTCAATGATTTTTTTTTTGTTTAAAGTTACCTGTGTGACGGAAATGAAAAAATTAATTTGTTTGAGTTTTTTTGAGTGAGTGGGTTTTTTAAAAATTCATTTACCAAATTTGCAAAACAACAAAAATTTTGCATGCTTCTGATATATAAATACATTTCACATTTATTTTGAGAATGGTTTATATTAGAAAACTCAAATTGGTCATGTTTGTAAGCTTTTTTTTAATAGTATTCACTATGACATACAACTCAATTAAAAAATATTAAAATAATATGATGGCAATTTCCAAATTTGGATTTTTCAAAAAGTGACCCTATTTAAATTAACAAAAAATTTGCAAAAATTCGTATTTTGTCTGGGTAGGAGTAAGGAAGGAGGAGGGGGTAGGGGTACTTCTGTTTCTCACTGTCTGTCAATAATGAAGTAACGTAGTGTATACTGGAGTTGCAGGCACGAGTTCCAGTGCCTCCCGCCACTGCTGGGTCTGCATCAGCTTCGTGGCGATGCCTGCAGCCAGCCGGCGAACCTGCTCTTCCTTTGCAACTTGCCAAGCGACTCTCGACACGAGTCCATCAGTTTTTATTTCAACACTTCACCTATCTTCTAGAACATATTCTTTATCTGCTCTGAAGCATTGCTAAAAGTAATCCAAACTTAAAAATATCATGTTCACTGGCACGTTTTAATATTAGTTACGATATTTTTGAATAAGGAGATATTTTCTTTTCATAAACCATTTTTCATTTGAATTTGTACTCAAAAATGTTGTTTAAATTGGCAGAACAAACATACTTAGCCATTAAAAATTGGAAACATACCTAAGAGTTGACTTTCATTTCTTAATTATGTAAACATCCTCTATTTTCGCCTTTGGTAGATTTGCAACAAACTGATGTTACTTTGGGTAAGACTCTTCTTTTTTTCCCCTTTTTTTTGTGTACTACAGGTGATAAGCGACCCACTACAAGTCTTATGAAGAGTTGTTAAGCAGCATATCCAGTATACGTGGCATTCTAAATTAATTGGGAGAAAAATGCCTTCACCCTCTCAGCACACACAGAAGTTTTTACTATTTTTAATGATTACATGTATACTTATAATAAATGGCTTTTTTTGGAAGGCAACTGTTAAAAAGAAGAACAGTATTTATCTCAAAATTGAGTACTATTTTCTGCTCCTAGTCTTTGGCATATTAGATGTGAATTAACAACATTCTCCTGACTCCTGAGGTCTATTTCATGAACACTACAACTTATATGTTCACAAGTTACAAGTTACAAATTTAGAATTTACAAGAGTAAGATGTATTTCATTAATATTTGTTCAAACTTGGTATATTTGGTGAGGGTAAAAAACAAATTTCAAAATGTCAGTTGATATTATGTACAATTTGTTTTACACAGACAATAGAAGGCATACTAGAGACAAAGTAACTAAAATATTGTAAACAGCATTAAATAAAAATATAATTTTCTATTGGTGAAGTAATGTGAGAAAGTAACAAATCAAGAATTAATGGTAAAAATAAGGTTTATGATGCCTGATGACAGTCGCTACAGAATCACCATGAACCTGAGGCTACAGAAACAACATGAACGTGTCGCTACAGAAACAATATGAATGTGACGCTACAGAAACAACATGAAGGTGTCGCTACAGAAACAACATGATGGCGTCACTACAGAAACAATATTAATATGTCGCTACAGAAAAAAAACATGACAGTGCCGCTACAGAAACAACATGAATGTGCCAACAGCAAAGAGTTGCCCTGTATTACCTGAGCAATGCAAAACACAACAGAACATGTCGCTACAAAAACATTATTAACGTATTTCTACAGAAACATCATGAACACATTCACTACAGAAACATCATGAATGTGTTGCTACAGAAACAATATGAAAGTGTCGCTACAGAAACAACATGATTGTGTCGCTACAGAAACAATATTAATGTGTCGCTACAGAAAAAAAACATGACAGTGTTGCTACAGAAACAACATGAACATGTTGCTACAGAAAAATCATGAACGTGTCACTACAGAAACATTTCGAACGTGTTGCTACTTAAACAACATGAACGTGTTGCTACTTAAACAACATGAATGTCGCTACTTAAACAACATGAACTTTCGCTACAGAAACAACATGAATGTGTCACTACAGAAACAACATTAAGGTGGCGCTACAGAAACAACATGAACATACCAACAGCGAGGAGTTGTCCTGTATTTTCTGAGCAATGCAATACACAACTGCTTTGTATGGAGTGCCTTGTTTCTATTTGTTTATCCCTAAGCAAGTTTCTAATCCTTGTAGAGACCCTGGCTCCTACCCTCCCCACTGTTACTTAACATTTATTATTATTATGTTTTTATAATTAAAGATGATGCATGGTTAGGTTTTCTTGTGTTATGTAAATAATAGCTGTTTATCCTTTTTAGATGTACTTACCTGACTGTTAGCAAAGTGTTTTAAGGATTATATCTGACTTTAATTCGTGTTTTACAGTATTTCCGATGTTTTACGAGATTTTGAGTTATAAAGCTGTTCAATTTTTTTTTTACCTATTTTTTATCAGTTGGTTTAATTTTGTGTGTTTACTGTATTCATGTATATTTTAGGTATTTTCTGCCATATTTTGTTTATTTACTAATGCTTGTATACAGGAATGAATGGTTCTAGAATGGTCTAAACAATTTGGCTGATGTAATGATTTTGCCTGTTACGTAAGCATTAGGGTGAGACAGGTAGATTCGGTGCATGATGTGGCTCATGGATGATGGTCCATTTCCACCATGGTAAAGTGTTGTGTCACTGGGTAAGTTATTAAGTAAGATGCTCTGAGATTAGCTTACAATGCCAACTAGCTGCAGTCAAGAAGGATGTGGATGTTAGTCATTATTTGAACACGAGGGAGTAGGAGAGCCAAGTTAACATCTCTATGTAGAGGTGTTTCCTGCTTGTGTCCGGACCAGGCTGCTCAGCATTCAGTACGACCACAGGCGGCAGATAAGTGGCCGCATCGAGAATACGGTGGTCCCTCAGGCAAGCGCGGGAGTGTCATAACATGGTCCTTCACAAATAACAATTATTTTTTTTCCTTTTCCTTGTGTAAATGTTACTGTGTGATAAAATGGCAGCGATTTTCAGTCTTTGGTAAAGGAAAAAAATTGACAACATTATTCATGAATTATTTTATTTATGCCAGGATATCTTCACTTTATGCAGTTTTAACTGTGAGATGAACCTTTTCGAGAAATCAAATATTTTTTTTTCCAGCATTCAGCAAATTTCTTCAAGTGCTAAAACAATACCACAGAGTATTGAAACATCGCATATTTATGTTTTTACAACGGCTAAATTACAGTTTTAAGAACAACATTTTATGTTTGTTTACATTTTAATAATGTCTCTGGAGTGATATTTTATTGTTTCTTACATCTGTTTATTGTTTCAGATCCTGAGGACATTTATTTTTATTTTATACCATGGTGTTATGTATTTACGGAACATTTAGAGCTCCAATGGCATTTTTAATTGGCATGATGTGATTGGCTGCTGCTTCAGTGGCGTAGCATTCAAAACTTCAAACAATTTGATTGATTGAATCTTTTGAGGATCCGGCTCAAGGCATCACTGGAGAGTTGGGGTCCAGGCCTGGGACGTTCAAGCGTCACCTACGTCGGGTGGGGCTCTACCTGGCCCGATAGTTACTGTGGCACATCAATTAACGTGCAAAGGACATACTGTGGTGCTGCTTCAAGAATTTGTGTATTTGTGCAACGTGGTTGGCCTATGCTGTGTCCTTAAGGTGCCTGCCTAGCTGGAAGTGAATCCCCACATTTCGCTCGCTGGCCAGGTAGTCTGGGCAGCCCACAGTGGTCGAAGCTGGAACTAGTCTGTAGCTGTGGTCACACCGCGGGGTCACAGCCATCTCCCCCCTTCCAGGAAGTGTCACGGCCAGTAACAGGGTGTTTGTAAACCTCCCACTACTGCTGCTGCGTTCTTCAACCTGCAGGCCATTGCTCTCTCTCACTAGAGACGTATGCTACTCTCGAAAAAATCCTATACCTAAAGTAAGAAAAACCCTATACATATAACTATATATAAAAATTTGTATCCAAAGCATCATATATACAGTAAACTCTCGATTATCCGTGTTAATTGGGACCTTCCGATGCCCGGATAATTGAATGCCCATAAGAAACCCCGGATAATCCGTTTCACCACTTAAAAATGGTGTATTTACTGGCAAAAGAGTGTCTCTTCAGTAGAATTCTATGAGTACAAGCAAAGGCTTTGTATACCGTGTCCCAGCTTATTGGACCGTAAACAATACTGGCATTGTGTTGCCACCATCCTTCTCCTGTCCCCTTTATTGCAACAGGAGGGAGAGCGGTGGCAGTCCCAACTCAGCATCTCCCTCCACCCTTCTAACGACCTATTATCCGGGGTCACTACAAAATAAGTGTCTGAACCACAGCACAATATTATACACCTTTTTTCCCCCCTTCCAGCTATTGCATTTTATTTTTCTACCTCGCGCGGCAAGATATTGTTTCTTGTTAATTCCGCCTATTAAAATTAGGATGCACTTTACAGTCATAACTACGAGTATGGGATACTACGAGACCTTCGAAGTTACGAGAGTTTTGAAATGCACCGTCAGTTTGACTACGTAAATAATAATCCTAAACTAATCTAGTTATTACGAGTGCTTCCTTGTTGGCTCTTTCGTAAGAAAAAGTGATTTAAATGGCATCTTCAAACAAGGAACAATACCGTTAGTTGGAAGGGAAAAAAGGTTCATGCAGTAAACAAAAGGCTGCAAAGCGAGAGAGGGCCGTGGCTATGCTGGCGCGGGGGCTGTGGACCATGACTCGCGCACCTAGCTGTCCAGAAAGAATGATGGCTGTTGTTGGGTGGGGGTTTTTGGGAGAGGAAGGGGTGTCTGGTGGCGAACAACATACTCCCTCTCTCTCTCTCTCTCTCTCTCTCTCTCGCTCGGCGTTTTCAAGAAGCCCTCCCCCTCCCATTGTGTTACTGGCTGCTTCGGCCGGTAGAGGGGAAATTCCTAAACCACCCCCCCCCCCCCCCGTGTGTGTACGTGTGTACGAGAGCCTTGTTGTTCCTTTTGTGCGTGTGTGAGACCTCGTTGCGTGCGTGTGTAGATGTTTTCATGCTTTTACATTTAGAAGGCCCTGCCACACTGTCTGATCTACTAGCAAACTGCAAAAGTTTTTCTTCACTTTTATTAATGTCTCGCACGGTTTGGATTACAATTTCATATTCCTGTGCTAATTTCGCGCCAGTTTCTCCTTTTCTTAACCTGTCCACAACTTCTAACTTCTCTGCTATTGTCAGCACTTTACGTTTCCTTTTACCAGACATGATTACAAAAACAAATGTGCCTGGGAGAACTGATGTAAATAACTGCATGAAAAATGCCTCTTCCAGCCGTCAGGAGTGTGGGAAGGTAAAAGAGGTAGAGGGACTTTTTTTTTTTTTTTTTTTTTTTTTAGCGTGGCGGGGCGCTGTGAAAAGAACGCTTGAAAAGAAAATGAAAAAGGGGGGGGGGGGGGGGGTGGAGTTGAGCCGGAAGCAGCAGTCCAGGCATTCCTTTTTGGTTTAAAGTGTGACAAATTGATGGGTGAAGGTGGCGGGGAAACGAGGGTCTGAAGGGTCAGCAGTATAAAAAAAAAAAGCGCTGCGCAGTCGCGGCGTAGCTACACCCGTCATTTTTTTTACAACTTCATAAAAAAATCAAGCACGGATAACCCGAAAACCGGATAATCCAGGCCCGGATAATCGAGAGTTTACTGTATATTCAAATTTAAAAAAAAAATAGATCAAACATCTCCCCATTTTTAAACCAAAAATTTTGTCTTAATTAGAAAATTTACAAATACTTTGAAATGCTGGATACTGTATTTACTTAGGGTGTAATCAATTTGTTGTTCTGCATGCGTATTTTGGTCACCCATAGAAGTAACAGTTGGTCATATCAATAACTAGTTTAGGCCCTATTTTATAGATAGTATTTAGAAAGTTTTAGAATATGGGGTCACTAGGCTATATATAATTTACAATTATATTTCTCAGGTGCAATTTTCGAAGATCAATATCTGGTTTCGGGTTGTGCAGTGGATATCTCTCTCTTCCCTCGTTGGCGTCAGGGCAAGATGCTGCTGGTTATTCCAGCTGGCACGCCACTGAATGTGTGAGAGCGAGTGTGAGCTGGTTGCTATGAAACCAATACTGTATGTATTAGGTGTGTGATGTACCTCTGCATAAAGTTATTGGTCAGGTCCATAGAGTTCAATTTCCATTTAATAAAATACAAATGATTAAAAGATACTAAATTTATTCAATAATTAGCAATGACTATATGATTCTAACGTGGCTAGTGTAAAGACCATTTTCATGTATGTATATGTATTTAAAATAGGCCTTCACATAAGAGGACAACCCTAGATAAAGGAGATTTCAATTACCATCCTGATGGAAACCTGCACCTATGTTACTTTAATATCTGATAATGCAAGAGGGCACACAATAAAATGCCGGAACTAGCTGCGTGGAGTCGGGAACAAACTTATTGTATCTGTCGGACCTCCAGGTGGTACTCAGCTACACTGGAAACTGGATCGAGGATCGGCATCCCTCTAGTCCTGAAAGGTTTATAGGCGAATTGGATTTCACCACACGTCGAAAATATTCATTGTAGAGTACTGCAACCTTTGTCTTGAGGCACTATATGTACGAAAGCGACCGACGCGGAAGTGTCTCGCAAAGACGTCGTAATTCTCTATTTCTGACGTACAATGTCATGTCAAGACTTTCAGAAGATGGATCTGTATCAAATTAAATAGCGGTTGACCCACATCTTCGGCCGCTCGAGCGGGCAACCGAGGAATTGGCAAGCCCCAGCCCGGGCAACGTCTTCCCCAAGCAATGACCAAGGCTTCCCTCTAAGCCTTGTTTCTAAAAAAAAATGCTGTTGAATTTGGTTGTTCATAGCAACCAAGGAACTGAAAGGTTTTCTCAGTCATTCCTCAATGGCGAAGTAGTTGAAAGGTGAAAAGAGGAACGAGTAAAATATCAATGTGTGTGAGCAAAGATATGGCAAAATGAATAAAACTCCAAGGAATAATAATTCAGAAGATCATGAAACTAAATAGGTATTATAAAATGTAGTGTTGTGTTATATGACTGTCAAATGGTTGCCCTAATATACAAAAATTGTTACATTAAATATGATTTATCACAAAATGATGCAAATTAAATTAGAACAATAATACAAATAATAAAATAAAAACTGTAAGCCGTCTGACTGATTACAGCTGCAGAACTATGTGAGTAATCAGATGGTCCATACCAGCAGCATCTCAAGGTAGACCATCTTGAAAAGTCATTGGACTCTGCTGGTCAAAAATCTAGTGACACCACTACAATTTCGTGCTCATATCACATATTAAGTGGTTTTAGACTTGATTCCACATGTAATAGAAACTTCAACACACATTTTGACATTAATTATATGTGGTTATATCCACCGAAATACTAAAAAAAAAGTCACCTGAATTATAATATTGAGAAATACAGATCCACAAGTCTGTGGCATATAATTTGATTGTAATACTGGCCTGAACTTTGCCAGAGCTTTTGATAAAATTACACTGAAATACATTTTTATGACATTTTTAATATTTAATTTCTTTTTGAGAACTTTACCACAAAAAGGAATAAGCTTTATTTGTGCCCATCATACTAGCCACACTAGTCTGAGATTTTATTATTACATCTTTATTATTTTTACCAGGACAAAGGTGGAGTAGCTTTCTGATTTTAATATTTTTTAATAAATTTAAATAATTTACTGTTATGTCATATGTTGTTGATTTTTTACTCTTTCATTAATACCAGTAAAGTTCACTTTTTTTATTGATAAATTTAAATTATACATATTTGAATCAAAAGATTGTTTTCCTTGTCCAATGCCCAACGCATCACATTCATTTACGTGAAAAGTATGATAATAATAAGAGTAAAGCCAAAAACTGATATAAAAGAGTATACAAATACACCCGCCCTCAAAGTAACGCTTTTCAATTGCGCAGTTTTGAAGTAGTGACACCGAAAAATAAAGGCATGATTTGATGTAGCGCAGTCATAGATTCGAAGTAGCACTTTTTTCTTTTACGTGAATTTTTATTTCCGTGCGTGCACAATGACAACAGTACTTGTGTAACATTAAATAAAATGCAACAAATTAATAATGTGACGAATCAACAAACAATATTTTGCTCTTTCCTTGAAAGCTACTGGCTTCCTTCATTGAGAGTTTATTTTTGATGACAGCCCGAGTGTTCAGCCCTCCTGTATGTCAGCACCTCTGGCTAGTTTACCTCAGGCCTAGTAGGCAATCATGCCAGACACACATTTAGTAAACAACACAGTCTTTCTAATAATGGAAAACATTTAGCTTATGATACCAAACCCTAGTATGTAAACAAGGTCTATGAATTTTTATAAATTAAATTTTAGGTTTTTTTAATCTTAAAATAGTACTCAACATTTCTGTAAGTGTATTTTAAATGTATTTAGACATACATTAGTATTGTTAATCAAATTTAACGGGAGTAGTGTCTTAATTAAAATGTTTGTCAGCAAGCACACTTAAATCATTCAAAAATGAATATTTACATACTCTCTTGTAGAAAAAATGTATTTGATTAGCGCTGTGTTTTCCTGGGACGAATTAGGGCGTTACATCGAGGGGCGGGTGTAAAAGCAAACGTAGAAACGAATATTGAATGTTGCTAAAATTAAAGTTCACATGTTTCTCTACAGAGGGTGCCCAACACTAAGTTTTTTTATGTGTTTTACAACAGTTGGTCTCGCACAGTTAAGACCATGTTAAATACGACGTTGGCAACAGTCGGACCAAATAGAGCTAGCCAGAGGTCTGGACTGTTACATTCTTTGTAAGAACTACTCCACTTTAAATGAACACATCCTGAAATGTACATTGTATTTATTTATTTGTTTAAATTTTGTTCCATTCCCACCAACAGTCCATGGACTTTAGCGGTGGGCACAACAAATACAAAATACACATGCAAATACCGTATTGGTCCGAACATAGGCCGACCTTTTTTGCCAGTTTTGTTAACCTTGAAATCTAGAGTCGGCCTATAATGGGGCACTAGCCAAAATAGTATAATTAAACACATACATTTCAAGGAGAACACTTATGGCATAAAAATGTAATCAGATATACAATTCATTGACCTAAAATTACGCCGTACTTACGTGGAATTAGTAATTTTTCCAACTTAGAAATTTAGTAAACACACTTAACCTCAATAACGTATCATACTTTAAGTACACAGATGTGGTCACTTGTAGCACATATCTTTTAAAATCTCGGTCTGGTTATTTTTTAACTGTATTTAACAGGCTGCAGTAATTTTATTTGCTTAGTAAAAACAGCAATTTTTCCGTAAGGTTATTTACCGTAGTATGCTTTATTTATTCTTCTACCACAGGAAAATCAAAATGGCACCAGTGTTGGCAACTTGTAGTTGCGACACGAATAAACAAATTCCGGTACATACCAACAGTAACAAGAACAATAAAACCTATTTGCAATATTGGCTTATTTATGGTTGATTCATACACGTTTTACATGAAACCATTTTGGGTTTTTACGTCAAAATTAAACGTACCGGTAAATGTTTTTACGTCACAATTTCTATGAACTTAGAAAATTTAGCCATTGCCGTAGGGAAGCCTAAGATGTACATCAAGCTGTCCCTGCCCGAACACACCCGAATATTCACCTTCGGCCAACCTCGGGTTTATTTATATATATTTATATTTCTCTGTTTATTTTAATGTAGCTATACTAACCTAACTAACCATCCATATAGTGTTTTAAAGTGTTTTAATCTAGCTAACCTAACCGACCACTTTTAATATTTGAATTCATTTTTCCTGCGCAAAAATAAAACAAATCCCGAGGTTGGCAGAAGGTGAATATTTGGGCGTGTTCGGGCAGGGACAGAACTTGATGTACATCTTAGGCTTCTCATTACGGTATAAAATGTTGGCACCACTACAAAAGAATGTGAACATAAAAAGAAACACAGCTTATATATATTTATATATTTCGGCAAGTGAGAATAACACATTTTGTCAGTTCAATAAATACTAACTTAGTTGAAGTGTTACTGTGGTAGTATGCTGCTGATAATCATTTTAGTTAGCTAAAATTTATTTTTCCCTGATTTTGAGTGTGCTGTAGAAGGGGTCGGCCTATTTTCGGACCAATACAGTACACAAAATAACAATAAATAACAAGCAACTAAGGACAAGACACGCAAATGAACAGACAGCACAAGGAAAAATATAAAATGTAATATAATATATAGTAATAAGTAGTAACATTGCAAGCAGCAAGACGTAAATTTAATAGAGTACAATAATGTTAACTTGAAGGTAAAAAAATACTAAATATAAATATTTTTACGATCAAAATTCATATTAAATTTATTATAATTTGAAATAAGTCTATAAATAATATTATTTTTAACTGCACACAAGGCTGATTAAAGGCAACTATTAAATTGGAGCACTCTAAGGCCACTATTATCCCAAATATATTTGCAATTGATTTTTCAATTATTATAAAAATCATATACAAAAAGTTGATCTAATTAAGCTCTATGATCTGAAAGGGATGTTAAGGTGGGTGGAGGGAAATTCTTTAAAGTTATTAATTTTACAATTTTGGTTTGTATGTCATGTGTTAATGCTATTCCATATAAATGAACGGTATTCTAATTTAGATCTGATTAAGGCCAAATAAAGTGAGAGAATTCAGTCAGTATTAGCAGCATGAAATGTGATGTACTTAATGAGGACCAATGTTCTTCGGGAACCGGAAATTAAATATTCCACATGCTGTTGAAAGTATAATTGGATGGTGTTATGCAGAAAGGAACCAGTCCACAAAAATGGAAAAAATGAGTTTATGGTGTAACCACATTATACACATCCATTTCTGTCTTTTTCATAATAGAACCAGTCCACAATGTTGATTGGTGCCACCAAAACAAAGGATGTTTTAAATCCCAAATCCAAAAATAGTGTACTTCAATTTTGCTGGATGGAACCAGTCCTCAAGTTCCATTCTGTAAAATATTACAAATGTGACACATATTTTTCTATTTGGAACCAGTCCACACAGAGTTCACTCTGCAAAACAGAGATGGTGCTGTTTGTATTATCTAGACGGAACCAGTCCACACAGGTTCCTTCCTGCAAAACAGAATTTGTGCTATTGAGTGCATTGGTCTGGCCACAGAATGTCATTCTGCTAACAAAACGGTAAGTTGTGTTGCGGAAACTTGTTTATCTCTATTACAAAATGTTTCTTTTAGTAAGATCAGAATGAAAAGATTGTTTTGTTTATTAGGCGGGTTGATGTTAACATCGAATAACATGTATTGTTTTTAGTGCTTGAAAAATGTCTCGTCACCGTACTTTGAAAATACTTCATTTGGCACAATCATTACAAGGTAAGTTAGTAGCAAATATATAGAATATAATATATATAGAATAAAATTTCTTATAAAATTATAATATTTAATTTGATAGTTGATGTATTAAATGTAGCTATTTTAATTCTATTAACTTAATTGGTGGAGTTTTAATAAGGAAAACATTATACTTGTGTAGTAATATTGTGAAAAGAAATGTGAAAAAATGTTTAGGTGAGCAAGGAAGGAGTATCAACCTAGAAGCAAATACATCGCCATCGTCTTTAGATTTGTCAAAAAGTCATGAAGAAAAAGCTGATTGTGTAGAAAATATTGTGTACAACAGTTGTGAGGAGGTACTCAATTCGACTGATGGCTCCAAATCCAGTGGAATTCAGGTAGGCCTAATAGTATCACTTAAGTTATTTATTTATTTTATTTTGTTCTGCTGAACATAATTAATCAATCTATTGTTCCTTTTATGTATAGACTGCCAGCATACCTACAGGAAGTGACCTTCCATGTGGCGCAAATAATAGTCAGGACCAACAACAACTACTGGAACTTGCCATGGAGTTAGAAGTAGAACAATGCTCAGCTGCACAGCAACCATTGTATATATTTGAACTTCCTGCTGATGATCCACTTCTTCAAGGATCTACAAACACTGGTCATGAGAAGAAAATTGCTGACCAAGAGACAGAAAGAAATTGTGACATTCAACACGAAATTTTGTTGGAGGTGGATTTAGAACAACATGTAAATACTCTGCAGCCACTTCATGAGTTTGATGTTTCTTTATTCCACGAGTCAGGAAATGAAAAGCCTGCATTACAACAGAGTATAGAGTGTGATACACCTCAGGATGAAGATGTTGATGAACGTGTTGGCATTGAAGAGGAAAATGATGGTGTCGAGAAAGGAAAAGGAAGAAACAAAAAGGGAAGAAAACGGAAACATGCTCAGCAGAACAGAAGTGATTGTAAGAAAAAGCGGGACAGTAATGAAACCTACATAAATAGTAAAGGAACAGAAGTAGCACCAAGTGTATTTGAAGATTATGACTGTCAATGCACAAACAAATGTTCGTCAATAGTTGCTGTAACAAAAAGAAAACATTTGTTTAATGAATTTTATAGATTGGGGTCATACAACAATCAAACGACTTTCATAACATCTCTTGTCTCAGAAGCACCAAAAAAGAGACACTACAGAGCAGATACAGAAAAAGTACAGTTTTCTAGAATATATAACTTGGACGGTCAAAGAGTGTGCAGAGAAATGTTTTGCAAAACATTAGGTATCTCAACAAAATGTGTAAATACAGCACTGAAAAAACTACGGAATAACCAGTTGCTGGACAAAAGAGGTCAAGTACAAGGTGGAAAAAATGAAGTCTGCGCTGAACGTGTGAAAGTAGTGATTGACCATATCAAGAAAGTGCCCAAATATACATCACACTATACAAGAGAAGAAAACAGTACATCTGAATTCTTACCATTGGGCATGACCATATCTAAGATGTATGAACAATATAAAACAGAAACTCCAAATACTGTGAGCTACTCTAAGTACAAGGATGTGTTTTATAAGAACTTCAATATTAAGACCAAAACTCTGAAGAAGGATACATGCAACAAATGTGATTCTTTATGTTCTCAGATAAAGAATGAAAATGACCAATGTCAGAAAGAAAGGCTCCAGGAGGAACACAAAACACATTTGTCATTAGCAAATATTGCCAGACAACAGATGAATGAAGATTTGCTTAGAGCAAAGAATGAAGAAAACATTGAATGCTGTACTTTTGACCTTGAAAAAACTTTACCATTGCCTCGCCTGCAAACAAAGATTGTCTTTTACAAACGACAGCTGTGGGTGTACAATGCAGGAGTACACAGCGGCAAAACCGACGATGGCTTCTGCTATGTATGGATGGAAAATGAAGCTGGAAGAGGTGCGCAAGAAGTGGGTTCTTGTCTATTAAGACATCTCAAAGAAAATTTGACAGACAACATAACTGAACTGATACTATGGTCGGACTCATGTGGTGGCCAAAACAGAAATATAAAACTGATATTGATGTTGAAATGTTTCTTAGGGTCTTCCGAAGCACTGAACTTGCGTTAAATCACTCTTAGATTTCTAGTATCTGGCCACAGTTTCCTGCCGAATGACACAGATTTTTCCCACATTGAGCGATCATTGAAGCACCATCAAAGACTCTACAGCTGTTCAGACTACATTGACGTCATGAAAGCAGCTAAGAAGAAAAAACCACTAAAAGTAACAAAAATGGCAAGTAAAGATTTTGTTGGGACAGCAGCTGTTGAGAAACTCATAACTAACAGAAAAGTTTCTGTAACACATGACAAAGTGAATTGGTTCTTTGCAAGAGAAATAGTGATCAGAAGAGACGAACCATTTCTTTTCCATATGAAATATGAACTAGGTTCGGAAAGAGAGTACGAGGTTGACATTTCTAAGAAAAGACCAGGAAGACCGATGGAATGTGGCTCTTCCCTAACATATGATCGGCTTGTTCCTTTGTGGGAAAACGGGAAAACCATAAATCCTGCAAAAATACGAGACCTGAAGAGCCTAATGCAACTTGTACCGCCATGCTATCAGGGGTTTTATAAACATCTGAGAGCATCTGCTACAGAAAAAAATGAAGATGTCAATGGTTTAAATCAAGACCTTGACTTCGAAGTAGATGATGAATAAACACTTAATATGTTGTTGCAGAGCTGGTTCGCAATACAAGTTCAGGATTTTGATGTACAAGGTATTTTTAATCTCACCAGCATTTTAAATTTGATTTCTAAAATGCCCTAAAATATTTTTCATGTTAATGCTATAAAAGATTATAATAGTTTCTATTTTAAATGTCATAATGACATTCTCATGTGTAGTGATGCTTATGACGGATAATGCGCAAAAGTGTAACACTGATATTGTTTTCGCATTATCAACATTATTGGTTGTAACACTAGTTTATAATGAATTATTGTCATACTATTTTGTTTAATGTATAGTGAAATTTTGAATATTAAAGTAATTTATGTAGAATGTTGTGCATTAGTAGTTTAAAGACAAAACATTAAAATTCCTTCGAGCCTGATAACAACAATATTGCATAAGAAAAATACAGAACACATGTTTCCTTTCTGCAAAATTCAGATGTTGTAAAAACCTATTTCTGCAGAAAAGAACCAATCAACAAATTACACTATTTTTAACTGATAATGAAATTAAATGTGGTTACGATGTATGAGATAAGATAGCCTGTTTTAATCTTTGTTTGAAAACACTATAACAATGATCTATGTTATGTGTGAATTAAAGTAAACCTCGAACTTTGGGCCTGTTTTTCTCAGTTTGGTTTCAGTGTTGATTGGTTCCTTTCTGCATAACACCATCCAATTTAGAGTCTAAAGTTCATATTACTTAATTCTTTGCTTGTAATTTCTTTCCCACAAAGCCTTGACATGCCTCAAGGCCTTCTTTTGAATCAATAAACACAGCTAGCATAATATATATTTACCACACAAAAAAAAAATCTTAATGAGAATTTATGTTCAACAAAAAAGTTTCCCAAATCAACTACCGAGTGAAACATAATGCAGGACCACAACTTACGGTTTGTCAATGGTGTTAACGCCAGAGAGATTGTCGCCTTCTCTTTTCTCGTTGTAATTGGTCCCACACGTGTTTCCAAAACTATCGTAGCCATTGATGAGTCGTAGTGGGTTGCCGTATACGATCGCAAAGGCTGCAATAACTATCTGTAGCAAATACACATATCAATCATTAGTTTTACTGCAGTGCCTTAAGGTAAAAAAAATTAACAGATCAGCTGCTATTTCAGTAGCATGCAGGTAAATATATAGGCTACATAAGTAATAGGTTTCTATCTACTGTTTATTTACAGCACAATATTAAATGAATAATTTCTTAAATATAATTATATTTATCCTAATTATTAATTATCTGAAGATAAATATTAAATGTATTGAAAAATTATATTATTTTATATTCAATATTTTTTGTAAGGTTTGTGTACATGCAGTGCATTCCATCTGGAAACTCTTAGATGGCAGTACAAGGTAAAAAATATGCACTGTTGCCAAATTGATATTGCATGGTGACGTTTACATTGCAGAGTGCATGTGTTTTAAATTTTTTAAAAACATTTAAAATAGTTATAATATTTAACAAGTTGAATAATAATTGTGCTTAAAACTAGGTACACAAATTATTACACATACATTCCTTAGTCATACATAACTATAAAAACCCATTAACATGACTTGCAATATAATTTTTTGATAAATATTACTAATGGGGAATTCATCAAAATTATTTTGAAAATAAATAAATTGTGTCCAATAATTTCAATTTCAAAGGAACATGCTAGCTATAACAAGATCAAATCTGGAGTAGTCTCTCTCTATTCATTTAAGTTACAATTATGATAAAAATTGGATCACTATTATCGAATAAAAGTGTGCATGCAGATTATACAGTTCCATAATTAACTTCTACTTCATTTTTATTTTCATTTCTGTTTCAGTTTACTTTTGATATGACTCAAGCAGCGTCTGGCAGGGCTCGAACAATGTGCACACACAGCCCCTGGTTGTCAGGCGCCAGGCGGTACACGCAGGAGGCCACGCCATGGATATTATCAAACATGGGCTCATTTAATGGGTGGAAGGAGAACATATTCCATTAGTCATTCTGAAGTGCAGAGTCCACCCTTTTTCAAGTATGTGTGTGAGTGTCAGATTTCTCTGAGAGAACTGTTAGAACTCATGAACTCATTTGCTAATCTTAATATGTTATACCTAAGTTATCTTAAAGGAAGTTACTCAACATTGCTTTTAAAATATCATAATCGCAAAACTGCTAGTACAAGTTAATCTTGAAAACTTAAAAAGAGGTAGCAATGAAGTACTTTTCAAGATTTTATTTACGATCGCAAAAGAAAGTGATAAGAGGCACCGAGTAGGTGATGCCGCTGCTACGATGGTTGTCGAGGCATTGTGTTCAACTGCCATTACTGTATCGGGTGTCTTGCAGTGGTCACTTTGGTCTATTACTTATCGACATCATCCATGACGTTCCTGTATGAACCTAAACCTACGACTAACAGGACTAACAGTGAATAACGAAAGCACAAGGAAATCTTCTATTGCGATGGCTGTGATGATATACTCTTGGAATATGACACATACATGTCCCTTCACAAGAGGACGCACATTACAAAGATACTGTGGTGGCTTCTGTCACTAACCGCTCAAACCCAGACCGCTACAGCCCGCAATATCTGATTCGATCCCAGCCGTATGTGCGTGCCAGCCGTGCGACAGTAGGACGCTGGACTCTCGTTCAGGTTGGAATCTCGGACCATCACCGGCGCGAGGGATCATGGTGTCAGCACGTATCGACTACCTGGTGGTTTGCAGTCTGCTAACACTGTGTTGCCACATGCACTTCTAAAGCAACGCCCATTGCTCGAATGGCAAAGTGACATAGTTGTTATGATCAAATAAGTGTTCTGATAGTAACTGCACAGCTTTTAACACAACTGCAATAGCTGGCTCCATTTTAGCGGACATGGGACGAACACAACTAGCTCAAATATATGGTCACCTTAGCTTTCATGTAACTTAAAGACATAATGTTCAGTTGGTTTGAATAAAATAACATAGGATAAATGACAAGGAATTGCGAAAGACATCCCATCAGTTGCTGCATCATGCCATGAAATGGATGACACTGAGTGACTGTACTCTTTATTGCTATTTTAAGCTGGCCTAAGTGGAACCGGGAGCAAATGCAGTTCTCTTTCAGAAGTTATACGTTGTCTACTTCACGTAGCCTACCGACACACGCTTTTCCGTTAAAATTATTACAAAGCATTTAATGAATATTATTTAAATTAGTGTTTTATGATGAGATAAGTTTCATTACCCCTACAACATAATACACTGAAAATTTATAAAAACAATATTACATTAATAAAAACAAGTTAGTTGCAAGTATAGACAACTGGTAACTTGGAAAAAATATAAATATTCAGGGAATACCAGGAATAGTGAGACAAATCTTTAAACATTTCTGCTATTTCTTGCTAAGCCGAAGGTCGTGAAAAGGGAATATGCCTCATGCATTGATATAATAGTATATTCACTATAATTCCAAGTTTTGAAACTTAGCACACTGGCCTAAAGGAACTATACTTAAGTCCTGATAAATTAGAGGTGAGCTCTAACAGCAGTGACAGAAAACATGTTTTTTTTTTTCCCCACACCCAGCAAAACTTTCTTCGAGTGTCCTATGTATTGTTATGAGCGGTGCCAGGCTCGGAGCTGGCCAGCGGCCCTGCACGTCCCTGACGCAAGGCACGTCACGCGCGCCTGGCCGGACTACAAGGGTCGTCGCTACCTCTCCTCACACAGCATCCTCCTCTGCACGGCCACTGACGTAAGGCATGTCACGCGCGCCTGGCCGGACTACAAGGGTGGTCGCTACCCCCTCTCCTCACACAGCATCCTCCTCTGCACGGCCACTGGCGTAAGGCACGTCACGCGCGCCTGGCCGGACTACAAGGGTCGTCGCTACCCCCTCTCCTCACACAGCATCCTCCTCTGCACGGCCACTAGCGTAAGGCACGTCACGCGCGCCTGGCCGGACTACAAGGGTCGTCGCTACCCCCTCTCCTCACACAGCATCCTCCTCTGCACGGCCACTGGCGTAAGGCACGTCACGTGCGCCTGGCCGGACTACAAGGGTGGTCGCAACCCGCTCTCCTCATACAGCATCCTCCTCTGCACGGCCACTGGCGTAAGGCACGTCACGCGCGCCTGGCCGGACTACAAGGGTCGTCGCTACCCCCTCTCCTCACACAGCATCCTCCTCTGCACGGCCACTGGCGTAAGGCACGTCACGCGCGCCTGGCCGGACTACAAGGGTCGTCGCTACCCCCTCTCCTCACACAGCATCCTCCTCTGCACGGCCACTAGCGTAAGGCACGTCACGCGCGCCTGGCCGGACTACAAGGGTCGTCGCTACCCCCTCTCCTCACACAGCATCCTCCTCTGCACGGCCACTGGCGTAAGGCACGTCACGTGCGCCTGGCCGGACTACAAGGGTGGTCGCAACCCGCTCTCCTCATACAGCATCCTCCTCTGCACGGCCACTGGCGTAAGGCACGTCACGCACGCCTGGCCGGACTACAAGGGTCGTCGCTACCCCCCTCTCCTCACACAGCATCCTCCTCTGCACGGCCACTGGCGTAAGGCACGTCACGCGCGCCTGGCCGGACTACAAGGGTGGTCGCAACCCGCTCTCCTCATACAGCATCCTCCTCTGCACGGCCACTGGCGTAAGGCACGTCACGCGCGCCTGGCCGGACTACAAGGGTCGTCGCTACCCCCTCTCCTCACACAGCATCCTCCTCTGCACGACCACTGGCGTAAGGCACGTCACGCGCCTGGCCGGACTACAAGGGTCGTCGCTACCCCCTCTCCTCACACAGCATCCTCCTCTTCACGGTTACAGGGCGTCTACTGAGTTACAAAAATTAAAAATTAGTGACTTTTTCTTGACAATTTCTACTGAAGTGTGACCACGAATAAAACATGTTAACATTTGTTGGCAAACATTTTCAGCACATTATATCATAGAAAATATTACAATTCCATTCCGTAGCACTTTAACCTCTTCGACAATGATTTCAGTTGGAAAATAAAATGTGGCGGCAATTTAGGGATTTCGTGTTTTGTAATTTGTAAACATAGTCGTTAACAAAACCAAAACACGAAAATACATCACACATTTTGTGCACAAATTTTTGGCTTTCTTTTATCTTAGCCAAACATAAATTTACATTTCGTACACACAAGCAAGCAGTAAACATACAAACTCAACGCTATAAGTTTGATTATGATCACTCGCCATTTGGCTAACAATTTTTCGATATGGACGTGGGTCACGCGCATTGACGCCTTGACAGCTACAATCAATTATGTGTGATCGTTGTGTGCTCTGTAGAGTAAGAATGAAACTGACTACGCCGTGGCCGCCACGGAACGAATACCACCCTTTTTTTAAGCGTGTAAGGTACAAGAATTGATTAAATTACATTTTCACAGCATTCTTATGGACTTTTTTTTTTAAATAAAGAAGAGCAAATCGCTATTATTAATTTTTCTCTGCATTCTATGTGAAAATTATGACGTTGCACGTAGGAGAATAGAAGCAGTAAACAACATTTTGAAAGGGATTTTAACGCAAACGTCTTATGGCGAAAATGGCGGGACTGGCCTAGTTAAACACGGGAAAATGTATTGTGTGGGAACATCTCAAGCAATGATTTTCCCGAAAATGCAAGCTGCCAAAAGCACAAAAAATATGGTATAAAAAAGATCAGTGCACAAGAAATAATACACATTAGCCTTGTAATTAATTTTTCGTGACTTTTACCAAAATATACTTAAAAATGGTGACTTTTTCGGGACTTTCGTGACCTAGTACACACCCTGGGTGATCTATCGCTGAGCGGCCTTGGGAATTCCGCTGGCCGCCGCGTGGAGTAGTGACCATAAACACTCGATGTTCTGGGCGTCGGGTCGGCCTGGGATGACGTGACTCGTCACAGCTACTCTCGTGTTCTGAACCCCGGCTGATCAAACAACCGTGCACTCGCTTCTGTCCGTCATACCACCTCACCGTTGTCGAGGTACTCAAGCCGTGACATCGACCTCTGCGGAGTTCCGGAGTCCCATGACAGGAGCTGCGAGAGTTTCTACGAGTGCTGTGTGACTGCCGGGTTCCGAGGGAGTCCCGCGAGCGAAGGGCAGTGCGACCTCGGCAAAGAGGGTGAGAGACTGTGAGGACAGGCGCGAGGTGTTGAGCCTGGCTCCAGTGAGGAGTGCGGACTGTGGACTGGACAGGCATTCAGTGACTTGAGAACAAACAATTTGAAGTGCCAGTGATTTGTGATCAAACATTTTTAAGTATAATTATTTATTATTAATGTAAATTAGTAATCAATAAAACTGCAACTGGAAAACTTAACTGGGCTATACCTTATGAACCCAGTTCTCCCCACATTATAAATCATAACAGTATGTAAGTCAGACCACATTGTACGGCAACATGCACATAGAAGTTGCAATTTGATTTAGTCATTGATATGTATGTAGTTAACTTTTATTGTATACATTTCATTTCTGAGCAGTAAGTTTTTGTTCTCTTTGCTAAATTACTCTGAGCACTATTGCAAAGACAAACTATGTATAAAAGCTACAAAACATAAAAACTATATATGAATGTTAAATGTATTATTGTTTATCAATAATTTTATTTGGGAGAATAAAAGAAATGTTATATTTCAGTTAAGAGTGCAGTGTAATTGCTTTGATCAGATTGTCCTAACAACCAACTTAAGATTTTATTTTGGCATATTTTTTATGTAATGTAATTTAATTATTGTAAATTTTTGGTAATTTATAATGAAGTTTCTTATGGCTAGCTAGTTGGAATAAAGTATGTTTCTGGACCTGCTGAAGTGTGTCTTAGAACAGTGGTGCCCAAACTTTTGTGGTTCATCTCCCCTTTCTGGAGGTCGACTAACACCTATCGCCCCCCCCCCCCCCCCCCTTTTTTTTTAAATTTCTTTGTATGCCTAATTTTAATTTGAGGTAAACTGTAAAAATTAAAAAAAAGTTTTATTTATTTAAACATTTCAACAATTTTATTATCGTATATAAAAAACAACCAAAGCAGTTTTATCCGGTAACTCTTAAATAAAATATTTAAAAAATTAAAATGTACATTTTATACAGATTTATTTTTAAGAACAAAGAACTAAGATCATTGACATACATTAAAAAAAAAAAAAACAGGAGTACCTACATGTTTTCATTTTTAAATTGGAATCTGGAAAAATTAAGAAAGTTGACAGTTAAAATTTGAAAAAATTATTCAAATAACTTTATTAACACTAGAAACAGCTGTAGCAATCATTCACAGTTAATTGAAAGTTTGAAAACTTTGTTATTGTTTTATTTTACCTTTTCAATGGCTGCCTTGTGCTTGGTGGATTTCAGTTAAAGCTTGAATATCCGGCTTTATGTTCGTCAAGTTCAGACACAAGTCTCCTTTTAGGCAAATGTCCAACTTATTTCTTTGTTTTGTGAGGAGCTGAACTTCTTTTTCAACTAAATATGTTGACAGGAACGAGATGAGAAGTGGTTCAGTTTTTCCCCACAGTTGTGGATAAGTGTCTGTAAGCTTCACCCATGCTAACTCGTAACCGCTCTGCTTGAAAATGATTTTCGCCTCACAGTCATACTTCAGATCTAGAAACTCCGTCTGCAAAGAGTTATCAAGCTTATCCACAGGATCAAACGAGAATGGATCTAGAATCCAATCCATAATTTGTAACTGGATCAAATCTTCAAATCTTGATTCCATGTCAGTTTTTAGCTGGTCAAGGTGATCAGTAAAAATTAGGATTTTGTATTCTGGGAGTTCAGGAATCTCATTATCTGACACAGAACACTTTTTAAGGGTCGAAAACTGAATCAGCTCTTTACGGCCAATATTTACCTTGTGAATATCAAACTTGGCGATGAATGATGAAATAAATCCTTTGGCCTTGATAAGGTTCATCTTGTTTTCTTGAAGCCTTATATTGACTTTGTTCATTTTTTCAAAAATATCTGTAAGGTACGCAAGTTCAAACATGTGTTGCTTCAAATTCTCACTTAAAACAGGATCAGACGTGTCAAGAAACTCGGTAACCGTGTCAAATAATTCTAAGAAACGGCGGAAAAAGTTTCCTTTGGAAAGCCACCTCACGGCCGTATGTAGAAGCAAGCGTTTGAATTCCTCATCATTTTCATGGCAAAGTTGTCGGAACAAACGGTCATTGAGGGGATTAGCTTTGATCTTGACACCAGCAATAACCAGTTGTAGGGTTTCATGCAGGACACCACTCAATTTTTTCGCAGCTAAGTGTTGACGATGAATGACACAGTGAATAGTGATGACCTCTGGCACTTCTTTCTTAAGGTGGGCTAGAAACCCAGCATGACGCCTGACATGGCAGGAGCACCGTCTGTTGCGCAAGAACTGACGTTTTTTAGAGGAATCTCTTTTTCCTCAAAATAACCTTGCACCGCTTTAAAAATCGACGATCCCTTCGTATCATTTTCAAATTTCTAGCAAACAACATTTCCTCGGTAATTTACTTTTGTTCATTGATAAACCTCACATAAGCTAATAAAATTGCTTTGCTATCAATCACAGTTTATTCATCAATCTGCAATGCAAACTTACTTTTTTCAACAAATTGGTGAGTTTGGATTCAAGGTCCGTGGCCATTTCGTCAATTCGCCTGGAAACAGTATTGTTGCTCAAAGGAACCAATTGACTTATCTTATTACTAGGGCCCTCGCCTAATATGATTTCAATAATTTTTTTGGTAGCAGGTAAAACAAGAGTCTCGCCAATTGTGTGAGGTTTATCACATTTAGTGATCAATAAAGACACCTCGTAAGAAGCAAGAAGACCTTTGTCAAGATCAGTTGCTCGTTTTTTAAATAATTCACTCACATTAGTCCGTTTATCAGCTTTAGCTTTGAGGTGTTGAAAATAACTAAGTTCTTTACCCACTTTATTACTGTGTACTCTTGATAAATGATCTTTCATTCGCGAAGGCTTCATGGCTTCATTACTAGTAAATGTTTTATCACACAAAAGACAAAGTGGAAACTGCACATTTTGCGGTGACGCGATAAAACCGAATTTTAAATACTCAGCTGAGTATTGACGACACTTCTTTTTTGATTCCATTGTGCATGAACTTCTACACTTCAAAACAAACGCACAAAAGCAGAAAAGACACGTACAAAAACTGATGGTGAAGACTGAAGATGAATGTAGGTCAATGGCAAGTGGAGGGGGAGGGGGAGGGGGTTCAGTCACCAGGCGGCCGTGCTGAGCAACAACAGGTGGGTGACTGTGGAGAGGGGTGAGTGCAGTCAACTCGCCGGCTAACAATAGCTAGTGACTCATGCTATATGGCAACTTGTACTGTACAGTATTATTTTAATTTTTTCCCCTTTGAATACTCATCGCCCCCAAATCGCCCCCCACTTATTTATTGCCTCCCTGATAACCCAAATCGCCCACTTGTGGGCGATCGCTCCCAGGTTGGGAACCACTGTCTTAGAATATGTCAATTGTGATCAACGATGGCTGAAATACCATGAAATAAAGACAGGAAGTGGAAATTAAGGTTTGAATAGATACTCAGCTGAAATGAAGTTTAACTTTAGTGATGGAACTAAATGTTCTAATGCACTGATAGTAAATTTTGAAATGATTATGAGTAGGAAATATTAGTAATATACTTTTGATTTTGTTGCTGTTTTTAAGATATTTCAGTGTTGTGAATTATGATAAATTGTGACCAATACCGTAATACCTGACTCAGACTGAACCAATATTTAATGAACCTAATCACATCTGTATACATTAATAATTAATGACACAGAGGGTTTTGCAAGGTAAATAAACCCAGTGGTAAGAGATTATATGGATTGGGATAATCTACAGAAAGTGTCCTAACAACGTGGGGCTAATAACAGTAGGCCTCTACACCTACAACATTGAGTAAGATTTTGTTACGCCAAAGAGGTCACAAGATTACAAGAAACAATCAAAGTCATTTAAGTTACAAGTAATATTGAAAAACAAAACAGCTGCCGGCAAGACTCAATAACAATAAGCTATCCTTGTCGCACCTATGGCTATGACTTTTTTGTCGTATACATTTGTGAACTTTATCGCCTATGGGAGTTGTTTAAAACCGCTCAATCCATCTGGCGATTTGCAGGTATTATCAAAATTACTCAATAAATATGTGAATAAAATTCCAGATTGCCAAAATTATATTTTTTGGGAATTTTCATAAAATATTTTTTAAAGGGGTCTGGTAATATTTTATAACCAAAAAAAAGTCTGGGATTTTATTAAAATTCTTTAAAAACTAATTTTAAAAAAAATCTAATGCCAAAAACTTTTGCCATTTTTTTTTGCAAATGTTATATGCTGCACAGTAGCAAAACAACCGCAAACTCTCTGCCAGACTTGCAGGCCTGGTTTCGCCAATTGACGAAATTACATTTTTTCACAATTTCATTTTGCCAAAAGAACCTTCCCAAAATTTGTTGCGAGCTCTTGGACTATCTATTCAACACATGGTCTGCTTTCCAAAACTGAAGTTGTAGCTGAACCACTATAATAATACAGTAAAACTTGTTAAGACGTTCCCGCATAATACATTTTCCCGCTTATTAACATCACAAAATTATTTCTTTGATCACTTCCATACATCCCTATGTTAGATTTTCCCATTCAGAACGTTTGCATTAATAGATACTTCTCGCATATAACGTTCAGCATTTGTGGGGGGAAAAAAATTTATTCTTTAAACTTTTAAACTATATTTATTTTTAATTTCCAAAATTAACTTATTTCCGAATGATAAAGAAATAATTTGAACGTGCACAAGACCGTCGAAACCTTTGCATACCCCGCACGCTGTAACAAGTGTTGTTTTCGACCAATAATCTGCTTGCATTGAGAGGCTGTTCCATCTGAACGCCATTTCCCCCATTCAAGGCAGAACATCTGAAGAATGAGAAACGCACACGACCGTCGAAACCTGTGCCACACGCCGCACGCTGTTACAAGTTTTATTTTCGACCAATCATCTGCTTGCATTCGTATAGACTGAGAGGCTATTCCATTTACACATCTTTTTTCCTAATCCAGTTATAACATATGATGAATATGCAGCAAGCCATATTTACTACCAGCCATTACTCTTTTTTAGTTTTGTGATCTTTGTAGGTGTGATTTTAAGGTTATCAAGCACAATAAATATTTAGTGTTGTGGCACACAGTGCATAATGGCATCTACAAGTAGTGGAGGAACCATTAAACGCAAGGCATTGTCATTTGAAGAAAAACTGAAAACAATATCAGAAGTTGATGCGAATTCTTTAATACCAAAAGTGAGAATAGAAAAAAAACTTGGGATGCCGCCGTCTAATTTGAATGGAACCATGATGAAGCGAGACCAACTTTTGGCTACTAGTGTTTCGTCAACGTGTAAAAAAATTGAAAATTGGTAAATACAAAGAAGTATAAATTTGACTCTTGGCGTGGTTTAAAGAACAGAGTGCACTTGAAATTCCAATGAACGTCCCCATTTTAAGAGAGAAAGCTGCACAAATAGCACATAGCCTAGGTGTGGAATTTCATGCTTCGAATAGCTGGTTCGACAGATTTAAGAACAGAGTAGGAATTGTCTATAGAACTGTAAGTGGGGAATCTCAGATTGTGTGTGAAGATACTGTCCAGGGTTGGATAAACACAAAGTTGCCTGCAATTATAAGGGACTTGGAACCAAAAAATGTATTCAACGTCGATTAAAATGGTCTGTTTTTCAACATGCTTTCGGACAAAACCTTTGTTTCGAAAGATGAAACATGCCATGGAGGAAAACAAAGTAAGGAACGAGTGACAGTGTTATTGGGTGCCAACATGGATGGCACTGAAAAGTTACCATTGCTGGTAATTGGGAAACAAAAAAAAACACAATGTTTTAACAACATAAAGACATTACTGTGCAAGTATGTAAACAAGTCTGCGTGGATGACAGGCAGCATGTGAGAGCAAGATGGGGTGCAAAAATTGGAAGATTTTGCTCTTCATGGATCACTGCCCTGCTCATCCCAAGGAAATATCCAACCTTGAGATATCCAGAATGAATTTTTTTCCACCAAATTCAATATCAAGGCTACAACCCATGGAACAGGGAATTATAAAAATTCTGAAACAGCATTTTCGTACGCGCCTTGTGTTACGACTTATAGAAAGAATGAACAGTACCAAAACTAGTGGTTATAAAATCAACATCCTGGACAGCTTCATGGGAAATGCTTGACTCAACCATCATTAGCAATTGCTTCAGAAGAGCAGGCTGTGGTGCTCAACAAGTTAACTATATTTTCCCTGAAGAAGCATTTGAGGACAGTGCTTCTACATGCAGTGCAAATTGGAAAACTCTCAAGAGCACCTAAATTTTTCATGCATGTTTTGAGATATGTCTCAGTTGATGATGCGGATCTACCATGTGAGCCACGGTCGTGCACAACACAAGGACTCAGCTGAGGATGAGACTGGCGATGGTGACAGCGACGAAGGTGATTCCAGTGATTCCACTCCCACGCCAACTTACTCCGAAGCCCTTGACCACCTGGACAAGCTCAGGTTATTTGTTATGGAACACCAAATGTTCCAGGTAGTTTATGGGAACTGGACAATTTTGTGATGTGTCAGAACGAAAATGTGTTGAAACAAACAACTCTAATGCAGTATTTTTAAAAACAGTAAATGTTAGGTTTTCTTTTTTTGGTGTTTTGATATTTGTTTTTTATTGTGTTTATTAAAAAAATCCATTTTAAATAATTTTATATACTGATATAATTATATAGTTTTCCCAGCATGCCGACGATAATTGGTAAGTAATTTTGAGTTGATCAGTATGTCATATCTTATTAAAATTGATATTTATGAAGAAAGGTGTATTTCCCTTTTAAGAAGTTTTCCTTGTTAAGAAGTTTTTAGCATCTTTACAATAAAAAAACCAGCCTTGGAAATGGAAAGCAATTATTATGTCGTAATGAAGTCATCTTTTTTTTTTTTTTTTTTTAATAAGTTTGATTATGAATAATTATTTTCATGTGACCCATTATGATCCCATGTTAAAAATTACACTATCAGTTTGAAAACCATATAAAGGTGTTTCTAAATTTTTTTGAAATGGTGAAGATTTTAAGAAAACCAAAATTAATATTTTGACTGTTCATAAAAAAAATTTTATAACTTAACTACGAGGGTTATTTTTTTTTCAACCTCCGATCGGCTGTAATAAAAAAACGGGAATGAATTGGGAACTTATTTTAATGTCAAAAGAAACGTACATCTTTACTCTATTTTTCCACATAATCACCGTGCAGATTGAGGCATTTGTCGTACCGATGCACCAGCTTTCCAATACCCTCTGCATAAAATGATGCCTCCTGCCTATTCAGTCACGTTTTAACAGTGCCCTGCAGTGTGATTACAGTTTCATTTCTCCATGGCATGCCCATTAATCGATACCCTAATCGCTCGTACACGAATCGACACGTCTTGTAGTGTTTACCCCCTTCCACCAACCATGTGGAGCGGCCAACTCACACCTCAGTTGAAGCTTGGTTATGGGAATGTCAACATGGCTGCAACGATAAACTGTACGGCGAAATGCGAGCTGCGTGGAGTCATCCGTTTCTTACAGGCAGAAGGACACACCAGTGATGAACTGCAGAGCACTGTTAAAACGTGGCTGAATAGGCAGGAGGCATCATTTTATGCAGAGGGTATTGGAAAGCTGGTGCATCGGTACACAAATGCCTCAATCTGCACGGTGATTATGTGGAAAATAAGAGTAAAGATGTACGTTTCTTTTGACATTAAAATAATTTCCCAATTCATTCCGGTTTTTTATTACAGCCGATCGGAGGTTGAAAAAAAAATAACCCTTGTACGTTGCATTAAAAATAATAATAGCAGGTATTAAAAATGCTGGAAAATGGCACCTCTCAAGAGTTGCAATTACAGAATATAAAGAGCATTGTAAGGGTGAGCTGGGCGCTCAACCTCTGGCAGGCGCCGTGCCATTCAGCAGTGCCGGCTCCGAGAGGTCCCTGGGACGTGTGCAGAAGCAACGGAGCAACGGAGGAGCAGAGTCATGTCGCTCAAGACATTGTGTTGTGTCAGGTACAGTTGTGAGTACAGTGGGTTACATACGCTGGGGGTCTCCGGTTCCAAGCTAGAGCGAGTAGGAGCATACCGATCATTGTGTAAAAGAGAATAAACAGGCTTGGGAGTAGTATCCGAGTACATCTTATGGGCGTGCTGTCATAACTTAGAAACACACAACTTAGAAACACATAACTTAGAATTGTCTAAGTTATGACTTTCTACGTTACGTTTCTAAGTTGTGTGGTTCTGCGTTGCGTGTTTCTAAGTTACTTGTTTCTAATTTATGACAGTTCTAAGTTGTGTGTTTCTAAGTTGTGATAGTTCTAAGTTATGACTTTCTACATTATGACGTTTCTAAGTTGTGTGAATCTTGAATTGTTAACATTCGGTTGTGTGTTTGTGGCGAAGGTTTTCATACGGTCTTTCATGCAGTCCCTACATAGTTCTCACTTTGCCCGCTAGATGGAGATGAATACCTAACCATCTTTACCAGGAGTGCTTTCTATTGGTTACTTTAAATACTACATTTTTATAAACTTTTTTTAATTAACTATGGAAATTTCTCACAGTGAGTGCATTTAACAAAAAAAACTTATTATTAATTGTAGAATAGTAAATAATGAGCTTATCTCCAATTGAAACACAAAGTTTAACTATGATATATAAAAACAGCCTAAATTATTTGAAGCGCAATCTAACAAAAAATTACTTCAACTGAATTAAAAAATAAAGTTAACATCCAATTACCAATATTATGGAAATAACGGCTATTTACATGAGCTACAAATGCCTAAAACTTGATGGGTAGTTTTGATTGCATGGTTTTAAAACTCGGAACAATACAATTATTGGTTTATTCTTTGTAATAGTGAACACCAAATAACTATTCGTGTTTTTAAACTGCGTAATTAAAACAAATATTTTAAATTTATATGTTATTTCGTTTAATTGATAAAGCTCTGCTTTATTGGTCATTTGTGAAACGGAAAAATTAATTCACAGTCCAATGTTCAATAATAATGTTTGTTCGCTGAAGTATTACGTGTAATAAAATGCATTAATGACTACGGCTAGTCGACGTCTTATAGAAAATGCATAATCATCCCATGCAACACAGAAAGTTAACCAATAAATTCACAGTGAAACATTTTTTTAAGTTTTCGTTATGTGCAATTCACAGTTAAATAGTAGGTATTATTTTAGTTTAAACATTGGTTTAATAAATACATACTTAGCAGACTTACGGGTCTATCTTTTGACAAAAGTTTGAAATCAACATATTTCATATGCTTAATTTTTGTATATATAAATTTTATTAGTTACTGCAGGGCTTTATAATCATGCAAATTTAAAATATATACATGATAGTTCAATGGTTTCATTACACGTTACATGATATTACTTCAACCATTTGTTATTTGTAAGTAAATCATCTAGAGTTTGTGTTGTAGGCTAATGGAAATGAGAAAATAAATCTTAGCGACATAGTTTTGTACACTTAAAACGGATTGTCGAATAGAGTTTGATCGTGTATTGGATTATCAAGAAAACAATGCCAAAAACACGTAAAAAGTTTATGAAATGTATATTGAAATTATATTTGATACTGCTGTAGCGACCAGCCATCCTATCTTATTTTAACTCAATAAGGTTAATTGTTTAAGAGAGTTGTTATTTTAAGAACTAATTTTATAACCTTACATTAATTATACTGTTCCGGAGCTTACTTTTACTATCCATAATTTATTTGTGTTAACGCTTAATAGGCCCCTACATCAGAATTTTATTTTAAAATGATTTCTCTAGACTCATCAAAAATTAAAAACTTTGTTTTAAATTTTATATGAAAAATTAGCCTGAAAACCAATTTAAGTTTGTTTTTTTTCGTAACAATACAAAATATTGCCTGAAGATATTTTTCGGTTGACTGATTCATACCGCTGTATTTTTTAAGTGTACTTGGGTTTGGTTGCCAAAATAATTAGTGTAACTTCTGCAGTCACAAACATTTTGTCGTTATTTTTACCAGTTACAAAATTCCTTTAAATTAAATGAATAAGGAAAGTATCATTTTAACAGATATTTTCATGTTTGTTAACTTGAATATTTTAACATTAAAAGAGAACAAAATTACATAACATTTTCATGGACTAACAAATTTCTGAATTCTTGCAAGTAGTAAGGTCTGACGAGTCGAAAACATAATTTAGAGTTGTTATTGTTGTTAAAGTTTGGTTCTACCCGAATTTGACGTATTACTTTGACAGAAAAATAACAGATCTCATAAAGTTCCATAACTCAGGTAGAATTTGATGCTTCGAGTGAAATTTGAATCCTAGATTCCAATTTTACCTAGAAACTGAAAGATTCAAATAAAAAAAAAATTGAATAAATTAAAAACTTTATGAATTCTTTTTTCATTCTCTTTTCTTCAGACATTTTTTATAAATATAACTTATATTAAGACGTATTTGAAACCAGTCACATGAAAAAAAATATATTAGTGTCAATTAATTCAATTACGGTATTTGAACCTCGGGAAAACAACAATAAAATCCACCGCTGTCTTTACACTTCCAAGCCCATTAGGTGACTGATCTCCTCCGCAGCAAGCAGGAAGTCTTTGTGTTCAAATACTCTTTCTCACTGAACATGACATAAAAATAAACAGAATGCTGGTAAATCTTCATACAATTAAAACAAATATTAATGACAATTATTCTCATACGATGAAATTCTTTCCTAACTTTTAATGCAAATAATTATTTTTAGAAATGTTTGGCAACGTATGGTATATACATAAAGAGTCATTTTAAATATTTTAAGGTAGCAAAAAAATGTTAACGTCATTGTTTTCTTGTCCTATATTTAAGTGAATACAGAAATATACATTTAACAAAAAAAATCAGATTTAGTTGTTGCTTAAAGAAGGTAACACAAGTGTCATGTAATGTAACATCATTAAAAAAAATTTCAAAAGTTCTAACCAAGAAGACGCAATTTTTTGTTTATACAATTCAATAATTTATAAAAGCCTTATTTGTGCATATAATTGGATTCACTTACAACATACAAAAGTGCGTTTTTATTAGATTTAAAGGCGTAAAATGCACACGCCGTCCATTTCACACTTGTTTTATTCGTCATGACGGGTGAGCGCCACTTAATGTTTACAAATACAGTAGGCTCAGATATTCTTTTATTGTATTGAATTAAACCTTACATATGTAAGAAATTAATTCCCCTTTCGCTAGACGTGATTTGAACTTTCTCGTTCGAAGCCTCCGATTTGATTTACTTCGCAGGCAAATTACTTTAAATGTTGCGAGACACTCTATGCTTAGTTTTCGTTTGGCGCAAACAAGGCTTTGAAAATAACAGTTTGCGGTAATGTTTTGTTCAGAAAACATTTGTATGAATAAATTGTGTTTATGTTTTAATATTGTACTAAGAAGCCACAACGAATTTTCTTTTATCAAATATCCGTCTGATAGTTTTACTTTTCTTTTTGAGTAATTCTTCTTCAATATCTTCATTTTTTAACGTGGATTCTTTGGTATCTGTATTTATAAATGGACGTAACTGACCTATTTCTAAGCATCGCTTTGATTTTTAAGTGGGTTCTTAAGCCAGTGATATAACGTTGACTGATTTTCAAAAATTGAGAACACATTAGGTCTTCAGACGTATTTAATTAATGCCATTAAACTTTAACATTACTGTCACCAAAATTCTTCTGATGTGGTTTTGAAAGAGCCATACTTTACTAGTACCCGCAATTAAAAATAATAGATTAGGTTTTGTACATGAATTAATGTAATACACCTTACGTGAATAGCTAATAAAATTGCTCTAAAAAGTTACCACAATTCAATGGGATTATCTTGAAAGGTAATCGCAGAAATTATTTAAATGAACGTAAAGAAAAATATAATTTACTAACACGACGACGGATTGTTCGCGAAACCACCCATGTTTTTTTGCGCGAGTCAAATGCCAACTGGCGAGTGAGACGGCGGCGCGGCTATGTCCGAGTGCATGCGAGATGCAGAGCGACGGAGCGGCAACGTCGCGCTAAGCGATTCAAAGAGCAGCAAATTTGACTGAATTTTCCGCTTTTTGTCAATAAATTCACGATGTGGATCCACAAGCCAGTGCGGGATCCCCCAGGCCTTCAGATGATGCTGCATCCCGCGGGATTGCGGGATTCCACTTAGCTGTATTGCAATCCCTAGTCTCAGTGCCTTGCTCCTGTCAAGCTTATACGCCTATAGCGTTACAGTCATTCATTTACATGTACCTTATTAAGTAATGCGATTGTAGTCTCGTCTTTATTTACTGTCAGCCACGCACACGGAGCTCAGAAGGGAGACGCTAGCCAACAGTGTGTACCTAACTACGTTTTGCTAACTAATCAAACCATCTTTCTTTACAATAAATATATTTTAAAGTTTCTCTACTTTTAAGAGCAAATCATATATTTTAAACCTTCTTTGCTATGCTTTTTTACACGCTTTATATTAGCTTCACCTGTATGTTTGTATGTATGTTTGTAACCGACTCCTTTGGGTGCGATTTTGACCCACTTTAAACGGCCAGATTTCATTGAAACTTTGTAGATTTATCGAGTACCAATGATAATACACTAATTTGATAACATTATTCCATTAATCAATTTGCAAAATAAGATTTCTGTCAATTTATATAATTGGTAAAATGAAACAAAGACATATATGTACAGAAAACCATTTCGCTCATGTGCGAACTCTTTTCTTTCAGTTTGTCTTTGGCGCGATATAAACAAAGCCTACTAAATATTGTGACATTTAATTAAATGAAAATTGAGAGTGGGTTACGATTATTGTGAACAATATACTTTCTTGAAGAGAATATTATCTATATTTGTAAAAATATGAAGAAAAAAACCTGAAATAAGGGCTTTAAATGTTGTTTCTTTCGTTAAATAGAGAAACACAATTACGTCTTTGTTTCATTTTTACCAATTAACCAAGAGTGAAACATTATTATAAAACAACATTTTCTGCAAAAATTTCACGAAACATGGAAAAATTGAGGTTTGATTTTGCTGTGAAACCAACAGCAGATGGGAAATCAAACACCATATCCATAACCTCAATAGCTACACCTGATGGGCAGATTTTTGAAATTCCACTCGAACACCAACCTGCAAATCTACACCAAGCAGTTACAAATACTCCAAACTATGCCAAGGTCAGTAAATCATTAAATAAAAGACATCAAACACGGAAAATATGGATAAGTTTGACAGATGATATATCAAAAAACATATTTGGATAGAGAGCAAAACTTACAGTTTAAGGATTTTTACCTGGAATAAATTGAGCGAAAAAAAAAAAAAAAAACACTTTTATAAATAAACCAAACTAAAAAGTAGAAAATAAATAAGTTTCAAAAACTAAAAACACTCTTAATATAGAAAACCAAACTAAAAAATAGAAAATAAATTTTAATAAATTTGAATTAATAATAGTGTAAAAAATTGTTATAAATATAAATTAATAATAGTATTAATAAGAAAATAATGTATTTTATTTAAAAAAAAAAAAAGAGTGGGGTGCTTTTTAAGATATTATCGAAATGATAAACCTTATACTCATATCTGTCAATAAAATATTTATAACTATTGCCACCATGCACCCCACACTTTTTTTTAAATAAAATACATTATTTTCTTATTTACACTATTATTAATTTATATTTATAAAAAAATTTTACACTATTATTAATTCAAATTTATTAAAATTTATTTTCTATTTTTTAGTTTGGTTTTCTATATTAAACGTGTTTTTAGTTTTTGAAACTATTATTTTTTCATCAATTCTGTCTATTACAATAATAAATTAGTGTTTTTCTGTCTGTCTTTCGTGCTGCTCGGAGACGTTAATTTTTTATATAGATTTTTCTGGAAGAGAGGAAAGGGAAGGGGGTCAAATTTCCTTTCAAATAAATATTATCAGAATTTAATAAAGTTTCCTTTATTTCATGTTAAACGATCCTTACGCCATTATATACACCTCGACAACACGACAAATCCCGTGTTTCATAAATTGTAAAACCATTATTTTAAACATACTCCCCTCACATGCCTCTTCTGCATATATTAAGTTTACTTTATATTTATTATATTAGTATTTTTTTCTTAATATGAACTTTTTTCTATTCGGAAATTCCTTACAAAACACTTAAAAGGTTTTGTTTTTATCAACAGCATACTTATTTTGTAGCATGACTTTTAATTTGACATATTCTTAGTATAGTCTCTATTCCGTGTTATTCCTACTGACCGCAGCTATTGCATTGTCAATGCTTTCTTCACTGCAGTTGTGAAAGGCCCTTGGTGTATTGCACACATTGCTCTTTATAAACTGCCAAAAAGTTTTAATTTTTCAAAAATTCCTACTAGATTCAAACCTTTGCGTTTTAATTAAATTGGCTTTACAACAAATATTTAAGTAGAAATACATTTTTTAATATGTTTGTTTTTGTACAATTATGTGTGGTGTTAACATTTCAGTTTCGATTTAAGTTCGGAATAAAATAATATGTATTTCAATACTTTCTTGGCGATATTTTTGTGTAGAATCAATTATGACTATTTAATGTGTTAAAAAAACAGGAATAATTCATTGATTCAATTACTATTTTATTACTGCATGGTTGCACCAGAACGTGGCGCACACGTGCTTTTGAAATATTATATATTATAATTCTCACAAGTTAACATCACTTTTGAATGTTAACCCAGTCCATCTGTTATTATTACCACATTTCTACAGCAATAATTAAATAAAGTTGAACTTAAAAACTAAATATAATAAATTGTTCGAATTTTACATTAATGTTGATATCAGTTATTTGTACCGCTTCTTTAAAGAAAACATGCTAAATCTGATCCAACCATACAACTTACTTAGTCCCATTACTTTTTCATTAGAAAAATCTGGTCTAAAAACTAAAAAAATAAAGAATTATTGTTTTACAAGTATTCTGTATGTTTATACTTCACTTAAGATAAAGTAAATTTCTTAGTTACTCATGTCAGAAGTAATAGGTATATATTCAGTGTAAGTTTAAGCCGCAGCGTCAGAAAAGCATAGTGTAATATTAGCCTAACAACTGCAAGCGCGCAAGGAAAGAATATATACATACACACATATACACACACCTAATATGTGTGAGTGTTTGTGTTTGTATGTACATGTGTGTATATATAAAACATTTTCAGCAGTTTATAGAACAAGAAATTAATAAATGATACATAATACATTTATTTCTTTAAATATAATAAAAATTATATCCATCACATTTACTACTTCCTAGCTTTATCCCACGGTTAGCTCGCGTTTAAGTAGATTTTGTCATTCAATTCAGTTTGTCGGTCGACACAGGAAGCAAAACTATTAAATTCAATTAATTAATAATATAATTAACTCATTTAATTCAGGTTGTTGTTCAATACGGGTAGAGGTTAAATATTTACAAAAGAAAAAAAACTACACAATATAAATCAGGGTTAAGTGTTGGAGAAGAAAAGAAATAGCGGAATTTGTGTTAGTAGAGTCATAGGTTCTGCCTTGTCGCGAATTTAAGATTTCACTCCATATTAAATTTTACCTACAGTTAATTAACATCCCTTATTAACTCCGCTTGTAATCTATATCTTACATAGTATAAAACAAAGTCGCTTCCCGCTGTCTGACTATCATTATGAATGCTTAGATCTTTAAAACTACGCAACGGATTTTGATGCAATTTTTTTTAATAGAGAGATTGATTCAAGAATAAGGTTTATATGTATAAAACATGCATCATATAGAGAAACACTGATAATTTTAGAGGTTTAGAGGTGTATGTTGTGATGAATTGGTAGAAAATCACCATGGCAATGGCTATTCGTATCTATGGCAACGACTATGTCATTGTTAGTGCAGTCCTCATCACCGTTGATATTTTGCGGGGAATTTAAATATAAAAAATTGCTCTTTTTTTCCAAGTATATAGGTATCCTACAGACTTGAAACTTGACAGTAATGTTCCTTATGTTACTAGGATGACGTTTTCCGAAAATCAGCTCCCAAGGGTGGTTAAGCCCGTGCAACAGTGGTTACTTCGTCTCCATGGCAACGGGCATCGCTTTGTTTTCTTTTTCCATTCGAGACACTGCAGGGCGTACCCACAAGGAGGGGCATATAAAATGAGCGACGCAAGAGTGTACTGCCTGCAGACTGCCGAAGCGAAGTATGGGTACACCAGTTGTACGTTGCGTGCTCGAGAGTTGGGAAACCATCGGTGCTATTCGTTTTCTCTCCGATGCATTAAAAACATTGTAATAAATTAATTGCCATGGTATTTCATTTATTATTACTGTAAATGGGAGATTTGGTCTTCTTTTCCCTGTAGTATAGCCGTGCGAAGCCGGGTCGGGCAGCTAGTATATATATAAATGATGAAATTTCTTCTGCTTTATGGTGCAATCACGTTAACACGACTAAACGTACCGGTATGGGACCATCACCATTCGAAGCAGGATCACATGTAGGTGGTTCTAGGTTATTCATTTTTTGAATTCCGTAGACCCTTTCACCAATTTTTTTTTAGATTTTTAAATTTGATAAGATTTTTTGCCAGTAAAAAAATATACATACAATTTATGTTATGGAAACTTTTCTCCGTGCAAACAGATTGCTCATGTCATAGCAACAAAAAATAACTACACCCAATGATATATTAGTTAGATTTGCTGTTGAAGTTTTCTTTTAGTTTATTAAACTATAATTTATTTTTTGATGAAATATATCCTATGTCCTTTTCTGTACCCCTGACAACGTGTATGCAAAATTTAATGATGATCGGTTGAGTAATTAAGGCGTGAAAGCGTAACAAACAAACAATCAAAATCAAATTCGCATTTATAATATTAGTAGGATGATGAATAAAAGTGCTAATTTAACAAATCAGGCCTGTATTTATTTTTCATAGTCGTTTACCTATATTTGTTAAGTCATTGACATTTCTTTCAATGAAATTAGATATGTGCCTCCCGAAATCAGATAATAAATATAAATAAAAAAAGTTAAATTAGTTTTGTTTATGAATAGTTTGAACGAATATTTATGCTTGTGTATACGAGCACAGCTGCTTGTTGTCGACGGAAATGTGTGCAGATCGTACTGTATGGCTTGGCATTGTGATGCCTCAGCGGGGCGCCTGAGATCCCGGACTCAAGGTCGTAGGGTCTTTGGAGAAGAATACCTGAAATGTGCTGGGATGGGGTGTGGCAGGAAACCCGTGCGTCACTGGGGAAGGGGAGAGAAGTTGCCAAGTGGTGGGGGAACAATTTACGGGCAAACGGATTCTCATGACAAAGGACAGAACGAAACTTAAGCAGATTTTCGTGCTGGTTAGTATGAAATATAATTTGAGTATTCACAAACACAAAATATTAAAAAAAACGCAATACAGTCTCCTTTAGTTCTATGGAGAAATAAATTTTTGTTTAGTTTAAGTGCTCCAAGTTACTTCCAAAATTAAACCTTCACATTAAATAATGTTATAAAAATCTGCAGTTTTTCACTTTTTACAATAGTATTCTAACACATAAAAAATTTTCACCCATTCATATAGTATAACAACGAGTTTTGAGAGATGCACGTGTACACTTACAAGGGGCCATCCATAAATTATGTCATACGAATCATGATTTTTTGCCCCCCCCCCCCTCTCCCCCCCCCAGGGGCCTTGTCAAAGAAGATGGTGTGACGTCACAAAACTTCCAACTTTATATATTGCACTAATTGAATTAAAACAGCAGTTTTAAAATTATTTTTACCTTCATTAAAAATATGTTTTAAACAAAATAACATAAAATCAAAAATTTCTTAAACTTGAAAACTTTTTAAAGAATGATAAACTAATAATTATATCAATGAAAGATACAAAACTCAATCATCTTGTGTCCATGGACTCTGAACCCACTCCTCTATATTGCTTATCACTGGCATATCAGGCATTTCGTTCTCATTTTGGTTGTTAATGTCAGGAACACGGAGGACATTTGTCGTTCAACAATGTTGATTGCACTTCTTCCCGGAGCATTGGTGGCAATGTAAATAGCATCCAAGTCAAAATCTTTAAAATATTGCACAGCTGATACTATAATTCGCTCAAATTTCAAATCTCAAAAACTTCTTTGAATTTCGCATTCATGAGTTGATTACCTTAAAACGCATAGGCGTATTGATATGTTGGTAATATTTCTAAGTTTTTTCGCTTACATTTAAAGTTTCGCATTTAAATATTTTATATTTGGACATGTGACATCACGAAGCTTATGACGCCTCCTACCCCTTGTCACACGTCACACTTCGTCGACCACCTCCCCTCCCCTTAACGCGTGGCGTTATTTAGGGATGGCCCCCAATGAGACCGAGTCTTATCAGTTTCAGACAAGAAAATCAAGAAAAGGCAAATAACAATGTTTTCAAATAACCTTTAAAAATCACACTACATCTTGCAATTCTGTCCTCCATATTTAATGTAACGTGTTCCGAAAACACTGAAGTTATTTATATGGAAGCCGACTTTATTTTTATTACACGTTTCACGTTTTTACTTACGAAATTACCAAACAGTTAAAGCACATGAAAATGTTTAATGAAATTACAAAGAACTGCTTACTTTGACATAAAAATTAACATTACTTATAGAAATAAGCCAAATGTAAATTGTTTCGACATTTGTGATGTTTCAAGTTGCAGGGTCGGTGATGTCTAGCGTCTGGCGTATTTTACCTATAAATTGCCGCAGTTTTATTGCACTTGTTGCATGTAGCGTCCTGTGCGTTTGCTTTTCTTGCGAAGTTTATAACATTAGCCTTGTAGCCAACTAGTGAACACCTTAAGGTGTAGCCAAATTATACTTGTTGATTTTATTTAATTTCAGACGCCCGTGGACACTTCTTAAACATAATTTACTACAGTTACATCCAATTGTTAAACTGTCATGTATTTCACATTTCTTCCATGTGAAAAGTGCCACGTATCTACCGCTCAAGCCCGCTCCAGAATGTGTAATGGAACTTCAAGAAATTTAGGTTTCAATATGCGTTCGCTGCTTCCACAGTGTGTGAAAACTTAACAAATGGTAATTAAGTGATTGAATTTCACGGTTATGAAAAAAATTAATTAACTGAAAATTTGTTGAGTTACGATAAAATAACCACGGTCATGATTTACATACACACATGTATATAAACATAATTATATGATTAAATATAATTAAAAAACAAAGTAATGATTCTGGAGGCAAATTGAAAATAATGTCTTATAATAGCGTATTACATATTAAAAGTTCTCAAATAAACTCGTTGAAAACAACCGCATACTCTGTTTATTAATTACTGAAATCCAGCGCTATTGGACGTCTACACTCTTAACTACCATGATTCACAACTGCATTTGCTTTACGAGAACTTGCAAAAAAAAAATCAGTGTAAAAACAACAACCCAAAGGTTACATACAGGATTAGCATATATGAATAACCAGATGTAAAAAAAATCATATTTTCAAAGATATTATTCTATCAGTGATACTGAAAATAATAATAAAAAAATTCAAATTTCTTATAAAAATCGTTCTCTTCATGGCAGCTTTACCTTAGAACTCGATGATAATAGGAAAAAATGATGTGTTTATAAACCAAGTATACATTAATAGTTAATAATCAGGCATTTATATGTTTACATCTCATGACCTAACTTCGTATTACGCTTCATATCCTAGTAATTTCGTCACTATAGATCCACAAAATGTACTAGTACTGGGCCCCAATTTACATATGTGTCAACCAGGCATTCGCCCAGATTTCCAGTTTTTGAGCGGCGAAAGAATTTGAGGTACGAAAAAAATTGGACAAAAAGGTTTGAGGGACGAGAAATAATGCCTAAAAATATAAATTATTAAACAAAACAATTTAGAAAAAGATTTAAAATTTGTTTAACAGTATACTGTAACTCATATTTAATTACGGTACCTATAACAGCCGTATAAAAATGCTACAAGCATTCATTAAATAAAAAAAATACACACAGCCTTTGTCTTTGAGAAACCTTAGTATTTAGTTGCATAATATGCTGTTTTAAAACTTATTATAAATAAGCTTGACTTTTAAAAATTTATTATTTTTGCGGGGAACTGGAATGAAAGGGGGGCGGCTAAAAATTATTTTCCCAGAGCGCTGGCTCCTGAAATCGGTGCCTGGCTAGTACATAATACAAGAGCAACCAAATTTCTCAAATTGTTTACGATGAAATGTACTTATTTTCCACTTTCCCTACAACCAATTCTATTGATTTTGGCGTAAAGTAAAAATCGTCCTCAAAACTAATCAAGTGAAAACTTACATACGAAAATATCTTAAAAGAAATGTTTTGTACAAATAAAACAGAAAGGCTGTTTACAAAACAATCTGTTATTCACAAATGCAAGGATACGCACAGTTAAAACATACTTGTTTTTCCAACACTCTACCCACTTAGTACAGTAAAACCTTTTTGTTGCGACCCCATTTATTGCGACCACCTCTCTATTACAACCCGATTTCGAGGAACCGTGAAAAAATTGCCGAAAATCCGAAGATAAACAGACAGAAAATAAGTTTCTTGTGGTGAGTAACGTGTTGCTGCGTTTCTCTTGCCGAGTGCTTCCTGTCGACCGCTGTCAGCGCTTAACAACCCCCATTCCACGTCCCTTTGTCGGCAGGGTGCAGATAAAGGTTTTTGTGGCAACGTGTTTACGTTTAGCTTATTGCGAGTGTCTAGTGTGGTACGCAGTTAAGGCAAAGCTACCTGCTGGATTTCTCTTGATTTTGATTACTATCGGTTGACAATACACAGCGACCGACTGGATGCACGCCCGCCTCGACTTGTTTTAACTGCCGCAGCGATGTTTATTTTGACAGCTCAAGCAATTAATTTTTCCCGTGGGTTGATAGAAAAAGGTCGCTTCACCCAGCATAAAAAAAAAGGCTACGCCACTTATTCCCCGCGCAGGAAACACACTGGCTGCCGTCTGTCTACCCCGCATTTATCTTTCTTCTAACATTCCACGTTCTCCTCTCGCGCGAGCAATAACTAGGGCCACGATTATATGGTGAATCGCGAAATCGCGAAATTTTCCGCGAATTTATATGGAAAATGCGAAAAAAGCGATTTTTAAGAAAAACCGCTAAATAACACCGAAATTACACAATACAAGTCTCTTATATTTTAATGTGAAAAGCTTAATAGTCAAGACTTGCCCGGGTCCTGGTTGATAAGCTGGAAAAATTTCCTGCCTTGCATTTCTACATGCTTCCTCTAATCAGCTTTAGGGCGCCGTCTGGTCAGCGTGTGTGTTAGTGAAGCGGGATGATAAGATCGACGCTCAATGGTAGTTCTAGCGCGGTAAAACCTCTAAGTGCAAGGCTTCTGAACTGGCGCGCAGTCATCTCGTTCCCGTCAGATAACAGTGAAATTTGAGCGGTGACCATAACATTATATGGCGGAAAAATAAAGATAAAGGTGTAATGCATTTCCCTATGATACTTTCAAGAAATTTGTAACGGGTTTTTTACACCTAAAACTTCGAAAACATGTCTTTTAGCCATTTTATCTCAAAAGAACAATTAACAAATTCTTAAATGCTTTTCGTAAACAGACTCCAGTCGGATATATAGTATAGTTTGGAAATTGCGTAGGTTTTTCGTGGCTGTGCGCGGCACACGACTGTAGTTGCCATGCGTCACGCGCCGAGAATGTTGTCCGGCAGGAAGGGCGAGTATAGTTCATTTGCGGCAAAAATGAATACTTTTACGGCCCTGCTAAATTTTTCCATTAAATAAATTTTGAAGTTTCAGTGATTTTCCTTCAGAAATAATGTTGTGTAACTAACAAACAATTTGTATCAAAACAATTAACGGTAAATGGCTGTCGCGGGGGCCCTTAAAAATTTTTCATTTTACCAGAACTGGACTATACAAACCTGGCTTTAGTCGCACACAGTTTGGTGAAGGTGAGGAAGGATGTTGACAGTTTCACATGCCAAAGGACGTTGAAGTAGGAGGGGGAGAGAGACACGATGGTTTGTATGCCTGGGAGGGATGAACCTTGAAGTCTAGACAAGGGAAGGAGAGGTAAGCCGTATGACGTCATGCATCCGCCGCCTGTGCTGCCGCCAGCCTGTCTAGACGATATTCCCGCGCTCCCACTTACGTTGCACAAGCTACTGCTGCCGTATTTTTAAAGGAAATGTCCCATTATTTTTTTGTTATTCTCACATGAACATTATTGGAAATATTAAAGCCGACACAAAAAATACGCTGTGTGTTAAAGTTAACAGATTTTAATAATCTTTCATTTTGTTTTGTTTTAAATTTTTTTTCTTCTGATTTTCACATTTTGGTCAAAATGTCCAATTTTTTGACGGTTCTCGAGAATGTATTCGTAAAATCACTGCTTCGTTAAATCCGGGGTTCGTGACATCGGGGTTCTAGTGTATTTAACTACGGCAAGCAAGAAATCGTACATGTAATCTAACCAGTAAAAATAAACTGTCTATTGACATATTTTCTTTAGAGGTGGCCTGTAGGGCGACGGACTTGTCATGAAGGTTTAAAGCACAGCCGTCTAGCATTGTGAGTGACAGCATCCTGCCATTGTATGGCTGGTTTCTTAGCGAGTAGCGGTTTGGGAAAAGGGGTTGGGGGGGGGGGGGGGGGGTTGAAATCAACTGAAAATTTCGGAAAACATCTATTACGACCCCCCCTCTATTCCGACCCTATTCCTGGGAACCGTGAGGGGTCGTTTCAGAGAGGTTTGACTGTATTAAAGAACATATACTGAGAACTAAAATCAACTTAGCCAAACTCAAGAACTAATTATTCTTAGATGATGCTGTGGGCACTATTCATTTGGTTATAATTCGTATATAAGGAGTATAAAATCTATATTGTAACACAAAAATTTAGGATAGGTTCCTAATATTATAAAATAATAGCTTCTTGTAATTAAGGCTAATACAAAACCGTCAAGTTGAAGACTCGTTGCGTAAATTCAGAAGTAGAAATATTTTTTTGGTACATAAGTAAAACTTTATAAGTAATAAATAAAGGCAACCTAACTAACCTTTAACTGTAGTTACTATTCAACTTGTTTTCCAGGAGCCGCTACTCTGTAATTTCCCCCTAAAACATTCCGATGTGGCATACGAATAATATATAAATGTATGTCTGGCATCTGGTGCCAGTACATTGTGTGTGGTTGAGGTCCATCATCTTGGATTGTAACTTCACGGCTGCCATTTTGCATGATCTTGACTTTGAGCTCGGCCGCTTGTTATTCCTGACAACATTTGGTTTGTGTTCTCCCTGTGTTCCTGGTTATTCCTGTCAAAACGTTTGTTGAATTTCTTAGTGTGCTTCTTGTTAATCATTAGAAAGTAGGTAATATTTCCAAGCATTTTTTCGATATGAGACATGCAATTGTATTCAGTTTTGCGTTTATTTAGTGAATTCCTGTTACCAAATTACTTTCGATATAAGACGTATGCAATTGTATTCAGTTTTACGTTAAGTTAGTGAATTCCTGTTACCAAATTACAACTACAAATTAAATCAGGTGAAACTCACACATAAATTAGATTTATCACTGAGTCGATTTCTATGAATTAAAACAGCTGAGAACCACAGCATGCAAGATTATTCTCCTTCTGCTTGAGGTCTAGCAAAGCTCTCCTATTCCGATCGTGAGTGAGCATCCCGCATCACGCCTAAAACAGTGACCGCTTTTACAACATAACAAATAACGAATGTTTTATACTTGCATTATTATACAAGGTAAATTGTACTAGATGGATTAAGATATATTGTTTAAAGCACGAACACTGTGAGCAATTACATGAGGAGACATCTGTTGGTGAAAAGCAGATATTTTTGGAGATGAATTTTTCAACAAATGTAAAATTAACTCTAGCTGATGGTTTACTGAAATTCCTACTTGGATGTCTGTTTTAGTTTGGAACACTCAGTATGCTTCTGACCACATTCACAGAAGCTAGTATGGATTCCGTAGTGATGTCTGTAGCCGTTATCGAACGGACACAAGTGTAGTTATCGCAGCAAGAAATTTACCTTGCAATAAATGTTAAACATCATGAGAGAAGTGAGTGTATTTTGGGGCATTACCAAAAATTATTTAGTTGCACTCAGCATCATTTAGTTGACGAAATATCTTGAATAAACATCACAAGATCTGTACAACCAAGCTAACTGATGATAAAAAGAACGGTGCTTCAACATCCAGAAAGTGAAATAAAGACAACACTATCCCAGATTTCGTTAATGATCTGAAATTAAATGCTAACGAAGAAAGTAGCATCTTTAATGGAAATGAAAAAAAAATTATCTTAGCAAATTCAAGTAATCTTTGCAGAACTGAAAACAATATAAAAGCATCTGAAGCTGACAAGTTCGAAGACCAAGCTGAAGCACATGAATCTTACAAGATTGACAATTGTGATGAAGCACTGAGACCTAAACGATGGAAGCGACATGTTAAAATTATCAATTCTGATCATTTCCGTGATGATCAATGGGACGATTATGATTATAATAACTATGAGGCTATCGAGTTTCTCAGAAAATTGGCAGTAAAAGCGCAAAGAAGACGGAGGCAGCAGCAGAAGAGATTGATTACACAACATGAGAAGATCCTAAAATATTGGTCGATAGGTTAAGACTTCTACTTGCTTCCCAAAATGTTAAAAATATATCCATCAATAAAGAAAAATGTACTATACTTCATGAACTAAGATGTACGGGATAGTACAATAATGCCTTGTTTTACCTGCAAGTGTGTTTTATTGAAAAATAAATTATATTTTGTATTTTGGAAAAAGTGTTTTATTTCTTGTATTTTAATTTATCACCTAAGATTGTTTTCTCACACTACAATTTCTAACTAAAATATGCAAAAATCGTCACCAAACAAAATAATAAGTAACAAAAAAGCCTTCTCAGCAATCGAGACAGTTTCGGGCTAAATATAATTGAAACCAATTGGAGCCAAATTCAGTTGTAGCTGTTGTAGAGAGTTGGAGCCATTGTAGCCGTTGTAGGTTGATTTTAATCTTTACTCGGACTGGACAGTAGCAGTCGCAACAACGACGAAAACCTTGATGACGTATGTACCATCAGCAATTGGAGGTTCATCAGTTCAGTCTGACCTATCACCTACAACAACAGTAATGCTGACTATCGTCAGTAGAGATCATTGTGGAAGGTCTACCATCGCCGTTTACATACTAGAGGAGACTTTAACGGGTTCAGCGACTTTATCAGCAGTAAAAACATAACAAGTACCTATCGAAAACGAATACATCGTGGTTCGGATACGCTTGGCCTACAAGGCTGACATTGTAAATTATCGGTTCGAACAGTATGCTGAGAATCGATGAATTATATCTTTTGGTTCGGGATACTTTGTCTATACCTGAAATGGTACATGAGTAAGCTGTAGGGGTTTCCAAACCTCTTGGTGTGGAGATGCTTGTCATACGGCCTGTCTAGAGAGACGTTTCGTTGTAAGGCCAACTATCCAATTGTCAGAAGGTAAAGAGAGAAATAAAAAATATATTTTTTAGTCTAAAGTCCCCTTTTTTGCATCGACCAAGGATCGAACCGAGGACTGAAATCAATTGATTGAATCGCTAAATAATTTGGCTAATTTTCTAATATTTTGTCGATTTTTCCTCAATTATTTATTTAATAAGTACAGAATTTCAATATGGCGACCAAACCTACATCTGCGGCTCACTGGAAGCTGATAGATCAGGAAAGTAAATATATATATTTTGTATTTTTAAATGAATTAAATTAAATTTTAAACATAAAACTTTATTTGTATTGGTCAAGTATTGAACCTAAGACTTAAATCAATCGGGTCAATCATTACATTAATGGGCGATCTTTTTTTTTTTTATAATTTGTGGAATCATTTCCAGATATATAGGTTAATAATTACAGAATTACAATATGACGGCTATGATGTCCGAATAGATGGCGTAAGTGACAAAATTCTTGCAATAAATACTCCTGCACTCTTGCCAACACAGCAGTAGCGCTCTATAGCATACGGCTGGACACTAACGTGCCTGGTAGCAAGAACTGAAAACAAAGATGGTGGCAGCGTCCTCTAGCATATGGTTGGTGTACTACGTGACACTCGCGCTCCTATTATTGTGAATTGAAAACAAGTATGGCGGCAGTTCCCTCTAACAAATTCTACAATTTTTATTTCATCATATTGAAAAAAATTACTAGTCCGAATATGTGACATTTTTTATATATACCTTATATAATTCTCAGTCTGTTAAATGTCTCGATGGTCATGTGGTAAAACGCGTATGTTTCTAATCCAGAGTTCCGAACTGCCATGGTTCGAATCACCTAACTGCCAATGTATATAGTATAAAAAATTCAATTTAATATGGTGATAAGGGTCATAGCCTCATTAGTAGGTAACGGAACATCGAACTTATGTACATGAAACAGAGAGTAGCTGACACTAGGAAAAAATAGCAGAAACAAAAATGGTAGACATTACATAATCCAAGATGGCAACCTCCAGTAGAAGAAAGAAAAGCAAGATGACAACTTCCGGCAGATAAAAACAAGATGATGGAAAAACCAGATTGCGGCCGTAACGAAAAGTGCAACGTTCGAGATTGGGGCATTCGATTTTAAGATGGTGGAAAGTTTCAGAACAAAATGGTGGATTCCAATATGGCGGCGAGATCATAGTCAAGGTCATTCAAGATGGCCGCCGTGATGTCACAATCCAAGATGGCGGACCCCAAACACACCACGCACCGACTTCAGTTTCCGGACATACATTTATACACTTCTCATACGGAATGTTAGAAAAAAAGTTTATTTTGAATGCATACTGGCGTGAACTTATTCACTATAAATAATTTTTTTTGTTAAGAATTCTTTAAAAATATATCAAACTGAGTTTTGTGTGTTTCAAGGGAAAGGACCATCTGTTAATTTCAGCTGCAAAAAAATAAGTCAAAATATGACAAAACAACACAAGTGAATATGTTTAAATTACTAGTTAATGGAGTGTAGCACTATGAGGCAAAAAGCCACAGACTAATATAATGTAGGTCTACACATAACATAACCAACCACAGACATTCAATTAAGTAATTGTGTCACAGCATTTTTCTCAATAAAACAATTAGTTAACTCATTTGTGAATAATGCCTCTCCACTCACCTACTCACACTTGGCAATGAATTAGTGAAAGTGTTAATTCAAAGTCGAGTAAATAGTTATCTGGTTGCAAGCAATATAGCTTAAAATTGTCGTCCAAATCACCTGACACAATTATTACTTTTAGAGTAAAGTAAATAAGAAAAGGGAATTTTTTTCATAGAAGCATTAAAATACATAATATTAAATTTTTAAGTTTATTGTGCAAAATACGAAATCAAAAATAATGTAATCATTAATTGATGAATAACCGTATATTGTTAACACTTAACTATAAAAAGGGGGGGGGGGGGGGGTGGAACTGCCGTAGTACGTACATTACAACTTATTTACTAAGACATTGGAAAGTTAAAAGTCTGTAGACATAATACGCTGCAATCGTACGTGATGGAAGAGAAAGTCCGCGAGAGATAGTAACATTTCTGATTTAGACGTAGGGCATAACGCAGGTCACACCGAGCAGATCGACCCGCATTTTCAGCCACATGAGTCACGTTGAAATATGAACTCGATTGAAACTTCTACGAGCCGAAGAAAAGAAACCGCAATTTTTCCTAAACTGTTACTAATTCAAAGTAATGATAAATATATAAACGGAAAATTCCCTGCAAAATTGTTATAATATTAGTCAAAAATAGTTATAAATAACTATGGGGAACTCATTCAAAGATATGAATAGGCATATTAAACAAAAATAGTTATCGAATTTTATTTTAAAACTATGAAAATAGGTTACACAAACCATAATTAATCAATGTAACAAAGAAAAAATTTGTAAAAAAATATATACTTTTAAATTTAAAACCTAATTACCGTAAAAATACTTCATTATCTCACATCAAGTAATGATAGTTACTCGGAAATGCACTACGTATAATACGAGGTAGAGCAAACGCGAAAGCTAGGTTAGAAATCATTTCATGAATCTTGATTTTTTACCACCTCTCCAATAACCTAGCCGTCATGTTGGAACCAGCTGTCTGGCCAAATATTTTCTGCATCCCCAGTAAACATTGCTTGTGCAGTAGGTATTGCCCCGGAAATTAACAGGAAAATAGTACCTTGATATAAATTTTATGAAATGGAAAAATTAAATTTTTATGTTCCTCATATATAAAATTTGCAACGCTTTTTATCTAAAAATGTTTTAAAAATATTTAATAACTACCCTGCTTCTGAACATTAATATTTCTGCTTTCTCTGCATTACGTGATTTCTTACTTATTAAAGTTTTAACGATTATTATACATACATTCTGTATTTATATTCTTAAGATTATGTTTAACGCTAAATTTAAAAAATGTAAAAATTTTATATTAAATAAATGGCATTAACCTTCGAGAGAAGAATACCTAATGACGCTACAACGAAAGTAAATGAGATAATAAAAGTTTAATTTATATACATTTTTTTATTTCGTTTTAAATTTCCGTCAAGAACGACGTCATAGAAACGGGGCAAATTAATTCAATTTTTTTTCTTCTTGGGTTTACATGTAGTTATTTAAACACGTGAATTTAGCCCAACGCTCATTATGTAATCAACTTAATTTATTATAGCTATACAAACAAAAAACAACTGTTTTACTAACACAAATTAAATCTTAATCATTGAAAACAGGAATAAAATTAATGTGTCATTCAGATGTGGTGAGCAAACCATTAGCTGAAGTCAATTTAGCTGAAGTCAATTTAGCTATGTGTGGAACTAACAGCGCCATCTATACAGGGAGAACCAAACTGAACGCGAAAGTAACTATTTAGCCACAAGAGTGCAGCTCTGAATGCAGGGAGTGCAAACAAAAATATTTCTCACTACAGTCCTTTCAAAATATTTACGCCTTCTCATTCATATTCTAAGTTGTGTGGTTCTGCGTTGCGTGTTTCTAAGTTACGTGTTCCTAAGTTATGACATTTCTAAGTTGTGTGTTTCTAAGTTGTGATAGTTCTAAGTTGTGACTTTCTACGTCACTATGTTTCTAAGTTGTATGGTTCTGCGTTGCGTGTTTCTAAGTTGTGTGATTCTAAGTTGTGATAGTTCTAAGTTGTGACTTTCTACGTTATGACGTTTTTAAGTTGTGTGGTTCTGCATTGTGTGTTTTTAAGTTACGTGTTTCTAAGTTATGACAGTTCTAAGTTGTGTGTTTCTAAGTAATGATCTTTCTAAGTTGTGTGTTTCTAAGTTACGTGGATTTTTCCAAGTTTTCTAAGTTATGACAGTTCTAAGTTGTGACTTTCTAAGTTATGTGTGGTTCCCCATCTTATGACTTGACTGACAAGTGGGAACATCCAGAGATCCAGAATCCCACTCCGTAAAAGCTTGAACTTCTCCCTTCCTTCCAGAGGTTACTCCGGTGGTGTCAGAACCTTGGACCGCTGAAGAGATGGGTCAAGAATGATTATGGAACCCTTATAACATGTGATTTTGAGCCATTTTTGGAGAACTTTGGGTTATATAATTTTCTAAAATGTTTATTTATAAAGATGACACTATGACTGTAGAGCAGGTAGGACTCACCATGAGGAACAAGAAAGCAATGAAGAAGCAGAGCCACACGACGTCCGTGCAGGAGCGCGGCCGGGGACTGCTCGCTGGCCGCTGGGCCTCTCCCCCCTCGTCACCGTCGCAGCACGACATGGTCTGAAACACACACGCTGCCACTGACGCCTGTCCGCCCGAACGATGGCTCTCCGTTCACCCGGGGCTTCACAGGCCACCAGTCTGCCCCGATACACTGCAGCTTCGTTACCTTGTGTGTTACAAGTGTGTGTTACAAGTATCAATAACTCTCTAAGCATAGAACACAATTTCTACAATTGTATGTATTTTCACAAACAAATTTAAAATGGCATCAACAAAATTGATGTTAATGACTTTGTTAATTACTTTATTTATGTAAAAAATTTTCTGCAGATTTCTTGTGAATAAGATTTTATTCTAATTGTATTTTTTTTCCTAACAGTATACAGTGCAAACGAGAAAAATGACACAAAGAGAATAAAAAAATACTTAAATACAAAAGAGAATGGTAAAAAGGTTAAAAGTAAGGGGCAAATAATAAATTAAGTGAAAGCTTTGTTAGGTTAGGTTCTATACATTAATAACACGTAGCATCTTTGTTAAATTATTTAATTTAAAAAAAAAAAGTCTTAACTCCAACTGAAAACATTTCACTTAGGTATTACCATTTGCCTTTATTTCCAGAAGCCAAAAATTTCAACAACAAACAATTAGCCCTAAAATGTTATGCATAAGTTTTGTTGGGATGTATGTCACTTATCACGAAGGCCTACTAACCACTCTATTTGTACGTACTTAATGTAATTTTTGAAACGAGTAGCTTTTCCATAAAAATAAAAAAAGTTGTGAAATTATTTATTTTTAGTTTGACATAAAAGCACTGCCATAATTAAATGACTTTCTGTTAATTCACAGTTTTAATGGTTAAATACGTAAGATTAGCAATATCAATAAAGTCCATAAAATCACAGTAGTACCGTCAGTTGGGGTGGAGGTGACCAGATTTCATCTTCATAATGAATTTTTGCTAACAAATTTTAATATGTTTATTTATCTAACTATGTACGTGTATAGATCTATACTTACTTGTTTTCTGAAATGCTGTCATTGAAAGAAAAAATTACTAATATTATAATGATGTTTTTAATTTTTTTATGTAATTGGTCATGTTCACCCCCAGTGGGGTGAATGTGACCATTAAGTTTATTTTCATTGTAATTTTTACCTTGCTAGTGTTAGGGTTAAGTTGACTACATTATATGTAAGAGAAACACCAAAAAAAATATTTTGAGAAAAAAAAATCTTAATTTGAATTTTTACTCTTTAATAAAAAATATATATACAATTTAGAACAAAATAAAGTGTTATTTATTTAGACTGCCAATAATGAAAACTCAAGTGAACAGATTTATTTACCCACCTATCAATAGTTAAGGTGACTTCACTTAAACTACTTGTGCGCAAAACTGGAAAATAATTGAATTGATATTTTACAAACATTATCATTTAGGCTATTCCAGAATATGACTGATGGTTATTTCCTAAAATAGAGGAACCTACAAGTTATGAAAACAGCCAATAACCAAAAAATATATTTTTATTAGTATAATAAAACATTTAACTGATATGTGAAGTAAACCTTACAATAATAGAAAAAATAGACCAAACAACGACAGGTAAGCTACTGGAAATAACAATTGAAACTATATGTTAGTAAACATTGAACTGCATTTCCATTCTAGTTCATTCTGCTATCACTTTTTCTTGGCACACATAATGGCCTCGTTTGTTTAGTTTATAAGGAGGCAGAACTGTTTTCTGAATTAGACACTTCTCAACATAAATTACTAGACATTGGGGTGAACATGACCATGTGGTCATCTTCACCCCAAAATGCTAAATAAACTGCACAGTTTCAATAAAATTTGTTTACCTTAGAAATTTTTATTTATTTGGCAATTTTTATTATTTACTTACTCTTCTATCCTCTCAAATCAGCAAACATAGCAATTTTATTTGCAATTATTTTTTTATTATACCCGGCAGCAATAAAGTATTAACAACATTATTAATCATAACAAATAGTTCTTGGTTTTTATTTGTTTCTAAATTTCTGTCTAAAATTGTAATTTCAATCCCAAAATCACTTCTTTTAAGAGAAACTCTCCTAGATTTTAAAACATAACCACATAATTTTTTATCTTCATTGCCTGGATTGTGTCAGGCCAACAAAACAAATTTCATAAAAATGGTCAACTTCACCCCACTGGTCAACTTCACCCCAACTGACGGTAGTTGTAAAGATTATGTTAGTTACATTTGAAATACTGTGAAAGTGTGTGAAACATTGGTTAGGCCAGGAAAGCTAAATTTAAATTCCTTATATAATGTTAACAGTTGGTTTGGTTGTTACCTACATTTAAAATAGATAATTCCTAACCAACCATTAACAATATTTTACAGTATTTTAAGGTAGTTAGCTACCCAAACCCATCGCTAAAAGGGGCAAATATGGGTATCCCGCTTGAAGTATTGCAATATCCTTAAACAGAATTAGAACAAAGATCACACATATTCCTGCATTTGTTTCCTTTATTTTTACAGAAAAGTCCCTCTTATTGAGAATTAATATTTTTTTCAGAACAGCAATTACTATATAAAATTACCAAAATCACTTATAATATTTTGATGCCTCTCTCAGCAAAACTAACACTGAAGGAAATGCTTATCTGTAAAAACACATAAATAATTGTGCAATTAGTTTCTTCCAATTCTTATCATTTTTTCTAATAATTCTGTAAAATATTGTTGCAATATTTTACACAAATTACCAGTAGTTACATTTTTAAAGGTTAGATTTCTTACATTTGATAATATAGTGAAACAGTTATGACTGTTAGAGTAAATACGCTACATTTAAGGTACTGTTAAATAGTGTTGACTGTTGGTTGAGTTAAGGTTAATAGTAGGTTCAGTATCAAGTTAATTTTTTGGCTACCTTTTTTATTGAAAACGTTTCAACCACTACAATCTAGGAGCGGGCTCATCTAAGGCAAGCCTAACATTTCTGCACCTTGGTGACATGCGTAACGATGATACAAAACAATTCCGACTCAATTGGTACCATGAAAATGAAATAATTAAAAATCTTTATTTGTACAATCGACCTTTTCGAATACTCATTCCAATATATATTTGACATACCATTTATAATTTAGTAGCAGTTGTAAATGTTTCATTCCGATCTCCAAAAGAATAAGACTGAACGAGTTTCTAACCTCAACATATAACGGCTCAAGTGATTAGCGTCTCATTAGTCACTTGTTAAGGTTGAAGACACCCCAAATAATAAAGACATTTCATAAGCACAAAATATAATTAAACATAACAGTTGAACTACAAGTAATTCAATTTAACTAGCTACAATAATTCATTGTAATAAATATTTAAACAAGCGCGGTATAACGATTCCTTAAAGGTTTGAAACTTGTTTTTATACAAACAAAATGAAACAACTGCTGTGATACAGACATAAAGAAAGTGTACAATTCTCGCTTCACGGTTTTAATTCTTCCAGAATGCAGCACTGGGAACCCTTGAAGACTGTTTGAATCGCTGTTTATTTTACTCCCAAGAAATAGGTCTCCAGACTCGGTTCAAACGTTGCCTACGTTATTATTCAAGGCCGGGAAGGAGAGAATGTAAAACGCGAGACGATTCAGTTCCAGAGATCGCCGCTAGGTAGCTCTCTCATGTGCAGTACACGGAACCGCGCGAAACATCTGTTTAAATTACCGTTGGTCCTATAACTCATGAAATTGGTGTTTAGAACTAACTGTTATGATAAATACAATGAAGCCCTATGTTCAAATACTTCTAAAAGATAAAGCAGTCGTAAACAAAATGAATGTAACAGTTGTAACACCAAATAAAGTGTTAATTGTTACTCACCTGGAACTACGCTTACAGTTTTAAAATTTTGCGGCTCAATGGTTTTCTGTATATTTTTGATGGTTTGTCAATTTTGTCTGTCACCGAACGTGCTTCGTTGTCCAAAATAGGCTTCAGAAATTTGGTTATTATGGTATTTGCAAGCTTTTCTTGACTGCACAGTGAACACTTAAAATATTGAAGAAACTTTGGCACTAGAAACACTTTAAGCTTCTTGATGAGCTGTTTACGTCCTAAGTGTTTAAGAGTGACACAAGTAAATTTTAGTATCTTGCTCAGGAAAAAAACGAATTTTCTAGATGGGTACCGCAGACCACCGCGATCTTGCATTTTAATCAATCGGAGCAACGGGCTGTCACAATCGGGAGTTGATATTTGTTCTAGGCAATAGGCACAGTTAAAATTTTCTTCTGCAACCCGTACCAAGTACCCAGCAATCATAGCTAAGGACGCGATTTGCAGCGTTACTGGAGTTTCTGCAAAACACAAAAACAAAAACAACATGAAATTACGTAACTCATTAAATTAAGGCTCGGCATCACATAACTTTTAATGTTCCATTATTGTCTTCAAAATTAGATATACATTATAGACCTTATAGATCACAAGTAGACCTACCTATGATATTAGTTTCTAACAAATAAAATATCTTCGACAAAATATTATATCTAACACTTAAAAAAAGCAGGAATGCATTAATAATTTATTTTAAAAAGTAGGTGGTATGACAAAAGGCGTCATAATTTAATAAATGTTTGCACTGTATTGGAGTGCATGTTGTCAACTACCTATAGTCGCATTTTCAAAATGTATCTTCGCATGCAATTTGAATATGCTACAATTATAGTAATGTAATAACTAGACAGCGAGTGGGGCATAGCCTTAAATTAAAATTATAATAAAAAATTTCCCGTTCAATTTATCTTACCTTCAAGATTTTCGTCAAGAATTCCTGTTGCTTCAACTGGAACATCACAAATTACTGTGTTCAGCTCACTTATTCGTTTGTGATGTGCAATTGCATCCAATGTCTTGAAAGTTTGTCTTTCTACATTTGATGTAGCTGAAGGATTTATTAAACCCGTTTTTAGCGTTGTGTCGATTGCATACATGCATGCTCTTGCGTCCATCATATCGTTGAAACCACCTTTTCTTCGCAAGTGACTGAAGAGAAGTTCGATGTCATCGCTGCTCAGGTTCCTGCTTAAAACGAAATGAAATCCAACTGATATTAAATGTTGTATACATTTTACAGTTGCCTGAGTTGTCACGACTAGAGCTTCGTATGTCTCTTCACTTAGTTTATTTTGTTTGCTGCTCGACTTTTGGATATTTTCCATGTAAGGCAGGAATGTATCTAGCAACCAAGACAGTCTGTCATCGTCAAATTCTGTGAACACTAGTTTGTCGGTGTTTCTTGACATATATGCCTGCTTTGTGTTACAAACATCGTGAATATCGTGCCATTTTCTGACATATTCCAAAAACTGTATGGTTTCAGCAAGGCTTTCGTGGTTTTCGACTAACTCAGGTGCTATTGTAGGAAGAGTCTTCAATGCAGCTGTCAGAGGAAGGGAAAAAACATACTTGGCTCGTTGCACATTCATTTTTTCGATGTTCGAAGGGTAAACAACTTTTCTGTTCAGACATCGAACAGGTTTCACTGTACAGTGCTTCTGTGCATCGTACAATTTTTTCAAGGGCTTGCTTGAGATCATTATACCCCTGTAGAAAAAATTCTTCTGAAGAAACTGAGTGCGAATATTTTTCAAAATGTGGCTCAAGTCAAAACTCAAAAAGATTACTCTGTTTTCATCATTTGGGTGTTGTATTTCAGGTAGTAATTGGCCGCCACACACCTCCTTCATCATGCTAACATTTACCGAAGAGTTATCAGTAACTATTCGCAGAATTTCAAAACCTGTTTCTTCTACTTCTTCGATCACCTTTTTGGTTAATTTACACAGCTGAGGTCCTGTTAATTGACGAGTAAAATAAAACGCGACGGGAATTCGGATGGGAGTGGAGAGGCCGCGAAACATGAAGCACAATAGTCTGTTGGCTATTTTATCACTTACACCCATCTCCTCAATTTCTGCCTCTGAATATCCAAGGAACTGGTCAAGGTTGCGATCATAACTTACTTTTGCCTTGATCGCCATCTCATCTATTATCAGCGAACCTAACTTTTCTTCTGAGTGATTCAAATTGCTGACCTCATAAATAAGGCGTTCTTTAATTACTGAAGTTATACCAGTTTCACCACTCGCACATCCAATATAACCCCTCAACGTTTTTTCATGAGGAAGTTTCAAACAGTTCATTGATCTTATGAAACGATACCCAGCTGCTGCTTTCCTGTGCCAAAGTACACAAATTTTGAGAGTTGTTTCACCATAAACAACATGCTGTTTTCCATAGCTATCAATTTGCTCTAACAAGAATAGTGCTTTTAAGTTTCCATTTTTTCCATCTTTTTCTATTTTTTCAATTTTCTCCAGGTGTTTATTATTTTTGCCGTTATTTTCTTTTTTCAGTTCCTTAATTTGTTTCCTCAATCTACTGACAGTTTGAATGAGTCGGCCATTAGACTGTTTGACGAGTTTGTACTTGTGTTTTATGGCTGTGAGTTTAGGTCTGCATGGAAAAAATGATGATACTTGAATTCCTACTTCTTTGACTTCAATCTTATCTTCAGACAAGAATGCAAGCTCCTTGTTTTCATTTTGTATACACACTTTTTTTCGTTTAATTTGCGGGCTTACATCGGATCTAGAAGCTGGACTTCGTTTCGGTAATTTGCTCTGTTTGTGCAGAGGATACCCTTGGAACAATGTAGGGACCACATTTGGAAGTAATCTTTTTCTTGTTGTACTTATGCTGAAATCAGATGTCCTGAAGTGTAAACTACAAACTCGTGAACTCGAAGACGGAGACCAGAGAGATCCAGCTGTTTTACCCTGCCTTGAAATCGCTGTTCGCCACCTATCCTTTAGTTCAGTCTGTATAGGAAATGTATGGAAAGTCACTTTTTTATCACATTTTGAAGACTCAGACGTGCAGTTTGGCACGCAACAGTAAACCATTTCGAATGGCGGGAATTAACACACATGTGAAATTATATTTGAATATTGTACAATCGCCCTACAAGTTTCTGAATAATTATATCATATTTACAATGTCCTACATACATAATTTTGTTACTTACACATTTTCAACACCTAATATAATTTTTAAAAAACACATTTTTAATGCAAAATAACATACACAGTATGCCGAACACTCGTAATACATTACAAATCGACCACACTGCGCATACAACTCCGTGTTGAATTGCCGCTTTTACTGCACATGAGAGAGACATCTAGCGGCCATTGCGTGAAACGCAGCGGCACGGATTTCGGAGCTGAAAACCCCCTCTCCTTCCCGGCCTTGAATAATAACGTAGGCAACGGTTCAAACCCAATCCGTAGCACGGCGAAAAAACGTTATGCGCCTATTGCCATGTCTACCAACCGGCGTCAACAGTCAACAGACTGTCTTATGTCAAAATATTACTATAATAATATAAATAGTCTTATAGAAGTTACTAAACCATAGTTATTTTTTATTACACACACTTAAGGCCCTGTCACACTGTCAAATATATTGTCTCCAATATATTGGACAACAAAATTGAAGGATGATTTTGGATGAAATACGTCTTCAAATATATTGTATATTATATATTATTTGATGAGCACTGTAAAATATATTTGAAGTCATTTCACACTATCAAATTTCTTTGAGTGAGCTCGTTTGACCAAACATTCTGTAGAGAACTGTAAATGACAGGATTTAGAAACGAAAACAAATTTTGGGTCAAGGAACGCGGACTTTTTTAAGTAGGTTATATTCAAATTTAGGTATATTATGATCATATACAGTTTAAAATTTACGTTTTCCAGGTGTTTGCAATGCCTGCATTAAGTAAGCATCAAAGTGTTTCAAAAGCTGTAGCTGTAATTGCAATTGTAGCAAGTGTCAGTAAACTATAAGAGAAATCTAAGAAAAGGAAACACAGATGGTGGACGAGACAGTGGATACTTTTCCGGCAAACAAAACCCCTTTTTGTCATGAACTTCGATACGAAGATGCCGATTCTGAAAGTTTTGATCTTCTTATTTCAATTGTGGAGTCTCGCATTGCAAAGAAGGATACTCATTTGCGCCAGTCTATACCAGCAAAGCAGAGGCTGGCAGTTACATTAAGATTTTTGGTTCTCTACAAGGATTCCACACAACTCCATCTCAAAATTTGTACTTGCAATTTGTGGTGCAATTTATAGTGCTCTTCAAAAACAATATTTAAAGGTATGTTTAGTAAGAATAAAACATATAATTAAATGTAAATCTGCAAGTAGGATATCCCTTCTCATTCCCGCTTATTTTCTTACCCAACTAACTGCTGTTGTATGGACACTTTTGCTTGTATTTCATCAAAATTGTTCCTATACTTTAAAGTGAAAGTGTTAATTTTTGCTGTGTTTAGAAATTGGCAATTTTGTTTTATTTTGAATTAAGTGTATTTACTGTTACAAACCTCAACTTGAGCTTTTAAGCTACCAAATTCACCTCAGTCACATTATCTCTTTAAAATATTTTTTTTAATGAGATATTAGACCAGGTATGCTTGTTTCGTACAGCCTGTTAAGTATACTGACAAGGATCTGCTACACAAATATTTACATTCACGAAAAATGGTATTACTTTGACGTCGTCCAGCCGAAGGCCACCCTAAAGCCCAACTTGCAACCGCCAGTATCCGACCCCGCTAACGGAACGCGCCCCTAGCCATGGCCCACCCGAGTCAGGCGAGCGCTGCGGAACATAGGTATAATCAACGCCCTTGACTTAATCGGCAAGACAACCCGATTCCCGTACATGGTAAATTATATACACTTTAAAGAATACACCACTTTAAATTAGCATCACCGTGCCACACAAGTGCGACGTAGGAGTGCCCGGGTCACGCACGTGTAGTTTTTTAAAAATACAGTTGTGAGTGCTCCCCTTGCGGCCTTCAGCCTGATTTCAGTAAGATGGAGCCACTACGCCTATGGAGCAGTCATCAAGCGACAAACAGTCTCCAGTGTGACTCTGTGTATTCAAACTTATTTCATATAAACCTGTTACATCTAATTTCTAAAATATATATATTGAGTTAATTATTAAGTTTTATTGTGTGAATTTAGAGCCACTTACATTTTGTTATTAATATAATTTTTTCGAATAACGGAACTTTAGAAACTCTGGTGCGACAGGATGCTCACCACTCCCCGCGCGCCAGGGCCAGACGCCAGTACAGCCCGACTCGCGAACCGGGACGGACGCACGTCCCACGGGCAGCCACCATCCTTTGTCTTCACTGAAATTCACTCTGGTAAATATAGTCAATCTTCAAAACCTTTTTTAATTACTCCCCGTGTGCGCCCGGTCCTTTTACGGTGTAGGGCCTGCCGTCAGCCGCGGTCTCGTGTTCGAGATCGGGCGCAGGTCCTAGCGGGGTGGCTGGCTTTCTTAGAGTTTTCTGTTCCGGGAGGGCGCCAGGCTAGCTCGGTGTCTAACTGTGTGATGGTCGTGGGTTCGTTGCCCCAGCGTGGTCCGCTAGAACCGTCGGCGGTGGTGAAATTTGCTTCCTGGCTGGGTTGGGTTGTTTAGGTTAATTTACATACACTTCTGGTTGTTCTACGGGTCGCACGTCGCGCACGGGGGGTGCGGGGTGGACTTTTTATTGTTCACGATTGACACTGGTTCATTACATTGGGCGCGAGGTTTACTCGGCGGTACATGACTGCCAATGGGGCGTCGGAAAACGTAGAAGTTTTGATTACACTATGATTACAATTACACTTGATAAAACGGCACTCTGTGGTGCTTTTAAGTACACGACTACACTGCACACGTTATCTGAGAGGGACACCTGCGTGCCTCTACGTGTGTTTACTTATTAAATCCTCACGCCAGTCGCAGTCGAGGGAGAGCGTTCAATTAGCATCGGCTAATTTCGTAATCTGTAACTGGCGACGCGCGGGCCCACCTGTGCGGACCGCGGCTCGCTACTAAATTAAAACACGTTTAATCTTGAATGTAGCCTGTGCCTGTGCACTAGGCGATTAAATAAAGTTCTGGGGAGGCGGGAGACGGCCCGTACCGTATACTGCACGGCCCCACGTAATGCTTTGTGTGGGGCGTGTTAAATTGATGCGGCTGGGTTAGGCCCTACACCGTAAAAGGACCGGGCGCACATGGGGAGTATTAAAAAAAAGGTTTTGGTTGTGACTATAATTACCAGATGGACGTTCGGTGAAACAAAGAGATGCTGGCTCCCCGTGGGACGTGCGTCCATCCCGGTCCGCGAGTCGCGCTGTACTGGCGTGCAGCCCTGGCGCGAGGGGAGGGGTGAGCTCCCTGTCGCGCCAGAGTTTCTAAAGTTCCGTTATTCGTAAAAATCTATATAATTAACTAAATTTAAGTGGCTCTAAAATTCACATAATAAAACATAATGATTAATTTAATATCTATATATGTTATAGAATTGACATTTAATAAGTTTGTCTAAAATAAGTTTGAATATTAGAGTCAAGCTGGAGACTGTCCGTTTCTTGAAAACTACTCCAGTGGCGAACGATAATGCTAATTTGGGGTGGTTTGAATTACGTCACATGTTTCACTACTGAAATTAGGCTGAAGGCCGCAAGGGTTGCACTCACAGCTGTTTTAGTAGAAAACTACACGTGAGTGACCCGGGCACTCCTACGTCGCACTTTATTAATTAGGGGCTTTTGTTTGTTAATGATTACGTTATTATTGTGTGGGGAATTTTGTAGTCACGGGGAGTGCATTGCATGCGTAATTAAAAATGGTTCACTATTCTCTACCTTGGGCTGCGGTCCACTCACTTGACTCGGGTGGGCCATGGCTAGGGGTGCTTTCCGTTAGCGGAGCCGAGTACTGGTGGGTGCAGGTCGGGCTTTGGGGTGGCCTTCGGCCGTACGATGTCAGGCCTATCCCAGCTGCGTAAACGTAACACTCCCCGCACAACGCATACGCGGGGCAGTCTAGCATACGGCGACTCAAACCGAACCCTCTCCCTAAACCTCGACTGGCGTGAGAACGTAACTTTAGTGACGGCGCGTCAGAGCGCCTAGTGTATAATTGACAGTGTACTTTATGTAGGGAAATCGTGTGAATGTAATTGCAAGTGTAACTACTACGTAATTAAATGTCCACTCCGCACACTCCGTGCGCGACGTGTAAACAATAGTGCAAAACCATGTACGTTATTTGCAAACCTCCCCAATCCAGTTAGGGATCAGCGTCCAATGCTGTGTAGGGCCAGTGGTACAGCAGGCATTAGGGACCCCTAACATCACGACCACCACCGCCGTTCCTAGTGGGCCACACAGGGGCCTTCGGACCTCACGACCCACCTCGTGGCAAACCACCGCGTTAGTCTGGCGCCCTCCCGGACACATCTCTTAGCAAGAAAACAGCCTTCCCGCTAGGAACCCCGCCGAGTCTCGAACACGAGAACCCAGGCGACAGCAACTTTCAAAACTTAAATAAGAATAATTGAATATTTAGGCAGAATTTTAATATTTCTAGACCTTTCTTTCAAATCACCAGAGCTACTTGCTTACTCAAAGATGCTGCTTTAACATAGGTCAGTACCATCTATTGTTAGGACATTATGTGTCTATATTCCAGAAAATTCCAGACAATACTTACAGAGTAGCAGCTATTGTGAAATAAGGTGAACAAAGACTTATAAGAAAGATTGCTTGGGTAAGCCAAAATAATTTTATTTACATTAAGTCTCTGAATTGATATACTTTAAAATTTATTTTAGATGTTATTAATTTGGATTTGTAGGTAAAGTTCCGAAATTCATATCCTAGTTGATACGTCATTCCTGATGGCACATGTTGTACGCAATGCTTGCTGTTTTAATTTAGTGTATCAAAAATAACTGAACATAAGCAAAACTGGTATAGCAATCAAATAATGATCGTAAGTTGAATACAAGATGTTTTCTGTTTTAAGGACCATAATATTCCAAAACTGCAGTAACTTTTTTAGTCAAATATATTAACCTGCACTTCCGTACATACAGAGTCAATTGGAGGAAAATATACAATAACAATTATTCCAGCAGGAAATAAAATAGTATTAGTTCAAATACTGCATTTCTTTCCCATGTAGTATTCGCCATTGCTGATATTTAAACTATTACACTTCGGAAACGGAAACAAAAGTGGCTGCTTTATTTTAGATAACTCTGATTGGCTGATCCCATCCAACATCCAACATATTTTACAACCAGTCCTATACATAAAATATTTGAAAGAAACTCTAGACATTCAATCTCTCAAATAAACATGGCTGCGATAGTGACGTTTAACGTGACATCACAACCCTCAAAGATATTGGAACCAACATATTGGAAGGTGTTGGAAGCTAAAATTTGACAGTGTGACAGGGCCTTAAGTAACTCTAGAATAAAATTAAAACTGATTTAAAACTTTCCCCCGGCATTATGAAAAGTCAGGGTATCAGAACAATATGGTGCTGGGACTGACGTGGCTTATGGCACATAATGGGAATATCGAGCTGAACTCTGGACACGTCAATGTCAGCCGACTTTAATGTTTTGAAGGTTTATGCTTCCAATAAAGCAGCCAAACTAACTAGCGAACTCACTGCAGTGGCGTAGCCAGGATTTGTGTATGGGGGGTGTTAAGAAGCATGGCCCCCGTATTAAAGCGGGGTGGCCGGGAGTTCTCCCCCGGGAAAATTTGGATTTAAAGGTGTAAAATAGTGCTATTTTAGCAGTTTCTGGTACTTATATTTAAATATTGTAATGGTAAAAATGTTATTATTTAATATGAAATTGTGTTTGAGTGATGAATAAGAAATTAATTAAAGATTTGTTGCTAAGGGAGGGGGGTGGGTTGAACCCCTAACCCCCCCCCCCCTGGCTAAGCCACTAACTCACTGTAATAAAATATATTGACCATCATGTACCTGTAGCTTGACGCCAACCGCTGGTGCTCCCTTTGGTTCGCACAGGCCATTATGTCACAACAACACTTACTCTTAAATGCATCGAACACGCCCGAGAGTGATGTCCGCCGAGTGAGTGAAAGTGCACCGCGACGAACACCGAGTCGATTACAGCACCCGGCCGGGTGTGGCAATGCGCCAAATTAAATCATTAATACTTATTTTTAAAACAACCAAATTAATATAAATTAAAAGATAATTAATTCAAGTAAACATTATGTCCAATTGTTCAATAATCATGTATTGTCAAATATGTTATTTAAGTCCAAAACTGGTCGGAGCTGTTTTCCCGCGCATCACGTGTCTTGGCGCGAGGTCGCGCGGCGCCCTCACGCTCAGTTGCCGTCGGGAGCTCACAGGGGTCGGTCGCTCCGCGAACGCAGAGCCTACAGATTTCGCGCCACAAGTCATCGCAATAGTGTAAGTTTATTAAATCCTTTTTCAGCTCTGCGCCCGACCCCACTATGTCGTACGTCATTTTGTGCGACTCATAACTTAGCGCTTTTATTCCCAACAGGGAGATTTCTATTTACTACGTAATTTTCATGTCCTGAGCAGACGGACAGCGTAAATGAGTCTTACACAGTTTTCAGGCTTCGAAGCCAGTTAATCATTATTCGTCATAGGCTCCTAGCCAGCCTCGTGTGTCGAGTTCTAACTCTTTAATCTATGTATTTACGATTTATCATATTTAACTGTGTAACATCTATCTTGCAATCTAACCACGTAATAACTGTTTTAAGCTGTAATAAGTGACTGTGACTCTTATGTTCTCATCTAGCCGGGCCTACATACATTTCGGGACATTAATTTCTTGTAGCAGGTTAGATCGCAAATAACGTTAAGAACATTCATTTACATATTGCCGTTTACATGTTAACGTCATTCACTGCATAAGCCGTTGCAACATATCCGCTCCGCAATAATTCGCCGCATCCTTCATGACGATAATGGCCACAGTATAAGTCCGCACATACAATTTTGCCATCTATCCTGGTCTCGCGTATCGTCTACGTAGAGGGACTCTCGTGCAGCGACGGTCAGACAATAGACGCGGCCAGTCCTTGGACAAGCGTGTGTAACGGTTTTTAATAAAGTGCAGTGTCTTATCAATCAGTTTACCATTTATTTATAAGGCCTGAACAGCCCAGGTAGTTTCAAACCGCGACGTGCTCCTGCCTGCAGCCACGAGGCCGAATCCCCGTTTTTGCCCCCTGAGATCATTTTCATTTAATAATTACTCGAAAACTTAAACAGGCAGCGGGAGTGGCGTCAAGCTAATCAAAATGCATTGCTACGCCTTCTAAGGGAAGGGCAAGACTTCTTAGACTCGGCCGACCAGTTAAGGTACACGATTATGGCCAAACACCCGATCCCAATGACTTGAGGCCACCTGTAGGTGCTCCTCTCGTCACACAGGCGGTGATGTATCATTAGCACCTGCCCAGAAGCGTGTGCAAAGAAAACGCCAGTGCGCGCAGCATAGTGCAAATGTGAGCAGTGCGCGAATGCTACAAAGATAGCGTCCCTATCGGCCACGTTAGCAGTATCACTCCACGGGGTGTGGCAAGATGCTTCAGCCCAATTAGGCAAAAGGGTTTATGTATTTATTTTCAGTGACAAGCTAAAACTTGTAACAGCTTTCAATTACTTTTCTGATAAATACAAATTTTTCAACGTGCTACTATGCCGTAAAACTGGTCGCTTCTGTTTTCCCGCACTCTCTGCTTTTTAGTGGGAGGTAGAATCTTCCTCCAACACAGTGCTGGGGAGACAGGCAGTCACGGTCAGAGGCTCACAGAGTCTGGCAGCCTCCACACAACGCAGAATCAGCATTTTTGCATGCAATTGGGCATGTAGTGGAGACATCTGCCACGTCGGTATAGTACTGCACATCACATGCATAGTCAGTATGACGACATCTACACCTTTAGTAAAGTGTCAGGGTTTCATGTATGTACTTCAGTATTAGTACAGAGGCTTTGTTCAAATTTGAAACATCCACCATGGCAGTATAGTGCCGCACATCATGTGCACAGTCAGCACGCAAGTGTCTATGTCTTAAGAAAAGGGTCAGGGTTTCATATATGTGCTTTAGTATTAACTGCAGGGACTTAGTTCCACGCGGAAACATCTGTCTCGTCACTCGTCGAAAGAGACCTTCACTAGCAACGTAATCAGTGCTGCCAGTGGGAGGGGCCACATTAATGCAACATCTATCCGATAATAGAAATGGTCAGGAGTACGATAGCACCATGTACCTAATGCCAGTGTTATAAACCACTATATGTTATCCATGTATTCTTATTTTCATTTGATACAGTATCCTGGGTAGCCTGAACAAGCAAGATGAACCTTCGGTCGGCATGGCTCTGCCTCCAGTCACATGGCCGGACCGAACTCTGGGTCCCACTTATTTTCCTTACAGACTAACACTCTATACAGACAGGCATACAGAGCATAGCCAGACTCATGATCAACTTGTGAATGATTACCCCAGAAACATTGACTTCGATGAATGGAAAATCATTAGAAAGCAAGTACAGGAAAGACGGCTTGACTGTGCCCTCCTCTAACACATACAACGTCTGACTTGTATTGGACTTGAAAAACGATGGGAAAATACGCTTCTGCGTTGATTTCTGTCGATTTAAATCTGGCGAAATATGTGCCTACCAGCTTGCCACTCCGAACCATGCAATTGTGCCAGACTCTACAACCACTACACCTGTCGTGTGCTCAGCTTATCAAAAATCGCTATTCTAAAACAGGGCACAGCAAATGTCTATACAATTTTATGGTGCTATGATATAATCTCACCCTGCCACCTTCTGCCATTGGTCATGATTATGCAAGTTATTGCCCGTGGTGCCAACTACCATTTCAAGCCGGTCCTGTGTATTAGTTCACAGGGTAGTTGAGACACTCCTTACTCGGGACATAATGTCGCTACGTGGTCGGGGGATGAGAAGTGGAAAAAGGCAGAGGTATCCCCAGCTGTTTTAGCTACCATGACTTTATGTTACTAAGAGAAAGGTAGTTATTCTATTAAGACTTTATTTAATAACATATATCCCTCAAACATGGTGCTACTGCAAACAAGGCTTGATTATGTCCAGAGCCGAAGTTAGGGATTGTTGGGGTCAGCAATTGTACATTTATTTTCGGTAGACACCATTCAATTTATTTGCTGCTAATATGCCCAGTTTGGTGAACCTAGTGGCGACGTGGGTAAGTCGCGTGATGATACGCAATATGATCGTTTTGTTTGTCTTGTGCAAGATATTAACATAAGTAACAATATCATAAAATTTACTACCTACATATAAAATATTAAATTCCTCCATTGGGTCCAAATTTAAATTCAAAGTAGAGGGCAGAAATTTCGCCTGGCAAACAACTCTATGTCGTTTCCTCAGCTCTTGGGCATCCCCTAAGGGGGATTGGCCACGAAGTAATAATTCATAGATCACCTCGTACTTAAGAAGATATTCTGGAGTGATCATAATAAAGTTTATTTTGGTAATTTACACAAAAGAAAACCTTTCAGGTGAGCAGATGTGTACATGCCAGCAATTAGTATATATTAACGTAAACTCTTATTCTAGGCTTACTCACTATGTGTAGAACACTCTTGACTTTAACATAAATTATACTATTAAGTAGTTGGTCGCACCCTGACTCGCTACAATCAGTGGGTTGAGTACTTGTAATTATTTCCACTCCTGCAGAGCGTGAAGTGGCAATGACCGATGGGGTGATGGACAGAAGAAGGTGGGGTGGTCTGTTGTAGCTGCGTGTTTTCACGCACCCTATGAAATGAAGGCAGCCAGGAAGGTTGTCTGCCCGCCTGGCCGGCAGGCGGGTATGGGAGGGGGGGACTCGCATATGAGATGAGGCACATCACTCGCACAGAGGTGGTGGTGAAACAGCTGGGCTGGGCTGAAGTGAAAAGACCGCTAGCGAGAAAACCAATAAGATAAGTTGGTCATTTAAATTTAAAATGTCAACTCTCTCATGGGTCGGGATTTGATTAGGTAACATTTATAATGCCTACTGGATAGGGAATAATATGCAAAAATGAGAGGCAAATTAATGAAATTTATTTATTTTTAATAGTAGTAGGTATGCTCATAGACGAAATCAAACTAAATGCATTTGAACCCACAGCAAATGCATTTGAACTTCAGCTCTGCCGCCACTTGTAATTGTTATATTTAGAAAAAGATAATACTACAATTATAATAAATTACCTTGGAAGTAGCTGGGATTAAAAAGGGGAACTGGCTAACAAAACTAAGTACCTCAGAGGCGACACTAAAGGCCAAACAAAGAAAAGATAATGCCTCCCTGTAAACACTGTGGAAACTGTGGATCAGTAACTTTATATTAATAAAAAAAATGCAGTTTCGTCTATAGGCGTGCTTAGATTTATTTTACTTCATATATCTGAATTGTTACAAAGGAAATAAACATGTCAAGTTTATGACAGAGATAAATTTTGTAATAGGGCTGGCCCGAAAATAATTACACAAATGTATTATGACATAATCAAAAATATAATTTAATACAATATGTTAACATACTGACGACAGTCGTCGTGCACTCCTAGGCTGAGAGGCCGTTTCTGCCCATCGCCGGGTACCTGAGGGGTACGCCCTGTTTCCCCCCAGTGCAGTGCAGTGCTGTGTGACGTATTAGGGATGCACCCATGTGCGCTGTAACGGCTATGATAATGACTGCTCAAAGACAGACAATTTTGTATATATTGTAAATTTTACTTAAATATTAATTATATGTTCATTAGGGTTTATGTATAGTTATGTAGGGGCCGCACCTGGCTCGCAGCGAACACACAGTCTCTCCGCAGCGACTTTCCCCCTCCACCTCTCTCCACTCACGCGGTGCAGGGCGCGCTTGCGGCGGGAGGGGCGAATCTTTCGCCGCTTGCCGGTCGAGCAGTGCGGACCTGTGACTCCGCGCTCCGCGAGTTCTGACGTCCACAGCCACGCACGGGCTTATGTATCGATTCGTAGTCTTCGACAGTTTAAAGTACTCGTCCATCACGTCGACGAACTACAGTCTCTGTGGAAGTTTCTTTTCGCGGCGTGACGGGAAGTGTGTGTTTCCATTACTGCGGGACAGGTGCGGTCAGGGCTAAGGCGGACTAGCCGCAAAATAAATCAATGTGCGAACAATTAGTGGACGATTCCTAATTTTCGACCCGACCTCCAACTCCTCCAGCCTGTCTGAACCTCATTTCCTCAGCTCCCGGTCCCGGCCACAGTAGGCCTGAACCCCAACCCTCTCACTGGATTAGCCAAGCAATTCATAATAATCCATATTTCAGACATAAATCGGGGACCGGGAAGGGACTAAGAACCCTAGGGACGACATATGATGCCTAACTAGAGTGGCCACTGGACATTACGAACAGGACGCAGTCGCCGGACACGGACTTCCATGCGGCGACAAGGGTTGGTTGGCGCCATGGTGGCGCGACATGAAGCAGCTGCGTCTGCGCTTCGTCAGAACGACGCGAACCGGAGACGGTGGCGCGTCGGGATCCGTCTGCGCTCGATAATGCCGCGAGCCGAGCGTGGGTTGTGTTCCCGATCGGCGAGGAATAGGAGCGCTACCGATAACCATGACGGGAAGAGAAGTAATGCGAGATAGGGACGATCTGATAACGTTTGACACAGTGCAATACTCCGTGCTGGACATGATAACGAGTGACATTGGCGATGCGGAAAAATACGCCGCACAGGACACGATAACAAGTGATGTTGGCGATACAGTGAAATACACCGTGCGGGACTTGGTAAAGAGTGACATTGGCGATGCAGTAAAATTCACCGTGCGGGACACAATAACGAGTGACGTTGGCGACGCAGTCACACTCGCCGTGCGGGACATGATAAAGAATGGCGTTGCTGACATAGGGCAATTCACAGTGCGGGACTCGAACAAGAGTGATGTTGGCGGCACAGGGCAATATGCCGCGTGGGACACTATAACCAGTGACGTTGGCGATGCAGTGGAATATGCCGTGCGGTACTCGAACAAGAGTGACGTTGGTGACACAGGGCAATACGCTGCGGGGAACAGGATAACCAGTGACGTTGGGGACACAGGGCAATACGCCGCGGGGGACAGGATAACCAGTGACGTTGGCGACACAGGGTAAAATGACGCACAGGACACGAAAACCATAGTGATGTAGGAGATGCCGTGAAATACGCCATGCGGGACACAAACAAGAGTGATGTTGACGACACAGGGCAATACGCCGCAGGGTACATGATAACCAGTGACGTTGGCGACACAGGACAATTCGCCACACGGGACACAAAAAGGAGTGATGTTGGCGACGCGGTGAAATACGCAGGAGGGACACGATAATGAGTGATGTGGCGACACAGTGACACATGCTGTGCGTGACACGATAACCAGTGATGTTGGCGATGCAGTGACACATGCCGTGGGGTACACAATAAAGAGTGACACTTGCGACATACGGAAATTCGCCTTGCGGGACACAAAAAAGGAGTACCGTTGGCGACGCAGTGAAATACGCTGTGCAAGGCACAATGAAGGGCGACGGTAATGGCATGGAGAACAGTGATGTAGAAAACACGTGGAAGGGAGCAGGCGGCTCCTCAGGATGCGATAACATATTCTAGAACTATAAAGGTGCGGCTGGTCAACTGGGCCTCGCGGGCAAGTGGGCAGCTTCATGAAGATGCGAAAGATTGGTGGTCCATGGCAGGGAGTTTTAGCAGGGGATGGGGCGATTTTGTACGTCAGATCAAGGCCCATTATGACAACAACCAGGTGCGCGCGAGATACCAGAGGGCTTTCTACTGCTGGCCGCAAAGGACAGAGGAGGGGGCGGAACGCTTAGTTTACAAGAAGTTGCACCTTCACAGGCGGATGGCAGAAGGAAGGGACCCGCGCGCGGCATTACCTACAGTCGTCGAACTAATGCTGCCAGAGTTTCGGCCCTTTATGAGGGCGGTGGTCGGGCGGAGCCCGGATGTGTTTATGGCCCTCACCCGCGAAATCGTACGGAATCTGCTAAAGTGGAGAGCGGAGCCAAGGAACGTGCACGGGCTCCAAACCCATCTGGGGACAAGTGGACCGATCCTAACCAAAGTACCGGATGGCGACCGAGCGGTGATGAGGTTCCTCGAAAACTCAGGCTACCAGCAGATGCTCGGTCAGGGAGGAGTCGGTGGCAAGCCACAGCAGTCCCGGGCCAGGGACAGCAGGACGAGTGAGGATAGGGACGAACGTCTGCCGCGTTGCTGTTTCTGTCCAGAGGCTTACCACTGGACTCGTGTGTGCCCCACGAGGGCCATGCTGGACGAAGCGCATGAGTCACGCACACCGTCGGTGGGAATGCAGAGCCGGGGGTGGTCAGACAGCTGGGCGCTGTGCCCCAGCACATTAACCATCAGCAGAACCAACATCCGAACTGATTCACCTACCACGTCATGCTCCGGGGACACAGGCACAGCCGACAGAGCAGAACCGATCGCTGTCAGAATGGAGGAGCACTGTTGCCCCCCTCGTGGCCTCGTCAATGGTCCACCGGGGGCTGGACCTGCCACTCTGTCGGCCTGACGCCAGCAGAGACACCCACCAAGATAATGATGCATCGGTGCCAGCATTGCCAATGGAGCCCTCAGGGGTTTTTTTACGTCCGGGCGACTTGGAGCCTGGGGATGAAGGGGGCCAGGTGCATGTCTACTTGGGATGACATGTTTTCGGAGGCCCGAAGGCCAACGCACCCGCCTTCCGCCCCTCCCAAATGTGCGCCTTTTAAGGGTAGATTGGGAGTCTGCTTACAGATCTGTATAGTCCAGGGCCCCTTCCTACTGAAGCTACCAGATCCAGAAAACATGTCCCCTCCACCACTATGGTACCCATAGTGGCTTCTTAGGAACCTGTAGACTGAAATCCCCACATGGGGCTGTATGCAGGTAAGGGTTCAAGTCAGGTGCATTCACAGTCCAGCAAAACCAACACCATAATATATATATATACTTCCATTACATGTCCTTTATATGCCATTATATATTGATTATATGTCCATTACATGTATTTTTATATATTGATTATATTCCTTATATTGATTATATATCCATTATATACCCATATACAAATTGCCGGACATGCTTCAGCACACTGCTACCCATCAGTCATCCAGGTATTGCCATAATTGAGGACCATCCACTGGGGCCAGGTCCCCCATTAGGGCCCTGACTAACCAGTAGGTAGTCATTGATCCTGTGCGTGCCTTATCCAGGAATACATATTCCAAGTATCTCAGTAGTAGTTGAATACTACTCCACTGACAGTTGCAAGGGAGAATGTTCATGGAGCCAGTGGCTCGGCTTCGTCTGCCACTTGAAGTCTCGCTATGACTCTCCGAGCAAATTCACGGAAGAGAACCCAACTCTCTCTCCGCGCCACCACATTTGCAAGGTCGTAGTCACACCCAATCAGACCCAGATGGAACTTCAGCTGTTCACGAAGATCCTCAACCCTTTTCACAATTATGCAGCACATGTCTGACATCATCCACCATGTGGCAGTGCCCACACAGCGGATTCTCTGCTAGACCAAATTGGTGTAGTTTGGCCTTGAAATTACCATGCCCAGTTAGAAGTTGAACCGTGGCTGGCATCAGTTCTATATGCTTGCACTGAAGACGATCTTGTACATTCGGGAAGATCTCATAGGTATGCCTACCCTTTTCACTAGCTTCCCACTTGCGCTGCCACTGCCCCATGGTCACTTCCCTGAGTCTTATGTGGTCCTCTGGCCTGAGGGTGCCCGCAGCTTTCAGGGCAGCAAGCTGCCCTTTTTCAGCCACGAGCAGATCCAGTGGGATCACCCCAGCGAGAACCTGCAGAGCGTCATTGGATACAGTACGGTAGGTACCGGTAACCGCAAGAAGGGCAGCACGCTGCGCCGACTGCAGTTTCCTCCTCATATGTACTAATCCTGAACGATGCCACCATGCTACTCCACCATAAGTCATGATTGGGATGAACACCCCCCTGTACAGACATGCCAGCGTAGGCGACGATAGGCCCCGGTTGGTCGGGGACAATCCTCGGAGGCGATAAAACATCACCACAGCCTTTTGGGAAAAGTACTCTAAATGCTTAGCAAATAAGAGCCGATCATCCAGTAAGACTCCCAGATACTTATGAGTGGTGGTAAATTTCAGGCGCTCACCCCCCAGGCTCACATGTGTTTAGTGAGCCCAGGCTCTGCTAAACTTGCCCTTTAGCATCATGCATCTGGACTTTCCCGATGAGAACCGAAGTTTCACCGAGTCAGCCCAGGATGAAATCTGCCCCAAGATCTCATTACATCGCCACTAAAGAGCAGCCCTGGAACAACCTGAGACGAGAATAAGTCCATCATCGGCATACCCAAAGATCTCGCAACCCTCAGGCAGCCGGATCCGGAGGAATCCATCGAACAGTATGTTCCACAACAAGGGTCCAAGCACGGAGCCCTGGGGGCAGCCCTTTGGCAAAGTCTTTTCTACTTCCGCATTCCGCAATTCCACCACAGCTATGCGGTTGCGAAAGTAGTCACACAACAAGGAGTAGAGGTTCTGAGGACACTCCAGCTCTCTCAGCCGGCTGAGGATCCCCGGCCACCACGCTGTGTCAAAGGCACTGGCGATGTCCAGGAATATCCCCTTTAGGTATTTTTCCGTACATCGCTCCACACTGCTGAGGAGGTCATGCAGAGCGGTTTCCGTTCCAACACCAGATCGAAAGCCGTACTGACGGATGTGCAATCCCCCAACTTGCTCAAGGTGGTGGGTTAGCCGCCTGTTAACTAACTTTTCGAGGACTTTCCCCAGGACTGGCAGTAGTGTGAGAGGCCGGTATGACTTTGCATTAGCCTGGTCCTTCCCATCACCTTTGTATAGGGCTCGAAGGATGCCCTTTTTCCAGGTCTTCGGAAATTTTCCCTCAGCGAGGGATGAGTCGGACCCGAAGAGCCAGAACTGCTGTGGATATCAGTCCGTGCCGACGGTCAGGCGGTGCTGGCCCTAGTGACACGGCTACCAGCCAATCTTACGTTGCGGCTCGCCTGGTCACCGAGGAGGTGGTGGTACCATGCCCGGAGCAGGTGCAGCTGGCCACCCAAGATGCCACCACGACAGTGAGGGGCACCATCCAGGTAACGCTGAACATCGTTGGGCATGTTAGCCGCATCGAGACCTGGGTGGTTCCTGACCTGCGAGAGGAACTGATCCTGGGGGTGCCCTGGCTGCACTAGTTTGACGCCGCTGTGGAGGTGCGGGCCGGGCGGATGCACTTCGGCACCCCCGGGCGCTGGACGTTGTACGGCGTACATCAGGCCCCCCTAGCCTGGAGGACCTCCGGCACAACATCCCTGCCGAACATGTCTATGCCATCAGCCAGGCCCTGGAGTCCCAACCTCAGGTATTTGTGGCGGCAGACCGGATAAGACATACGATGATGACAGAGCACAGAATAACTATTGTTCCGCACTGCCCGCCGTTTGAGAGGGTACTTGGTTCGGGCCCCGGGAGCGCGATGCAATCCAGTCCCAGGTGGATGAGATTCTGAGCGACAGGTTCATCGAGCTCAGCACCTCCCTATACAACTCGAGGGTGGTGTTGGCTACCAAAAAGGACGGAAGTTTATGCTTTTATGTTAACTTTAAGGCCGTCAGCCGACTGATTATTCCAACTCCCCCCCCCCACAAACGCAAATCAACATCACTGACGCCTTGGCCGGGCTGGGGGATGCCAAAATCTTCTCGACACTGGACCTGAAATCGGGCTACTAGCAGGTGCTGGTATGCCACGCCGACCGTCCTAAAACGGCGTTCACTTCGTGGGAAGGACTGCGGTACCAGTTCTGCGCCATGCCTTTCCTGCTCATGGTAACCCCGGCTACTTTCCAGTCTATGATGGTGCGCATCCAGGATGGATACATCGGCCTCTTCGCCAGTGCCTATCTGGATGATGTCACCATATATTCTGGAATGTGGGAGGACCATGCGCACTACCTGGAGCTGGTCCTAGAAACCTAGAAAGACTGGCCAGACACGGACTGATGTGCGCCTCGAATAAGTGTCACATCGGGGCTGAGGAGATCGTGTTCCTGGGTCACCTGGTGACGACAGAGGGATGCCATCCGCATCCCGACCAGCTGGAACTCATCGTGGGGAAGCAGGTGCCAAAGACCAGAAAGCAGCTCCAAAAGCTTATGGGACTGCTGAACTGGCTGAGGTCTTTCGTGCCTGACTTCGCTACGATTACGGCCTCGATGACGGACCTGTTGTTGCCGAAGGCCACGTTCCGGTGGACACCCACTGTGGACAAGACCCTGCATCAGGTTAAAGACCATTTCCGGAACTGTCACACGCTGTCGCGACTGACACCCGACCGACCCATCTTCGTCCAGACAGTGGCGAGTCAGGAGGGGATGGGCGCAGTCCTGTACCAGGTGGACAGCGACGGTGTTAGGCATGTGATAGAGTACGCCAGCGCGATGTTTGGCCCGATTGAGAGGAGGTATCACGTGAACAAGCAGGAGTGACTGGCGGTGGTCTGGGCCCTGTAGCAGTACCGGCACAATCTCGAGGGCCGCTTGTTCACGTTGAGGACTGACAGTCAGTGCCTTCGCTGTTTGGACTCAGCTCAGGGCCGGAAGTCCAAGTTCACTCGCTTTGCCATGCTGATTCATGAGTTCTTGTTCTGTGTAGAGCATGTCCTGGGACGGGAAAAATCAGCTGGCCGACGAGCTGTCCTGGAATCCGTATCCTACAAGTGTGTTCTGCGACGACCAGGATTGGGAAGAGGTGCTTCCCCTGACACATGAGCCCGTAGTCGAGAACCCGGGGCCACAGCCGTGTGAGTTGTAGGTGCTGCCGGCCCCGCTAGCCCTGAACGAGACACACCGCCGGAGACGCTAGCAGACTTGCTTTCGTGGGTGCGTGTGGAGCAGCTCTGGGACCCAGACACCCAGTCCCAGCTGAGCGAGTGTGGATAGAAGGAGGTACCGGGCCACTGGAACCTTGACGGTGAGCTCCAGACCCGGGGGCCTCACAGGTCGAGCAGGTGGCGGACCCACATGCCACCAAGGGCTAGGCAATTGGTGCTGGGGTGCCTGCACGATCATCCCCTGGCTGTACACCCCGGTGCAGAGCAGATGCTTTGGGAGATCTGACAGACTTTTCACTGGCTAAGTGATGTGGCGGAGGTGCGACGTTATGTCAGGGCCTGCCAGCATTGCCAGGAACCTAAGTCCCAGAGATTTGATGGCGAGGAGCAACAGGTCCCACGACGGCCCCAAGATCTCTTCCACACTGTGGTGGTGGACATCATGGGGCTGTAACCTCGCACGTCCCTCGGCCGGCGTTTTTTTGATCGTGTTAGTCACGGGAATCTTCACCCGTTGGGCGGAGGCGTTCGCTGTGCCAAACGTGAATGCTGGCACCTTGATTGACCTGCTTGAGCGCGAGTTCTTCCCACGATACAGGTACCCTGCGGTCCTCCTGAAGGACAATGGGGTGAAGTTCACGGGGAGACACTGTTGAATGTCCTGTGCACGGTGGGGGGTGGAGCATCACACCACGTCCACATACCACCCGCGCGTGAATCCGACCGAGAGGCGGAACCAGGACATTAAAACTCAGCTTCGCATCCAGTTGAACGAGGACCACACCAAGTGGGACCTGCACGTACCGACGTTGCTGTACTGCCTGCGCCGCCAGACGAACGTGGTCATGGGCCACTCTCCCGCCGAACTGGTACAGGGTCGCAATCTCACCCTTTCCGGGGAGGCAAAAGCAATCGCCGACACTGACACAACGACCGCTGAAGAACTACGTGACGATGCCCGATGGTGACAGGAGCGGTTCCTGGCGCGACGATTGCCCCAGATGACTTGGCCTCCTGGCCAGCTCGAGCCAGGAGAGTGGGTATATGTTCGGTGCCACCACCTGTCATCAGGCGACAGGGGTTTTTGCGCCGGCCTGGCCCCCAAGGGGTTGGGCCCGCAGGAGGTTGCCGCCCGGCGGGTAGTTCTATGTACCTCGTCCGTCGCGCTGACGGACACACGACGAACGTCCACAGGGACGACCTTCGACTGACGGACTCGACTGATGACGTCGTTCTTCAGAGTCCCGTGCACACCGATGACCCTGGTGAGGAGCCAGATCAGGCCAGGCAGGACCAGATGACTACGAGGGAGCCAGGTGTTGAACGGCCGCCACACTCAAGTGACTCAGGGAGGAGTGGTGACTTCTGATGCGGATGACGGAGGGAGACCACGGGGTGCGATCCTGGACGAGCTGGAGTACCTCATGGACGCGTTTCTCTCCGACGACAATGATGCATAGCACAAGAGAGACGTCACCATTGAGGATGTGTCCGCCGACGACACCGTTCTCGGGGACCTGGTAGACCTGAGCGACCCGACGGTTAATTTTCCGGACCACGGTGTGAGGCGCCACCGGGGCCCACATGCCCGTGGGAACGACAGATGGGGGCGCACCGGTGACTTGGAACAACGCGACGACCAACAGAGTGACGGTGAAGCTCCTCAGCGGGGAGAGCGACGTGGACTGGGCGCAGCCCGTTGTCCTGGACATGCCCTCCGAGGGGTCGACGACGGTGAAGCACGTGAGGAACGGGCCTGAGGTACGCCGGTCCACACAGCACAGGACAGCCCCTTGCTACCTCCAGGATTATGATTGGGAGGGGCGATACAAGTACCGCGACATACTAAACACAGACATGGGTGGACTGCGCTGCAGCATCATGCAGCTGCTACCGCGGTTCGCTCGGCCTCTGACAAACAACGGGAGCCTGCCGAACTGACCTAACGAACGGACTTGACCGCGTCTGCCGGTCTGAGCCAACGTCCTTGGGCAGAAAGGTTTCGGGAAGAGGGGGGAATATGACGACAGTCGTCGTGACCTCCTAGACTCAGAGGCCGTTTCTGCCCATCGCCGGGTACCTGAGGGAGCACGCCCTGTTCCACCCCAGTACAGTGCATGGAGCTAATATACAGTAATAACATCTGTAGAAGACAAGGGAAGGCTAGCAGAGGATGCGAGGTGGAGCCGGGTATCGGCGTTTGTTCCCTGCTTCCTACGCTGGAAGAAAACGAAAACAAGCCAAACTTGCCTCGCGCGGCCGAAAAATCCTCCAAACTTAACTCGCAACAGCTGCGAAACTATCAAAACAATCAAACTGAAAATTTTACTAATTATCTGTAAACATTTTCCCCCACAACACTTTAATTTTTTTTTCGAAACATGAATACTTTCATTTTTAAATATTAAATACTTATTTACTGCCAAACATTTTTGTGAATACGCAGAGTAAATGACAACATTGAGGAAAAATTTTTGTTTGCAATTATAGGTGCGGGATACCAGCGTAAGAAATTATGAAGAAGCCTCAAATTTTATTTATATACCCCTCTTGACGCATTCAACCCCATACTTTTATTTTTACAGAGAGTTTAAGTGGGAATAATATTTCAGTGGGTAACACTACCGAATTATGTCTTCGGAATGCACTTCTTTTTGTTATTATACGTCTCAAATTTTATAATTGCATACACAACGTTTATAAAATCGAATTCTTGTTTACCTCATTTAATCTAATACAAATCTCTTGTAATATACAGGTAATTCTCATGGAAACTCGAAATTCCTGTCCTAGCAATTTTTACAATAATCCTAAGCGATTTAGGATGGTATTTTTTTTTTTCGGAAAGAATATCATCAAGGCTAAAAAGTTGGTCATAACTTAGGAACCGTACGGGCATTTGTGAAGAATAATAAATATATAGTACTCTGAAAATCATTCCCTCACTATATCCCAAACTCCAGATTAAAACATTGTCTAAAGTTTTTATCGAAAATTTCTTAAAAAATTTGTTTGCAACTATGGCTTGTCTATTGTAAATACAACAACTTTTCAAAATTTCTCTGAGTTTATGATTTGACTTAACATGTGTCCCATGAAAAATTATCATTCCCTCACATCATTACCAACAGTCGATAAGTATGTATTTTCTTGAGGACTTTAGTAATAGTCTCATTAGTTTTTGATAGTTGGTAGTATGGTCACTTGTTCGAAATGGCAAATTGACTTCAAGCTTGTTAAAGTACTTGTTGGAAGAAGATGTCATTGTAATTTTTTAAAGATCACATTTTAAACAATCATTCCATCACAACGAAGAATAAAGAAGGTAATTGTAATATTTGAATTTTGATGACGTAGTAAAGTATGTTTTTAAAGGTAGAAAGCGTAGAGAAAAGTTAGATGGTTACAAAAGGTTATGTTGCGAGATTTTTTAGGTTATGGTTTTGACGCCGACCGCCGGTGCTCCCTCTGGTTCGCACAGGCCGTTATGTCACAACAACACTTACTCTTAAGTGCGCCGAACACGCCCGAGCATGATGTCCGCCGAGTGTGTGAAAGTGCGCCGCGGCGAACACCAAAGCGACGTCAGCGCCCGGCCGGGTGTGGCAATGCGCCTAATTAATTATATAATTATTTTGTCAAATTAAAACTAAATTAATAACAATTTAAAAGAGGATTCATGTAAGGGAAATTATGTCTAATGGTTTTATAAGCATATATTTTGTAACTTGTCTTTAAGTCCAAAACTGGCCGGGTCGGTTTTCCCGCGTTTCACGTGGTTAGGCGCGAGGCCGCAGGGCGGTCTCGCGCGCAGTTACCGTTTGGAGCTCGAAGGGGTCGGGCGCTCCGCGAACGTCGGGTCGTCAACTCTAGCATCTCTTCAACATTTCAGCAATAGTGTAAGTTTTCGTAAATCTTTTAATTAACTCGGCGCCGACCCCAACCCAGTCGCACGATATTTCGTGCGGCTCTTAATTTATTAAATTCTTCCCACCAGGGAACTTTACTTTTTATACGTAATTCCAGGTCCAGTTTAAGGACCGTGTAGTAGTGGTACGCAGTTTTCGGCTGATTAGCCAATTAATCGTTATCGTCGTAGATCCTCCATATAAGTGTTGAGAATAGCACTGACTAACTTTCGTCTTGTAACTTTCTCCATTTTTATGTGCAAAGTGTAACGTGTATTTTAAGTGACTAACTTTTATTTGTAGGAACTTTTACGTGTACGTCTTCAGTCGGCGTGCCCACGTCTTTGTTAGAGACGATAATATTTCGTAGCGGGCTAGACTGCAAACTATCCTGAACATAGAATCTTGCCTGCGTATTTACGTGCCGGCCTAAGTTTCGGCAACAGCCATTCATTTACATGCTAAACCTTTCATAGGGACGTGAAGCCACTGTTTCAGCTTGTTGATAAAACTTTGCAATCTATCCTGGTCGCGCGAACCGTCACGTATAGAGATACGCGTGTCATAGCGGTCCGACAACGGACGCGGCCAGTCTCGGGACGTATGAGTGTATCGATACTGAATAAAGTGCAGTGTCCTGTAAACCGTTTTCCATTCATTTACAAGGCGTCCTGGGTGGCCTAAACAGCCCAGGTAATTTCTGAACGTTTTTTCAAACTCCGAGACGCGCTCCTGCCTGCAGCCACGAGGCCGAACCCCGTAAAACCTCTGAGATATTTTACAACGCTAATAATTAATTAAAAACTAAAACAGGCAGCGGGAGTGGCGTCAGTTTATTTTGTCATTCCCTCACCGTCATTCCCTCACATTTGATTATTTTCAGTTATATTATAAGTTTAATCAAAATAATGTTCAAGAATCTCACTAAGAGATTTTAACAATTTCTAAAGAAGTACAACATTTTTGGTAATTTTATATTAATAGTTTATTGTTGTAATTGAACTGTGATTACTACTACGATAAGAAAAAGTTTTGGATTAAGTATTCTTTTACTCATCTTCAAGTTGCAATATGAGTTTTAATTCATAATTTTTAAGTTAATGTAACCTAGTAGAATTCTATAGATATTTAAAAAATAAATAATACGATTTCATAAGAGAAATGAATATAAACATCTGTCGACGTTAGGGCCGTTCCCGTGGTTCGGAGTCGCTGCCCAGCTGCTCCGGTAGAGAGGGTACGTGCCACGTGGCAAGGGAACTACCCTAACTTGGGTGAAATAAAAGAGTTTATGATGTTAAGCTGGGTTTAATGCACACGTCACACACTGTACATGGGCTGTCACGGCTCCCCTCTGTGACAGTCCATCAGGGCGAGGCCTGGCTCCACGCACTTTGAGCGCGACACGACACTACCAGTGACCTGACTGGTGGTGACACGACAGTGACGCGACTGACAGTGGCGTGAATGACAGTGACGTGACTGGCAGTGACGCGAATGACGATGACACGAAAGACTGACGTAACTGCCGACGCAAACGACGGTCACGTGAATGACGGTGACGTGATTGACGGTGACGTGAAAGACAGTGACGCGAATGACGATGACACGAACGACTGTGATGTGACTGACGGTGACGTGACTGACAGTGACGCGAATGACGATGACACGAAAGACTATGACGTAACTGCCGACGCGAACGATGGTGACGTGACTGACGGTGACGTGACAACGGTGACACGACTGACAGTGTCCGTTTGACTCTCACTCACAACTTCGCGACCGCACTCTCTCATGCCACTCAGGCGACTGCTCGACCCACGCTCCGCGACGTCTCAGCGGCCTCTTCCCTTGCCGCGCGCACATGAATCCCCCCTCTTCCCTTTGTGTGCGAGTGCGTGGAGCCACATGGTCTCAGGCGGGGAGACACGACACAGTCGCCCGGGAAACACATCTACAGGTACACAACAAGACAAATAGATATTTACACCCTCATATAATTACATAAACAAAACCTTTGTTACACTTTTGCGCACGGGCGCCGGCGCACACGCAAGCCTGAAGCAGCAACGGGCAATAATGGCCTCAGCGAGCCGGAGGAGCACTTAAGACGACGTCAAATGCCCCCCCCCTCCCCGAGGTCATTTTGCCCGCTGATGATACGATCACACGCACTTCACCATTAACACTCGGGCACTCGGGCGTTCATTTTGGCATCCCATGGGCGGAAGTAGGAGTAACCTGCTGGGTGAGTACCCATGGCCAATAGTCTAGCAGGTAGGAGGGAGGCCTGCGCTGACGAGTGGAATAACGGGCTATTTCCGGAACCGGGGAATTCGGTGCAGTGTCTGGGTGCATAGGTGGGGATCTGTCCCCTTCCTTCACCTCATCAAGGAGTTCAATGATGACCCCTTCCTCGGGACCACAGGGCCCTTCAGGTGGATAAACTATGTGGTGGTGGTACCCATCTCTGTTTAACCCATCCATTACTTCCTCGGGGAATACTATTTTAGGGATGGTGTCAATGGTTGGTAACTCAGGGTCCTCTTCATCAGGGATTGGGGTAAGGGATGTGTTAACGACGGAGTTTTGGGCATCCCTGGAGTCCAGCCTGTCAGCAAGCTCATTCAGTTGGTCCATGGGGAAACTGTTGGGCTCATACCTATATGCTTGTTGGGTGGGCATAGCTTCTCGGGAAAATACTGGAGCTTTGGGATTTAAAGAAACCTCGCAACCCGCTGGGTTGGTATTGCCAGTGACCATTTCGTCACCGAAGTTCGTCAGCACCTGAGGTGAGTCCGATCTCCTTCCTTCCCTACTGCAGTGGTTTCTTCCAGGGTCGGTGTCTAGGGGCATCGGGTCAGAATTGGCACAACGGCCTCCTCGCGGTGTCTCTGGTTCGTCCCTGGGGCTGTCCTGGTCTGTAAAACTGTCCACGGCTCCTGCGGTTGACGGCTGCTGTGGCATCGGGACCGTGGATAGCCGCAAGGCATCACGGTGGATTTTGGCCATTCGGCCATTCGGCTGCCGCACCAGGTAAGTGGTCATCCCCAAGCGAGCCACCACCTCCCTGGGCTCGGACCACTTGGGCGCGAGGCCCGCGCAAAACCCACGGCCCTTGGCTGACAGATGCTGGAGCCTTACATGCACAAACTGGCCTGGAATGATCTGCGGGGGTGGATTTAGGGACTGGGGCGTTCGATGATCCAAAAACTGGGCCTGATGCCTGCGTGCCCCAGCCCGTAGGTCCTCTACCGGGAAAGGTTCTTCTATGTGAATGACGCCCAGTTCGGCTGTTAATGCTAAGTTGTGACCATGGAGCAGCTGAGCTGGAGAATATCCCGTGACCTCGTTCGTGCGCCGGCGGAGGCAGTACAAGAGGGTGGGGAGGTGAATGTCCCACTTAGTGTGGTCCTCATCAAGGCGGATACGGAGCTGGGTCTTAATGTCTTGGTTGCGGCGTTCAGTGGGATTTAATCTGGGATGATAGGTAGGGGTGGTGTGATGATGGACCCCCCACCGCCCACATGCCTTCCTCCAGCTGTGACCCGTAAATTGGACTTCATTATCCGTGAGCAGCACTCTCGGATACCCATACCGTGGGAACACCTCTCGGTCCAGTAGGGCGATGATTGTTCCCGCCTTGACATTGGCGACAGCAAACGCCTCTGTCCATTGTGTGAACACATCAGTGACTACAATGATGAATCGCTTTCCCCGGGAGGTGCGTGGGTAGGGGCCCATAATGTCAAGGGCCACCTCGTGGAATGGGTGGTCAGGGCGTCGGGGAACCTGTTGCTCCATGCCATCAGGTCGACGCGCCTTACACTGTTGGCAGCGTTGGCACTCACGCACGAACTGCTTAACGTCGGCCGTGACCTCAGGCCAGTGGAACGTCCTGCGGATTTCTCGCAGGGTCTGTTCAGCCCCAGGGTGCCCCGCCAGCTCATGACTGTGGAAGAACAGTAGGATGGCTGGCCGTGCAGCAGGGGGTGCATGAAAACTCCAGCGGCTTCCTCTGCGAGCACCACGGGTCTGCAGCATGCCATCGAGACTACGCTGATGGGGAAATGCTTGGTCGCCACACTCGGCCAGTCGGGCTCGCGTTTTTGGGTCGTCCTGCTGGGCGTCACGCACGTGAGCCACCAGCTCTGCCATGGTGGCGAATTGGGTGGCCGGCTCTGGTGTGCTGGGCCCAGGCAGCGTGTACAGTAGGGCATCGTCGGTGGCCGGGTCCGAATAGTTGGTAATTGGAACCGGGGGTAGGAGGTTGTCCCACCCCTGGTCATCGTAGACTATGGTTCTGGGGTCCGGGTGCCGGGAAAGCTCGTCAGCGAGCTCATTTTCCCGGCCGGGAACATGTTCCACCGTGAAGTGGAAGCTCTGGAGGAAAAGGGCCCATCGGGTAAATTTGGACTTGCCCTCCTGCACGGAATCCAGCCATTTGAGGCACTGGCTGTCCGTGCGGAGAATGAAGGGGCGCCCCTCGAGGTAGTGTCGGTATCTTTTTAGTGCCCACACCACAGCGAGGCACTCTTGCTCATTGACATGGTATCGTCTTTCCGCTGGGATAAACTTGGCACTCGCGTACTCGACGATATGTCTCTGGCCTTGGCCGTCCAACTGGTACAGCACCACCCCCATGCCTTCCTGGCAGGCATCGGTCTGCACAAACAGTGGTTCGTCCGGCACCAGCCGCGACAGGGTGTGGCAGTTGCGGAGCTGTTGTTTTACCTCGCCCAGGGCCTGGTCGGCGGCCTGGGTCCACCGGAATTTGTGCTTAGGTGAAAGCAGGTCGGTCATGGGCGCGGTAATCGAGGCGAAGTGGGGAACAAATGACCTCAACCAATTCAACAGCCCCATGAGTTTCTGGAGCTGCTTCCATGTCTTGGGTGCCTGCTTGCCCTCAATAATGGACAGCTGTTTGGGCAGCGGGCGGCATCCCTCTGCGTCCACAATATGGCCCAGAAACTCGATCTCCTCCGCCCCAATGTGGCACTTCCTCGGGGCGCACGTCAGCCCGTGCCTGGCGAGCCACTCAAACACCAAGGCCAGATGGTGTGAGTGTTCCTCCCACGAACATGACCAGATGATCACATCGTCCAGGTAGGCTTGGGCAAACTTGCCGATGTAGCCATCCAGGACACGGACCATCATGGTCTGGAAGGTCGCAGGAGCATGTATCAGGCCGAACGGCATCGCACAGAACTGGAAGCGCCTGCCGTCTGGGGCGGTAAAGGCTGTTTTGGGGCGGTCGGCAGGGCATACTGGCACTTGCCAGTACCCCGACTTGAGGTCAAGCTTTGAAAATATGGTGGCTTTCCCCAAGCCAGCGAGGGCATCCGTGATGTTGATTAATGGTGGTGGTGCCGGAATGGTGAGGTGATTTATTGCTTTCAAATTTACGCAAAATCTCAGCGTTCCATCTTTCTTGGTGGCCATTACGATACGACTATTATAAGGTGAATTACTAGGTTCTATGACGCCACTCGCCAGCATCTCCTCGATTTGCGCCTGTATGGCATCCTGTTCACGGGGTCCGAACCCGAACACTTTCTGGAACGGAGGGGTATGGGGCACCAGGGGTATGCAATGCTCTGTAATTGTAGTCCTCTGTAACTGGTCTGCAGCTGCAAACACTTGCGAATGAGCCCTTATCACCTCATCGATGTCCACGTGGTGCTCGGCTGGAACTCCGTGGGTCAGCTCATCCAAACCTACAACTGTGATAGGTGGGGATGGAATAGGCCGGTGGATACTGTAGACAGTCCAACGGCCACGGGTACCAAGGTGCAAGCGCCCAGCACGGACTTCGATTGTAGCATCGACCTGTGCCAGTCAGGGGGCTCCCAGGATAAGCTCTTCTCGTAGCTCATGAAGCACTATGGCGTCCGTTTGGCTAACATGGTCCCTTATGTGGATTTTTACCTGGGCGCGCCCAGACATGGGCGCGCAAGCTCCCCTGGTGGCCAGCAGGACTGTCCCAGCCTCAGCTGTCACATCAGCACCGGCGACGAGGTGGGCGGCAATATAGCTGTGGCTGGCGGCGGTGTCCACCAGCACCTCCAGTTCCCGGCCGTCCACCCGGACAGGTATGCGCAGTAGACAGCCTTCCTCGGGACCCATGCGCCCGAGCCGGGACAGCGTATCCTCTAGCCCCGCATCTACTGTCGAGGCCCCCAGCGATGTAGGGCGAGCGGCAGAGCTCACTGAAGACTCGGGGCACGGCACATCGGGCCGGTGCGTACCACCCCCGCCGACGTCAGGTGGGCGGGGCGGTAGCTCACTGGAGCCCGCAGTTGCTGGCGGGGATGCCGACGACATGGGGCAAGCGGCAGAGCTCGCCGAAAACTCGGGGAACGGCCCGCCCCCGCCGACGTCAGGTGGTCGAGGCGGTAGCTCACTGGAGCCCGCAGTTGCTGGCGGGGACGCCGATGACGTGGGGCGAGCGGCAGATCTCGCCAAAGACTCGGGACACGGCCCGCCCCCGCCGACGTCAGGTGGGCGGGGCGGTAGCTCACTGGAGCCCGCAGTTGATGGCGGGGACGCCGACGACATGGGGCAAGCAGCAGAGCTCGCCGAAGACTCGGGGAACGGCCCGCCCCCGCCGACGTCAGGTGGTCGGGGCGGTAGCTCACTGGAGCCCGCAGCTGCTGGCGGGGACGCCGATGACATGGGGCGAGCGGCATAGCTCGCCGATGATTCGGGGCACGGCCTATCGGGCCGGCGCGGCCCGCCCCCGCCGACGTCAGGTGGTCGGGGCAGTAGCTCACTGGAGCCCGCAGCTGCTGGCGGGGACGCCGATGACGTGGGGCGAGCGGCATAGCTCGCCGATGACTCAGGGCACGGCCTGTCGGGCCGACGCGGACCGCCCCCGCCGACGTCAGGTGGGCGGGGCGGTAGCTCACTGGAGCCCGCAGCTGCTGGCGGGGATGCTGACGACATGGGGCGAGCGGCATAGCTCGCCGATGACACGTGGCACGGCCTGTCGGGCCGGCGCTGACCACTCCTGCCGACGTCAGGTGGCCGGGGCGGCGTGGCTGGTTGGAGTTTCAGAGAGCGGGGCCCAGCTGTCTCATCGCCCTCACCTAGGCGTTTCTCGATGTTGTTGTGTCACCTCCGTTTCCCCCTTCTCCGGCGGCCTTGACGGGGCATTCACGGTGCCAGTGGTACATTTATGTTGGACAGTATCTGCAGCAGGGAGGCCGCTCTTCGCGGGCTGTCGGGCCTCCGCGTCGCTCCCCTCGGTCAGCCTGCCACCAGGTCAGCCGCGACTGGCCCTGTGGCTCAAGGTTGCGTCCCCGCGACCCCGGCGACTGGGCGGATCTGGACGGCGGTGCTGGCGGGCCAGTGTGCCGCACCATCGCTCCAGCATCTTCTGGTGACAGCACCGCCGGGGTGGGGTTGGGCCTCCACGGCATCATGGTCTCCGTTGCACTCTGTATGGCCTGGATGTCTCTCTCTGTTTCTCTCGCCATGGCTAGGAAATCGTCCACGCTTCTTCCCGCGGCGTTACGCATGAAAGGTCGTAATTCCGGTGACAGTAGCTCCACAATCACTAGCAGTATCTCGGCGACTGAGCCGCTTGTCGTCAGACGTCGGTGGAGGCGTAGCTTTTGATAAATAAAGCCTTCCACGCTTTCCCCGGCCCGCTGTGTTTGACAGTACAGCTGGTACCGACAGCTGGCACGGGAACGCGCGTCATCAAAACGGGATTCGAACCGTGTAACGAATTCGGTCCAAGACATCCGGTATTCGCCTGCCATCGCCCACCAGGCTTGGGCACTGTCCCGGAGCTGTCCACTAACTCTGTCCGTGAACTCGTCCTCGGGCACCGCGTGTCTTGATAGTCTGTCCCAGCATGCTTGCAGAAATGTATGCGGATCTTCATGTGCTCGTCCTGTGAATACAGGTAGTGACACCGCCACGCTTGCATTTCGTGGTACCGGTTCCGGTTGTGCCTCCCCATAGTGCCGCACACCGTCGTTACAGGCTGCGCATAGAAATAGTCCGTCCCTGAAATTAGCGAATTCGCGTGCAGTCGTACAAATCCGGTGTCTGACAGTGCCCCACACATAGCACCGCGCCGTCTCGCCTGGTCGCCCGGGACAGCCTACCATCGCGCACGTCACGCGCTCCCTTATCACGGCCCGTTCTGTGTCATGGTTATATACTTACTTTTTTACAGTCTTTTCCTTAGGGGTACACGAGCACCATAGTGTAGTGCCCTCCCCTCGCAAGCTGCCCTCTCCGTGTGGCTTATGACACACCTGGCAGACCCCGTCCATATTCACGCGCACAGGTGTGTAGCATTCCGCGACCTGCGCGGCTGACCGGCCCGAGCGGCGGACCGGGACGTCAGGTGGTGGGGAACAGACAGGCAGGGCCCGCCTCCCCCCATCCACAGTCGGAGGTCCCGTTTCCGCACGCTCTTCGTAACGCGGAAGTTGACCCGGCGGCGCGGTGATCTTGAATGGTCCGACTCGGCTGTACTCGTCGTCGCTTGGCTGGACTCGGCTCCCGCTCGACCCGAAGGGCGCAATTCGCCTGCGCTCATCCGACGCGATCCCTTGAAGGGGAAAAGGGGGAAGAGAGCACTTACTCGCGTGGCCGAATGAAACCCGATACCTGTGTGACGCGCTCTTATCGCTTGATGGCGCAATCTCACACCATTTTGGCGCGTCGGCTTCCGCTCCTGCGCCGCGTTTGTCCACGCTCGACTCCCTGCAGCATCCTCGCGGCTCCCGAAAGTTTTGAAAATCCGCACTTTTTATGTCCGTTTCTATGTAATAGCTCATGGTCAGCCACACCAGTTGGGCACTATTTTGTCGACGTTAGGGCCGTTCCCGTGGTTCGGAGTCGCTGCCCAGCTGCTCCGGTAGAGAGGGTACGTGCCACATGGCAAGGGAACTACCCTAACTTGGGTGAAATAAAAGAGTTTATGACGTTAAGCTGGGTTTAATGCACATGTCACACACTGTACATGGGCTGTCACGGCTCCCCTCTGTGACAGTCCATCAGGGCGAGACCCATCTCCACGCACTTTGAGCGCGACACGACACTACCAGTGACCTGACTGGCGGTGACACGACAGTGACGCGACTGACAGTGGTGTGAATGACGGTGACGTGACTGGCAGTGACGCGAATGACGATGACACGAAAGACTGACGTAACTGCCGACGCGAACGACGGTCACGTGACTGACGGTGACGTGATTGATGGTGACGTGAAAGACAGTGACGCGAATGACGATGACATGAACGACTGTGACGTGACTGATGGTGACGTGACTGACAGTGACGTGACAACGGTGACACGACTGACAGTGTCCGTTCGACTCTCACTCACAACTTCGCGACCGCACTCTCTCATGCCACTCAGGCGACTGCTCGACCCACGCTCCGCGACGTCTCAGCGGCCACCCACCCTGCCGCGCGCACATGAATCCCTCCTCTTCCCTTCGTGTGCGAGTGCGTGGAGCCACATGGTCACAGGTGGGGAGACACGACTCAGTCGCCCGGGAAACACAACTACAGGTACACAACAAGACAAATGGATATTTACACACTCATATAATTGCATAAACAAAACATTTGTTACACTTTTGCGCACGGGCGCCGGCGCACACGCAAGCCTGAAGCAGCAATGGGCAATAATGGCCTCAGCGAGCCGGAGGAGCACTTGGGACGACGTCACATCATTTCCTCACCTCAGTCATCATTCCCTCACATTTGATTATTTTCAGTGCTCATAAATTCGTTCAAAACTCATTTATTCTGGGGACCACGATATTTTTCACTTTTAGTAACACACTCTTCCTCTTTCTTTTCATCTCTTCTTCGCAACCGGCTGGCTTCGCTCTCGCCCTACACATGTCCACTCCAGATCTTCTTACATGCTCCTTGGTGCAGTGCAGAGCTGTGCGACGTATTAGGGACACACCCGCGTGCGCCGCAATGGATATTGTGACGTAGCGCAGCCGGGCCTCCGACAAATTACCACCTAAAACATGATTATGACTAAGGGGGTAGAAAAACACAAAAAGGTAGAGCACTAGCATGAGGTACCCGAGACCTAGTCTGCTACCTATACAGGTAGTGTAGGGAAAGTTTCACAAACTGAAGAAAACATTATTAAATAATTTAGACACAGATTTATTAATTACCAAAAATAATTGTTACAAATAAATAAACGACTAAATAACCAAACATTAACGTGATGTCGGCCGTCACACAAGTTTTAAGTATTTATTTCTAGACAACATGGCTGCTCTCCCGTCGCCGCCAATCCGCTACGGAATCGTCTACTCCCCACCCACTACATGTAAGCTTTCAACAAGACATTGATCACCAAACTACTTTTTAAAAAAAAACATAATTGACCTGGATACCGATTGAAACTACATTACTTTTTACTATGGACTTATTAAGTGCTGGATGGAGATCGCCCAGCCTGAAGTTCCGTCTCACGAGCCATCACTGCCAATCACTTACCCTCACTTCGTCGCTGTGATACGGCCCCGTACCGACGTGGATCACCCGTCCAGAGAGGTCCCGCAGGCGAAAAAGCCCCGGTCCCTCCCTGGACGAGAGTTTTACCTCACGAACGAGGTCACCCCGAAAAACACGAACACCGGGAAAAACTTAGCCATGGGGAAAATGGCTGTCCCTTCTTCCCGCAAGGAAAAACAAAAACAAGCGAAGTAGACAGTTCCCTCTGCGCAGGCGCGTGCGAGCCTCCCCCTTCCCCCTCGAGTTGCTCGATTGTTTAAGCAACGTTGTCAAACTCGACCGTCAGGTTGCGACACTAATACAGGACAGAGTCCTCGAAACGGATACATGAAAGCCTTGCGTGGCAGAACTAGCAAAACGACAAACAAGAAACTAGCACAGCGCAGCGGGTTTTCTGGAACGACGTGGTGCAATCTCTTCGCGAGCCCTGGCCAGCGGCCTGCGAGAATCAGCAAACCACGCAGCCTCGAAAAAGCCCGCGGCGCCTGCATACTACAATCGCAGCAACCTATATTCCTCTACCCGTGTGTCGCAAACAACTGGCCAAGCATGGAAACGTGCACGTACACCAACATATTAACCAGACGGGACACAAAAGTAAAATAAATTTAAAAAAATAAACTAATTAAGTAACGAAATTTTCAGACCATGACATTACCCTGGTCTACGAGGGCTTGTGCCCCACAAGCCATAAAACTCCTAACCAAGAATAAAACAAAGGGGCAAAGAATTACAAGTCAAATGCCTACTCGAGCAAGAGATCTGTAGCTCACACCCAGGATCCAGCATTCAGAGCAGGTCTGCCCTCAGCCCGCCCTCCTTGCAGCATGTCATCGGGGATGTCTCCCCAGCGAAACTGAACAAACATTTCAAAACCAGCATCAGATTCTCACCAAATAACATACATTACACTTTCAAGTTCATTTCAACATTAAGTTAATTAGGGGGGGGGGGTTAATTTTTATTTAACTTCATATCAAAACATTATGTTAATACAAGATTGATAATAATTAACCCAAAAGAAATTAAATTATTCCATTAAGCAAAACTGTGAAGTGACCCTATTAAATAATTATCAAACAATGTTGTCAAATATTTTAACTTTACATTAAAAACAACTGAGTAATACAGGCAATTTTTATCTCACATCTACTCTTTATCACACCAATGAGCAGTAAGACAAACCAAGGATGAGTCCAGGGGCATGTTATTCTCCAACAACAACAACAACAAAGATGATCATAAATACATCAAGAAAATGAAAACAAACACAGCTAAATTAAAATGGGAGCTTGGCCTCCAAGATAAAAGGAATGGATTATACAGGTCAGGAATACAAAGGATAAACATCAGGAAAGGAACCTGAAATATCCATAGGGTTAGGTGAAGTCCAAGATCTTCAAAACACGCCTCTGCAGCTACTAGCTACAGAACAGAAAAAAATATATAGCATTGTCACTGGTTAGCCGAGAATAACTAATTTCTTCGTTCGGCACAAGTCGATGAAAGCGAGCCCCATGCTGATCATCAGTTTCTTCATTCTTTTAAGACAGAGAGTTCACATATACACAGAAATTGATTTGGAGGGGGGGCTTCCACAGTATAACTCCTCATGAGTTATAAGCAGCCCACCACACAACAAGGGAGGAAACAGTAGTCCATCTCCCACACAAGTTCAATGGCTGCACAACACATGGTCCTCAGTCAGGAGGACATACATGACGAAGAAAAGTTCTTCACCTAGCTTACGTATTCGTTGAAGTCTCTGGATGTGGTAGGTACATCGAAGCACTATCTCTTCTTCATGAAAGAAAAAGAAAACGCAAACACTTGTCGCTAATAACTCTGCCTCACTTGAGTCTGTGGAAAATAAATTACACTGTCTTTAGAGGCACAAGGGCACACAGGTTTGGACAGGGGAGGGATTAGACCAGGAACAAGGTATCCCTACCCAGGTTAAGTCAAAGTCGAGCGTAAACAAATAAAAAAAAATTTAAAAAAAAATTAACCCTAGGTTAATTATTGCTTGGGCCCCTAGATTCATCCTCGATTGTTGTTTTTATTCTTTGAACAAAAAGGAAAACCTCTAAACTGAACAGTTAATTACAAAAACATTATTAATCATAACCACAAAAGTGTTTAACAACAATGTGCCCTAAATGGGTTGAACAACTCGAACAACATAAACAACAGTTCTGTTAATTAATCACACAGGGTGAGATAAACATGGATTTCCTCACCCGACCCACTAACCAACTTAGATTTTAATTGACAATTCTCAGTAAATTTCTCACGTAAATTAAATGCTTCACTGGTAGACGCAACAACAGTCTGTACAGGAGGTGAAATTTCCTCAGTTTTTCGTAATTTCCACTTGAGTGACAACCATTTCCATAGCAGAAAAAGAATCATACACATTATGACACCCAGTATGAACACAGTTACACCTCTACAGTATTTGGTTACACTAACTTCCAGTGATAACATAGCATTTTTACTAAGAGCAGATACATGGGGTAATGTGCCAATCCCCACTAGATAAGGATTTCTTACAACAATTAATAATAAAGTGCCACCAATCACAAATAATGAAATACTTCGCAAATGTTTTAACAAAAAGTTTACAACTTCAACAGGTTCTTGTAAATGTAATTCCTCTGGCCGTGTAAAGGAACGAGAAACAACCAATTTAAATGCGGAATAACAGAGGGCCAGTCCTCATCCAAACAATCTGCTAATGAAGGAAAAACGGTGTGTGATGAAGCAGTTAAGGGTAAAATCTTTAATTTTTTTAGTTTAGTCCAGGCAGCTGGAATTACATGAATCATCTGAAATTTAGCTTTAGAAAGAAAATCACACGGATAAAGTTCATTTATTTTAAGCTCATCATTCATGTACAAGCGACAATCGCAAGGGACCTCAATGTCCACAGCGCCAGGTCGATCCGCAGCAGCTAAAAACAAGGTTTGGTTCTTATTCATTAAACACTGTACTTCTAGTTTACCAAAAGGGTTAGTTAAGAAATAACGTTCAGGGCCAGCCTGAGTAATCATGAGGTGGGTTCCCGAATGGCATCTGTAAGCACACAGTTCACCAAGTTTTTCTGCAGTCACTCCCTGAAATAAAGCTTTAGGACATAGAGAACTTCCCATGGCATCACCTGAAAATCTGGGAACAAAACATAAACTGTCTTCGAAGGGACGACAATCCAACAAATTTCGACCCTGAATGGTCACCAGTTGCTCATTATTTACGACTAAAAAGTTGGGCTCGTGCTCTAAGTGGCAAGTGTTATTCCTCCAGCGGAAAGGTACCGCCACAAACTGAAATAGTTTCCAATTGGAATTAACATGATCAATAGGTATTTTAAGTTTTACATACAAATTCTCTTGGTAAACATGTCAGCGACAAATGGGCAAATGAAAATACTTTTGTACTTGGGCAACACTAATAGCTAGCCTGTATCCATCTTTATTTAAAATCTTTTCCAATACTTGTAGTTGCTTTTGTAAATGATCTGGGGTAACCAACACAGAAGGGATCTTATGAGAACAACATTGGTCCAAGATTTAGATTCGAGTTAAAGTATGTGAATGCTTAAGTAGTTGGGCCACCAACAAGAGCTGCAATTGAAAAGAATGACCAATCTCTTGACCCATACCAGAAAATTTAACCGTCATGGATTCTCTCAATTCTTTAAGGTAATTAGTAAGGTTAACAAATTTGGACTGTACTCGTTTTAAAACACCGGACATTGCCTCATTAACCACACATATTGTATTACTTAGATTAGCTAGGGCAAAATGGTCATCTAAAATTTGCGATTCCATCACACCAACATGTTGTGCCATCTGTTTTTGATTTAAAAATAAACTGTCAACTTGGCTAGTGACTGCTATATCGCAACACCACCTAACAAAGTCACCAATTAAGGACAGCCCCCGTTTCTCCCCCTCTTCTAACTTTTCATCTACCAAATATTCTCCAGCAGCCTCATTTAATTTAGTTATTAACATGTCTAACTGAAACATAACCTGTTTAAGTTCCATGAAAAGTTTACACCAGTCACCAAAACCATTTCTGGGACAGGAAGTTAAAAGTACAATACTCTCCTGTATGTCTGTTAGTTTGGTAGGCCACGAGACCTTGAAATTGAGTGGAACCGAAGAAGTATACGTCACCTGAGTCAACGGCTCAAAGTGGGCCCCTGCCACAACTCCGACCGCGTCCCGCTGTTGATGAGGGGAAGAGGCAGCCGTACTATCGAGCGCCCCCACCAGCACCCAGAGGTTCATCTTCTGCCCGTGGGCCTGAGAGGCTTACTTGTTGCAACCTGTAACACTCTTAAAAACTGATTTTAGGTACAAAATAGAGGCTAGAGCACCATCAACAGCCTTTTATCAAACAAAACAAAACATAATCCAAACTCTGTTATCAATTTAGACACATTATTAACGAGACACTGAAACATAACCTGCAATAGATAAATTAATCAAACATAACATCTAGACACACACTTACTTCATTAACATCAGGATAGATTTTGAGTCGACCCCAGTAATTACACAAAAAGAAACTGAGGATGAATAAAAGGGTTTCATACGTTCCACATTTGTCACCTCAAAAAACATCTTTCCCACGTCGACTCTTCTTCAGTCGATACAGGTTATCCGACAGCTTGTCCTCCACTACATAGGGTCCAAACCAGCGATGAAACAGCTTCTCGGACAGACCCTTTTTGCGAATAGGGGTAAATACCAAAACTTCCTGCCCAATTCTGTAATTTACAACTCGTCTACGTTTATCATACCTGTGTTTGTCTACCTGTTGCTGTTTCTTCAAATTTTCAGCTGCTTGGCGAAGCGCATCCTTCCAACGACTGCGCAACCCCAGACTTTCGTCCTCATCTACTTGTTGACTTAGGTTGATCTCTGAGGTTAGGACGGGTTCTCGTCCATAGAGCAAAACAAAAGGGCTAAAATTAAGGGTTTCTTGTTTCGACGAATTGTAGGCGAATGTTACCAAAGGTAAATACTCATCCCAATTTTTCTGTGAACTGGATACATACTGAGACATCATCATGGCTAGGGTACCATTTAAACGTTCACAAAGACCATTAGTGTTAGGGCGGTAACCCGAGGTCATTAAAGACTGTATGTCCATTAATCTTAACAGCTCCTTCAAAATTTTTGAACTGAAAACCTTTCCTCTATCGGTAAGGATAGAAGAGGGTACAGAATGACGACAAATAATTTGTTCCAATAAAAATTTAGCTACATCTGTAGCATTGCTGGTAGGAGTGGCTTTTGTCTCAGCCCACCTAGTACCATAGTCTATTGCAACTAACACATACTTATTTCCAGACGTCGTCCTGGGAAAAGGGCCTAGAATGTCAACTCCAATACGTTCAAAGGGCTCGCAAACAGGTAAGGGTTGAAGTAGCCCAGCTTTCTTTTGAGGGACCCCTTTCTTCCCTTGACAGTCCCTACAACTACGTACGTATGCCTGAATTTATTTAATCATGTTAGTCAAATAATACCGACGGGTGATTTTATGTATAGTGCGCGCTGCGCCTAGATGTCCTCCAAAGATAGGGTTATCATGACATTCACTCAAAACCTCAGCTTTCAGATTATCAGGTACCACTAACAATTTTTCTTTACCAACCGAGTTGGGGTTATTTTTGTACAACACATCGTCAATCAAAGAGAATTTTTTGATTTGTCTGCTAAGAGTACTGTTGCGTCCAGAAGGGTTTTTAATTTCGTTGATCAAAGGTACAAGACTATGGTCAGATTGTTGTAATTTGGCTAAATCAACATCCTGCAAAGTAAATATTGGTAATTCCAAGGACTTATCTTTATCCCTTAAGGTTCCCTCATTCACCGCATTACGACTCAGACTATCAACATGACCATGGGCCTTACCACTACTATAACAAACAGTGTAGTCATACTCCATGAGTTTCAAGGCACACCTTGTTAATCTCCCTGCACTGTGAGCATTGAATTTTAACCTATCAAGGTAACACAGGCTATGGTTGTCGGTGACGACCTTGAAAGGTTTGAGGTAGATGTAAGATCGAAACTGGTCAAGAGCATAAATCAAAGCTAGACATTCCAGGTGGGTTATAGGGTATCGTGTTACTGCATCTGTCAAAGTACGACTAGCATAGGCTATGGGTTGTAACTTTTCATCGACTCGTTGCAACAGGGTAGCCCCTATACCTACTGTACTGGCATCAGTGTGCACTTCAATGGGTAATTTCTCCTGGAAATGGGCCAAAACAGGTGCTGTCGTTAATTTGTCTTTCAAAGTTAGAAATGCTTTTTCCTGTTCTGCTCCCCAGATGAATTTCTCATTTTTCTTTAATAAAGAGGACAAAGGTGTCGCAACTTGAGAAAAATTTGGAATGAATTTACGATAAAACGAAGCAAGTCCTAAGAAACTCCTAACTTCCCGTTGATCCTTAGGTTGGGGAAAATCCCTGACTGCACAAATCTTTCCAGGGTGGGGCTTAATACCTTCGCTGTTAACTACATGTCCTAGAACCTCAGTTTAAAAATACCCAAAGGTGCACTTAGAAGGTTTCAAAGTAAGATTTGCATCTTGCATTCGTTTCAAAACTAATTCAAGTCTGGCCAAATGCTGGTTAAATGAATTTCCTACCACAAGGATGTCATCGAGATAAACTAAACATGACCCTCATTTTAATCCTGCCAAAGTTTTATCCACGTACCTCTGGAAAATAGAAGGTGCCGTTTTCAGACCAAAGGGCAAAGTTTCAAAACAATAAGTCCCAAAAGAAATTACAAAAGCAGTTTTCTCCTTATAATTTTCAGCTACTCTCAATTGGTGGTACCCAGCATTCATGTCGAGGTGGGTGAAATATCGTGCCCCTGTGAGGTGACTCAAAAAATCATCTATCCTAGGTAGAGGGTACTTATCATCTTTAAGTACTACATTAAGTCGACAATAATCAACACACATGCGGAAATCATTATCTTTTTTTCGTACTAACACAACAGGGGAACACCAGCTGGTGTCACATGGCCGAACTATCTTGTTGTCTATGTGTTCTTGTACAATTTTATTAATGATTTCGCGTTCTCCTGGAGACACGCGGTAAGGTACAGACGAAATAGGAGGACTATCCCCTGTGTCAAGGAAGACAACTTCCTCTTTAGTGCGTCCTATTTGTGAGGGATTCCAACTAAAACAGCCCCTGTACTTGTACAACAGTTGTGTTAGCCTCTCTTTTTGGTCAGGGGGTAAATTAGGATTCATATCCAATTGGGTCAGGTCGAATTGGTTTTCCTCCTTAGCTTGAAAAATGTTATTAACTTCAGATACTGTGGGGGGCAACGCCTTCAATTTCATGTAAGTAGGTATCCTAATTTCATCCCAGGATGCAAGACTACTGGATGAGGAGCGGTATTCGTGATCCATATGTGATTGTGTTGTTTCTGATTTACAATACTGCGGGGAACTAACACTGAAAATCTACTGTACACATCCACTTTAGGTTCTAGCAAAACTTCATCAGGTTGGCCCTCTCCCTTGAAATAAACAGGTACCAACTGATGTGTTCGAGCATCTAAGCGCAAGTGTTCTGACACTGACACATAACCTACCCTCACAATTTCCTCTGGCTGAATTTGAGTTAAGATAGGTTGTTCCTTTGAAATTACTTGCTGATTGCCTTGAATGCTTCCATGAACTTCATAGGAAAGTGTCAACAGGTGAAGTACTTTCACGTGAACCTTCAAATGCGTTAACACAATCCTTAAAAACTAATAAAATAATTTGAGCTGAGTAAACAGTGTACAAAAGGGTATTCAAATTAATTAGTTAATCACAGCCAAGGATAGATGCAAAGGTTAAATTAGCAAGTATTTAAATTAACTCATTTCGTTTAATCAAGGGCAAAAGCCTCATGTAGATCCTCATACAAATACATCAATCTTTCACATATAAATTAATACTGATTAACTGATTAATACTGATAGCAAGAAAAGCACTAGTACAGATGTCACGGCAAAATACGTGGACGTAAATATTATATTACAAATACTTTAGTATTTACTTTAAACAGATAGTATTGGAAGGTAAAAATAATACTTTATAGTTAATTTAACGTTAACATACAGCGACCATGAATGTCGTTAGCACAGACAAATGCCTCATTAGACGATACAAAACCCGTAAATGGACATGCAGGCGACCGCGGCCTAACTTACACTAGGCAGTATTAAACTTATTTTAAAGCATAACATCATAAGAAAACCCACAAATTAACACATTAAATACATTACGTAAAAGCGAAAGACAAGTCCTAATGAAGAGTGAAGACTGGGGGGGAGAAATGTCAAACAAACTACACGTAGCAAAGAGAGCAATTAATCAAAAAAATAATAGGGTAAAATAAATGCCAAATAGAATTTAGAAGGTGTCGGCCGAATAAACAATTTAGAGTTTAGCTATTGCCAGTTACCAATTACATGACTGTAAGGGTCACCACCTTACATACACTTACGTGCATTCTCCCTGCTGTCACACTCTCTCTAAATCAACTATCTGACCTACATACTTAATTCAGCGCGTAACCAGCACCGACTGGTTATCACGACCAATCTACCTGAGTTCTAACGAACAAGAAGAGCCTTCAAGGCAATACACGCAGTTTTAAGTAAGAAAGAGGGCGCCACGCGCATGCGCGGACACCTCAAGAGGGGAAGTCAATCACAGCACTAGACGCAAGGAGGGGGGAAAGGAGGAAGGGAAGGAGTGCCAAAGCCCGCCGCGCGGCTCGATGTTCAATCACAGCGCACCGACCACTTAAACTCCCCCACCCTTGACGAGCGCAACCGCGAGCCTCGCCAACCAAGTCTCAAGGACACGAGCTGGCACTGCAGGTCCGGTCACAACACTCTTGAAGTAAAGAATCTCAAATGTCAAGTCAACACAATTCTATGTGTGTACAATAACAAAAAGTGTTTCTAATTTCTTGAAGCGAGTTCATGACTGGCATAATTTTCCGTGTAAGACACATAATATGGATTCTCAGTGTATCCACTGAAATAAAGAGTCTTCAGCGCTGAAGAGAAAGTTTAGAGTACAGGACGTCCCTAATAAATTCAATTTCGAGCAGCATCCCCTTCATCCCAGAGTAGCAGGAACAGCCTGCCTTCAGCCAGCGCGACACCAGGGCGGAACGGCGGGCGTCCCCACCGCCTGCCCACGCTCGGCGCCTGGCAGGCAGGGCCATCCGAAGCGGCAGCTGCAGAAGAGTCAGTCTCCGTAGGCGTCACGGCCCCTCACGGGCAGGAGACGGCGGCGACTCCATGCCACCGCTCCTCATCGGTGACGTGACGGCGGCCAACGTCCCAGCAAGCAAGTGACCTCGCAGACACGACGAACCCGGCGGACGGCTGCGGTCACGGTATCTCGGGCAGGGCGAGGAGCGTCGGGTGCGCTGCTGCGCTAAGTCCTCTTCTGGGTGTGGCGGGAGCATCGGTGGGAGAAAAGGAAAAAAAAAGGGAGAAAGAAACACAAACACCCAAACAACAACAAAAAAACTATTGTCTAAGAGAGAGAAAAAAGAAAAAAATATTGGTGAAATTTCTTTAATTGACCCACATGGGCCTTTTTATATTTTCTAGTACCAGAAGGGTTACGCAATAGGACCGTGTTGTCTCCCAAAAATTTATCAATGACAAACGGTCCAACAAAAGCAGAAATTAATTTTGAATTAACATTATCAGCCAGTTTTGGCAATTTAAAATTCTTTAAGAGAACCAAGTCATTAACAGCAAAACCATGTGGTCTCCGCGTAGAGTTATAAGAGGCGGCTACAGTCTCGCGGGCCCTCTTAAGATTGCAACTCACATCGTCAAGCATGGCCTCCAGGGAATCACTGTCAGAGGCGGGTTCCAGAGGCGGCAGTCCCCAGGAGTTAAGCAAGGGATGGGTCAACTCACGGCCAATGAAGGGGATGGAAGGGGGAAACCCTGTCGCCATATGGACAGCAGAATTAAATGCCACGTTGATGAATTCAAGGTCACTGTCCCACAATGACTGATCATCCCTGTAATAAGCAGTAAGAGTGGCTTTAAGCACCTTGTTTACACGTTCAGACTGATTGCCCTGGAAGCAATAGGGACTACTGTAAATGGGTTTAATAGCCCATTCAAAACACATATCCTTAAATAATACAGACCGGAAGTAACGGGCATTATCACAGGTTATCATAGCAGGAGCACCAAATAATTTCCACACTTGCTCTCTTAAGGCTTTTACAATACTAGTCGCCTTCATATTTTTTAAGGGGAGTAGCATCACAAATTTGGAAAAGATGTCCAGAACAACTAGAATGCAAATATTTCCCTTTTTGGAGCGTGTAAGGGGGCCATAAATATCCATATGCAGAACGTGCCATGGAGCAACTGGGGGATCCGCACAATACAGGCCAACCTTGGCACATTGCGGGGGTTTAGAAACCTGACAGTCAACACACGACCTCACATGGTGACGTACGTCTGCTCGTAGTTCAGGCCATGCCAGATGCGCGCTGATGCGGCGGAACGTTTTTTCTATACCCAAGTGAGCACCCAACAAGGAGTCGTGAAAATACTTAAGAACCATCGGACGAAGGGAGGCAGGGACCACAGCCTTCCTCTGCTTGCCAGACTTCCCTGTATAATAAATTACACCTTGTTCCTCTACGTAGGGCGTAACAGTGCCATGATGCAAATCCCTGCGTATGTGAACGCACTGCGGGTCATCCTTCTGACAATCCCGGATACTAAGGAAAGACTCTGGGAAAACCTTGCACACTGCGGCACTAATTGGCTCAGAACAGGATACAGGCAAAGCACTGGTGTCAAACTCCTCAGGGGTAAACATCCGTGACAACGTGTCCGCGACCACATTGTCACTACCCTTAAGATGGTGTAGCTTAAAGTTAAAACGGGACAGCCGTAACACCCAGCGCCCTAATTTTCCTAGCTGGTTAGGGTGGTTAAATAACCAGCTAAGCGCCTGATTGTCTGTGTACAGGTCAAATTCCTGACAGTCCAGGTACGAGGCGAACTTCTCAACGCCGAACAAGCATGCAAGCGCTTCCTTCTCATACACGCCGAGACGCCTTTCTCCGTCTGTCAACGATCGGCTAGCATAAGCTATGGGACGTAATCTTTCATTTTCGAGATGACCCAGGACGGCTCCTAGAGCAATGCTAGACGCATCGACCTGAAGTGCGAACCTACGCTGAAAATCCGGAAGGATCAAAACGGGAGGAGAAGAGACAAGGGCCTTAAGATTATCAAAGGCTTTCTGTTGTGCGTCACCCCATTCAAAGGCAGTGTTTTTCTTACGCAGCTTATTCAACGGACCACAGACCGCAGCATAGTCCGGTATAAAGCGTGCATAGTAACCTGTCATGCCTAGGAATCTCTGAATTCCCTTGACGTTTTTAGGGGGCGGAAAATTAACTATGGGTAAAACCTTGTCAGGGTCCATAATGAGCTTTCCCTTAGAAATAATGTAACCAAGGAACTTAACATGGTCCTGGGCCAAACGAAGTTTGTCAGGATTAACAGTTAACCTAGCCGCTCGAAGACGGTCAAACACCTGGGTTAGATGTTGTTTGTGCTCTTCTAAGCTAGCGCTATAAACAATAATATCATCAATATAGTTAAAGACAAATGTATACTTTAAATCAGAAAGAATATGGTCCAGCACGCGGCTCATGGCCTGACTACCAAATGAAACTCACATGGGCACCCTATTGAACTGAAATTGTCCCCAAGGGGTAGAAAATGCGGTGTATTTACGGCAATCAGGATGCAAGAGGATTTGATGGAAACTGGCGTTCAAATCGATGACGGAAAAAATGGCTGCCTCTCCCAGGTGTTGTAGAGCGCTCTCTACCGTCGGTAATTCATAAGAGTCCTGAATGACCTTATCATTTAAAGATTTAAAGTTGTGAACCAAGCGAAATTCTCCAGCCTCCTTTTTAGGAACTAGAAAGGTGGGCGAGCTAAAATCAGAAATAGAAGGGGCAATGACCCCAGCTTCCATGAGGCGATCAACAATAATCTTCATTTTTTGTAGTTTAGGGGGTGATACTCTGTGGCCTTTGTCCTTAACAGGTGTGCGATCCTTTAAATAAAACTTGTAGGGCAATACATCACACCTATCTATACGACTGTTTATTACGTCAGGATAACGACTGAAGATGTCCGAAATCAGAGAGTCTCTGAAGGTCACGTCATTCATGTCGGGACAAGACATGACTTCAGGGGCGGCATCCTGCGGGATTAATTTAATTTTTAATGAAGGGCGAAAACCAAAAACAAGATGCTGATTAGCCACGTCAATCAAGCAACGAGTTTTCCCCAGAAAATCCAGACCAAGGATAAGTGGATGACACAAACCAGGAATAACATAAAAATGCCAGTTCCAGGAAAATCCGGCAATTTTCATGTGAAGCTCAACTGTCATGTTAGCACGTACTACTTCTCCGTTAGCTACACAAATAATTACGTCAGGGCACGTAGTCACACGGCTCTGCAATGCAGGATGTTTATTACGTAAGGAATCAAAAAAATCAGCACTCAACAAAGAACGAGTTGCTCTTGAATCCACTAAAGCCGGAACAATGTCACTAAATAAATTAACATGAACAAAGTTGTAAAATTAATGAAAGGCGGCTTTTCTCTGACGACGATAGCGGCGACCGCTCATACGCCCGATCGGGGCCCGTTTCCCGGACAATGATCCCTATAGTGCCCTGCCCGGTTGCACCTAAAGCATTTGCGTAAATCGCGGCTCACGGCGGGCTGCGTGCACTCAGACACCGCGTGACCGAACTTTCCGCAGTTGGCACACCTGGACCGGCTGGCCTTAAGGCCGGGCGCATTAGTGGGAGGGGGGGGGCCTGTCGGGGGCGCGGCCGGCGCCGACAAGGGGCTCGGTTACACTAACCGCACAATCGACGAGCTGCGGCGCGCGAGTAGCACAAGCAGACTGAGAATAAACATTCACAGCAGGCTGAAATTCAAAGTTTTTGGGCTTAGAAAACCGCGATGTAGATGAAATGGGGAATTCCTCCTTATATTTTCTAACAGCGAGCAAGCGATTCTCCACTTCAGAGCTCCACTTGCGTAAGGCATTCAAAGTTGTGGGAGGACTAAGCATGGCGTTATGTTGAAGCACAAGCGGAGAGACATTCCCTAATATAGTTTGTACTAACTCAGTTTCCGTGAGGTTTAAATTAAGAACGGCCGCATAATTGGCCACGGAATTAATAAACTGAAGAGTGGGCTCGTTAGGCAATTGAAACCTAAATACTAAGTCCCGTTTACAGCTCTCAAGCACACATGGAGGACAGGCAAATTGCAAAACTGAGCTCTTGAACTGAGCAAAAGAAAGATTCTGAGTAATTGCGTCAGTAAGTAATTGCAAAAATGCGGCTCCACAGAGACTCAGTAGGGCCTTTAATAATTCTGCCTCACTGACTAATTTCAGCCCTTCAAGACGTGAAGCCGCACTTAAAAAATCCAAAACTGCTCGTGGCTCACAGCTATCAAGGCGAGGAAGAAGCTTGAGGTTGGAAAAAAATATTTTTGAATTAAATTTTGAGTTCAAGGCGGGGCCAGAAGAGGGTGGGAACTGCCGAGACGGTACCTCCTCCGCCGATTTCCAGGAGTTACGAACATGCTGGACGAGTAGGCTCCTCAGAACAGCAACGGTAGCGCCCTCCTCGAAGGGAACGCCCTCCTCGGAGAGGATTTGAACCAGCTCGTCACGGCGCAGACGATACACCCATCCCGTGACCGGTGACCCCATGGTGCATGCAAGACAAAAGAGAAAAACAAACACTTTAGTACTCAGCACAAAAAAAGCAGAGTTGCGCAGTTGAAGGCTTCCATGAGCTTCATAGAAAAGTGTCAACAGGTGAAGTACTTTCACGTGAACCTTCAAATGCGTTAACACAATCCTTAAAAATTAATAAAATAATTTGAGCTGAGTAAACAGTGTACAAAAGGGTATTCAAATTAATTAGTTAATCACAGCCAAGGATAGATGCAAAGGTTAAATTAGCAAGTATTTAAATTAACTCATTTCGTTTAATCAAGGGCAAAAGCCTCATGTAGATCCTCATACAAATACATCAATCTTTCACATATAAATTAATACTGATTAACTGATTAATACTGATAGCAAGAAAAGCACTAGTACAGATGTCACGGCAAAATACGTGGACGTAAATATTATATTACAAATACTTTAGTATTTACTTTAAACAGATAGTATTGGAAGGTAAAAATAATACTTTATAGTTAATTTAACGTTAACATACAGCGACCATGAATGTCGTTAGCACAGACAAATGCCTCATTAGACGATACAAAACCCGTAAATGGACATGCAGGCGACCGCGGCCTAACCTACACTAGGCAGTATTAAACTTATTTTAAAGCATAACATCAAAAGAAAACCCACAAATTAACACATTAAATACATTACGTAAAAGCGAAAGACAAGTCCTAATGAAGAGTGAAGACTGGGGGGGAGAAATGTCAAACAAACTACACGTAGCAAAGAGAGCAATTAATCAAAAAAAGAATAGGGTAAAATAAATGCCAAATAGAATTTAGAAGGTGACGGCCGAATAAACAATTTAGAGTTTAGCTATTGCCAGTTACCAATTACATGACTGTAAGGGTCACCACCTTACAAACACTTACGTGCATTCTCCCCGCTGTCACACTCTCTCTAAATCAACTATCTGACCTACATGCTTAATTCAAGCGAAACCAGCACCGACTGGTTATCACGACCAATCTACCTGAGTGCTAACGAACAAGAAGAGCCTTCAAGGCAATACACGCAGTTTTAAGTAAGAAAGAGGGCGCCACGCGCATGCGCGGACACCTCAAAAGGGGAAGTCAGGCACAGCACTAGACGCAGGATGGGGGGGGGGGGGGAAAAGGAGGAAGGGAAGGAGTGCCAAAGCCCGCCACGCGGCGCGAAGTTCAATCACAGCGCACCGACCACTTCAGCCTTTACTAGGGGAGGGGGGTGAGTCTACTTGTTTTTGCCCCATTTGTTTACCATTGCCCCGATAACAGCCTTTGTCTTCTCTCACCTCTGCACCTCGTGTGGGGAGAGACAAATCGGGATGGTTCAAAGTTAGAGACAAATTTCTATCACCAATACATGAAATTACAGCACCGTATTTACTCAAAAAGTCACACCCTAAATAAGCCCTTTTATTGGGGTCTCCACAAGCCCCACAGGGTGAGAATACCTAAACCTACCTAGTCCAAAGTATAATCAACTCATGTGTTTCAAGTGGTGAAGTTTTCCTGACACTCCCGAGAATACTCTGGGCTCTGCCGTCCTCTAGTATTTAGTTGGCATCAACCGATTTTCTAATAGTGATACAGCTGCACCACTATCAATAAACACGGGGATTTCTGTCCCAAAAATTTTTGTTGTGAGGCTCAGCACCCCCTCACGCTTGCAAATGGACATTTTGTTATCCCAGGACGAATGGACACCCCGAATGTACCCCGTCCTGTCTAGTTTCCCTGTTTCTGATTACTGAACAGAGATGGGCACTCTCTCCTCATATGTCCTGGTTTATTACAATGAAAACAGATGGCTCGTCCATCTGGGGTCCACTGGGGCCTATTAGAGGGTCTAGGACCCGAGCCTGGTGTTGTGTTTTTGTAAGCGTTACTCCTGAACTGACTGTTTGGTGAAAAAAAATTTCTGGTTACACTCGGTCTATGATCTTCCCTTGACTTAAAACCCCCTTGTGGTTTTGATTGAACACGCAGTGTTTTCATGTCCTCTCGTAACTGTGTTATTTGTTTCCCAAATTCAAGCAAGGTGTTTTAAAGTGTAGCATTATTAGAGTTATTCGTGTTCCTAATGTTCCTACTAGGAACATGTTCTGCTTTAATGTTAATTTCCTGTTCCCTGTTATGACTCTTGGCATAGTACAGCAATATTGAGGCCTATTACACAGTTGTAATACATCATAAACAAAAGACTCGAAGGGCTCCTCCCTACCTTGTATCCTTGACTGGAGTCGTAATTCCAAGTCTTCTACCTGTCCTACTCGTGTAAAAGCTGCCTTCAAAGCAGTGGCAAGTTCCTCAAACTTAGTAAGGTTTTCTAAAGTTTTCTCATTACTATCGTACCAACGTCCCACAGGTCCCCTAAGGAAGGTTGGTAAATAGGAAATGCATTTCTGTTCATTCCATTCATTAAACTTAGCTGCTCTCCTGATTTGTTTTAAAAGCTCTTTCACATCATCACACTGTTTCCCCCAAAAATGACCAGGATCTACAAAGAATTTTCCTGCCTCCATGTTTCCACCCTCTTCACAACTATTTCCTAACTGTAATGCACGTATTTTATCTTATAGGTTAACTAAAGGTTCATCATAAGAGCTACAGTTTTCTATTAAGTCCTGAACATCTGTTTTATCGTCCTCACATAAACTTAAGGTGAACCTCTGTGACTTACCTCAACCCTTAAAATTATGTAATTTAAAACTTAAATCATCTCTAAATTCATAAATCGTACTATTATTTAATACCGACGGGAGAAAACACACAAAAAAAATTAATAACTGTTCCCAGTCCACACAAGAATAAATTCAACCTATTAATTAAAGTCAACAAGTTAAATAAAATTTAAAATTCACTCAATAACTGTATGGGAATGTGTCTCTGTGCCTGATTATAACAAATGCCTTATGTCTAAACTTAAAGCATTCTAACTTAATTAAAAATAAAACAAATTATAATTACAACATGCACTTCATTAATAACATAATAATTAATAACGTAATTTGTTCATCCTGAAAAAAAACATGCCGACAATTAAACTCGAACCTCCTAATACCAGCTGCTGTAAGGGAGAAGAAAAAAAATTAAATAAATAAAGTACCTAAATTTAAACTGTGATTAACAACACGGGACTATTACATAAAAATACAAAACGTAACTTAACACAGCTTGCCACACTCTTCTTTCCATCCTGAAAAAAAAATTTTAAACACACAAACCCTACATCAGACTTACCCGAAGCCTCACACCACTTGTGACGTGGCGCAGCCGGGCCTCCGACAAATTACCACCTAAAACATGATTATGACTAAGGGGGTAGAAAAACACAAAAAGGTAGAGCACTAGCATGAGGTACCCGAAACCTAGTCTCCTACCTATACAGGTAGTGTAGGGAAAGTTTCACAAACTGAAAGAAAACATTATTAAATAATTTAGACACAGATTTATTAATTACCAAAAATAATTGTTACAAATAAATAAACGACTAAATAACCAAACATTAACGTGATGTCGGCCGTCACACAAGTTTTAAGTATTTATTTCTAGACAACATGGCTGCTCTCCCGTCGCCGCCAATCCGCTACGGAATCGTCTACTCCCCACCCACTACATGTAAGCTTTCAACAAGACATTGATCACCAAACTACTTTTTAAAAAAAAACATAATTGACCTGGATACCGATTGAAACTACATTACTTTTTACTATGGACTTATTAAGTGCTGGATGGAGATCGCCCAGCCTGAAGTTCCGTCTCACGATCCATCACTGCCAATCACTTACCCTCACTTCGTCGCTGTGATACGGCCCCGTACCGACGTGGATCACCCGTCCAGAGAGGTCCCGCAGGCGAAAAAGCCCCGGTCCCTCCCTGGACGAGAGTTTTACCTCACGAACGAGGTCACCCCGAAAAACACGAACACCGGGAAAAACTTAGCCATGGGGAAAATGGCTGTCCCTTCTTCCCGCAAGGAAAAACAAAAACAAGCGAAGTAGACAGTTCCTTCTGCGCAGGCGCGAGCGAGCCTCCCCCTTCCCCCTCGAGTTGCTCGATTGTTTAAGCAACGTTGTCAAACTCGACCGTCAGGTTGCGACACTAATACAGGACAGAGTCCTCGAAACGGATACATGAAAGCCTTGCGTGGCAGAACTAGCAAAACGACAAACAAGAAACTAGCACAGCGCAGCGGGTTTTCTGGAACGACGTGGTGCAATCTCTTCGCGAGCCCTGGCCAGCGGCCCGCGAGAATCAGCAAACCACGCAGCCTCGAAAAAGCCTGCGGCGCCTGCATACTACAATCGCAGCAACCTATATTCCTCTACCCGTGTGTCGCAAACAACTGGCCAAGCATGGAAACGTGCACGTACACCAACATATTAACCAGACGGGACACAAAAGTAAAATAAATTTAAAAAAATAAATTAATTAATTAACGAAATTTTCAGACCATGACATTACCCTGGTCTACGAGGGCTTGTGCCCCACAAGCCATAAAACTCCTAACCAAGAATAAAACAAAGGGGCAAATAATTACAAGTTAAATGCCTACTCGAGCAAGAGATCTGTAGCTCACACCCAGGATCCAGCATTCAGAGCAGGTCTGCCCTCAGCCCGCCCTCCTTGCAGCATGTCATCGGGGATGTCTCCCCAGCGAAACTGAACAAACATTTCAAAACCAGCATCAGATTCTCACCAAATAACATACATTACACTTTCAAGTTCATTTCAACATTAAGTTAATTAGGGGGGGGGGGTTAATTTTTATTTAACTTCATATCAAAACATTATGTTAATACAAGATTGATAATAATTAACCCAAAAGAAATTAAATTATTCCATTAAGCAAAACTGTGAAGTGACCCTATTAAATAATTATCAAACAATGTTGTCAAATATTTTAACTTTACATTAAAAACAACTGAGTAATATAGGCAATTTTTATCTCACATCTACTCTTTATCACACCAATGAGCAGTAAGACAAACCAAGGATGAGTCCAGGGGCATGTTATTCTCCAACAACAACAACAACAAAGATGATCATAAATACATCAAGAAAATGAAAACAAACACAGCTAAATTAAAATGGGAGCTTGGCCTCCAAGAGAAAAGGAATGGATTATACAGGTCAGGAATACAAAGGATAAACATCAGGAAAGGAACCTGAAATATCCATAGGGTTAGGTGAAGTCCAAGATCTTCAAAACACGCCTCTGCAGCTACTAGCTACAGAACAGAAAAAAATATATAGCATTGTCACTGGTTAGCCGAGAATAACTAATTTCTTCGTTCGGCACAAGTCGATGAAAGCGAGCCCAATGCTGATCATCAGTTTCTTCATTCTTTTAAGACAGAGAGTTCACATATACACAGAAATTGATTTGGAGGGGGGGCTTCCACAGTATAACTCCTCATGAGTTATAAGCAGCCCACCACACAACAAGGGAGGAAACAGTAGTCCATCTCCCACACAAGTTCAATGGCTGCACAACACATGGTCCTCAGTCAGGAGGACATACATGACGAAGAAAAGTTCTTCACCTAGCTTACGTATTCGTTGAAGTCTCTGGATGTGGTAGGTACATCGAAGCACTATCTCTTCTTCATGAAAGAAAAAGAAAACGCAAACACTTGTCGCTAATAACTCTGCCTCACTTGAGTCTGTGGAAAATAAATTACACTGTCTTTAGAGGCACAAGGGCACACAGGTTTGGACAGGGGAGGGATTAGACCAGGAACAAGGTATCCCTACCCAGGTTAAGTCAAAGTCGAGCGTAAACAAATAAAAAAAAATTTAAAAAAAAATTAACCCTAGGTTAATTATTGCTTGGGCCCCTAGATTCATCCTCGATTGTTGTTTTTATTCTTTGAACAAAAAGGAAAACCTCTAAACTGAACAGTTAATTACAAAAACATTATTAATCATAACCACAAAAGTGTTTAACAACAATGTGCCCTAAATGGGTTGAACAACTCGAACAACATAAACAACAGTTCTGTTAATTAATCACACAGGGTGAGATAAACATGGATTTCCTCACCCGACCCACTAACCAACTTAGATTTTAATTGACAATTCTCAGTAAATTTCTCACGTAAATTAAATGCTTCACTGGTAGACGCAACAACAGTCTGTACAGGAGGTGAAATTTCCTCAGTTTTTCGTAATTTCCACTTGAGTGACAACCATTTCCATAGCAGAAAAAGAATCATACACATTATGACACCCAGTATGAACACAGTTACACCTCTACAGTATTTGGTTACACTAACTTCCAGTGATAACATAGCATTTTTACTAAGAGCAGATACATGGGGTAATGTGCCAATCCCCACTAGATAAGGATTTCTTACAACAATTAATAATAAAGTGCCACCAATCACAAATAATGAAATACTTCGCAAATGTTTTAACAAAAAGTTTACAACTTCAACAGGTTCTTGTAAATGTAATTCCTCTGGCCGTGTAAAGGAACGAGAAACAACCAATTTAAATGCGGAATAACAGAGGGCCAGTCCTCATCCAAACAATCTGCTAATGAAGGAAAAACGGTGTGTGATGAAGCAGTTAAGGGTAAAATCTTTAATTTTTTTAGTTTAGTCCAGGCAGCTGGAATTACATGAATCATCTGAAATTTAGCTTTAGAAAGAAAATCACACGGATAAAGTTCATTTATTTTAAGCTCATCATTCATGTACAAGCGACAATCGCAAGGGACCTCAATGTCCACAGCGCCAGGTCGATCCGCAGCAGCTAAAAACAAGGTTTGGTTCTTATTCATTAAACACTGTACTTCTAGTTTACCAAAAGGGTTAGTTAAGAAATAACGTTCAGGGCCAGCCTGAGTAATCATGAGGTGGGTTCCCGAATGGCATCTGTAAGCACACAGTTCACCAAGTTTTTCTGCAGTCACTCCCTGAAATAAAGCTTTAGGACATAGAGAACTTCCCATGGCATCACCTGAAAATCTGGGAACAAAACATAAACTGTCTTCGAAGGGACGACAATCCAACAAATTTCGACCCTGAATGGTCACCAGTTGCTCATTATTTACTGCTAAAAAGTTGGGCTCGTGCTCTAAGTGGCAAGTGTTATTCCTCCAGCGGAAAGGTACCGCCACAAACTGAAATAGTTTCCAATTGGAATTAACATGAACAATAGGTATTTTAAGTTTTACATACAAATTCTCTTGGTAAACATGTCAGCGACAAATGGGCAAATGAAAATACTTTTGTACTTGGGCAACACTAATAGCTAGCCTGTATCCATCTTTATTTAAAATCTTTTCCAATACTTGTAGTTGCTTTTGTAAATGATCTGGGGTAACCAACACAGAAGGGATCTTATGAGAACAACATTGGTCCAAGATTTAGATTCGAGTTAAAGTATGTGAATGCTTAAGTAGTTGGGCTACCAACAAGAGCTGCAATTGAAAAGAATGACCAATCTCTTGCCCCGTACCAGAAAATTTAACCGTCATGGATTCTCTCAATTCTTTAAGGTAATTAGTAAGGTTAACAAATTTGGACTGTACTCGTTTTAAAACACCGGACATTGCCTCATTAACCACACATATTGTATTACTTAGATTAGCTAGGGCAAAATGGTCATCTAAAATTTGCGATTCCATCACACCAACATGTTGTGCCATCTGTTTTTGATTTAAAAATAAACTGTCAACTTGGCTAGTGACTGCTATATCGCAACACCACCTAACAAAGTCACCAATTAAGGACAGCCCCCGTTTCTCCCCCTCTTCTAACTTTTCATCTACCAAATATTCTCCAGCAGCCTCATTTAATTTAGTTATTAACATGTCTAACTGAAACATAACCTGTTTAAGTTCCATGAAAAGTTTACACCAGTCACCAAAACCATTTCTGGGACAGGAAGTTAAAAGTACAATACTCTCCTGTATGTCTGTTAGTTTGGTAGGCCACGAGACCTTGAAATTGAGTGGAACCGAAGAAGTATACGTCACCTGAGTCAACGGCTCAAAGTGGGCCCCTGCCACAACTCCGACCGCGTCCCGCTGTTGATGAGGGGAAGAGGCAGCCGTACTATCGAGCGCCCCCACCAGCACCCAGAGGTTCATCTTCTGCCCGTGGGCCTGAGAGGCTTACTTGTTGCAACCTGTAACACTCTTAAAAACTGATTTTAGGTACAAAATAGAGGCTAGAGCACCATCAACAGCCTTTTATCAAACAAAACAAAACATAATCCAACCTCTGTTATCAATTTAGACACATTATTAACGAGACACTGAAACATAACCTGCAATAGATAAATTAATCAAACATAACATCTAGACACACACTTACTTCATTAACATCAGGATAGATTTTGAGTCGACCCCAGTAATTACACAAAAAGAAACTGAGGATGAATAAAAGGGTTTCATACGTTCCACATTTGTCACCTCAAAAAACATCTTTCCCACGTCGACTCTTCTTCAGTCGATACAGGTTATCCGACAGCTTGTCCTCCACTACATAGGGTCCAAACCAGCGATGAAACAGCTTCTCGGACAGACCCTTTTTGCGAATAGGGGTAAATACCAAAACTTCCTGCCCAATTCTGTAATTTACTACTCGTCTACGTTTATCATACCTGCGTTTGTCTACCTGTTGCTGTTTCTTCAAATTTTCAGCTGCTTGGCGAAGCGCATCCTTCCAACGACTGCGCAACCCCAGACTTTCGTCCTCATCTACTTGTTGACTTAGGTTGATCTCTGAGGTTAGGACGGGTTCTCGTCCATAGAGCAAAACAAAAGGGCTAAAATTAAGGGTTTCTTGTTTCGACGAATTGTAGGCGAATGTTACCAAAGGTAAATACTCATCCCAATTTTTCTGTGAACTGGATACATACTGAGACATCATCATGGCTAGGGTACCATTTAAACGTTCACAAAGACCATTAGTGTTAGGGCGGTAACCCGAGGTCATTAAAGACTGTATGTCCATTAATCTTAACAGCTCCTTCAAAATTTTTGAACTGAAAACCTTTCCTCTATCGGTAAGGATAGAAGAGGGTACAGAATGACGACAAATAATTTGTTCCAATAAAAATTTAGCTACATCTGTAGCATTGCTGGTAGGAGTGGCTTTTGTCTCAGCCCACTTAGTACCATAGTCTATTGCAACTAACACATACTTATTTCCTGACGTCGTCCTGGGAAAAGGGCCTAGAATGTCAACTCCAATACGTTCAAAGGGCTCGCAAACAGGTAAGGGTTGAAGTAGCCCAGCTTTCTTTTGAGGGACCCCTTTCTTCCCTTGACAGTCCCTACAACTACGTATGTATGCCTGAATTTATTTAATCATGTTAGTCAAATAATACCGACGGGTGATTTTATGTATAGTGCGCGCTGCGCCTAGATGTCCTCCAAAGATAGGGTTATCATGACATTCACTCAAAACCTCAGCTTTCAGATTATCAGGTACCACTAACAATTTTTCTTTACCAACCGAGTTGGGGTTATTTTTGTACAACACATCGTCAATCAAAGAGAATTTTTTGATTTGTCTGCTAAGAGTACTGTTGCGTCCAGAAGGGTTTTTAATTTCGTTGATCAAAGGTACAAGACTATGGTCAGATTGTTGTAATTTGGCTAAATCAACATCCTGCAAAGTAAATATTGGTAATTCCAAGGACTTATCTTTATCCCTTAAGGTTCCCTCATTCACCGCATTACGACTCAGACTATCAACATGACCATGGGCCTTACCACTACTATAACAAACAGTGTAGTCATACTCCATGAGTTTCAAGGCACACCTTGTTAATCTCCCTGCACTGTGAGCATTGAATTTTAACCTATCAAGGTAACACAGGCTATGGTGGTCGGTGACGACCTTGAAAGGTTTGAGGTAGATGTAAGATCGAAACTGGTCAAGAGCATAAATCAAAGCTAGACATTCCAGGTGGGTTATAGGGTATCGTGTTACTGCATCTGTCAAAGTACGACTAGCATAGGCTATGGGTTGTAACTTTTCATCGACTCGTTGCAACAGGGTAGCCCCTATACCTACTGTACTGGCATCAGTGTGCACTTCAATGGGTAATTTCTCCTGGAAATGGGTCAAAACAGGTGCTGTCGTTAATTTGTCTTTCAAAGTTAGAAATGCTTTTTCATGTTCTGCTCCCCAGATGAATTTCTCATTTTTCTTTAATAAAGAGGACAAAGGTTTCGCAACTTGAGAAAAATTTGGAATGAATTTACGATAAAACGAAGCAAGTCCTAAGAAACTCCTAACTCCCCGTTGATCCTTAGGTTGGGGAAAATCCCTGACTGCACAAATCTTTCCAGGGTGGGGCTTAATACCTTCGCTGTTAACTACATGTCCTAGAACCTCAGTTTAAAAATACCCAAAGGTGCACTTAGAAGGTTTCAAAGTAAGATTTGCATCTTGCATTCGTTTCAAAACTAATTCAAGTCTGGCCAAATGCTGGTTAAATGAATTTCCTACCACAAGGATGTCATCGAGATAAACTAAACATGACCCTCATTTTAATCCTGCCAAAGTTTTATCCACGTACCTCTGGAAAATAGAAGGTGCCGTTTTCAGACCAAAGGGCAAAGTTTCAAAACAATAAGTCCCATCAGAAATTACAAAAGCAGTTTTCTCCTTATAATTTTCAGCTACTCTCAATTGGTGGTACCCAGCATTCATGTCGAGGTGGGTGAAATATCGTGCCCCTGTGAGGTGACTCAAAAAATCATCTATCCTAGGTAGAGGGTACTTATCATCTTTAAGTACTACATTAAGTCGACAATAATCAACACACATGCGGAAATCATTATCTTTTTTTCGTACTAACACAACAGGGGAACACCAGCTGGTGTCACATGGCCGAACTATCTTGTTGTCTATGTGTTCTTGTACAATTTTATTAATGATTTCGCGTTCTCCTGGAGACACGCGGTAAGGTACAGACGAAATAGGAGGACTATCCCCTGTGTCAAGGAAGACAACTTCCTCTTTAGTGCGTCCTATTTGTGAGGGATTCCAACTAAAATAGCCCCTGTACTTGTACAACAGTTGTGTTAGCCTCTCTTTTTGGTCAGGGGGTAAATTAGGATTGATATCCAATTGGGTCAGGTCGAATTGGTTTTCCTCCTTAGCTTGAAAAATGTTATTAACTTCAGATACTGTGGGGGCAACGCCTTCAATTTCATGTAAGTAGGTATCCTAATTTCATCCCAGGATGCAAGACTACTGGATGAGGAGCGGTGTTCGTGATCCATATGTGATTGTGTTGTTTCTGATTTACAATACTGCGGGGAACTAACACTGAAAATCTACTGTACACATCCACTTTAGGTTCTAGCTAAACTTCATCAGGTTGGCCCTCTCCCTTGAAATAAACAGGTACCAACTGATGTGTTCGAGCATCTAAGCGGAAGTGTTCTGACACCGACACATAACCTACCCTCACAATTTCCTCTGGCTGAATTTGAGTTAAGATAGGTTGTTCCTTTGAAATTACTTGCTGATTGCCTTGAAGGCTTCCATGAGCTTCATAGGAAAGTGTCAACAGGTGAAGTACTTTCACGTGAACCTTCAACTGCGTGTAACACAATCCTTAAAAACTAATAAAATAACTTGAGCTGAGTAAACAGTGTACAAAAGGGTATTCAAATTAATTAGTTAATCACAGCCAAGGATAGATGCAAAGGTTAAATTAGCAAGTATTTAAATTAACTCATTTCGTTTAATCAAGGGCAAAAGCCTCATGTAGATCCTCATACAAATACATCAATCTTTCACATATAAATTAATACTGATTAACTGATTAATACTGATAGCAAGAAATGCACTAGTACAGATGTCACGGCAAAATACGTGGACGTAAATATTATATTACAAATACTTTAGTATTTACTTTAAACAGATAGTATTGGAAGGTAAAAATAATACTTTATAGTTAATTTAACATTAACATACAGCGACCATGAATGTCGTTAGCACAGACAAATGCCTCATTAGACGATACAAAACCCGTAAATGGACATGCAGGCGACCGCAGCCTAACTTACACTAGGCAGTATTAAACTTATTTTAAAGCATAACATCATAAGAAAACCCACAAATTAACACATTAAATACATTACGTAAAAGCGAAAGACAAGTCCTAATGAAGAGTGAAGACTGGGGGGGAGAAATGTCAAACAAACTACACGTAGCAAAGAGAGCAATTAATCAAAAAAATAATAGGGTAAAATAAATGCCAAATAGAATTTAGAAGGTGACGGCCGAATAAACAATTTAGAGTTTAGCTATTGCCAGTTACCAATTACATGACTGTAAGGGTCACCACCTTACATACACTTACGTGCATTCTCCCTGCTGTCACACTCTCTCTAAATCAACTATCTGACCTACATACTTAATTCAGCGCGTAACCAGCACCGACTGGTTATCACGACCAATCTACCTGAGTTCTAACGAACAAGAAGAGCCTTCAAGGCAATACACGCAGTTTTAAGTAAGAAAGAGGGCGCCACGCGCATGCGCGGACACCTCAAGAGGGGAAGTCAAGCACAGCACTAGACGCAGGAAGGGGGGGGGGGAAAGGAGGAAGGGAAGGAGTGCCAAAGCCCGCCGCGCGGCGCGATGTTCAATCACAGCGCACCGACCACTTCAACTCCCCCACCCTTGACGAGCGCAACCGCGAGCCTCGCCAACCAAGTCTCAAGGACACGAGCTGGCACTGCAGGTCCGGTCACAACACTCTTGAAGTAAAGAATCTCAAATGTCAAGTCAACACAATTCTATGTGTGTACAATAACAAAAAGTGTTTCTAATTTCTTGAAGCGAGTTCATGACTGGCATAATTTTCCGTGTAAGACACATAATATGGATTCTCAGTGTATCCACTGAAATAAAGAGTCTTCAGCGCTGAAGAGAAAGTTTAGAGTACGGGACGTCCCTAATAAATTAAATTTCGAGCAGCATCCCCTTCATCCCAGAGTAGCAGGAACAGCCTGCCTTCAGCCAGCGCGACACCAGGGCGGAACGGCGGGCGTCCCCACCGCCTGCCCATGCTCGACGCCTGGCAGGCAGGGCCATCCGAAGCGGCCGCTGCAGAAGAGTCAGTCTCCGCACGCGTCACGGCCCCTCACGGGCAGGAGACGGCGGCGACCGCATGCCACCGCTCCTCATCGGTGACGTGACGGCGGCCAACGTCCCAGCAAGCAAGTGACCTCGCAGACACGACGAACCCGGCGGACGGCTGCGGTCACGGTATCTCGGGCAGGGCGAGGAGCGTCGGGTGCGCTGCTGCGCTAAGTCCTCTTCTGGGTGTGGCGGGAGCATCGGTGGGAGAAAAGGAAAAAAAAAAGGGAGAAAGAAACACAAACACCCAAACAACAACAAAAAACTATTGTCTAAGAGAGAGAAAAAAGAAAAAAATATTGGTGAAATTTCTTTAATTGACCCACATGGGCCTTTTTATATTTTCTAGTACCAGAAGGGTTACGCAATAGGACCGTGTTGTCTCCCAAAAATTTATCAATGACAAACGGTCCAACAAAAGCAGAAATTAATTTTGAATTAACATTATCAGCCAGTTTTGGCAATTTAAAATTCTTTAAGAGAACCAAGTCATTAACAGCAAAACCATGTGGTCTCCGCGTAGAGTTATAAGAGGCGGCTACAGCCTCGCGGGCCCTCTTAAGATTGCAACTCACATCGTCAAGCATGGCCTCCAGGGAATCACTGTCAGAGGCGGGTTCCAGAGGCGGCAGTCCCCAGGAGTTAAGCAAGGTATGGGTCAACTCACGGCCCATGAAGGGGATGGAAGGGGGAAACCCTGTCGCCATATGGACAGCAGAATTAAATGCCACGTTGATGAATTCAAGGTCACTGTCCCACAATGACTGATCATCCCTGTAATAAGCAGTAAGAGTGGCTTTAAGCACCTTGTTTACACGTTCAGACTGATTGCCCTGGAAGCAATAGGGACTACTGTAAATGGGTTTAATAGCCCATTCAAAACACATATCCTTAAATAATACAGACCGGAAGTAACGGGCATTATCACAGGTTATCATAGCAGGAGCACCAAATAATTTCCACACTTGCTCTCTTAAGGCTTTTACAATACTAGTCGCCTTCATATTTTTTAAGGGGAGTAGCATCACAAATTTGGAAAAGATGTCCAGAACAACTAGAATGCAAATATTTCCCTTTTTGGAGCGTGTAAGGGGGCCATAAATATCCATATGCAGAACGTGCCATGGAGCAACTGGGGGATCCGCACAATACAGGCCAACCTTGGCACATTGCGGGGGTTTAGAAACCTGACAGTCAACACACGACCTCACATGGTGACGTACGTCTGCTCGTAGTTCAGGCCATGCCAGATGCGCGCTGATGCGGCGGAACGTTTTTTCTATACCCAAGTGAGCACCCAACAAGGAGTCGTGAAAATACTTAAGAACCATCGGACGAAGGGAGGCAGGGACCACAGCCTTCCTCTGCTTGCCAGACTTCCCTGTATAATAAATTACACCTTGTTCCTCTACGTAGGGCGTAACAGTGCCATGATGCAAATCCCTGCGTATGTGAACGCACTGCGGGTCATCCTTCTGACAATCCCGGATACTAAGGAAAGACTCTGGGAAAACCTTGCACACCGCGGCACTAATTGGCTCAGAATAGGATACAGGCAAAGCACTGGTGTCAAACTCCTCAGGGGTAAACATCCGTGACAACGTGTCCGCGACCACATTGTCACTACCCTTAAGATGGTGTAGCTTAAAGTTAAAACGGGACAGCCGTAATACCCAGCGCCCTAATTTTCCTAGCTGGTTAGGGTGGTTAAATAACCAGCTAAGCGCCTGATTGTCTGTGTACAGGTCAAATTCCTGACAGTCCAGGTACGAGGCGAACTTCTCAACGCCGAACAAGCATGCAAGCGCTTCCTTCTCATACACGCAGAGACGCCTTTCTCCGTCTGTCAACGATCGGCTAGCATAAGCTATGGGACGTAATCTTTCATTTTCGAGATGACCCAGGACGGCTCCTAGAGCAATGCTAGACGCATCGACCTGAAGTGCGAACCTACGCTGAAAATCCGGAAGGATCAAAACGGGAGGAGAAGAGACAAGGGCCTTAAGATTATCAAAGGCTTTCTGTTGTGCGTCACCCCATTCAAAGGCAGTGTTTTTCTTACGCAGCTTATTCAACGGACCACAGACCGCAGCATAGTCCGGTATAAAGCGTGCATAGTAACCTGTCATGCCTAGGAATCTCTGAATTCCCTTGACGTTTTTAGGGGGCGGAAAATTAACTATGGGTAAAACCTTGTCAGGGTCCATAATGAGCTTTCCCTTAGAAATAATGTAACCAAGGAACTTAACATGGTCCTGGGCCAAACGAAGTTTGTCAGGATTAACAGTTAACCTAGCCGCTCGAAGACGGTCAAACACCTGGGTTAGATGTTGTTTGTGCTCTTCTAAGCTAGCGCTATAAACAATAATATCATCAATATAGTTAAAGACAAATGTATACTTTAAATCAGAAAGAATATGGTCCAGCACGCGGCTCATGGCCTGACTACCAAATGAAACTCCCATGGGCACCCTATTGAACTGAAATTGTCCCCAAGGGGTAGAAAATGCGGTGTATTTACGGCAATCAGGATGCAAGAGGATTTGATGGAAACTGGCGTTCAAATCGATGACGGAAAAAATGGCTGCCTCTCCCAGGTGTTGTAGAGCGCTCTCTACCGTCGGTAATTCATAAGAGTCCTGAATGACCTTATCATTTAAAGATTTAAAGTTGTGAACCAAGCGAAATTCTCCAGCCTCCTTTTTAGGAACTAGAAAAGTGGGCGAGCTAAAATCAGAAATAGAAGGGGCAATGACCCCAGCTTCCATGAGGCGATCAACAATAATCTTCATTTTTTGTAGTTTAGGGGGTGATACTCTGTGGCCTTTGTCCTTAACAGGTGTGCGATCCTTTAAATAAAACTTGTAGGGCAATACATCACACCTACCTATACGACTGTTTATTACGTCAGGATAACGACTGAAGACGTCCGAAATCAGAGAGTCTCTGAAGGTCACGTCATTCATGTCGGGACAAGACATGACTTCAGGGGCGGCATCCTGCGGGATTAATTTAATTTTTAATGAAGGGCGAAAACCAAAAACAAGATGCTGATTAGCCACGTCAATCAAGCAACGAGTTTTCCCCAGAAAATCCAGACCAAGGATAAGTGGATGACACAAACCAGGAATAACATAAAAATGCCAGTTCCAGGAAAATCCGGCAATTTTCATGTGAAGCTCAACTGTCATGTTAGCACGTACTACTTCTCCGTTAGCTACACAAATAATTACGTCAGGGCACGTAGTCACATGGCTCTGCAATGCAGGATGTTTATTACGTAAGGAATCAAAAAAATCAGCACTCAACAAAGAACGAGTGGCTCCAGAATCCACTAAAGCCGGAACAATGTCACTAAATAAATTAACATGAACAAAGTTGTAAAATTAATGAAAGGCGGCTTTTCTCTGACGACGATCGCGGCGACCGCTCATACGCCCGATCGGGGCCCGTTTCCCGGACAATGATCCCTATAGTGCCCTGCCCGGTTGCACCTAAAGCATTTGCGTAAATCGCGGCTCACGGCGGGCTGCGTGCACTCAGACACCGCGTGACCGAACTTTCCGCAGTTGGCACACCTGGACCGGCTGGCCTTAAGGCCGGGCGCATTAGTGGGAGGGGGGCGCCTGTCGGTGGCGCGGCCGGCGCCGACAAGGGGCTCGGTTACACTAACCGCACAATCGACGAGCTGCGGCGCGCGAGTAGCACAAGCAGACTGAGAATAAACATTCACAGCAGGCTGAAATTCAAAGTTTTTGGGCTTAGAAAACCGCGATGTAGATGAAATGGGGAATTCCTCCTTATATTTTCTAACAGCGAGCAAGCGATTCTCCACTTCAGAGCTCCACTTGCGTAAGGCATTCAAAGTTGTGGGAGGACTAAGCATGGCGTTATGTTGAAGCACAAGCGGAGAGACATTCCCTAATATAGTTTGTACTAACTCAGTTTCCGTGAGGTTTAAATTAAGAACGGCCGCATAATTGGCCACGGAATTAATAAACTGAAGAGTGGGCTCGTTAGGCAATTGAAACCTAAATACTAAGTCCCGTTTACAGCTCTCAAGCACACGTGGAGGACAGGCAAATTGCAAAACTGAGCTTTTGAACTGAGCAAAAGAAAGATTCTGAGTAATTGCGTCAGTAAGTAATTGCAAAAATGCGGCTCCACAGAGACTCAGTAGGGCCTTTAATAATTCTGCCTCACTGACTAATTTCAGCCCTTCAAGACGTGAAGCCGCACTTAAAAAATCCAAAACTGCTCGTGGCTCACAGCTATCAAGCCGAGGAAGAAGCTTGAGGTTGGAAAAAAATATTTTTGAATTAAATTTTGAGTTCAAGGCGGGGCCAGAAGAGGGTGGGAACTGCCGAGACGGTACCTCCTCCGCCGATTTCCAGGAGTTACGAACATGCTGGACGAGTAGGCTCCTCAGAACAGCAACGGTAGCGCCCTCCTCGAAGGGAACGCCCTCCTCGGAGAGGATTTGAACCAGCTCGTCACGGCGCAGACGATACACCCATCCCGTGACCGGTGACCCCATGGTGCATGCAAGACAAAAGAGAAAAACAAACACTTTAGTACTCAGCACAAAAAAAGCAGAGTTGCGCAGTTGAAGGCTTCCATGAGCTTCATAGGAAAGTGTCAACAGGTGAAGTACTTTCACGTGAACCTTCAAATGCGTTAACACAATCCTTAAAAATTAATAAAATAATTTGAGCTGAGTAAACAGTGTACAAAAGGGTATTCAAATTAATTAGTTAATCACAGCCAAGGATAGATGCAAAGGTTAAATTAGCAAGTATTTAAATTAACTCATTTCGTTTAATCAAGGGCAAAAGCCTCATGTAGATCCTCATACAAATACATCAATCTTTCACATATAAATTAATACTGATTAACTGATTAATACTGATAGCAAGAAAAGCACAAGTACAGATGTCACGGAAAAATACGTGGACATAAATATTATATTACAAATACTTTAGTATTTACTTTAAACAGATAGTATTGGAAGGTAAAAGTAATACTTTATAGTTAATTTAACGTTAACATACAGCGACCATGAATGTCGTTAGCACAGACAAATGCCTCATTAGACGATACAAAACTCATAAATGGACATGCAGGCGACCGCGGCCTAACCTACACTAGGCAGTATTAAACTTATTTTAAAGCATAACATCAAAAGAAAACCCACATATTAACACATTAAATACATTACGTAAAAGCGAAAGACAAGTCCTAATGAAGAGTGAAGACTGAGGGGGGAGAAATGTCAATCAAACTACACGTAGCAAAGAGAGCAATTAATCAAAAAAAGAATAGGGTAAAATAAATGCCAAATAGAATTTAGAAGGTGACGGCCGAATAAACAATTTAGAGTTTAGCTATTGCCAGTTACCAATTACATGACTGTAAGGGTCACCACCTTACAAACACTTACGTGCATTCTCCCCGCTGTCACACTCTCTCTAAATCAACTATCTGACCTACATGCTTTATTCAAGCGAAACCAGCACCGACTGGTTATCACGACCAATCTACCTGAGTGCTAACGAACAAGAAGAGCCTTCAAGGCAATACACGCAGTTTTAAGTAAAACAGAGGGTGCCACGCGCATGCGCGGACACCTCAAGAGGGGAAGTCAAGCACAGCACTAGACGCTGGAAAGGGGGGGGGGGGGGGGGGAAGGAGGAAGGAAAGGAGTGCCAAAGCCCGCCGCGCGGCGCGAAGTTCAATCACAGCGCACCGACCACTTCAGCCTTTACTAGGGGAGGGGGGTGAGTCTACTTGTTTTTGCCCCATTTGTTTACCATTGCCCCGATAACAGCCTTTGTCTTCTCTCACCTCTGCACCTCGTGTGGGGAGAGACAAATCGGGATGGTTCAAAGTTAGAGACAAATTTCTATCACCAATACATGAAATTACAGCACCGTATTTACTCAAAAAGTCACACCCTAAATAAGCCCTTTTATTGGGGTCTCCACAAGCCCCACAGAGTGAGAATACCTAAACCTACCTAGTCCAAAGTATAATCAACTCATGTGTTTCAAGTGGTGAAGTTTTCCTGACACTCCCGAGAATACTCTGGGCTCTGCCGTCCTCTAGTATTTAGTTGGCATCAACCGATTTTCTAATAGTGATACAGCTGCACCACTATCAATAAACACGGGGATTTCTGTCCCAAAAATTTTTGTTGTGAGGCTCAGCACCCCCTCACGCTTGCAAAGGGACATTTTGTTATCCCAGGACGAATGGACACCCCGAATGTACCCCGTCCTGTCTAGTTTCCCTGTTTCTGATTACTGAACAGAGATGGGCACTCTCTCCTCATATGTTCTGGTTTATTACAATGAAAACAGATGGCTCGTCCATCTGGGGTCCACTGGGGCCTATTAGAGGGTCTAGGACCCGAGCCTGGTGTTGTGTTTTTGTAAGCGTTACTCCTGAACTGACTGTTTGGTGAAAAAAAATTTCTGGTTACACTCGGTCTATGATCTTCCCTTGACTTAAAACCCCCTTGTGGTTTTGATTGAACACGCAGTGTTTTCATGTCCTCTCGTAACTGTGTTAGTTGTTTCCCAAATTCAAGCAAGGTGTTTTCAAGTGTAGCATTATTAGAGTTATTCGTGTTCCTAATGTTCCTACTAGGAACATGTTCTGCTTTAATGTTAATTTCCTGTTCCCTGTTATGACTCTTGGCATAGTACAGCCCTGCCTCAATGTTTCTAATGTTCCCTAGCAATTGTTCAACTATATTGTTCGGAAACAACATAACTTTTTCAACAATATCAGAAGTTAGTCCTCTTAACAAGTACCTAATCTTGTTAGCTTCAGACATATTCGAGTCAAGCCTATTACAAAAATGTAATTTATTTTCCCTGATCATAGAATATTTTGCATATGTGGCACTACAGCATCTTGCTTGGCACAAGAAACAATACATCAGTATTATACTTGACTATGGTAATGGCCATGAAATACAGAATTATCTTTATAAATGCCCTGAATTTATGCCAGAAACCCAGTGACAGTGTGCGATTGAACAGTGGACATACAACATTTTGGAACATTTTTCATATTTACATTTTATTATCACACATAAGTTTGTCAGATAGTGTAAGTATACTACCAGGTATTATTGATGCATCATATAAACATGTATATGAGTGTATCCCATTGTGTTATTTATATTTAAATATATATTAATCACATTTTTCCTTCTCCTGAACATTTTAGTCAATGGCACTTACAACGTTTTGGCATGGCAGTCTTCAAATATTAATTATATGTTCATTAGGGTTTATGTATAGTTATGTAGGGGCCACAACTGGCTCGCAGCGAACACGCGGTATCTCCGCACCGACTTTCCCCCTCCACTTATCACCCCTCGCGAGTCTTTCGCTTGGCTGTCGAGCAGTTCGGACCTGTGACATCCGCAGCCACGCACGAGCTTATGTATCGATTCGTAGTCTTCGACAGTTTAAAGTACTCGTCCATCTACGTCGACGAACTACAGTCTCTGTGGAAGTTTCTTTTCGCGGCGCGACGGGAAGCATGTGTTTCCATTACTGCGGAACAGGTGCGGTCAGGGCTAAGGCGGACTAGCCGCAAAATAAATCAGTGTGCGAACAATTAGTGGACGTTTCCTAATTTTCGACTCGACCTCCAACTCCTCCAGCCTGTCTGAACCTCATTTCCTCAGCTCCCGGTCTCGGCCACAGTAGGCCTAAACCCCAACACTCTCGCTGGATTAGCCAGGCAATTCATAATAATCCATATTTCAGACACATAAATCGGGGACCGGGAAGGGACTAAGATTCCTGGGGACATCAATATACAAATATATATATATATATATATATATATATATATATATATATATATATATATATATAATTCACACACACTTTTGTTTGGTATATAAGTAATTATAAAAATGTGGTAGTATTAAAATTTCGCATTTTCGCTCGACTTGCTAACATACTAATTCTTGTGGAAATGGCCTACTGTTGGTTTTACGGAACAAACCTGAGTCGTACAGAATTAAAAAGTTGAAAGTCCTTAGCTGGTTGATTTAGAGTGATTATTTCTTATGATGCCAGGAAGACCATTTGGCCGCAATCTCGGCTCCGGTTCGTGGACCCTGTCTGTGAACAAACCAAATTCAAAAGAATTAGATATGGTCTGCAGACGTAGTAAATAAGCAGAGTTGTGACTTATTTAAATTCCTTGTTTTTAAAATGCAAATACGAAAACCGTATTTTATATTTTGTAGGTACTTAAATACCTTTTATTAAATGTATTTTGTATTTTATTTGCAATACTTTAAGAAATGTATTTGATATTAGTCAAATATAAAATACTTTTTTACTGCTAAGTTTCAAAAGTATTACCACTAGAATTTTCAAGTGAATGGGTCAACGATGCGGCAAATGGCCACTAGAGGCACTGCAACTTTGAAAGTCTATGTGCAAAATGACTGTTAAATAATATGAACGTTATTATCTGTGAAACATGATGCTACGCTTTGCTTTTTAACGAGATTGACTTTGATTTTGTTTCGATTACTTTTTTTATTTTACACCCTTAATAGTGTTTGTTATCAAAAATATACAGTTGGATTTCGCGTTGTACTGTTATATTAATCAGTGATTACTTGGCCAATATCAATGGTGTTGTGAAGTGAATGCAAAATGAATGTAGGCCCTACTTAAACATTAATTCAAAAAGTTCATACGAAATCTGAGGTTAAAGATAAAGGTTTATACAGTTTCTAAATATTTCTCAATCAGTAACGACAGTAATATATACATATTACTTAACCTATTTGTGTTTGGTGTGCCAACAGTAACTTGTCGCGGCCTCGTCTCTGGTGAAGCTGTGGAGACGGGGTGGACGTCGCTCTGTCGTTCAGTTGTTGTGTTGTTTGCCCGGCGCCAGCTCTTGGGTAGAGCAGCCTCACACTCTGAGGCGGGAGTGGACCGTTCGGCCCAGTGCAGCTGACCGAGGACGTGCTGACAGGGGGTGGCTAGCAGGATGATTGGGTGTAGGAGAGAGGGATGCCCGCGGTCTCACGAAGAGTCGCTAGCGGATGGGTAGGCAGAGAGAGAGAGAGAGAGAGAGAGAAGGAAGCCTGCGGTCTCACTAGGAGTCGCTAGCTGAGGAAAGGAAAATGAAGAAGGCAAGCCAATAATACCACTTTTGTCTATGTCAATATTTATTCTACCAGATTGGCTGGGAGTGAGGAGAGTTGTCTAGGCGATTTTTTTTTCCTAGCCTAAGTTAATCTTAGTGTGTAGGGGAGGGTCCAGGTTAGGGGAGGACCTAAGTGTGTCTCAGGCCGAAGCCTATACACTCTACCATGCGGGTTTTTAACCATGCAGGACAAGGGCGCGTGCATCGTGTGCTATTGGGGTTTACTGGCCAGCCATGGCTGCGATTGGCGCCATGACTGACGCCCCATTGGTCGCCTAGCTTAAAAGCTAGCTAAAGTGACCCAGGCAAAACCTGCATAGACACAGGGAAAACCCTGGGCCGGTTCATGCGGTGATCAATTAACATGCATTAAGCAAGCAGGTAACTACTGGACAAGGGGGAAGAAGGGTCCAGGTAAGAAGGGTTGGAGGGGCTGAAATCAACCATGCTGGAGTTAGGTGCTTGGGCCTTGCGGCCCGCATTTAAGGGTTGGGAACTCCTGGGTTATTATTAGCCAGGGGCGGGCAACTTCACGCGTCAGCCCAGCCACAGCTGCCCAGGCAGCCACAGTTAAGACAGAGGTGGGCAGACGAGCCAGTAAACCGGCTCGAACTGCTGGCTGTCGGAGCGAAGGGCAGCCTGACGTTGCGCCATCTTCATCTTCATCTTCCAGTCAACAGCCAGCGACCTTTCAAGCCAGGGTGGGGGTAAGTCGTTCAGGCGAATGAAGTATCTTGCGAGTTGGACCCTCTTGCTCCCCAAATTCCCGGGTCGGTTGAAGGTCGCGCCGCCCAGGCAATTTTTTTTATTCCTAGCCTAAGTTATTTCTAAGTGTGTAGGGGAGGGTCCAAGTTAGGGGAGGACCTAGGTGTGTCTCAGGCCGAAGCCTATACACTCTACCATGCGGGTTTCGAACCATGCAGGACAAGGGCGTGTGCAATTGTGTGCGTGTTGGGGTTTACTGGCCAGCCATGGCTGCAATTGGCGCCATGACTGACGCCCCATTGGTCGCCTAGCTTAAAAGCTAGCTAAGTGTGACCCAGGTAAAACCTGCATAGACACAGGGAAAACCCTGGGCCGGGTCATGCGGGGATCAATTATAATGCATTAAGCCAGCAGGTAACTACTGGACAAGAGGGAATAAGGGTCCAGGTAAGAAGAGTTGGAGGGGCTGAAAAATCAACCATGCTGGAGTTGGGTGCTTGGGCCTTGCGGCCCGCATTTAAAGGTTGGGAAATCCTGGGTTATTTTTAACCAGGGGCGCAAGCGCCCCCAGGGGTGGGCGACTTCACTCGTCAGCCCAGCCACAGCTGCCCAGGCAGCCACAGTTAAAACAGAAGTTGGCAGACGAGCCAGTAAACCGGCTCGAACTGCGGGCGCACGGAGCGAAAGGCAGCCTGACGTTGCGCCATCTTCATCTTCCTTCTTCAGGTCAACAGCAGTACTTTTCAAGCCAGCGGGCTGATTACGAACACCATCGACGACTAGCGTTATTCTTCACGCGGTAACGAAACACGTATCGCATTTGGTGATTACGACCCACCTTGCGATATGCGTTTCGTTATTTTCCACGGTAACGCTAACCTGCGATACGAATCCATGACGTCAGAGGACAAGCAACAATTGAACAATTAATATGTTCGTCGAACAGACTATTTTGTAAGTGAATCATGAATACTTAGTGTTACTGAGAACAAAATAATCTTTTTTAATGCACTAATTTCTTAAATAAAGTCTTTAAAGCTTTTTTGCTGCCTTTTTCGTAGAAGTTTAAATTAAAAATGCAGTAAAAGATTTCGCATCGTCATTGTGGCTAACTGCGTCTTGCCATGTAAACATAAACATCGAACGAGAAGCATGTTTAAACTTCAATAGAATGAAAATGAGGCCACTCTACAGGTTACAAAATTAAAGGAACAACTAATTACCACGAATCCGTGTCTGTTTTTATTTTACCTATTATTGATATGATATGAAGAATGGAATTTAACAAATATTTAGTCAAGTTTGGTGTGCTTGTGTAAAATCATAACCTTATACTTCAAAGTTATACATATATGTGGTTAATGATATATTTAAGTGGTTATTAGCATACCTAATAAAAACAACACTTTTTAACATATTTCCAGCGGTGAGCTTTCTAGTTTGTGTAATCTAATCAGTTAAAATTTTATAAATATATTTTAATACTCATGTGCTTTCGTGGATTTTATATACAAGTGTTTTGAAACAATGCTTCCAAGATATTAGTACCATTCGTAAATAAAAATAATTTTGCTAATATTTATATCATAGGTCACTCAAACATTTTTTACTCCCTTCGTACACTTGGTAAAGTTTAATTACAGTAAATTATTTAAATTTGTGGTTTTCTTGATTAGAGTGCACATGCAGCTATTAAAGAGGACACTGTGTTGAATATTTGTGTTCTCAGTTAAAATAAGCCTTAGAGTGGCACTGGTAAAGTTACTGCTGCCAAACAGAAATCATGGTGTGGTTTATTAAGAGCCACAGAGAGTTTGCAGCCAATTTTTCTTCAAATAATGAATGTGAAGCTTGCATGTATCTGTGGATTTAACTGGCAAAGAGGCTTAACAAACGTTTAGGGACATTAAAAACCATTACCATTGGCAAAATATTAGTTTTCTTATTATTTTTTTCTTTAGTGAATATAGCGTTACAATTTTTATGTAAGCAGCAGCCTTCAATTACAATGGAGAAGATATGGGCTACTTTTTGTATTTTCATTTTTTGAAGTCTGTTTTAAACTCTTCAGTGTGTTAGGTTGCATATTCTAAGGATAAAATTAGGCCCATAATGTTTCAATTTAAAAAGATAGACAATTTAAACAGTTATTATGGAACAGTTCTTGAAAATTTTCAGTGTAAGAACAGTATTTTTTTTTATAATTTGAGGATATGAAAGTTGCCATCGTCCGGGGTCTCGGGCTCGAGTCCCGGTGTGGCTCCTAGTGGGAAAAGGCGGTTCTTGATCTGTGTTGTCCGGGTGGGCGCCAGACTAGCTCGTTTCTAGTCGTGAATTTGGGGTCGTGGATGTATGTGCCCCTGCGTGGCCCACTAGGGCCGGCGGCAGTGTTGTGTGAGATGATTTTAAATAAGAGGCGTGGAGTTGAGGTGGTGGTGTCGTACCTTTTATTCATAGGAACGAGTCGTACCCAATACAACACTCTACAGAGGTCCCCGGGGGGGGGGGGGGGGTTTACTCGTTATTCCGTGGCGCCGTATTGTTTGTGTTCCGCGTTACGTGGCCTCGGATTTGTTACGTCTCAGACGTCTCACTGGGTACGCAGGTAACGTAATTTCGTAACACAAAGGCAGGACACAAAATACACTGAATTAAGGGGGCGCGCACAGGTTACGTGGCACTCATTACTCGGGTAACGTAAGTTAGCAATACAAAGTACGGGATACAAAAATACACTGAATTAAGGGGGTGCGCACAACTTACGTGGCACTCGTTACTCGGGTAACGTAAGTTAGCAATACAAAATACGGGATACAAAAATACACTGGATTAAGGGGGGCGCGCACAAGTTACGTGGCACTCGTTACTCGGGTAACGTAAGTTAGCAATGCAAAATACGGGATACAAAAATACACTGAATTAAGGGGGCGGGCGATTGGAGACGGCCAATCCCGTATGCAAATGTCTCGGCGCGGGTGTTGTGCCCACTGTGGTGAAACACGCACCGCAATTAAGTTTGTCGAAGTTCCCTTGCAGGTTTGTGGTCAGCGCCGTGCGCGTGACCTTAAATAAAGTTCTGTAAGTTGCGGGAGACGGCCCGTGCCGTATACTGAAGAACAGCCCCGCTGACCAAGTGTGGTGCGGGGTGTCTTTAAATTGATGCGGCCGTATTAGGTCCTAGACCGAAAAAAGGGGCCGGGTACTCACGGAGAGGTTAAGTAATAAAAGGGGTTCTGTTAATTAGTGACTATATTTACCGGACGTTACTTTCGATGAAGACAAAGGATGTTGCCTCTCCGTGGGACGTAGGTCCGCCCCGGTCCGTGAGCTGCGCTGAACTGCCGAACTGGCATGGCGTCCGAGGGAGGCTCGGCCTCTCTCGCGCCAGGCGTGACCTCATTACGCTAGACTCCAAACGGGTGTGTCTGGAAGAGATTTTATTGTCGCTAAAATCCTAATTTAATGTTTCAGGAGGAATGGGTACGGTTCTTCTCTTGTCTACTCAGGTTTCCGCGGTTTTGCCTTTAATTGCTGTTCGGCTCGCCTGACTCGGGTGGGCCATGGCCAGCGGGCTGATTACGAACACCATCGACGACTAGCGTTATTCTTCACGCGGTAACGAAACACGTATCGCATTTGGTGATTACGACCCACCTTGCGATATGCGTTTCGTTATTTTCCACGGTAACGCTAACCTGCGATACGAATCCATGACGTCAGAGGACAAGCAACAATTGAACAATTAATATGTTCGTCGAACAGACTATTTTGTAAGTGAATCATGAATACTTAGTGTTACTGAGAACAAAATAATCTTTTTTAATGCACTAATTTCTTAAATAAAGTCTTTAAAGCTTTTTTGCTGCCTTTTTCGTACAAGTTTAAATTAAAAATGCAGTTAAAGATTTCGCATCGTCATTGTGGCTAACTGCGTCTTGCCATGTAAACATAAACATCGAACGAGAAGCATGTTTAAACTTCAATAGAATGAAAATGAGGCCACTCTACAGGTTACAAAATTAAAGGAACAACTAATTACCACGAACCCGTGTCTGTTTTTATTTTACCTATTATTGATATGATATGAAGAATGGAATTTAACAAATATTTAGTCAAGTTTGGTGTGCTTGTGTAAAATCATAACCTTATACTTCAAAGTTATACATATATGTGGTTATTAGCATACCTAATGAAAACAACACTTTTTAACATATTTCCAGCGGTGAGCTTTCTAGTTTATGTAATCTAATCAGTTAAAATTTTATAAATATATTTTAATACTCATGTGCTTTCGTGGATTTTATATACAAGTGTTTTGAAACAATGTTTCCAAGATATTAGTACCATTCGTAAATAAAAATAATTTTGCTAATATTTATATCATAGGTCACTCAAACATTTTTTACTCCCTTCGTACACTTGGTAAAGTTTAATTACAGTAAATTATTTAAATTTGTGGTTTTCTTGATTAGAGTGCACATGCAGCTATTAAAGAGGACACTGTGTTGAATATTTGTGTTCTCAGTTAAAATAAGCCTTAGAGTGGCACTGGTAAAGTTACTGCTGCCCAACAGAAATCATGGTGTGGTTTATTAAGAGCCACAGAGAGTTTGCAGCCAATTTTTCTTCAAATAATGAATGTGAAGCTTGCATGTATCTGTGGATTTAACTGGCAAAGAGGCTTAACAAACGTTTAGGGACATTAAAAACCACTACCATTGGCAAAATATTAGTTTTCTTATTATTTTTTTCTTTAGTGAATATAGCGTTACAATTTTTATGTAAGCAGCAGCCTTCAATTACAATGGAGAAGATAAGGGCTACTTTTTGTATTTTCATTTTTTGAAGTCTGTTTTAAACTCTTCAGTGTGTTAGGTTGCATATTCTAAGGATAAAATTAGGCCCATAATGTTTCAATTTAAAAAGATTGACATTTTAAACAGTTATTATGGAACAGTTCTTGAAAATTTTCAGTGTAAGAACAGTATTTTTTTTATAATCTGAGGATATGAAAGTTCATTGCTATGTTTTTTTAATTGCTGTTTAATTTAATCTCACCAATGACTTAAACAAGTGAAACTAAGTACTGAGTAATTAGAGTAAGTACTGAATAAGTACTGAGTAAACAACTTTGTTTTCAAGATGGCATTCAAGTTGGTTAATGATCCAACATGTATGTAAATTATTAATATGCTGCAATTATTTTAAAAACTGTCTTGAAATATTCAATAATTTTAATTCTCCGCCCCCCCTTTTTCCCATTAAGATAAATTAATAGATTACTTTTTCTCAGCAAGTTTAGAAATTGATGGTTTAATATGTAAAATAATATTCAGTTTGAACAATTTCTGATGTACATGCATACCAATTATTTAATCCATTTTTTTTTAAATTCAGTAATGGATCAACATGATATATGCTGTAATAAAAAGAGCAGCTTAAGCAATAGCTGCTAAGATACCAGCTGGCAATATTATCCAAGTTATATTTCTGAGCAGCCTTGACCAGAGAATTATCCAAATCTTCGGTACAGCATCATCATTGGGAACGATGTAGATTCTAGAAGGTGGTTTTGTCCCTCAACCTCTGGTAGACATTATATTGTGGTAGTCGTGCATTTTGTTTATCCTATACTTTTCCAAATATTTATTTGAAAATTAAATATATATTTTTTTCAATACTGGTATGCTTCCAATTTGGTTTGAGATTGGTGTAGTGGGTTTAAAATAAGAGTGGTGAAAATTAAGTAGTTAAGATACCTGAAAGTTGACAGAGAGAAATTGGAGGTGTGCTACATTTAAAATGAAACACAAAAAAATGACTTGCATGAACATGGAATTGTTAATAGTTCATATTAAAAAAAAATTAAAATTGAAGTTGTTCTACTCAGAAGTGTATGCAGAATTTTGTTATGAGGGAGGAAGGGGGATGGGGAGGAGGAAAGTGGTATAGAAGCACTTAGCCTGCTGTTGGCTTTATTTTTTTTTTGGGGGGGGGGGGGGGAATTATAGATTTTTCTTTTAGGATTTTGGGGGAGGCATATATTCCTATTGCCCCTACATATACCCCTGGTAGGTTCATTATTAAAACAAGACCTCTTACAATCCTTGTGTTTTCATAAGATAGCCAAGAAACCTAAGAGTTTTTTTATGCATATTTGTTATAATAGCCATCAGTCACAATCAGTTACATATTAATTTACTGTATTAGTCTTTTATTTAAGTTAAATTTTACTTAATATAGTTAAATAAGCTGTTCAAAGGCTTCATCACATATTTTAAGAAACATTTGATTTGATCTCTAAATACTAGCTCAAAAATTGCTTATTTTAATATTCACACACATCTAAGCACAGATTTAATGGTTATTGGTTATTCTGATGATAAATAGAAAGATAAGAACAGTGAGTGATGATAACAATTCATAAGATGCAGAGTGTTGACTGGGGAGGTGCAAGGAATGGAGCTGTACCAAACTTTATCGCAAGATGAATCATACTAAGTCAATATTTGTTCCTGAATTATCTAACTAAATGCAATGTGTGCCATTTAATTTGTTTGTACTTGTCTCGGTCTCAATATACATACCTATATTGATTCTAAACTTACAATAATAAAAATTAGTTCAAAATATTTTTTTTATATTCATCCACATGAAACAATGTCTATACTGTATACAAATGGGCTCACTGGCAACAACAAGCAGTTGTACCTGCTGGAACTTGCAGTGATAGTCAGCTAGCCTAATGAAATTCTTCCATGTTATATCTTTTTTACACAAAAAAAAAAAAGAGTAAGGAATGGTTATATACAAGCATTGTGAAATCTTTGACTGGAAAAACCTTGATAATACTTTTAGTCAGCATACTTTATAGATTGTGTACTTTGTTATTAGCACCTCCTTTATTATAACTCTGCCTCTATAATACCTAGTGTAACCTATACAATTCATACTGGTATTGATTAATAGTACAATTTAAAAATAATAAAAAAAAAAGAGCAGCATTCAAGAAAGATAGCTGGCAGCTGATAAACAACATTCAAGAAAGACAGCTGGCAGCTGATGAGAAGCATTGGGAATATGTGCTTCTGAAATGGTAACAAGCAATTTGATTAAAAATGCATCAAATAACTTAAAGAAAAGTTAAAAGGCATGCTGGAAGCATGTGCTAAAATTGCCAATTATGAGAAAATATTGTGTTAAGAAATCATTTTTTGTATCCTTACAGACATGTGCATTGATTTTTTTTATTGGACAGGCTATTAATAGTTAATATTAATAATTGTTTAATTATAACCATCCATGGAAATAATTGAGCTATTAAATAATACACTCTTTGTAAATATTTTTCGTTTAAAACCAAAACAAAGTCTGAAATTGCAAAATTTTTAAATAATAAACCTGTAAACATGAAGCAGCACATGTATGTATGAGATTTACTTTAAATAACAACCTATCATTAAATGATTCATAGTATCTATTTTTTACACAAAAAAAAAAACAATGGTTCAAAAAAGCCACTGCCAACTCTCTCAGGACAATGAGATCATCTGCTGAAACCAGAAAACAAAAAGTTAACATGTGTTTAATATAATATCCAAGTTATACTCAAAAGTAACATGGAAATGAGTGAACACTATTTTCATTTCACAATTTCTTTAATAAATGCAACAAACTTGATAACAAAGTATTTATTAAATTGCATAGCTTGTTTCTTCATGTTTCTTCATTTTCTAAGGTTTTCCAACAGCTATGAGGGTGCAATCTGGCAATTCGAAGGCATTTTGATGGTTTCTTAACAATGTTCTCTGCCTTCTCCTCCAGTTCGATATTTAGCAGAAAGGCAGCAAAGGCCATTGTGTAGAACCTGAAATATTTTCAAACATTAACTAAATTAGTGTAATATAGTTTGGTAGGCTACTAATTGTTAACAAGAGGGCCTGATTAATAGAAATAATTTTTAATATAGTATTATTGAGCTAATATTCCTCGATGTAATGCATAACTGCATTCATTTTTCTTTAATTTCTAAAAACAATTTTTAACTATTTGACTTCTTTTCCAACAATTCTCCATGAGTGTGTTGTAATTCTTCAAGCAGTTAAACTAGAAATATGCCATTTTAATAGCTTGTTAGGTTAGGTAAATCAAAAAATTTAATACATGAGAATGATTGGTTGGCTTAAGTAAGCTACATTAAAAATACTGTGTGATTTTGTGAACTGTTTCTTAAGTTATGTTACCAACAAAAATAATAGGTATAAACTGTAGTGTGGTTGGTTAGGTTAGAGTTAGCTGTGTTACAATATATAATTCTTAAAAACTGTTAAAATGAGTTCACAGTATATTTAAAATAACTACCATAACCTAATAAACTGTCTACACTACTTTCAAGTACTGTATTTGTAGTTAACCTAATCAAACCAGCCATTCCCACCATTAAGTTTGTTAGATGAATTAAAAATAACAAAAAAATAGTGTGGATCTGTGTGAATGGTTAGTTAAGATAGGTTAGTTACATTAATTGTACTACAAAAATATGTGTGGATGGTTGGTTAGGTGAGGTAAGCTTAATTTTCTATTAGTCAAACAATGTTACAGTATTGATAGCCTATGTTAATTATTGGAATCAATGTCTGAAAACTAATAAATAAATTTAAAAAAAAAACATATGGAAAAGTAGCTTTTCACCAGATTTACCTCATTATACAATATTTAAAATGCAGCTAACCTAACCAAATGTAGACATGAATAGATTTGCAGTATTTGAAGTGTATCTAACCACACATAACCAACAATTTAAACAGTAAACAACTTAAAATATCTCAACAGAAATAAGTATCAAGGTTAATAATAAGAACTCAAAATTACCGTTTTCATAAACTTATTTTTATAATAAAGCCTCGCCTCCCCTACATAAAAGCTCGAAATGTTATTTAATAGAATCATCCTGCTTAAGGAGGGGAATTCCTAAATAAATTATTCATCAAGTTATTTGTTTTATGATCAGCCCCACTTGTTAACAATTACCAATGTTAACACACTTAGGTAATAGAGCCAATATATAAATGAATGAGCACAAATTAAAAATTTCTTGCACAATTGAACACACAAGGAGGCCGGAAATAGCTTTCTGAAACTAAATAGAGAAATATACCATTTACTGTCTGAAGTCTACAAGCGCACAGATTAAACAAAAATGCATGTTGAGCCATTCGTAGGCAACGGTTGAGCAAATACCCAAACACAAAATATGCATAAGCAGCCTATTTGAACTATTTATAGCTATGTTATGTTCATAATGTGCGTGTAAATAATATCGCTCTTTAGGTTAGGATTAATTTGATAAGCTATGACACGGCATTTATTTATTCTTCTTACCTACTTTGATCGTATTTAAACCACTTCATAATTATTCCACACAAACTATGCATTGAAAACAATGATTTCATGGTACAATTAATAAACAGAAATAGCATGTTAAAAATAATGTTCGCGTGTTAAATATACACAAGCTAACCTAAAACAATTGTTTTCGTTTAACTTCATCGCTTTATATCGTACTCGACTATATTTAAAACAATAATGTGCGATTATAATGCCGTTTTTAGGACGGGGAGGACATTATTTTTAAGAGTAATTATATCACTTACCTCACAATCGCTTCGTATCACCACTTGAAATGCCCGTGATATATAACGTAGCTCCGGTGCGATAAATATCACTTGAAAAGTGTGCTCGTAATCAAAGTTTGCGATATATACCGCCACAACGTCATCAATATTCGAAGTTTAACGAAACACGATGTGTTCGTAATCACGTTGCTGGTTCCTGCGATATTCTTCGCAAACCTTCGTTATTTATCGCAACTTATAACGCAAAGTGTGTGCTCGTAATCAGCCCGCAGGGGTGTGTTCCGTTAGCGGGAGCATATACTGGCGGGTGCAGGTCGGGCTCTGGGGTGGTCGTCGGCCAGACGACGTCAAAGTTCATTGCTATGTTTTTTTAATTGCCGTTTAATTTAATCTCACCAATGACTTAAACAAGTGAAACTAAGTACTGAGTAATTAGAGTAAGTACTGAGTAAGTACTGAGTAAACAACTTTGTTTTCAAGATGGCATTCAAGTTGGTTAATGATCCAACATGTATGTAAATTATTAATATGCTGCAATTATTTTAAGAACTGTCTTGAAATATTCAATAATTTTAATTCTCCGCCCCCCCCCCCCCCCCCCCCCCCCCCCCCTTTTTTCTAAATTAATAGATTACTTTTTCTCAGCAAGTTTAGAAATTGATTGTTTAATATGTAAAATAATATTCAGTTTGAACAATTTCTGATGTACATGCATACCAATTATTTAATCCATTTTTTTTTTAAATTCAGTAATGGATCAACATGATATATGCTGTAATAAAAAGAGCAGCTTAAGCAATAGCTGCTAAGATAACAGCTGGCAATATTATCCAAGTTATATTTCTTAGCAGCCTTGACCAGAGAATTATCCAAATATTCAGTACAGCATCATCATTGGGAACGATGTAGATTCTAGAAGGTGGTTTTGTCCCTCAACCTCTGGTAGACATTATATTGTGGTAGTCATGCATTTTGTTTATCCTATACTTTTCCAAATATTTATTTGAAAATTAAATATATATTTTTTTCAATACTGGTATGCTTCCAATTTGGTTTGAGATTGGTGTAGTGGGTTTAAAATAAGAGTGGTGGAATTAAGTAGTTAAGATACCTGAAAGTTGACAGAGAGAAATTGGAGGTGTGCTACATTTAAAATGAAACACAAAAAAATGACTTGCATGAACATGGAATTGTTAATAGTTCATATTAAAAAAAAATTTAAATTGAAGTTGTTCTACTCAGAAGTGTATGCAGAATTTTGTTATGAGGGAGGAAGGGGGATGGGGAGGAGGAAAGTGGTATAGAAGCACTTAGCCTGCTGTTGGCTTTATTTTTTTTTTTGGGGGGGGGGGGGGGGGGAATATAGATTTTTCTTTTAGGATTTTGGGGGAGGCATATATTCCTATTGCCCCTACATATACCCCTGGTAGGTTCATTATTAAAACAAGACCTCTTACAATCCTTGTGTTTTCATAAGATAGCCAAGAAACCTAAGAGTTTTTTTATGCATATTTGTTATAATAGCCATCAGTCACAATCAGTTACATATTAATTTACTGTATTAGTCTTTTATTTAAGTTAAATTTTACTTAATATAGTTAAATAAGCTGTTCAAAGGCTTCATCACATATTTTAAGAAACATTTGATTTGATCTCTAAATACTAGCTCAAAAATTGCTTATTTTAATATTCACACACATCTAAGCACAGATTTAATGGTTATTGGTTATTCTGATGATAAATAGAAAGATAAGAACAGTGAGTGATGATAACAATTCATAAGATGCAGAGTGTTGACTGGGGAGGTGCAAGGAATGGAGCTGTACCAAACTTTATCGCAAGATAAATCATACTAAGTCAATATTTGTTCCTGAATTATCTAACTAAATGCAATGTGTGCCATTTAATTTGTTTGTACTTGTCTCGGTCTCAATAAACTTACCTACTTTGATTCTAAACTTACAATAATAAAAATTAGTTCAAAATATTTTTTTTATATTCATCCACATGAAACAATGTCTATACTGTATACAAATGGGCTCACTGGCAACAACAAGCAGTTGTACCTGCTGGAACTTGCATTGATAGTCAGCTAGCCTAATGAAATTCTTCCATGTTATATCTTTTTTACACAAAAAAAAAAAGAGTAAGGAATGGTTATATACAAGCATTGTGAAATCTTTGACTGGAAAAACCTTGATAATACTTTTAGCAAATATTGTAATAGGATAATATGGGAAACAGACAAAAGAAATGCGAGACATGTTTTTCAGCGAACCTGGCGGCGTGGACTGAACCTACGCTTTGGAAACGCGGTAAAAGCCATTGAAGTGTGTTTGGTGTGATAAGATTATGGTTCTATTTGCGAATAAATGAACTCATTATTATGTGAACAGTAATTCAGAATGGCCGGAAATATTTGTGCGGTGTTTGGCTGCAAAAATTACAACGTATATATAGTTAAGACACTATAGTTTCATGCAAAAATATATATATTTATTTCAGAATAATGCACTTTTACAAATAATTTAGACTTGTGTATACATTTATAATATTTTTCAACTGTGAAATTGTGTTTGTTATGTTTTTATTGATATAGTAAATGATGTTAAGACATTTTGTATTTTTACATTGACTAGCTTCATATGGATAATTTTAATAATAAATATATGTCTGCTTGGAGATCGATCAATGCCGAGATAAAAAATATAAAACATAAAAATAAAGATACACCTATATCAGTTCAATGCTTTGCAAATGTTTGTGAAAATGCTAGGCCCCAATGATCATGGTGTTGATTTGGATAATGTTTTACAACTGTTAAGTCACAAACAAAAAATGGTAACTTACAACGATTTTTAAATGTATTGAAATAACAGTAAGTGATGTAAACAATGTTTTCTTCAGTTTAAGTAATTCTCGTTGTTGTGTTTTCACCTTGTTTAAATGGACATCAACTCATTACACTGTACGACTATCACATATTTATTCAAAATCGCTCTACTCATTATGTTACATTCACTCTCCACCATTACATCACGATCCACTTGCCGCTCTACCACTTCCTTTCATAGATACCAACTCTCATAGATGCCAACATCACATATCACAACACCTTCCCTTTTATAGCAAATACATCCACACTCTTGACATATTACTACAATCCAGAAACAGAGCAAAAGTTAAAACGTCATCAGTTTGGGGAATCATATTATTTGGTACTCACTAGTCTTTGTATCTTGCTGGCACTTTCACCTCACGTCCACTTTTTGTACGTCTCGACACATTGACCTTTTCCTTACCACTCATCAGTGCTGGTGGGCACTCTCCCTGCCGCACTCTTGACCCTGCTCCCTGCGACTCTCCTCCTGCCTCGTCTTCTGCTGGGAACCCCCGGAACTCATCATCAGAGTCCAGGCTGGACCTTCTCCTATGCAACTCAGGAGCAAGGCTGGATGGTCTCAAGTGATGGGAGTTCCTCCGCACGTGCTGGCCATCCTGATCACGGACAACGTATGATCTCGGAGTCGAAGACTTGTGTACAATTTCTGCTGGTTCCCACTGATTGTTTCTATTTAACAAGACCCTATCTTGGTGCTCGAACTCGGTTGCCTTTCTTGCCCGTTGATCATACCACTGTTTGATCTTCGCTTGCCTGTTACGTAGTTCTTCTGCTACCTTTCCCTGAACTTCCGGTTGTAGTAACTGCTGCCTCATTGGTAGTTTCGTCCTTACCCGGCGACTCATTAGCAACTGTGCTGGTGACAGGCCTACAGCAGTCAGAGGAGTGTTTCTGTACTCTAGTAACATGACAGGTAGATCACTAGACGAATCCGAACACCTCCTCAACATGTTCTTAGCAATCTGCACTGCTCGTTCTGCAAGCCCATTCGACTTTGGGTAGTGAGGACTTACTGTCACTACTTCGAAGTCCCAACTCATTGCGAACTGCCTGTATTTATAGGAGTTAAATGGCATATTGTCTGAAATAATGAGCTTTGGCACACCATGAGTAGCAAACACAGATTTCAGTCCTCTTATGACTTCATTGGCTTGTTTATTTGCTACTGGTACTATTTCAATCCACTTGGAATAGTAGTCAATGACAACCATATAGCTGTTGCCCCCATAGTCACAAAGATCAATACCAAGTTTCTCAAACGGTAATTCTGGAATGTTGTGAGATATGAGTGGTTCTGCTTTATTCTGGCTTCTGAATTTTTGGCATGTGAAACACCTATTTACCAATATCTCAATGTCTTCTGCCATTTTTGGCCAATACAGTACTTGCCTGGCTCGTGCTTTGGTTCTTTCTATGCCTAAGTGGCCCTCATGGAGTAAGAGTAGCATCTGCTGCCTCAATGCCACTGGCACTACAATGCGATCATTTAAGAACACTAGACCCTTGTCGAGATGCAAGCAATTCCTTTGGACAAAGTACATTTGAGCTTGCTGGCTGACTTGATGTTTGTGTTCTGGCCACCCATTTTGACAGTACCTCATAACCTCACACAGTGCTGTATCCTTAGCAGTTTCCCGCCTGAACTCATCCTTTCTAGTAGTCGACACCTGACTTGTATCACTCACACTCACAAGGTGAACCATTTCTGCAGACAAATCTTCATCTGCATGTTCCACTTCTGGCAAATACGCCCTTGACAGTAAGTCTGCTACATGCATGAGTTTGCCTGGAAGATACTCTACCGACAGCGTGTACCGTAGCAGCCTGATTTTCATCCGTTGAAGTCTAACAGAATACACATCTGCTATACTTTTCTTAAACACTGGAACTAATGGTTTGTGGTCTGTGTGTACTATGACATGCCTTCCATATATGTAGTGATGAAACTTTCTCGCTGCAAACACAATACTGAGCATTTCCTTCTCGACTTGTGCATAATTCTTTTCTGCTGAGGACAAACTTCGGGAAGCATAGCTGATCGGCTGATCATCACACATTAAACAACATCCCAGTCCATCTTTTGAGGCATCACACTGAATGGACAGTTTTTTGTTGGGGTCATACAAGCCGAGTACTGGTGCCTTGCTGATCAACTCCTTGACTTGCTGCAACACATCAGTGTGCACTGGTAACCACTGCCACTCAGTATCGTTCTTCAGGAGTTCCCTCAGTGGAGCTATGATGCTAGCTAAGTTAGGTAAAAACTTCCTTAAGTAGCTGATGAAACCCAACACTCTTTGCAGCTCAACTTTGTTGGTGGGTGTTTGTAGTGCTAGAATAGCTCGCACCTGGTCGGGATCTGGCTGCATACCATTTGAGGAGAACACATGCCCAAAATACCTTGCCTCCTTCTTTTTGAACTGAACTTGCGTACATTGAACTTCACATTTAGCGCTCTCGCTCTCTGTGCTACCTGTAACAATATTTGATCGTGCTCAACTTCATTTGCAGCAGCAATCAAGAGGTCATCAAAGTATACTAGTACCCCTGGAATATCACCAAAGTTTTGCATGTTTATTCGTTGAAAAATTTCAGGTGCACTCGATAACCCAAATGGGAGCCTGAGAAATTTATAACATCCAAATGGTGTGCTGAAAGTGCAGTACATACTTGATTCCTCATCTAGTTCCACCTGGTAAAACCCATCTTTCAGGTCCAACACTGTGAAAATGGACTTATTGTTCAGCTGGCAGCTCAACTCCTCTAATGTTGGTATCATGTGATACTCCCTGCAAATTGCCTTATTCAGGTCTACTGGATCTAGACAGAGTCTGAGACTTTTGTCGCCCTTTTCAACAACAGTTAGGTTGCTAACCCATCCAGTTGGCTGATCAACCTTGGCAATAATTCCTAGCTTAACAAGCTCGTCCAACTTGATTTTTAATCTATCTCTTAAGGCAAAGGGCACTCTTCGAGGTGGTTTAGCAACTGGCTGAACAGATTTATCTACTACCAATGTGCACTTGTTCGGAATACACCCGACTCCCTGAAATACATCTGCAAATTCTGAGAGGAACTTATCTTCCGATAAAACGCTACTGTGTAAGGTGTGGACAAAACTGCGAGAAACTAACTTCAAACACACGCATCCTGGCAGTCCAAGAATGGGCATTCTGCAGCTACCATCTTCAACAACAACAAACTCCAGGCACTCCTGAGCACCATCTGCTGTATTTACTCCACACATTAGCTTAATGACACCCACTGGTTTCACTTTTTTGCCGCCGAACCCTTCGAGTGTTATGTGTGACCATTTCAACTGGGTTGGGCGAGCCAGCTGCTTCACAATACTCTGTGATATGATATTTACCTCTGAGCCCGTATCAAGCTTGAAATATACAGTCTTACCTTCAACCCACATTTCTTGGATCCACTCCTTTCGGCCTGGCTTGGCATCCTCCACCCCGGTCGTTGCTTCTGCCACTTCTAATGTGCTGACAAAGAACTCTTCCATCTCACCTCCCGTTAACCTAACCTCTTCAACTTGGTTGGTGCACACGGTTGCAAAATGATTGAACTTCATGCACTTGTAACATTTTTTTCCAAAGGCAGGGCACTCATTCTTCCTATGTACCCTCCCGCACCTTCGGCACTTAGGACTTCCTTGTTGCACATGCTTCTGTTCAGCCCCCCCTTTGTATGGTACCTGCTGCTGTTCAGTTGATTTCTGCTTTCTTCTATTTCGCCACACAGTTTCAACTGTGCCTCCTCTCGGGTGAATTTCATCATCCGACGAATCCTCACGCCGATTAACAGGATTGACAGCTTTGGTTTGTATAGCGTCGGCACGTTGCTTGCCTAGCTCAGCCACCCTACACTGTTCCATTGCCCGTGACAAGCTGAGATCCGGTTCACGCAACAAACGTTCCTGCAGCCCTTTGTCCCGAATGCCCAAAACTATTCTGTCCCGCACAACACTGTCTGTCTGGTCCTTGAAGTCACAACTTTGAACCAGCTTTTTTAAATCTCTCACAAACGAGTCAAACGGCTCTCCCTCTTCCTGAGATCGGCAATTAAACTTGTACCGCTCAACTACGATATTTTTTACAGGGTTACAATAATGTTCAAATGCTCGCAACACCTTTTCAAAATCCCTACGGTCTTCCGCTGGAAGATCGAATGTGTTGAACAACTCAACAGCCTCGTCTCCTATGAGGTTTAACCACATCGCCGCCTTGACTGCCGATGGTTTGGACTCATATCCAGTCGCCAGCATAAAAATATCAAAGCTCTGTTTGAACCGCCGAAAGTGTTCACACAGATTTCCATCTAGAAGCAGCGCCGGCGGTGGCTTAAACGATTCCATCGCGCCGAAACCTGTATAACCTCTATCTCCACGTGGCACAACAACGAAACAACACCACTAAGGTCACGTTGCGAACACTATGCGATTTACTACCGACTGCGCCATGTTGTGTTTTCACCTTGTTTAAATGGACATCAACTCATTACACTGTACGACTATCACATATTTATTCAAAATCGCTCTACTCATTATGTTACATTCACTCTCCACCATTACATCACGATCCACTTGCCGCTCTACCACTTCCTTTCATAGATACCAACTCTCATAGATGCCAACATCACATATCACAACACTCGTTCTGAGGATTATTATGGTTCTAATTAAATTATTAGGCAATTGCATGATGTATGACTAGTTCCTGTCACTTTCTTAATTAATTGGTTGTTTCAGGAAGGAGATTATCCAAGTTGTTTAAAGATATCTTTAAATTCTATAGGATGGAACATGGAATTAATGTTATTATCTTCTTATTTAAATGGATGCAAATTTTCAAAATAAAAGATAAAACATTAGGCATATTGGGCCTTAAAAAGATAGAGTACCACAAGGATTAGTCCTTGGACCATTGTTTTTTTAATCTTCTTCAATGACTTACCTGATTATGTACAAAATGGGAAATGTATTTTATATGTTGTTTACACTACCTTTTTAAATAATGATAAATATCCAGATTTTTTTACATCTCACAATTTTACAAGCTTCTGATAAGTTTCATTACTGAGTTAAGATAAATAAGTTAGTTGCTAAACATGATAAAACAATATTTTTTTCTTTAAAAACTTAACAATTAAATACTGTAAATTTTTTTGGTATTTATCTTGAGAGTAATTTAAATTGGAATTCTTACACAAATGTCCTAACAAACGTCTTTCGAAGGTAACCTATTTACTAAGAAAATTAAAATATTGTACAAATCAACAACTAGTAATTAATTCCTACTACGCTTCATTTCATACTCATCTCCTTTATGGAATTAGAGTATGGAGTAATTCAGCTGAAGCGTATGGCTTTTTCTATGGCAGTAAAAAGTAATCAAAAGTATGGTAGGAATTTCTGACAGAATGATGTAGAGAGCATTTCATAAATCTTAAGATACTCGTGTCGTTACCTTGTATTTTTATTTTACATTGTTTATTGTTTATTAAAAGTAATTTAGCGACATATCTTAAGAAAAAGTGTGCATGATTACAATACTAGAAATAAGAGATTTAATTTATGTTAATTGCAGACTATTATCCAAGACTCAGATGAATTTAAATAACATAGGTGTAAAATTGTTGTAACAGGTTACAGTTAAGTGCTAGATATGTATCTTTTAATAAGTTAAGATGATCTTTGGTACAGTGGTTTAAAACTTATGCATTGTATTCATTGGAAGAATGTAACAATTTAAATTTTAGTGACCTTATGTTTTTCTAAGTTATAATAATGTAATATTTTATTTGTATATATAAATGTTTCATGTACTTATATTGTAATGTGTTGACAATTTCTATTATACTTAACGAGTTTAATGACATTAAAGTTTATGTTTATGTTGCAACCTTAAGATGAAGTATCTAATTCATATAGTGGTTGAATGAATGAAGCTAGAAATGTGTCGAATTACATAAAATTGAAGCTAGCCAAGAAGAATGCTAATACATACATCTGAAATGTGTTGATTCTTTATATCATTGTGAAGAAAATTTTTTAATTTTGTGTCACACCTGCCGGTAAAATTGTTTGGTTGCTGTAGGTACGTCGAATTTTAAGTTACAGCTAAAAAAAAATTGTAAGAATTAAATTTTTAAACTATCAAGTGTATTCTGTAATATTTCTAGAAGCATATATTACAAATATTATGAATAATGTACTTAAAGGATTATGTTATGTAGTTACTTCTGCATTTTGAAAGTATGTAATTATGAAAATAAGGTTTGGTATAATTTTGTTATATTGAAATGTGTTTCATTAAAGTACAACAACTGTATTTCAATTTTTGATATTCAATTTGATGTCCTGTGTATTCATCCTGTAAAACCAATCTTAAAAAATATCTGATAACAAGAGATTATGCCCTAATATCTTGATGACTAGTAATCCACAATTGAAAAAAAAAATTTATAGCACAAATAAATATATAAAATTTGTGTGTGGAGGTTGTATTTTTATTTCTACAATCCCAACTTGCATGCTATTAGTGTTCCGATGGATATGAAGTTCTACATAAATGCTGACTAACCTCGCACTCTTTAACATGCTCAACTAGTTTGAATCAAGTTAATTGTTACATGATGACACAGTATTTCTCGTATTGAAAATGTTATTTATTATAAAGAAATTAATTTTGTTCCATATTGTAACTGGAATGCACATTTCATATATACCAGTGGAAGTAAGTAAATTAAAAAAATTTCAGTACAGCTATTACATATGTGTGTCTGCATAACTAATATTGAAGGAATTTCCAAAATATTAAATGGAAGAAACCTGATATAACATGACATACATATTTATATACTAGACAAAGTCTAGTATTTACATGTCCACCAAGAATTTATTTCCTGTATATCAACTTTACTATATTATGTAGTGTGTCTAAATAGAAATACTTCCAACGGAGATGCACTGGTTGAGTGATAACACTCGCTTCCCAAGGTGACTGGGAATTGATTACCAGCACAGATATTTAACTAATTGGAAACATGGTGGACGTTTGCATTGCCTGGGGGTTTTATCGGGGCACTCCCATTTTATTCACCATTCTTCAGGCTGGTGGGAACAACAGGTCTATCATTTGGGTACTTACACCTTGTCTCTTGCATGGAAACTAATATCGATTTACATTTTCATTTCCTAACATGAAAAGTACTGCCGTAAAATTAATATATGCTTATAATTAGGTATAACATTTTGTAATTATTGTAAAGTGAGCCATTTCCCTTGCATACTGGCAAGCTATGCAGAGATCACCTTCAGATTAACTGAACTCAACCTAACCTAACAATATTAAAAACAGCAGTTCCATAATCACACTGCTTTGATGGAGAATAAAACTTATCCGCTACAGCATCCATAGTGAACAAAAATGTGGCATGCCTTAGACTACTCTGAAATTAAGAAGGTTCTTGCTAATATACTACTGGTAGTAATTTATCTATTGCTAGACCATTTTTTTAATGTTAATAATAACAATGTGTTAACACTTGCAGCTAGGTTTTGTCATAATTACACTTATCCTATACCTTAAGTCTGTTTTGTTAAATAGGGTGTCAACAGTTTTTGCCAATGACTATTGATGCTCAAAAGTCACTTCATATTTAACTATACAATTATGTATACAAAACTATAATAGTTATCAAAACTAATATTCTTTATTAATGTCTAGATCTTTCTTAAACAAACATGCAATGCTACACTTATAACCCCAGCCCAAAAAACATAACCTAACTCTGTGGTCACAACATAAAAACTTTTAATGATTTTAGTTTCTATGCACTTCTATAGCCTCCCGCTGTCTACTTCTAATAATTCTCCCAATTTCAATATCACACTATCATCAAGTCTTCTAAACCTAATAAATAAATATATATATATATGTATGTTTTTGGTTTGATTAAGGATTTTTATTTAAAATGCAGTCACATTTTCAGGTGAGAAGTTAATTTCATACATACAATTTACTTCCGTTACTAAAACTAGTTCTTGTTTCCTTAAAAATAAAACAGCTGGAAAACCAATTAGATACTACCTACTACTTGTTCAGTTATTTTGATAGATTATATTTTAAACATAATTACATATCTATATTTGACACCTACCTTTAAATAAAGCCTGAGAACAGTTCTGTATGAATAATAGCCTTTAAATTTGTTTGAATTTCTAGTTTTGGTAAAAACAGCACTTAATTGTGTAAACATGTTGCCTTTAATATGCACGTAAAATTGAATTACGCGGGGCTTTCTTCAGTCCACGCCGCTAGAATACGCTGCAGTCTGGTGTCTCGCGCTTCGCCAATGCTAATTGGCCTGAGTTTCCCATATTATCCTATTACAATATTTGCTTTTAGTCAGCATACTTTATAGATTGTGTACTTTGTTATTAGCACCTTCTTTATTATAACTCTGCCTCTATAATACCTAGTGTAACCTATACAATTCATACTGGTAATGATTAATAGTACAATTTAAAAATAATAAAAAAAAAGAGCAGCATTCAAGAAAGATAGCTGGCAGCTGATAAACAACATTCAAGAAAGACAGCTGGCAGCTGATGAGAAGCATTGGGAATATGTGCTTCTGAAATGGTAACAAGCAATTTGATTAAAAATGCATCAAAGAACTTAAAGAAAAGTTAAAAGGCATGCTGGAAGCATGTGCTAAAATTGCCAATTATGAGAAAATATTGTGTTAAGAAATCATTTTTTGTATCCTTACAGACATGTGCATTGATTTTTTTTATTGGACAGGCTATTAATAGTAAATATTAATAATTGTTTAATTATAACCATCCATGGAAATAATTGAGCTATTAAATAATACACTCTTTGTAAATATTTTTCGTTTAAAACTAAAACAAAGTCTGAAATTGCAAAATTTTTAAATAATAAACCTGTAAACATGAAGCAGCACATGTATGTATGAGATTTACTTTAAATAACAACCTATCATTAAATGATTCATAGTATCTATTTTTTACACAAAAAAAAAACAATGGTTCAAAAAAGCCACTGCCAACTCTCTCAGGACAATGAGATCATCTGCTGAAACCAGAAAACAAAAAGTTAACATGTGTTTAATATAATATCCAAGTTATACTCAAAAGTAACATGGAAATGAGTGAACACTATTTTCATTTCACAATTTCTTTAATAAATGCAACAAACTTGATAACAAAGTATTTATTAAATTGCATAGCTTGTTTCTTCATGTTTCTTCATTTTCTAAGGTTTTCCAACAGCTATGAGGGTGCAATCTGGCAATTCGAAGGCATTTTGATGGTTTCTTAACAATGTTCTCTGCCTTCTCCTCCAGTTCGATATTTAGCAGAAAGGCAGCAAAGGCCATTGTGTAGAACCTGAAATATTTTCAAACATTAACTAAATTAGTGTAATATAGTTTGGTAGGCTACTAATTGTTAACAAGAGGGCCTGATTAATAGAAATAATTTTTAATATAGTATTATTGAGCTAATATTCCTCGATGTAATGCATAACTGCATTCATTTTTCTTTAATTTCTAAAAACAATTTTAACTTTTTGACTTCTTTTCCAACAATTCTCCATGAGTGTGTTGTAATTCTTCAAGCAGTTAAACTAGAAATATGCCATTTTAATAGCTTGTTAGGTTAGGTAAATCAAAAAATTTAATACATGAGAATGATTGGTTGGCTTAAGTAAGCTACATTAAAAATACTGTGTGATTTTGTGAACTGTTTCTTAAGTTATGTTACCAACAAAAATAATAGGTATAAACTGTAGTGTGGTTGGTTAGGTTAGAGTTAGCTGTGTTACAATATATAATTCTTAAAAACTGTTAAAATGAGTTCACAGTATAGACTTGTCCCAGGCAGAGAGGAGGAGCGGGAGCAGTCCCCGAACAGGGGTCGCTGCCCAAGAGCAGGGGGAGATCGGGCAGAGGTGAGGAGCGGGAGCGGTCCCCAAGTTGGGGTCGCTGCCCAAGGGCAGGGAGAGATCAGGTAGAGGGGGGGGGGAGAGCGGGAGCGGTCCCCGAGATGGGGTCGCTGCCCAAGAGCAGGGGGGGGAAGAGAGTGGGAGCGGTCCCCGAGTAGAGGTCGCTGCCCAAGAGCAGGGAGAGGTAGGGGTAGGAGCGGTCCTCCAGAGAGGTCGCTGCCGAATCAATACTGCTCAAGTATTCTGTCACTGTTATTTGCCCAGAAATCCTGGGAAGAGCTTTCTGCCTGGCTTAGCTAAGCCAGAGTAAATATACAAGGTATGTACATATTCATCAGGGAGGGCACATCTGTACCCTTCCTGTGCATACATATTCGAATTACAATACTCTTTACATTCACTTGTATAATTAACAGGTTTCTTGTCACAACACTGGGTATTTACATAATTGGCCTGAATTAGGCTGGGCCGGTAGACAAAGTTACCTTAATTTACATTCCCCTTTGTCTGCCATCTAGGGGCGGGTGGCGAACTAACTTTCCTCCCCATATATTGTGTAGGAGGGGTGGCGCACTTGGGGCTTGTGCTATCATACCAGCCGAGGCCAAAATGGTGGACATGACAATTCGCCCCCCTCCCTCTGTGGCCTTGACTGGGATCGTTGTACATGCCAGGAGTCAGCACGCTGGGCTTCAGTCCCAGGGCTGGCTCCTCTACACTGGCCACTACACTATGTGGAGGATAGACGGTAGCGGGCTGGTCTGCCCAGCTGTTCCCATGGTCGTAGGGTCCTGGAGGTAGTTGTCCTGGTGAAGAGGGGCTAGTAGGTTCCTGGGGTTCGGGGTTTTTGGATAGATCTGTTTTCCGTCTCCATGGCTGCAGGTGAATCCTGTTCTGGGGAAACCATATTCCTCGGTCTGGAAAAGGCTCTTTCTTCCAGTGGCATCTTGCCTTTGAGAGGGCGCCGCTCAGCGGCTGTCTCCATGACTGCATGGTCGATTTCCCCTTTGGGGTTCCTCCTTTCTGGTACCACTGAAAACCACTGCCCGAGTTATTTTGGCTTAGCTTGGTTGTGGCAGAGCGAAGGGAAGGAGTTTCTTGAGGTCTCTGGTCCCCTTGCGTCAACACAACCATAGGTTGGTCTCTGTGTTGTTCAGTGCAGATTCCAGGATTAGGGTTACCACCACTTTGATTAGGGGCATTCAGGTCACCCATTCCTTTGGTGCCCCAGTCAAGAGTCCGGTGGGACGTTCGTCCGAAGTGTATAGTTTGATCTTCAAAGTCCAATATCGCCTGCTGCTGCGTGAGCCAATCTTGGCCCAGCACAAGTTCTTCTCGAAGGTCCTTTGCGACTAAACATGGGATCTCCATCTCCATATCGGCTATGCAGCATTGTACCACAGCATTGCCCAGTAAGGTCATGGTGGATCCCTGGGTGGCAAGCTGTGCCATTTGGGGTTGGGAATTAATAGGGGTCCCTATTATCTGCACCACACTCTCGCGCACATAATTAGTGGTGGCGGCTGAGTCGATAAGAGCCTGAATGGGCTGTGAGTCCAGTTGCACCTTGACTCTTGGCAGTTCTTGTTGTGGGTGGTGCTGTACGCACATAAGGCTCGGGGTCGGTCTACCTTCGAGCCGAGCTTGGAAGTTGAGGTCTTCTACCTTCGGTGTAGGGGTAGGGCTCGTTGGCACCACTCTTTCCCTCCAGGGGTCTACTGTGTTGAGGCTGTTCCTTTCAGACTGTTTGCAGCGGAGCACTGGGCAGTCTTTGTGAAAGTGTTGTTCAGGGCAGTGCCAACACTTCGGAAACCTTTTGTTGGGGGTAGCATATTCTTGTACCAGGGTTGGTGGTGAACAAGGTTTACTTGTTACAGTGCCCCTAGTTTCGAGACAGTCTCGCTGCACGGCAGTGGCTCGAACCATAAGTTCGGATAAATTCTCGGGAGGCGGATGCCGTAGAAATGGCCGTAGGTTGGGCCGCACCAGCTCCAACAAGGTAGGAAGAAATTCATTTGGGTCTCTCCCTGGGTGTAGCCTCTTATAAAGTTTCCTTTTCTGTAGTAAGAAACTTTCGACATCCTCTCCTTCCTTTTGTTTGGTACCATATAACTGGGCAGTAAGCTTTGCCAGTCTTGATTGGTTTCCAAAATGGTTCAGGAAGCCCCCTGTGAACTCTTCCCAGGTGTCATACAGCCCTTCATGGTTATTCCACCATCTAGAGGCTTCCCCAAGTAGTAATGGACCTATCTGGTCCACCCATTCGGTGGGGTGGATTGCATGTGCCCGTAGGGCTTGCTCCCATTGGTGGACAGATTGCACAGGGTCCTCATGATCCTGCCCTCTAAAGGGCCGAGGTACACTTGCAGATCCTGTAGTTGAAGGTAAAGTGGGATTCACTCTACACTGGGCGCAGGTAAACGACATCCCAGCAAGGTCCAGTGGTGTATCTTCCCAGCCTAGACAGGCGAGATGGTAGTCGCGCTGACAGGCCTGGCAGGTGACGAGGACTAGGGCTGTCCCCTGGCAGTTCGGCGCGAAGCAGCGCCGGGGAGCTGGAACTGTTGGCTTCTTCTCTACCAGAAGTTGTCTGCAGGGCTGGCATATGTGGATATATGCCTGTTCACTGACTTGTTCCACGATACCAAGGCATTGTAGGTGAAACTGGGCATTGCAGCATACACAGGGAATGCTGGGTCCATCCGGTGCACTGCAGCGAGGTGCGGCACAGGATCCAGAAGACATCCTTCAGTTGGGTTGGGCGCCACCAGGTGTTTTCTGCACTCCTGGAAGTGGATGTGGCTCTGGCTGTGCTGATAGCTCTCGTAGAGGCAGGGCGTGGTCCTCAGGTTATCCAAGCTGACAGGCCCCATGTTGGGCGCCAAATTGACTTGTCCCAGGCAGAGAGGAGGAGCGGGAGCAGTCCCCGAACAGGGGTCGCTGCCCAAGAGCAGGGGGAGATCGGGCAGAGGTGAGGAGCGGGAGCGGTCCCCAAGTTGGGGTCGCTGCCCAAGGGCAGGGAGAGAACGGGAGTGGTCCCCGAGATAGGGTCGCTGCCCAAAGGCAGGGGGGGGGGGAAGAGAGTGGGAGCAGTCCCCGAGTAGAGGTTGCTGCCCAAGAGCAGGGAGTGGTAAGGGTAGGAGCGGTCCTCCAGAGAGGTCGCTGCCGAATCAATACTGCTCAAGTATTCTGTCACTTTTATTGCCCAGAAATCCTGAGAGGAACTTTCTGCCTGACTTAGCTAAGCCAGAGTAAATATACAAGGTATGTACATATTCATCAGGGAGGGCACATCTGTACCCTTCCTGTGCATACATATTCGAATTACAATACTCTTTACATTCACTTGTATAATTAACAGGTTTCTTGTCACAACACTGGGTATTTACATAATTGGCCTGAATTAGGCTGGGCCGGTAGACAAAGTTACCTTAATTTACATTCCCCTTTGTCTGCCATCTAGGGGCGGGTGGCGAACTAACTTTCCTCCCCATAGATTGTGTAGGAGGGGTGGCGCACTTGGGGCTTGTGCTATCATACCAGCCGAGGCCAAAATGGTGGACATGACAGTATATTTAATATAACTACCATAACCTAATAAACTGTCTACACTACTTTCAAGTATTTGTAGTTAACCTAATCAAACCAGCCATTCCCACCATTAAGTTTGTTAGATGAATTAAAAATAACAAAAAATAGTGTGGATCTGTGTGAATGGTTAGTTAAGTTAGGTTAGTTACATTAATTGTACTACAAAATATGTGTGGATGGTTGGTTAGGTGAGGTAAGCTTAATTTTCTATTAGTAAAACAATGTTACAGTATTGATAGCCTATGTTAATTATTGGAATCAATGTCTGAAAACTAATAAATAAATTTAAAAAAAAACATATGAACAAGTAGCTTTTCACCAGATTTACCTCATTATACAATATTTAAAATGCAGCTAACCTAACCAACTGTAGACATGAATAGATTTGTAGTATTTGAAGTGTAGCTAACCACACATAACCAACAATTTAAACAGTAAACAACTTGAAATATCTCAACATAAATAAGTATCAAGGTTAATAATAGGAACTCAAAATTACAGTTTTCATAAACTTATTTTTATAATAAAGCCTCGCCTCCCCTATATAAAAGCTCGAAATGTTATTTAATAGAATCATCCTGCTTAAGGAGGGGAATTCCTAAATAAATTATTCATCAAGTTATTTGTTTTATGATCAGCCCCACTTGTTAACAATTACCAATGTTAACACACTTAGGTAATAGAGCCAATATGTAAATGAATGAGCACAAATTAAAAATTTCTTGCACAATTGAACACACAAGGAGGCCGGAAATAGCTTTCTGAAACTATTTATATATATAATAGAGAAATATACCATTTACTGTCTGAAGTCTACAAGCGCACAGATTAAACAAAAATGCATGTTGAGCCGTTCGTAGGCAACGGTTGAGCACATACCCAAACACAAAATATACATAAGCAGCCTATTTGAACTATTTATAGCTATTTTATGTTCATAATTTGCGTGTAAATAATATCGCTCTTTAGGTTAGGATTAATATGATAAGCTATGACACGGCATTTATTTGATCGTATTTAAACCACTTCATAATTATTCCACACAAACTATGCATTGAAAACAATGATTTCATGGTACAATTAATAAACAGAAATAGCATGTTAAAAATAATGTTCGCGTGTTAAATATACACACGCTAACCTAAAACAATTGTTTTCGTTTAACTTCATCGCTTTACATCGTACTCGACTATATTTAAAACAATAATGTGCGATTATAATGCCGTTTTTAGGACGGGAGGACATTATTTTTAAGAGTAATTATATCACTTACCTCACAATCGCTTCGTATCACCACTTGAAATGCCCGTGATATATAACGTAGCTCCGGTGCGATAAATATCACTTGAAAAGTGTGCTCGTAATCAAAGTTTGCGATATATACCGCCACAACGTCATCAATATTCGAAGTTTAACGAAACACGATGTGTTCGTAATCACGTTGCTGGTTCCTGCGATATTCTTCGCAAACCTTCGTTATTTATCGCAACTTATAACGCAAAGTGTGTGCTCATAATCAGCCCGCAGGGTGGGGGGAGGGAACCAACCTCGCCACCCAATATCCCCGAGACGGTTTAAGGTCGCGCCGCTCGAGGCTACTGCTGCCACAGCTACAGCAGCCCCAGCTGAAGGTTCCTGATGTCTTCCTTCAGAGTACCGATGCATTTCAATTCCGTTGCGCGCGCAGCAGTTCACAGTTCCACAAGTTCCAGCCCGCAGTTCGTCTACACTTCGCATTGTTTCAGCACATCGAGCTCCCCTGCAGTGCCTTCGCCGACGAAGCTGCTTCCTGCCACGCGCCGAGCTACATTCAGGCTACCTTTCACCCCGATAGCCGTAATAACGACTCCACAGGCCGGCCATTGGTCCGCGGACTGCTATTGGTTATTCACAGCCACCCCAGCTAGATTGCAACTCTAGAGCTGGGCTCCCGTATCTGCCACCCGCGGGACGTGGTCGGTAGCAGTTGGCGCTGCTAGGCCGCCCCCAGCACGCACATAGGGATGCAAACGATACATCAATGTTTTCAAAACATCGATGTATCGTTCATGAAACATCGATGTTAGCATCGATGTTTTGAAGAGCGATACATCGCCGATGCATCGACGAAAAAGTAAAAAAACCATCGACATCGTTCATCATTAAAATTACCCTAGCCTTTTATAATATTTTGGCTATCATTTCATGAATATTTATTGAATATATAGAAAACATTACTATACGACATTTAGTTTTCAAGATACAATTTTTTTAACTGCCTATACTTACCATAAAAACCTAAATTTTTAAGTAGGTATCAAAAATGTTGTAAATACTGAACTATTTGGTTGATTTAAATATCAATTTTTTTCCAGTACTTTAAGATGTGTAAAATCATTTGGAAAAAATAAATACCATTTAAAAAAATTGTTTACATAAGAATTTTATTTAAATTTTGAAAAATATAGGGAAAAAGCAGCGAGCAGACTTCATGGACAATTTCATAGCTTGTTGTACATACAAGCATAACAGAGGGGGCAAGGGTATTTTGCCCCCACCCCCCTGAAACCTTGAAGTGGGGGCAAAGGGGGGCAAAGAAAGTGCTGTACAAGTCAGATATGTTATTTCCACTAGCTGTGTAATCAATTTTTAGATAATAAAACTGCTTGTATAGCACCATTTTCCACCTTGAAATACAAATTTTCCCGGGGGAGGACCCCCCGCTTCAATAGGGGGATCGATAATACTTTATAAAAAGGTATATTGCCCCCCCCCTCCCAATTTTGAAAATTTAGTTGTTGCACCCCTGCATACAAGCTAGTGATTGGTACCGATACGGTCTCGCTAGCTGTATCGAGAAAATTAATGTTAAATTTTTAACCTGCACATACACTTCATGCTTTTTCCCTATTTTTGACGTGACAACGTCTAATAAATCGATGAACACCGGCTGCACGCACGAAAAAGTGTCCCGTAACGCAACGTTTGTTTCGTCTTTTCGTTTTGACGTGTTTTAGTTTCGTTTCAACCGTTGTGCTGAATTTTTTGGGTTCAATATTTCCGTGTCATCATCATTTGTGTTTTTTTTTTTGTTCTCTTAGTACATTTTTTTCTTTGTTTTGTTGACCATATTACTGTTACGGAATATTTTGTGGTGTTTATATCCGTGTTGACAACAGCAATTTTCTGCTTAATTTTGTGTTTTTTTTTTCCTTTTTGGGTTTTATTTATTTATTTTTTAGTTTTTAGTTTTTCTTCAACAGAAAAAAAGTTCTTAGCAATGGAGTATGTCCAAAAACTTACATCAAGTACCACTACGATGTGTCCCGTTACGCTCATTGTACGCTTGCGCCGCATCTCTCTTCCACTCGATTGGAACAACCATCGATTTGACTTTTCAATCATGTTTTCGTCGTTTGAATTATTAATATTATGTAATTTAACGATCGTCCACCGATTTCCAGCACAATCGGTACAGTTATTTAAAAGTAATGTTGAATTTTTAAATTCGTTTGTTGATGTGACGTCTAATAAATTGATGAACACCGGCTGCACGCACGAAAACGTTTCCCGTAACGCACATTGACCCACTACGATGTGTCCCGCTACGCTCATTGTACGCTTGCGCCGCATCTCTTTTCCACTCGATTGGAACAACCATCCATTTGACTTTTCATTCATGTTTTCGTCGTTTGAATTATTAATATTATGTAATTTAACGAGCGTCCACCGATTTTCAGCACAATCGGTACGGTTATTTAAAAGTAATGTTGAATTTTCAAATATGTTTTTGTACACACAATGGTGTTTTACAGTTACACATAATAATTCAAATTACACCCGGGATCTTTTGCACAATGTTTTAAAAAATATTGTAACACATTATAAATAAGTTAGGTGTATTTGGGATGCGTATTTGTTATAAAATTATATTATAAAAAAGAAATCATATTATTCCCCTACGGTGCTGCCATCTATGGTGACGGACGCGAGCCGAACGAATCGTGCTATCTACCCGCTTCTGCGGAAACCATAGGCACTCGTTAATACATATTTTCCTTTGTTTATCGCGAGGGGTGTTATTATTAATTAATTATAAATAAAATTTCGTGTCCGGGACCACAAGTGCATATCATTTCGAGCAATGGAAGACATAAAAAAGTAAAAAATTATCAACGAATTTTAATCTCAGCCCCAGCGCACCACGAGTGTCTGGGTTAGAGATTAAAGCCGAAATTATTTCTTAAACTTACTAATACTTTGACGCCGCCGTCAGTGCTCCCTCTGAGAGCACAGGCCGTTATGTGTCCTCAACACCTGATCAGTGCCGTGCCGCGAACGCGCCCGCGCGCGCAACATAGTGCAGTGCCCCGAACGGCGTGACGTCAGTCACGGCCCCCTACGCTTGCAAAGCGCCCGGCCGGGTGTGGCACTGCGCAAGGGTATTATTTATTCATGCATTTGATAAGATAAACAGAAACTAATAAATCTAAAACCATCAATAATTAATGTTAATTTAATAATCATTTTATAAAGGGTTATCATTCACAAAACTGGCCGAAGTCATCTTCCCGCGCTCCGCAGTTTTCCCGCGGAATTTCCCCCCTCCCTGGCCCCGGCGGCCAGGGAGGTTAGTCAGTCGCCATCCAGCACTCGCCAGGGCAGGCAGCCCACGCACGGGGAGCTCTCAACTTTCCTGCCAACATCACAGCAACTACATTAGGTAATTATAGCCAAATCATTTTAATTCAGCTCCCCGGTCGGCCCGAATCGACCGTTCGAGACCCTGCGCGGTCCTTCAATAAAGTGTGCAGTCCGACACAGGACTTTTAGTGTAATACGTAAGACATTAAGTGACCCCTCGTGGCTCCTGCGCCTCACGCTGTAAAGTCCCACATCGGGACATAGTTCATCGCCCACGCAGGGCGGCACTGCGCCAAACGCGATACCAAACTTTCAGACGAGTCATTAACTGGGACGTGCCACGGCCACGCGTGTGATATCCTGCAAGATTCCACCGTGCCCGTACCCAGCGTAACGTGGCCCTCGCCACCACGCGGAGTAGCCGCCTTTGTATACCCATCTGTGCGGGACTAACCACAGTGATTATAGTGTAATGTGTTATCTTAAGTAATTTGCGGTACCTATCGCCCACGCATTTCAAGTTGCGTCCACGTACTTTCGCATAAGCCGGAATAGGTTCATCGTGCGCGAAGCTTAGGTCGACGATGAAGCGGCCAGTTACGTGAGCGTGTAACGTGTAGATTGTGCGACGGAATAAAACAGCTAAGAATACGTGAGTGTTTTATTAATCAGGCGTCCTGGGAGGCCATAACAGCCTGGGGGGCCCTTTGTCGACACGTCCCTGCCTGCAGCCACAAGGCCAGGAACCCCGCCCTTGATACCCGAAATTAATTAAAAGTTTAAATTCACATAAAATTCAGATCAGGCAACGGGGACGGCGTCAAAATGGCGCCCAACTAGTGTGGCTAGTACATCACCAAACTCTTTCGACAAACAAGCCAAGAAAACGAAACGGAAAAATTAGCAGACAAAGGGCTCGAGTAGGGATAGGGCAACAGCGCGCAACGTGGCAACACCGCGCGCCGGAGCGGCGCCGCGCCAGCACGATAAGCCGGGCCGAGACCAGACATCACCCCTCCCTCGCCCCTCCACCCTTGCTATCCACTCGCCTACCACCCCCGCTCGACACCCCCGCCCCCACCCCTCACCACCCTCGCTCTTCACCCCTCACCCTCCCGCTCAAAAACCCCGCTCCCCCACCCCGCGCCGCTCCTCTTCCACCGGCAGTCAGCTGTCAACAGACGTCATGCAGCCACGCCGCCACGGGCTCCCGCGAGGCAGGAAGCGAGCGAGCATGGAAATGAACTCTGTTGGTGAGGGGAGGCGAACCCCCCTACCTGCTCGCGCCCAGCCATCAACGTCCCCACCCGCCGCTCGGGTCGGACAGCCGCGAGCCAAGCACAGTGGAGCAACAAGGTCGTAAGTCACCACGAGTCTCTGAAGATGAACGACTTCCAGGAGGCCTACGAGGCATGGGCAAGCGAGGGCTACCCATGCCCAGGGTACAACTGGGAGTACGAGGAACCGGACGAGTAGGAGGATGACGTCACCGCAGAGTACACTGAGGGGCCGGAAGTAGACTGGATGCCGCCACGACTGTACCACATGACACAGCACGCATCGCCGCTTCCACACACGGCCAACCACCCCGCCGCTGTCGCGGCCAAGATGCCGCCCACTTTAAGAACCACCGAGACGTCCATCTGCCACTCGTCGCCGCCCCCGACATCGCCACCGACGCCGCCCCCGCCATATGGGGTGGAGACATCACCACAGGCGGAAGAAGCCACGCCCTTCCAGCCCCTGTGGTACAACTGGCGCGCGGGGGTCGGGTGGACAGGTCAGGCCGATGCAGACCCGCCGCCTCCGACGACGCCCCCTGTTGCTGCTCAGGTGCCAACCGAGACCGCAGAGACCAACGACACAGAGCGGCACAGCAAAGGGGGCGGATATGTGAACTGGGCGGAGCTGACGCGCTCCACCGTTACGCCGCCTCCACTGCCACCAGTAATACCGATGCCGCCCCAGCCACATGGGGTGGGAACCTCGCCGCATACAGGGGATGCCACGCCCGTCCAGCCCCTATGGTACAATTGGCACACGGGGACCGGGTGGACACGTCAGGCCGACACGCCGCCTCCGACGCCGCCTCCGACGCCGCCCCCTGTTGCCGCCCAGGTGGCAATTAGGCCAACCAAAACGGCCACTTCGCGACAACGTCGGCCGGATCACCAGGTGGCGGATCACACGCAGCACCACTGCGGATCCCGAACACCACCTCCGGCACCACCGACGCCGCCGCCCCCAGCCACTGAAGGAGCGACTGGCGCGGCCGCAAGTCTCAAAACGGCCACTTTGCGACACCGTCGGCCGGATCAGCAGGTGGCGGATCACACGCAGCACCACTGCGGATCCCGAACACCACCTCCGGCACCACCGACGACTTTGCCCCCAGCCACTGGAGAAGCGACTGGTGCGGCTGCAAGCCTCAAAACGGCCACTTTGCGACAACGTCGGCCGGATCACAAGGTGGCGGATCACACGCAGCACCACTGCGGATCCCGAACACCACCTCCGGCACCACCGACGACGCCGCCCCCAGCCACTGGAGAAGCAACTGGTGCGGCTGCAAGCCTCAAAACGGCCACTTTGCGACAACGTCGGCCAGATCACCAGATGGCGGATCACACGCAGCACCACTGCGGATCCCGAATACCACCTCGGACACCACCGACGACGCCGCCCCCAGCCACTGAAGGAGCAACTGGTGCGGCCGCAAGCCTCAGAACAGCCACTTTGCGACTCAGTCGGCCGGATCACCAGGTGGCGGATCACACGCAGCACCACTGCGGATCCCGAACACCACCTCCGGCACCACAGACGCCGCCCCCCCAGCCACCGAGAGCGCAGATGGCGGAGCTGCGTGTCGAAAAACCACCACATTTCGATCTTGTCTGGCAGACCACCGGATTGTCGACGCCGTGCCACAAGGCACCGAGGCAGACTTGACAGCCACGACGCCGCCGCCGCCCCCGACGCCGCCCCCAACTGCCGTGAAGGCTCACGGGGGGTGGGCGCGGTGCAAACCGGCCGTGCTGCCACTCGCGCCGCTGAGGGCGCCACCTCGGGCGCGCCGCCGCCTGCCGCTGAGGGCGCAACCACGCGCGCCACCTCGGGCGCGCCGCCGCCTGCCGCTGAGGGCGCCACCACGCGTGCCACCTGGGGCGCGCCGCCACCTGCCGCTGAGGGCGCCACCACGCGCGCCACCTCAGGCGCGCCGCCGCCTGCCGCTGAGGGTGCCACCACGCACGCCACCTTGGGCGCGCCGCCGCCTGACGCTGAGGGCGCCACCACGCGCGCCACCTTGGGCGCGCCGCCGCCTGCTGCTGAGGGCGCCACCTCGAACGTGCCGCCGCATGCCGCCGAAGGCTCCGCCATGCCGCCGCTGCCCACCTCGGCCGCAGCTGACGCTGACGCACAGGTACCTGACGCCGCCCCATGGACAGCCGCCTCGGGTCTACCAGGTCAGTGTGCCGGTGTATCTTTAAGTGTGTGTGTAAGGTGTTGAGGCACATAGCGGCCTCGTCGAGGGGGGGGGGCATTTGACTCCGCCGTCAGTGCTCCCTCTGAGATCACAGGCCGTTATGTGTCCTTAACACCTGGTCAGTGCCGCGCCTCAAACGCGCCCGCGCGCGCAACATAGTGCAGTGCCCCGAACGGCATGACGTCAGTCACGGCTCCCTACGCTTGCAAAGCGCCCGGCCGGGTGTGGCACTGCGCAAGGGTATTATTTATTCATGCATTTGATAAGATAAACAGAAACTAATTAATCTAAAACCATCAATAATTAATGTTAATTTAATAATCATTTTATAAAGGGTTATCATTCACAAAACTGGCAGAAGTCATCTTCCCGCGCTCCGCAGTTTTCCCGTGGAATTTCCCCCCTCCCTGGCCCCGGCGGCCAGGGAGGTTAGTCAGTCGCCATCCAGCACTCGCCAGGGCCGGCTGCCCACGCACGGGGAGCTCTCAACTTTCGCGCCAACATCACAGTAACTACATTAGGTAATTATAGCCAAATCATTTTAATTCAGCTCCCCGGTCGGCCCGAATCGACCGTTCGAGACCCCGCGCGGTCCTTCAATAAAGTGTGCAGTCCGACACAGGACTTTTAGTGTAATACGTAAGACATTAGGTGACCCCTCGTGGCTCCTGCGCCTCACGCTGTAAAGTCCCACATCGGGACATAGTTCATCGCCCACGCAGGGCGGCACTGCGCCAAACGCGATACCAAACTTTCAGACGAGTCATTAACTGGGACGTGCCACGGCCACGCGTGTGATATCCTGCAAGATTCCACCGTGCCCGTACCCAGCGTAACGTGGCCCTCGCCACCACGCGGAGTAGCCGCCTTTGTATACCCATCTGTGCGGGACTAACCACAGTGATTATAGTGTAATGTGTTATCTTAAGTAATTTGCGGGACCTATCGCCCACGCATTTCAAGTTGCGTCCACGTACTTTCGCATAAGCCGGAATAGGTTCATCGTGCGCGGAGCTTAGGTCGATGATGAAGCGGCCAGTTACGTGAGCGTGTAACGTGTAGATTGTGCGACGGAATAAAACAGCTAAGAATACGTGTGTGTTTTATTAATCAGGCATCCTGGGAGGCCATAACAGCCCGGGGGGCCCTTTGTCGACACGTCCCTGCCTGCAGCCACAAGGCCAGGAACCCCACCCTTGAGACCCGAAATTAATTAAACAGTTTAAATTCACGTAAAATTCAGATCAGGCAACGGGGACGGCGTCAACTTAGTTTATTAACTGCAAAGGGCATTTTTATTAAATTATACGTTTAATTTCACGACGAACAAACTTCGTCGTCAAATGTGTAATTGCGAAAAAGCGTAAAACATTCTCGACGATCTTGAAGTTAAATAGCAAACATGTATAAAAGTTATAGTTAAATAATCTCTTCGTTAAAGTAATAAATATGTTTGAATTAATGAGTGCAAATAAAAGTAAATTTATCAATTAAATTGTAGATTTCATTTCACTCCATCTTTGTATCCATACAAAATAGTGATAATTCAATAAAAATGATTCAATTTTATTGATAAAAGTATGCAATTATTTTATCAATGTTTTGTTATGACGTTTTCACGTTAAACTATCGTCTGTAAACTGACTTTACAGACAACCAATTTTTTTTTCAATTGCTTTTAATATATTTTTTTTGTTTTGCATGAGACACAACTGTAAATGGGTTGTGGATATTGTGGTCAGGGACCTGTAGTAGGTATGGTTTTTGGATACATACTATAATTTTAATCATTTCGGCATGTTTTTCTTTATATTTAAAAACTTCGGTTAAAACATCTATGTATCGGTTGTCAGAACGATGTTTTTTTACATCGATACTTTTTCGTAGAGGTGGGTCGAATAGTAACAACCTGATACTTTGGCACTGATACGCGCCTGTATCAGGAACTCCAAACGATTACACTTGAAAAGTATCAAGTACTTTAGTATCAGTTCAGAATACGCCTGGAACAACACCACGGCCAATGTGCGCAGAACCCGATCGCAGATGACGGTCACTTGGGCGGAGCTTGTGAAAGGGGAGGGAGCAGGAACGACGAATAAGGGATAAAGAAGGGAAATAATGTAGGGGAGGAAGCGCAGGGGAAGGCGTTGAAGGAGAGGTGCAAAGCGAAATTGTTACGAGTTGTTTGGTTATTTTCCCACATCAAAGTACGCTCAGTGCGCAGTGCGTGCACAGTCTCGTTCAATAATAAAACTAATGAAATTTTAATATTAAAAAGTACATTAATACAAGATATAATATTTAAATTTGTGCACCTAACAGCTATGAAAATGCAAATAAATTCTCAGTTGACACTAATAACAGATGTAATCAACATATGGACTTTTTTTTCCGAAAACAATTAGTAACTAGTGTTTTCATACATTAAAAGATTACGATTTTATCAAAAATAAAAAATAAAAAAAACAGATACGTACATTAGTGAGCATACTATATCAATGTTTACGTTTCAAATGTTTGTTCAGATTAGTCGATGAAGATTTATAACTCAGTTTTTGTTTACACAAATTACAATTAACAAACTCATTATTTTCCGTAAAAAAATTCTACACAAATAAAGTCTTTTTCCTGCACTTATCCATTCCTTATTTCACTATAAAGATACTAACTACAAAGCATATGACAGCCCGCAACAATGTAAATGGTGGTAATTAATACACGGCCAGGACGAACTGCAGTGAATGTTGAACTGATTGATACTGGCTGTATCAGGCGGGCATGAGAGTAACAGAGGTAGAGAATTACCGGGCGTGATAAATAATGTATCAGAGACACCGATACTTTTTTACGCTGGTGATGATGGCACAGAGGATGTGTACCCTGTAACGAGAATGCTGATACCTTGTCGCTTCCTGGGACCACTACTGCTCTGATACAAAAGTATCAGAGACTTGTAACTAGGTACATTACTGTATCAGTCTCAGGTTGTAACAACCCACCTCTACTTTTTCGTTTGAATATAGATGTTCATGATATCGATGTTTTTAAGAGCGATATTGCATCCCTACACTCCGGACAGAAAACAATCCAGGAGAAATTTAAAAACAGAATTCTTCAAGCCATTCCCAACTCAGACGACAAAGCGGGCACGAAACGGCCATTTTGCGGGCGAGAACGTATCAGGTTCAGACAGACGGCGCATCGAGGCGAGAGGACATAGGAGCTTCTCCCCACCCACCCGCATCATCAAGCTTCGCGTCCTTCGCGAGGCGGGAGCGCGACGCCACAGCCCGACATCCCCTCCCCTCAACGACCGTTTTTCACCACCGCTTTGTGCGGCTGTCCGGGTGCTCTCGGCCGTCGCTTCGCACGCCCATCCGCATACCCTCCTCCGCCGCGACCATTCTTGACCTCCGCTTTGTGCGGTTGTCCGGGCGCTCTCGGCCGCCGCTGTGCATTGCTATCCGCACTCCCCCTCCTCCACCCCGCCTGTTCGGTCCTCTGCTTTGTGCGGCAGTCCGGGCGCTCTCGGCCCCTACCTTCACACGTGTATCAGCACCACCCCCTTCTCCCGGCCACTGGAGCGGCGCGCGCAACCAACCCGCCCTCCCAATCGCAATCTCCGCTTTGTGCGGCTGTCCGGGCACCTAGCCCGCGGACCCGCTAAGGCGCGCGGGGCACGTCAACGATAACAGCTGTCCAAAGCACCAAGAGTCGCAACACAACTATGTTTCACCAAACATCCAACGGGACATGCGCACACTGCAAGCAACCGAGAACCGCCGAATTGCTGACAGGCTCACTGCCTTAGCAAAGCACGTGCCAATTCGCAGCGCAAACCAATACCATGTCACCAACCAACCAAGCGTAACACGTACAGTGGAACATAGATTGGGAGAAGATTTGGAAGGAAAAATTAGAGACAGGGTATACAATACCACCACAACCCACACTGACAGTGCCAGTCACCGGGAACAAGCCAAACACATGTTACGGCATGCCCCCACACCAAACCACAGCACAACCGATTGGGCACGACATAGCAACGCGACCCACCAACACGCGCATGGAGTCGGTGCAAACCGCCCCATACTCATCGAGGTTACCCGAATTCAGTGGTGCGCCTCACGAGGACCCTCGCGCATACCTCCACCAGTGCGAAATCCGACTCACGCGAAGCGGAACCCCAATCGACGAGTGGCCCGAGCGGACCAGCGAACAGCTGCTGGGAAGCACCCTGACATGGTGGCGCCTATGGGGCCGCTTCGATATGGAGTGGCAGGAGTTCACGGAGGCCTTCAGCCAAAGGTTCGATGCAGTCGCGACGATGGTGCAATGCACCGCACAATTCTACGGGAACACACAGCGAGACGGCGAACCCATTGAGAACTTCATGGCACACAAGCTACAGCTCTTCAAGCGCATAGCACCACTCGCAGAGCCCACCAGAGCACTCCCTACCATTACCCTACTGTTGAGGGACGAGTTCCAGCCGTTCATGCGCGTCACCCACGTAAACACCGTCATGGAATACGTGCAACTCGCAGTGGCGACGGAGCAAAATGTTCAGATGATGTGGGGAAGGAGCTCACGTGGCCCCGAGCGAGAACGGAGCAGCCCACCCAACAGCCGACACCTGCTAGCAATCCAGGCACCTCCACCCCAACCACAGCAGAGGGGCCCCAACCTCAGGGAGCCAAGAACACGACGCACCGACGGCCTGACGCGGCCAGAAGCCAACGCGAGTTATCAACCGCCGCAGTGCAGGTTAGGATGCTCCCAGGGCACGTACCACTGGCACAGCGACTGTCCTAGGGGGGCAAACGCCCGGCGCACGACATAACCCGCCTACAGGCTACCCACCACCTCGCACGACCAAGAGCCGACGGGAAACGAGTAAGGGGGGGATACAGATGGAGCCCCCCACCCGCAATACCGACGCGCGAACCAGGTGATGCCACGACCACTGCAAACCCACCTGCGACAAGGGCAGCACGACGTGAACCACCCACCACGACACTCACGACAGGACGCGATGACCCCAGCGCCGCACCATGCTCAACCGCCGAGTGCATCCACCGTGCCGACATACCCCACATGAGCACCGGTGACAACCATGACGAGCCACGACAAGCGCCACCCACCACAACACCTCGCTACCGAAGACCACCAGGTATACCAACCATGTCAGAACCCACCACGACACTCATGACAGGACCTGGCGACCCCAGAACCACACCACGCTCAACCGCCGAGCGCACTCACCGCACCGACATACACCACGCCCAACAGCCCGGCCACAGCGGACCAATCCAGTTACAACCACCCAGGATGGGACAACTCGCACAGCCCAGTGACCACCTGCTCCGCGTGCCCGTCGAGGTGAATGGGTGCCCGACCCTCGCCCTCATCGACACGGGGGCGAGCCAGGTGTTCATCCACCCCTCGCTGGTACCTCCCGGCACCTTCCGCCTACACCAGGGCGAGCTCCGGCTGGCAACCACCACCCACAACGGCCGGATGATGGGACATGCGGATGTGAAGGTAAGCCTTCGGGAGCTAACTACACCAGTGACCGCTGTTGTTGTGGGGGACTTGGGGGAAGAGCTTGTGTTAGGGCAACCCTGGCTGGCAGAACACGATGCCGTGTTGGAGATGGGGCCAGCTAAAATCAATGTGGGGCGAACTGAGAGATTCGTTGTGTATGCGGTGGGTCGAACACCTAGTCCATCAGGCCCAACCATAACCCTAGACGACCTCCACCACGATGTACCACCGGAGTTCCCTAGCGCCATCAACAAAGTCCTGCACGAACGACGAGGCATGTTCGCGACCGCCGAGCCCCTACGGCACACCACTGTAGCCGAGCACTCCATCCCGACCACCACCGACCAACCCATCTATGAATCACCCCGGGGTTATGGGTACAAGGAGCAGAGGATCATACGGGAGCAGGTCACTGAAATGCTGCACAGTGGGGTGATCGAACCCTCCAACAGCCCCTACAATGCGTGTATCGTTCTGGCCCCCAAAAGGGACGGTACCCTGCGTTTTTGTACTGATTTTCGCCCCCTCAACGCTGTAACCATCAGCGCACCACCCCCGCAGATCAGCGTCGAGACGGCGGTATCCAGCCTCGGGAGGGCCCGCATGTTCAGCATGCTAGATCTGAAGTCAGGGTACTGGAAAGTACCAATCAAACACCAAGACCGGGAGAAAACCGCCTTCACCGTCCCTGATGGCAGGCGATTCCAGTACAGGGCCATGCCTTTCGGGCTCAAGTGTGCACCAACGAAATTCCAAGCAATGATGACGCGGGTGCTAGAAGGGTACCTCGGCCAGTTCACCCTCGCGTATCTAGACGACGTTATCGTCTTCTCGGAGACATGGTAGGACCACTGCCGCCAACTAGCACTCGTGCTCGAGAGACTCGCTACCCACCACCTGACCGCGAACCTCGCTAAATGCCACCTGAGTACCGAGGAGGTGGAATTCCTGGGGCACCACGTCAACGCGGAGGGGAGCCAGCCTCAGACTGGCCATATCCAGAAGATCTCGACCGCGGAGGCTCCACGTACGAGGAAGCAGCTCCAAAGGTTTATCGGTCTGATCAATTGGCTGAGGGTATACATACCCGATTTCTCCCGTGTAATCGCACCCCTCACCGACCTGCTGTCACCGCAAAGGCGCTACCACTGGGGCAGCGATGCGCAATGAGCGTTCGAGGAGGTGAAGAGCGCGTTCACTTGCTGCCACACCCTTGCGCGTATTGACCCAGAACGCCCACTCATCCTACAGACAGATGCTAGTGCCTTAGGGGTAGGCGCTGTCCTGTTTCAAGTTGACCACCTAAGAGACAAGCACATAGTGGAGTACACCAGCGCGAAGTTTGGGCCGGCTGAGCGTAGATACCACAGCAATTAGCAGGAGTGTTTGGCGGTGATCTGGGCAGTTAAAAGGTACTGGCTGCACCTCGAGGGCCGGACCTTTACTCTCCGGACCGACAACCACTGCCCCACCTGGCTCCAGACAATGCAGGGCAGAAAAGGGAAACTCATACGGTGGGCATTACTCCTCCAGTCCTTCGACTTCGTGGTGGAGCATGTGCCAGGGCGAGAAAACCAGCTGCCAGACGCCCTGTCGTGGCAACCAAGCGACCAACACGAGGTCATCGACGTGGAGGAGTGGGAGGACATGCTGCTGCCCGGTCCCAACACCGAACACCTCTCGCCACTAAACACCTGTTTACGGATCACGACCGACGCCAACCAAACCGACCCACCACCTGACACAGCAACTGACGTCGACCAACAGGTCATGACCGCTCAACGTCAATTAACCGAAATGACCCGACGACGACAACAAGCCGAAGACGAACTACACCCGACGTGGAGAGACCAGGACGGCCAAATCATGCACCGAGCGCTTGGAGTAGCTGGGTCGTGGAACACCTACGTGCCTCCCGAGGCGCGCGAGGCCATCTTGAGGTTCTACCATGACCACGACCTGGCAGGACACCCCGGTACGGACCAGACACGACACGCGGTCTCCCATTACTACCATTGGCCTGGCGTGGTGCGGGATGTGAGGGAGTACGTCCGGGAGTGCGAGGTCTGCCAGGTCCGCAAGGCGCGCCGACGCGATGGGGAGCAGCAACTGCACCCACGACAACCGACCCACGCCTTCCAGACCATCGCACTCAACCTGATGGGGCCCTACCCCAGGTCGCCCAGAGGGAAGAGGTTCATACTCGTCGTGACAGATATGTTCACAAGATGGACAGAGGCATATCCGTGCAGCAATGCCAGGGCATCCACCATCATCCACCTCATGACGCAGGAATTCCTGCCTTGGTGGGGCTACCCACAGTCGGCGTGACCGATAATGGCAGCCAGTTCATCGGCAAGCAATGGCAGGACTGGTGCGTGCGGGTGCATATCCACCACCACACCACCCCAGCTTACCATTCCAGAGCCAACCCCACAGAGCGCAGGAACCAGGACTTGAAGATTCAACTCCGACTCCGACTGACTGACGACCACTCGAAGTGGGACCAACACCTCGACGACGCCCTGTTCTGCATCCGCCGTCGTGTGAACGCAGCCACAGGCCACACACCCGCCGAGATGGTGCAAGGGAGTAACCTGCACCTCCCAGGCGAATGGGCCACCCACGGGATGCTGCACGATGGAGAAGGGACGGAGGAACGTGACCAGCGCAGGACAGACATGTATGAAGATGCACGGCGACGAAAAAGGACCTACTCGCAGAATATCACCCCCAAGACCACGCGGGAGCCACCCCTAGTCCGAGCGGGAGACCAAGTCTACGCCCGGGTCCACCCGCTGTCTGCAGCCCCCCGCAACTACTGCACCGGATTGGCACCGCGCTGGAGCGGGCCTTACAAAATCCAGAGACGCGTGGGCAGGACCGCATATCTGGTCAGATTCTGGGGGCGGCGCATCCGGAAGATCCACCGCGACGATCTACGACTGGCCACGACACCGGGTGAGCTGATGCCGGAAGTACCCGACCACAACGAGACACACAACGACATGCACGACGATGAAAAACCGGTAGCAGACGAGCCCGAACCGGCTACCGGAGAACAAGACCACGACATCCGAACCAGGACACCAGAAGAGGCCCTCGAAGTCCTGGAAACAACAAGTGATGCACAAGATCTCACGCACGAGATGAAAACGTCACGCCAACCAGGACAGATGACTCGCCACGGACAGGTGACCATCACCGACGTCTCACTGAGCGATCCGGAGGGCCTATTGAGAGACACCACCACCATCATCAACTAGCCCGACGACATGGTACTCGGCGCCACCAGACAACAACTACAACTCTGTGCGGCTGGGCCAGTGAACGCCCACGCATCAGAGGAGGAGGCGGCAACCCTACCTGAGGGCACTACACCCGGCGTGGAGGAACCCGATGATGAGGCAGGAGAAACACCGGGTATACCCGAACGAAGGAGGCAACCTTACTCTAGCGGGCCATCCAACAACCACGACGCAAGCAACCGCCATACAACACCGACAGAAGACCACAACAACACCACCAAAACCACCACCCGGCCCCCTTACGACCCACCAGAAGCGCCCGACGAACTGCCCACACGTCAAGTGATGAGACCCGCCAGGGACAGGCGGCCCCCGGGGTACCTGGCCGAGTACGATCTCGGGAGGGCCGAGAGAGGCCACCGCGGCCCCCGCAATCCTGAGGGCACGACGGAGAAAACTCGACCACCGGTGGACACATACTACTACCTGCGACCGCCCAGAGCTTCAACCACCTGGACATGCTGTGAAAACTAGGCCACCACACCACACCACCACACGACCACAACACTGCACACCACCACCTACCTCATCACGCCTCCACGTGGCCCCACCAGCCGCAGCCACCAGGTCCAGAGTGCCGGCCCCAACAGCCGCAGCCACCCCAGGCGCCAGGCTGGGGAGTCAACGACATGCTAGGGGTGTAAACCGCTGCAGAGCCTGATCGCGTGCAAGGCCGGGCTTCTTCAGTGGGGGGCGTTTGACGTCGTACCGACCGAAGGCCATAAGCCCAGCCTCAGCCCGCAGTACTGGCTCCTGCTGGCGGAACGCACCCCTCGCCAAGTCTTCACCCAAATGAGACGAGCGGCGTAACCTTGGTGCATGGAGGGAGTGTCCCCCCCATCCGCACGCCAACCCCTGAAGCAGTTCTGATCAGCTCGCGGCCCGGAGCGGACGTGCGTGTACCGTTGGGAGCCTTTAAGTTTTGTCTCTGATTCCTCATGACTGGTAACTATAGTCATCACCGAATACCTTTTTCAACGCAACTCCCCATGCGACTCCGGGTCGGTTATTTTTCTACGGTGCAGGGATTAATCCGGCCGTCGCTACTTTCCAAGTCAAGCCACCGAGTCTAGGGGACACGCTGGGGCCGATCGACCCACTCACGGTTAGACGACAGAGCTAGCCTGGCGCCCTTCCGGAAAACACCCCAATTTTCATGTACAGCTCCTTAGACTCGCCGCGGGAATCGCACCCGAAACCCCGGCTAATGGCAACATAGTGGACTTATATTTATTGTTAATATTTTATGTTATATTGTACTAAAGCTATTTGTACTTTGACGCCACTCCCCCTGCCTGTCAGAGTTTTTAAATTTATTATTAATGTTGAAAGTGATCTCAGGGGTTTTAACGGGGGTTCGGCCTCGTGGCTGCAGGCAGGAGCGCGTCTCTGTTCGAAACCTACCTGGGCTGTTCAGGCCACCCAGGACGCCTTATAAATAACTGGTAAACGATTTGACACGACTCTGCATTTATTCAGAACCGATACACTTGTTGGTCCAGGTACTGGCCGCTTCTGTTGTCTGACTGCTGCAACACGCGTATTTCTCTACGGTGAACGGTACGCGCGACCGGGATAGGTTGCCAAGTGGTGTACACGGACTTCTACAGTGGTCGATTATAAATGTGAATGGCGCGGCGGATAGCCACAGATCTCCTATGCTGCAAGAACTTCTACAGGCAGTTACATCAACATGGAAAATAGCACATACAAACGGACGTTCCAAAGTTATTTGCAATCTAACTTGTGGCGAAATATGAAGGTCCCGAAAAGTACGTAACCCGGTACACTGGAATCATACACGTTACAGTCACTTATTAATCAGAAATTACTCGGTTAGATTGCACGTTACAAGATACACATTTACAGACGATGAAAGTTAAGAGACGTAAATTAACGAGTAAGAACTCGACACACGTTGCTAAGAGTCTTCGGCGATAACAATTAATTGGCTTTGAAGCCGAAAAGCTGCATACCTCAATTACGCTTTCCTTAAACTGGACATGGAATTACGTAAAATATGTAAGACTCCCTGTTGGGATAAAATTAATTAGTTACGAGTCGCACGAAATATCGTGCGACTGGGTGGGATCGGCGCAGAGCTGGTAAAAGGATTTTAATAAACTTACACTATTGCTGATATGTGGATGTAGCGCAAAAGATGATGGCTCTGCGTTCGCGGAGCGTCCGACCCCTGCGATCTCCCGACGGTAACTAGGTTCGAGACCGCCCCGCGGCCTCGCGCCTAAACGCGTGGAGCGCGGGATAACAGATCCGACCAGTTTTGGGCTTAAATGACATGTTACACAATATATGATTATAAAATAATTAGACATGATATCCCTTAAATAATTATGTTTTTAAATTGTTATTAAATTGGTTGTTTTTGATTTGAACAGAATGACGTATTTAATTCGGCGCATTGCCATACCCGGCCGTGCGCTGTCGTCGCTTTGGTGTTCGTGGCGGTGCACTTTTATACACTCGGCGGACATCACGTTCGGGCGTCTTTGATGCACTTAAGAGTAAGTGTTGTTGTGACATAACGGGCTGTGCGAACCAGAGGGAGCACCGGCGGTCGGCGTCAACTTCATTCCTTTTTCAGTTAATATGGTTGTTCTAATTTCTAATGTCATTATCTTTTTTTTTTTTTAGAGAAAAGGCCATGAGGATCTACTGAATGAGTATGAGGATTTGTAACCCCAATATAATAAGAAAAGAAAATGTGACATTACTGAATCTTATGGCAATGGAACAAGTACAAAAAAAAGAAAATATAACTGAAACAAACTACTTTTACAAACACTTTACCAAAGTCAATTATTTTGGATAAATTAATTGTGATTTTTTTGTTGATACCATGTCACCTGTCTCAATTGTTGAAAATAAGTCATTCCGAGCACATGTTGAAGGTGTTAAACAACTGTCAACTCCACCAAAAGTGATGTGCCGCCGGACATGCCATTACAATATTAGTAACTCATACATAGAATATAAAGAACATTTGAAACATACAATGAAAACTGTTGATTATGTTTGTACCATCGCAGATATTTGGTCATCACCTAAACGAAGCTATTTAGGTATGACTGTACATTGGATTGATTTTACCACATTTGCAAGAAATAGTTCACCACTCGCATGCATATTATTTAAAGGATCACATACCTTCGACAAGGTAGCAGAACTCTTTTTTGATATTCATTCTGAATATGATTTAAGACTGCCTAAAATAACAAAAAACTTGAACCAATAATGGTCCAAATATGATAAAAGCTTTAAAAATATTTGGAAAGCCAGATTTACCAGACTTAGAATGTGATGGAAACTTTAGTGTAAATGATGACTTCTTTGATGACAATAATGAGAAAAGTAAATATGACACTGATGCCAGCCGCCGGATCTCCCTCTGGGTCGCACAGGCCGTTACATCCCAACAAGACTTACTCGTAAGTGCAACGAGCGTGATTTCCGCCGTGTGAGTGAAAGTGCGCCGCGACGAACGCCAAGTCAACTGCAGCACCCTGCCGGGTGTGGCAATGCGCTAGTGTGTAAACAAATAAGTAATTCTTACTTTTAAAAAACCAAAATAATAACAATTAAAATATACTGAAATAATACGAGAATTACCTATGTGCAATTGTAAAATAATCATGTAATATCAAATTTAATATTTAAGTCCGAAACTGGTCGGAGCTGTTTTCCCGCGCTACACGCATCTTGGCGCGAGGTCGTGCGGTGATCGAGCGCCAGTTGCCGTCGTGAGCTCGCGGGGGTCGGTCGCTCTGCGAACGCAGAGCCTACAGTTTTCGCGCCAATTTTCCAGTTCATCGCCATAGTCGTAAGTTTACCAAATCTTTTCAATTAGCTCTGCGCCGACCCCACTTAGCCATATATTCTTATGTGCGGCTCTTCGCATAATCATTAAGAACCCAACTGGTATATTTCGGCATATTACTTAAATTTCACGTTCAAAGCATTCGGACAGCGGATTTTAGCCATACGAGCAAGCTTTGAGTGTCATGTAGTACTAACTTTAATATACATGTCTTCGATTTAGCTAATTTTGACTGTGTAATACTATATGTATTTGCAATCTAACCAAGTAATAGCTTTTTCAACCTTTAAGAAGCTACTGTGACTCTCGTATGTTGTAACGCCCCTCGTGCCCAATTTTATATTATTTTTAATTAATCAAAAAGTCCTTGGAAACTGCTGGGCAAAATATTAAGAAAATTTAAAGTTAATTACCAGAGGGGGCACGAGACGGTGAACAAGACAAAATTTACACTCCCTGCACACTAGTAACTTGGGAGTTCGTGGATCGTTACAATGAAGAAGGTATTTGATAAATAAATACACAACATCGGTAGCTTGGTCTATAGGTTTTCCTAGTTTATTATTAAGGAATTTTGTGTTTGCATTATTTAAACCTGACAATAAAAATCTTAGTAATTAACAAAGTTAAAGGGGGTGCCCCGGCATTATTTAAAACAATACATATTACACCTTAACAAACAAATTATTACATTAACAAAATTTCAAATATAGCTCCCAACGATTACATATATATATGAGATTCCTCGATTTTACAGATTCTTGAGGATGACGTCCTTAAAGCACTGCTCGCTGGTATCTTTGTTTTATGAATTTAGTTCCTTCTATGCAAGTGAAAAAAATATATATCTCATATCATCCGGGTCTTTCCAGGATGACATTGGACTGCGAGGAAAACTCTTCTAAAAGGGGGGATCAGCTGGAGGTCCCGAAGATCATGCGGGGAGCAATTTCTCTCCTCCGTAACTTCGACCCTGTCTGAAACACAGCCCAAATTCAAAACGAATTAGACCTGCGTCCAGACAGTCATACACAGTTGGCGCGAACGCCAACAACGGGAATTTGGGGAGAAAAAAAAAAACAAAAAAAAACTGATTACTCACCAAACAGGGTGTGGAAACAGGGCTCGCGAGGTGTCTCGCGCCGACATCAGGATTACGCGCACCGAGAATTCGCGGATGCGCGAAGGAAACCAGAATTTTTAGAATTAAATATAAATAAAAAAATTTAACTACGCATGACTTTTCTAAAAACTACCTCTGCCTGGCTACTGTACAAATGGGATCACATCCCTTAAGCAACTGACTACATCTTTTGTGCAACCGAAAATCGCCGTTCCCGCGAAAAGCCTCTTAGCGCAGAGGATGCTGAGAACACGTGGACAGCAGCCGAGCTCAGAGAACTAAGTGCCACGATGGCGGACAAGGCTTCTAATTAAAACAGGCGCTAAAGCCCTAGGGAGGAGGGGGGAAGGTTCGGTTCGTAGCCGAAAATTTCCGAAGGAGTCCGAGGCGGGCGTGACAAGAACACGACATGCGCGCTCTCTACCGGACAGAAACGAAGGCAACGAACAATCGACTTCTACAGGCCGCGAGAAGAAAGTATAGTGCCTTATGGCACCGCGACGCTGCTTTCTAGCGGCGTAAGGGAGAACTACTTGAGGCGGTGAGCTGATTTGCCACCAGGTGTCATGAGGGTGAGCTCTGCACGCTGGCGACCAGGCCCGCGGTTACTTTTTCCTCCGCTAGATGTCGGGGATGTGTCTGTCGGACCAGGGAGAAGGTTTTTGAATTAGGCCATCGTCCCGTCCGGTCACTGCTCCTAGCTTGATTTCTCAGAACTAAAGTGATGTGGAGAGAGAGAAAACGCCACTCCGCTGGGAACACAGCTCCACTGGATCCCCATTCGTGACGAGACCTGCTATTCTCAGCAGGTCTCTACAAGGTAGCAGCTTGCAGCTCAGGAGCTGCTCTATGCAATTTTGGTCATGCAGGGAATTAAAATTACAAACTCGGGACGTGACTGCAGGCGAGAGAAATTTCAACCGGGCTGACCATGTCCACATTAGACAGCAAAATATCAGATTGGCCCCCTGGGAAGAGGCTTCGGTCCACTGGCACAAAGTTTAAATCCGTGGCGTACACTGGCCTAACAAAAAGTAAATCACCCCCATTAACAACCAGATAAATATAAAAAATAAGAAACCCCAAAAAATTTAATAATTATGGAAAAAATTAAAAAAGGTGACGAAATGCGGAGCATATAGGGAAAATAAAAAACAACACTTACACTGCTCAGTAAAACTAGTACCAGGTTCGCCTGTATCCTACTACTTATATTCTATCACCTTTGAGACGCGTCCGCCTCTCAGGCACAACATATCGATAACCCTTAAACAAACTTATTAACTAAGAGCTTATTAACTAAGTGGCCACTTAAAACTAATACAACGTAAAGCTAGCATTCTTATTTCTAGTACCTACCATGGATTTTTAAGACCTTGAGGATTTCTGGCATGCCTAATATTAGAGAGTCCCCTATGTTAGGGGAAAGAAATTAAACACATCTACTTTAAGTCAGCCTGTGTTTTCTTTAGATGGGAGATGTGCGCTCTGGTCACGAATTCTCCTGAACTGGGGTCAGCTAGGCTAACCGTAACAGGCGTTAAAAATCGCTGTATTTGAAAGGGACCTCTCCAGCGGTACGCCAGCTTGGCGGGAAACTTATCCACTGCCTTGCTGAGTGGGTCTGCCTTACAAAGCACAAAATCGCCTACCCTGTAAGGGTTAGGAGATCGGTTTTCGTTGTATTTCTTTTTTCTGCTCTCATGAGCCAGATTGAGATTTTTACGAGCTCTTCTCCAAATCTCCCTGATGTCTCTCGGATCATCGAGCAATAGGTCATTCAAAGACTAAAGATTTGAAAGTGGGGTATTAGGTCGGTAAGTGAACATGAGTTCGAAAGGAGTACTTTTATGTCATTCATGATGTGCATAATTAAAGGCCATTTGCAGCCACACCAAATTCGAATCCCATTTATCCTGCTCCTGCGCATGGTAAGCTATTAGAGCAGACCGGAGATTGAGGTTGAATCTCTCAGCATGCGAGGGCTGCGGATAATAAGGCGAGGTTGTGACGTGCAGAATGCCATGTGAGAAGCACATGTTCTTAAAAATCCTAGCCGTGAATTGGGTTGCATTATCTGAAACTACTATAGACGGGACTCCCGACGTCTTGAAGACCTGATTACGTAGCGCAGATACAGTTTTTACTGTGGTGGCTTTTCGCATCGGGATGAGCCTGACAAATTTTGTGAAAGCGTCGATACACACCAGCAGCATAGTGTTTCCTGTCTTTGAGCGCGGGAAAGGCCCGACAAAGTCAATAAACATCTTTTGCATGGGTCGCTCGGCCACATCTGAAGTTAAATAACCGAAAAGAGTGTTCTGCGCTGGCTTACTCAGCGCACAGATTTTGCATAGTTTCACCTGCTCGGTGATGTCCTTGTGCATGCCGTCCCACACGAAATGACGTCGGATAGCCTGAATGGTCTTATATATACCGAGGTGTGCGCCCACCGGCGAGATGTGATAATAATGAAAAATCATATTACGCAGATTTTGTGGGAGCACAATTTTGTATGTTTTTGATTGGGGGGTGCGTTTTTGTAGCAGCCCCTTAGACATCCTAAAGTATTTTGGCGCCGTTCCTGAACTAAAAAGGTTAATAATGCTGGAAATTTGGGGATCAGCTTCCTGCTGGTTCTGTAAATCCTAAAATGCCAACGGGAAATCTGTCAATAGGGCTTGACATAAGAGTGGTGTTCCTTCGGGCGGAGTCTGAGTTGGGTTTTCGAACATGCGAGACAGTGTGTCCGCAACTATATTCTGTGTGCCACGAATGTGTTGGATTTTGAACTTCAAAGAGGAAATTTTTGCAATCCATCGCCCGAGTTTCCCTAATTGTTTCGGGTGTGCCAAAAGCCAGGCTAATGCCTGATTATCTGTCTCTAACAGGAATTCCCTGTGTTCTATAAATTGGCGGAATTTGTCAATGCCAAATACCACGGCGAGGCATTCTAATTCGTAGATCGAGGAGGCTTTCTTCTCGGCGTGGGTAAGTGTCCGCGATGCAAACACAATAGGCTGTCTGCAGCCTTCGACTTCCTGTGACAGTACTGCGCCAATAGCCACACTGGACGCATCAGTCTGTAAAATAAAAGGTTTGGTGAAGTCTGCCATGCGGAGTGCAGGCGGGGAAGAAATCGCCTGTTTCAGGAAATTAAAAGCTTTTTCTTGATCCGGACCCCATGTGAAAGGTGTGTTTTTCTTACGCAAAGTATTTAGTGGTGCTGCATGCTCAGCGAAATTGGGAATATATTTTGAGTAATAATTTGCCATACCAATAAAACGTGAAATACCCTTAGGGTTTGTGGGAGGCGGAAAATCACGAATAGCTTGTGTACGTGAATGATCAATGGTGACTCCCTTGCTAGAAACCAAGTGTCCTGAAAAAGACAGTTCTTGGACTGCAAACTTAACCTTTTTTGTGTTGACAGTTAACCCCGCTTTACGAAATCTACTTAGGACTTCCTCTAAATGTTTGATGTGTTTTTCAAATGTTTCTGAATATACGACGACATCGTCTAGATAGTTGTACACTGTTTTGAATTTTAGATCTCTTAGTATCTGATCCAGGAGTCGAGTTAGTACTTGGGCTCCCGTGGCATGTCCGAAAGGTACTACTGTGTATTGGTACAAGTTCCAAGGGACACAGAAGGCTGTGATGGGTTTTGAATCCACAGTAAGGGGAATTTGGTGGTAAGCAGAATTTAGATCAAACACACTAAAATATTTGTCCTTACTGAACCAATGAAAAGCAGTGTTTAGGTCTGGCAAAGGTATGTTTTGTATGACTATTTTCTCATTAACTTTTCTGTAATCAATTACACATCGTTGTTGATCCTTGCCCTTAGGCACCAGAAAAGCTGGGGAACTGTAGGCGGAGGTCGAGGGTTCGATTACCCCTTTTTACAAAAGCTCCTGAACATGATTGCGCATCGTCTGCATCTTAGGGCCTAAAAATTGATAAGGGTGAGATCTCACTGGTATTTTATCCGCTAACTCAATTTGGTACTCGACTAAATTTGTGCGACCTAGTTTACTAGTCAAGACATCTGGAAAACTACTGCATAATTTATCAATGGCGGCCCGCTCCTGTGTATTAAGGTGCTCGTGTGAAGTGGTGCTACCCTGATCCAAGATGGCTGCCGTTGGCTCGGCCGGAACTGAAACTATTTGTTCAGGGGTCCCACAAAGAATAGGATTACCCATGTTGAATTTGAAAACAAAATCCTTCGCCTGAAGATTAATGATTAGACCTGTCTTGGCAATGAAATCAGACCCGTAGATTAGGTCTGTGGCAAGTTGATCAGACACCAAAAATGGGAAATTCCATGAATATAAATCAATCTTCACCTTGATCACAACTGCTAACATAATATTTAATGGCTGTTCTGAAGCTGTGAAACATTGTAACTTAGTGGTCTCAGTCCTTAGAATTAATTTGCTCTGTTTTAACTTGTCAAACAACTGCCCAGAAATTAGGCTGCGCGCTGATCCCGTATCAATTAGTCCCGGTACAGTGTGTTCGCCAATCGTTGTTACTGCATATGGAATTACTGTAGGAATATTGCCAAAAATTTGGTGGCACTTTCTCATGCCCTTATTTGTAGGATCAACACACGTTTTACATGAGTACGTGTGCGTTGAATTACCATTTCCCTTATTTTTGTAATTTCTTCTGCTATTGTGCTTTCTTTGTTTATGTTTGTGACCTCGCTTGTTACTTTTATTCCTGGACTCCTTGTTGTTAGGATTATTGTTTTTATGTAATGGTGTTTCTTGTGTACTGCCATTACTTGGCGCAAGTTGAACTTCCCAATTATAAGAAAAAATTTTAACACTAGAATTTTTCGGTGACCCTAAATTAGGTTGTTCGGGCCACCGCGATATGCGTTTTTTGGAGTGTCGCCATTTTGTTTGTTGTTTTTGTGGTAACACTGGGACGGGAATGTCCGTCTCTTTTACAGAAATTACAATGTGCATTTTGTTGATATCTCCCTTGTGGCCTTGAAGAGAAAAATGTATTGCCCTGATGTTTCTGTGCTGCATTCTTATGTTGCGAATTACTGCGCTCCGTTCCCGCGCTGCTACCTTGTTGACTAGCGAATGTGGCTTGTTTATTTCGCTGAAAATCAGTGTATTCTATGTTTGTGGCGTGTACGCAAAGTTTATCTAGCTCAGCATAATTTTGGGGGCATGCCTGGAACAATGAGCGCGAGCGCTCCGCTGGGTTCAAACCGTCTAGGATCGTACTCACGACCTCTCCCTCTGAAACCTTTAGCCTGAGTACCTGGTTGGCTTCCCGTATGTCAGCAACGTAATTCGGCAAGGCTTCATTACGCTGCTGCAAGCGGTTAAACCACTCCAACCGGATGTTTGTGAGTAGCCTACTTGGTATACAAAAATTTAACACGTCTTCATGAAACTCGTCGAAAGTGAGGTCATTCTCAATGGCTGCCATGATCCGCTCACTTAAGGGAGCTTGGGTGTATGGGTAAACAATTTCAAAAATTTGTTTGTCGGGAATCCCTCCCTTTTGCCGTAGCTTTAACAAGACTCGAAGGAAATCAATCAGTTTGTGTGCGTCCAGACCCGACGCCTCTGGCAAATCCTTGAGTAGCCTTTCTACAGGATGGGTGATTTTTCCGTAGAAACTGTAGCCAGTTTCTGGGGCTGTCGTGCTCCTCAATACTGAGTCGTGGGGCTGAGCCGCGGCGCCTGCCGGCTGAGGTGAAGGCTGGTGTGACACCGGGTGCTACTGAGTCTGTTCCCGAGTCGCACCCGAGGGGCTGATTTGTGGTGGAGTGAGCTGGGGCGTTGTGAGTGGTGGCTGCAGAATACCAGCACTCGGAAGTGGGGTGGTTTGCCATGAAGGAAACTGTGGCTGAAATTGAGCATAAGGTTTAAAATAGCCCTGAGCAGTCGGATAAGGGAAAAACATGTTTGGTGGGTATGGTTGTGTCATGTGGTGTGCCAAGGTTGGTAATCCCTGTGAAAATGTCATGCTAGTGATGGGGTGGGTTGTCACGTGACCCGTTGTAATGTTTGTCGCCGCTGTCGTCAACTGCACAAGCGGCTCAGAATGAGTGGTAGATACGGGTATCGGTTGGTTTGGAAGCGACATTAGTGGCTGTGAGTCAGGGGCTGCGTCTGGCGATCTGCTTGTTTCCCTCTCCTGTCTGTTTACCGTCGCCCGTACTCCTGATGGTCGCGTGTCGGGTTGCTCTACCCCCAGGGACAAGTTAGTAGAGTCCCCTTCCGGGAAGGCAGGACAATCGATGCCTAAAGCCTGTGCCTCAGCCACATAATGCTGACTGCGTCGTGTGTCTTCCAAAAAGGCTGCTCTCGTCGCCAATTTTATGTGGAAACCTGCCGTCTGTTGCAAACATCGATCTATCTCTTTTATATAAATTCCATTGAGAAGGTCTGCCGAAAGCTGTTTCAGGTTTTGCAAACGTCAGGTAACATGTTTTAGCCTGACTATATGTCGCTCGACATTGGGTAAATTTTCCTCCACATCTAGATAGCTTACGAAAGCCGATATATCATAAAACTTGGCGCAAGCAAGGTTGAATTCTTCAGTTACATCTAAATCCAAATTCGATACACTAGTGGGCATGCCATCATGAAGGGCGGCCCTGAGCCTCTTCCTGAGGACTTGGACATTGCCACTGGAGGGCAAATTGCGTAGCTGTAACTCATAGGTTAGCTCATCTGACAGCAATAACTCCGGCTTAAACATACTGCTTGGACGTAAATTACTGCTAATTAAAACAAAAATTTAACACACATGTACGATTCAAACGTACACCATAAATTCTCCTCCCTTAACAACTATCTTAATTTTAAATACCTCATAAGGCTTCCTATATTAATATAAAATACCAACTAGCCCCAATGCGCGGGGACTAAGACACACCTTCATGCCTTGGGGGGGGGGGGTATGTGCCCAAACTTATTTGCGTATAAAGTCGCCGTACTACTCAGACAACTGCGCGAACTTCCCCTGTCAGTTTGACTTGCCAACCTGTATACGTCAACAGGGGGACTGACCTGCCGCTCGCAAGGTCGTCTGCCACGACGGACAAGGGAGAGGGGTGTGCGGGAGGAAACGGGCCGTGTCGTCGCCCTCAGATTATGGGCGTGTCGCTGGCTCGAGCGGGTATGATGGGGGGGGGGGGGGGGGGGAACGCCAGCCGAGGCGAGAGATAAGACACGTCTCGCTGCCGGCCCGCTAGCGGACCGGACGCCGCGACTTCTTGCACCGCGTGCAGACTAAGTTCGCACGGGACTTTAAAACGCAATCATAACTTTAAAATAGAAAAGCAATATAACTACCGGGTGTACCAGCAATCAGTTTACAATGTTAAAAATACAAAATTGGTTTCACAAAAAATTAATTATTTTTTTTTAATTAAATTTTTTTTAATATTTTATTTTAGGTATGCCTACTTTATTTAGGTATGCCTATAGACCAAACCACGCTCTGCTACCAATTGTAACGCCCCTCATGCCCAATTTTTATATTATTTTTAATTAATCAAAAAGTCCTTGGAAACTGCTGGGCAAAATATTAAGAAAATTTAAAGTTAATTACCAGAGGGGGCACGAGACGGTGAACAAGACAAAATTTACACTCCCTGCACACTAGTAACTTGGGAGTTCGTGGATCGTTACAATGAAGAAGGTATTTGATAAATAAATACACAACATCGGTAGCTTGGTCTATAGGTTTTCCTAGTTTATTATTAAGGAATTTTGTGTTTGCATTATTTAAACCTGACAATAAAAATCTTAGTAATTAACAAAGTTAAAGGGGGTGCCCCGGCATTATTTAAAACAATACATATTACACCTTAACAAACAAATTATTACATTAACAAAATTTCAAATATAGCTCCCAACGATTACATATATATATGAGATTCCTCGATTTTACAGATTCTTGAGGATGACGTCCTTAAAGCACTGCTCGCTGGTATCTTTGTTTTATGAATTTAGTTCCTTCTATGCAAGTGAAAAAAATATGTATCTCATATCATCCGGATCTTTCCAGGATGACATCGGACTGCGAGGAAAACTCTTCTAAAAGGGGGGATCAGCTAGAGGTCCCGAAGATCATGCGGGGAGCAATTTCTCTCCTCCGTAACTTCGACCCTGTCTGAAACACAGCCCAAATTCAAAACGAATTAGACCTGCGTCCAGACAGTCATACACAGTTGGCGCGAATGCCAACAACGGGAATTAGGGGAGGAAAAAAAAAACTGATTACTCACCAAACAGGGTGTGGAAACAGGGCTCGCGAGGTGTCTCGCGCCGACATAAGGATTACGCGCACTGAGAATTCGCGGATGCGCGAAGGAAACCAAAATTTTTAGAATTAAATATAAATAAAAAAATTTAACTACGCATGACTTTTCTAAAAACTACCTCTGCCTGGCTACTGTACAAATGGGATCACATCCCTTAAGCAACTGACTACATCTTTTGTGCAACCGAAAATCGCCGTTCCCGCGAAAAGCCTCTTAGCGCAGAGGACGCTGAGAACACGTGGACAGCAGCCGAGCTCAGAGAACTAAGTGCCACGATGGCGGACAAGGCTTCTAATTAAAACAGGCGCTAAAGCCCTAGGGAGGAGGGGGGAAGGTTCGGTTCGTAGCCGAAAATTTCCGAAGGAGTCCGAGGAGGGCGTGACAAGAACACGACATGCGCGCTCTCTACTGGACAGAAACGAAGGCAACGAACAATCGACTTCTACAGGCCGCGAGAAGAAAGCATAGTGCCTTATGGCACCGCGACGCTGCTTTCTAGCGGCGTAAGGGGGAACTACTTGAGGCGGTGAGCTGACTTGCCACCAGGTGTCATGAGGGTGAGCTCTGCACGCTGGCGACCAGGCCCGCGGTTACTTTTTCCTCCGCTAGATGTCGGGGATGTGTCTGTCGGACCAGGGAGAAGGTTTTTGAATTAGGTCATCATCCTGTCCGGTCACTGCTCCTAGCTTGATTTCTCAGAACTAAAGTGATGTGGAGAGAGAGAAAACGCCATTCCGCTGGGAACACAGCTCCACTGGATCCCCATTCGTGACGAGACCTGCTATTCTCAGCAGGTCTCTACAAGGTAGCAGCTTGCAGCTCAGGAGCTGCTCTATGCAAGTTTGGTCATGCAGGGAATTAAAATTACAAACTCGGGACGTGACTGCAGGCGAGAGAATTTTCAACCGGGCTGACCATGTGCACATTAGACAGCAAATTATCAGATTGGCCCCCTGGGTAGGGGCTTCGGTCCACTGGCACAAAGTTTAAATCCGTGGCGTACACTGGCCTAACCAAAAGTAATTTACCCCCATTAACAACCAGATAAATTTTAAAAAATAAGAAACCCCAAAAAATTTTAAAATTATAGAAAAAATTAAAAAAGGTGACGGAATGCCTAATTTCCGGCACAATGTTTTTCAACTAGCCGGGCATATGCACAATTCGAAACATTCGCATTGTAGTGGGTTAGATTGCAGTCACCTTTAAGAACGTTTGATTATATACTGCTGTCATTGTATGTTTAACTTCGTTTACCATATAAACTGTTGCAATTTATCAGCTCTACAATAATTTGCCACAGCCTTCGTGTTGTTAGAAACGGTCACAGGATAGAACATTATACACGAGTTTGCAGCCTATCCTGTTCGCGCACAACATCAATGTGTTGAACCAATCGTGAAGTGACGGTCTGACAACAGACTCGGCAAGGCGTTCGACATGCAAGTGTATCAGTCTTAATAAAGTGCAGTATCTTTTCAGTCGGTTTCTTTTTTATTTCAAGGCGTCCTGGGTGGCCTGAACAGCCCGGGTGGTTTAAAATCACGACGCGCTCCTGCCTGCAGCCACGAATTCGAACCCCCCTTTTTTTGCCCCTGAGATCATTTTCAATTTAATATTTATTCAAAACTAATCACTCAGCGGGAGTGGCGTCAATACGAATGAAATGTTATTCCTAAAAGAGTTTCCCAAATACGAAAATAGTGATACATACCAAATGCCCAACCATGAGCGATGTGTTACCCACACCTTGCATTTAATTCTTACTCGAGACATAGACAAAGCCAGATGTAACAATAACTCATAACAAAAAGTACATGATGCGGCTATGGCTAAATGTCAGGCTGTTTGGAATTTATGTGCTGGTTCTCCAAAAGCTTTTGAAATTTACCTGGAAATCACTGGTAAATCTCCAACAAGCCCCTGTCCAACTAGGTGGAATTCATATTACGATTGCATAACTGATATCTTAACAGTCCAAGAAACCATCAATGAAGCTCTGAGAAAACTTAGATTGGCTGTCTTAAAGTAGATAGAAGTCCAGTTTTTGATTGAATATATTAGCACGTCTAAACCCATAGCTGAAGCCATCCGGAGCTTAGAAGGGGACAAGGAGACTTTATATGGGTGCCTGCAGCCAGAATTGTATCGAATGCAAAAAATGTTGGACTTATTAAAGCAAGACAATCCAGTATATTGTGGTGGTTTAAATGATATAATAAAATAAAGCATACAAAACTGGATTGAAAAATATAACTTACATGATACTCGTGCCAAAGACAGCATTTTAGCAGCTGTGTCATATCCCTTCTTCAATTTAAAGTGGGTGCCAAAGACTAAAAAGGAGTATGTGAATGAGTTGTTTATTGTGGAAGTGCGAAGAATCAAACAGGAAGATTTAAAAAGTGCACACCCACAAACATCAACAGGGAAAAATAAGCAAAACAGTGAGTCTTACTATATGTTCAACGATTCAGACTCCTCGGCAACCTCAACTGATGGCAACAGCAGCACCTGCATTGATTTGGAGACCCTCCAATATTTAAGAGAAGAAAACACAAGTCGGACCATTCTCAACACATAGCCAACAGTAAAAAAGTGATTTTAAAATACAACACCTGCCTCCCTAGTCCGGCACCAGTGGAACGGTTATTTTCATATGGTGGTATTGACGTCGACCCAAGTGTCTCCTCGGCTCCTTCAAGCCGTTATGCCTCGTCAACGTCCTCTCTTGCATTACTAGTGCAACCTAAGCGCAGTGCTACGCTCAGGGACGCACCCGCGTGCGCCCTAGCATGCCAGTGGGCTTCTTTTAGTATGTAAATAAGTATGCTTTTTATGTATTTTAAAATGGTCACGAGCCTCAACAATTGTGTATATTTTGTAACGTAACAAAACTCTCACGTCTGAAACACTGTGTAAATACTTCGCTTGTCGTGTAATCGTAACTAATTAATCCATGTGTAAATTCGATTTTTAATTAATTACCTGCTAATTTGTGTTAATAATTCTGTGATTTTTCTCAAGTGCTTATGCCGTGCTAGTAATGTAATCGCAGCCTGGCGCGTCACGGGGCGGGCATCTCCCACGCCGGCCGATTTCCCCTCCCCTCCTCCGCGGCCCGCGGGCCTTGGTCCGCGGGCGGGCGGGAGAGCGCAGTGGTGTTCTGGGCGCGATAGAGAGCAGATGTGCACGCCGCTCCGCGCTGCTCGTGAGGCGCGTTTTCTCATCTCGTAGTCCGACGACAGTGAAACGTCACGGGTCGTCTCTGCAGCTGAGCTGCATTCGTTGTATCGCTGGCCGTATTAAGTTTTACGAGTTTTTCCGGGACGTCACCAGCCGAACATCATAGGCCGTGTACGCGCAGTTACAGACCGCCGAACCTCTCAGTCAGTACGAAACTCTTATGTGACGGACTGGTCACGCGCTGCGCATCATTACAGAGCAATCTTAACCGGACGGAACCATAGTTATGGGATTAATTTCCCTGTTCGTGTCGGGACGTTCTCTACAGACGAGAATTATTTCCGGGAGTCCGGGTCGTGGCGGGGAGGGCGCTCATTCCGTGACGTACCCGCCAGGCTGCGGCAGGTTCTCTGTGCGAAAATAAAAGGGGCTCGTGGAAACGAACATCACCGAGTTATCCTTGGAGCTGCCTACCATTCCTCCTTCCCACCTAAATTCCCTCCAGGTCCCGTATTTTCCAGTCCCGGCCACGTTGGCCTGAACTCACTCCTCACCGACGAGAGCTACACGGGCAAAACAGGACAATTACACTAACAGGAAATCAGGGACCTAAAGCAGAAGGACGTCATTATGATAATGTGTCCACACAGACGCAACATGTCTGATGCTCTTTTTGAAGAGCTTGTAATGTTAAAATCTTTAATAAATAAAGAACATTAGTATTTTATCTGAAATTATTTTATTTCAATAAAGTATTTTGAAAATACCTATTTTTATTTAGTATGTATTTAAACACAAAAAGCAAAAGTATTTTGCATTTGAAATAGTAAATTAGAAAATTATTTGCATTTTTTATTTAAATTCTTATTTAAATGTATTTGGTACATCTCTATAAATAAGCACAAATCGGGGAAGAGAATAGGCATCGACAACTCATCAAAACCAGGTGTTGATCCTTGAAATCTGGAGATGTTTTGTCGAGGTGTACACGAAACTCGACGCGAAACTAGCGCAGTGGACGCAGTAGCACTCATAATTTTAAAAATTAACAAACTATTAACTATAGCACAGATTGACTGTTTACACAAAGGCAACTAAAAATTAAGTTTGGGAAAACATCCCTTGATAAAGCGACTACATCTTAGTTGAAGTAATGAGTCGAATCTAGCTGAGGGCTGCCGAGAACGATGCAGTCAGTATCTGGTTCCGGTCTGAAAGGCTCGTCTTCATCACCGCATTATCCTTGCAGCTACTGTGATATGTCGTCCGCATTTTCCCATGATGCATAAAGACATGAGCAGAGCAAATGTGTAAATAATCCTACTCGTACGATGTTTCACTGCAATGAGTGCCATGTTTGGTTTACACATATTGACAGTTTGCGATGGCATGCGAAAAAATGTAAAGTTGAAGTCCGTGTGCCTACTGTTGAACAACCATCAGACTTTTCGACTCCTTGGTTCAGGTTGGGGACTCGTGAGTGTACAAGCACACATGCAGATGTTCAGTAACCGATTGCTATGAGTCCTGGACATGAAACTAAACCCAAGACTGTACTCGGTGCATTATATGTGAATTATATTAGGTTCTACTTGGCACAGTCTGCAAGCTTAATATGGCCGTCTATACACAATTCGGAGCTTGGTGCTTCTATGTTTCATCAATTTTCGGACGAAATTATTAATTTCCATCTTCACAGAACAGCAGGGACTCTGAAATATTTGTGTTTGTTTACATGGGTACTACCGTCACCCGACCTCTGTGAAAGGTCCGGGGGGTACCTGACGGGCGCTACGGGCGTCGCGATGCTGCTGTTGTCCGGAGGGGCGCCAGGCTAGCGGGCTGCTTGGCCGTTGGTGTTGGGTCGTGGGTACTCTGCCCCCGCGTGCCCCGCCAGGTACACGGTTTGAATCTAACCTGAATGGTTCTCCCTTGACTGTGAAGGCCGCTCGGCCGTGTGGAGGACGGGAGACTACAGAAAATTATTGTACATGAGTTGGTGAGAATTACCTTTAATTTAGTCCCGCTACAAAAACTGTCACCAACACTTGGCGATGTCTAACAGTTACACAATTAACACAAAAATAAACACAACACTACACGACACTAATGGTTACCGCGGCAGTCTCCCGGGACGTGGGTCGATGCTCGCTGGAGATGGCCAGCGCTGAAAGTTAACGGGTGCAAGGGGGGCTCGATGAGTGGGCTCCTAAGTTCGGAGAAACACGTGAGTGCAGCCGGCAGGCATATGCACGGCGTCCTTAATTAAAAATACTTTCACTGGAGTCGGCCAGTACCGTACGTTCAGTGATACGATACATAGCGCAGTATCACACTGAAGACGGTCGGGATAGGCCCGGTTCCGCAAAATACGCGCCGAGTCGTAGTGGGCAGCGGTGAATTGATAAAAGGATTTAAATTTGAAGATGTAGTACAGAATAAAAATAATCGATGAAACAAACTTGAATGCTGCCCACGGACACACGTCTGTTCCCGGCGCAGATTGGTTGGAGACTGCCGAAAATGGCCGCCTCGAATGGAAGAGAAACTTTCTCTTCTTTGTGAGTCGGCACCAAAAACTTATAATAATTTAATTGGTTATAAGATGAGTAAAAAACATGCTCTAGGTGCTTGATTAAAACTTTGCACCTGGTAAATATTTGCCTAAGGCTTAACAATTATTTTAATTGATTTATTAATTTAAAAAGCGGCACCAAGTTGGCGACTGTAAATTTAACTACAAATTGTCTCAATGTGCACTGTTTGGGTTTGAATTTCCTTAGTTTGGCTAGACCACTATCATAGGCCAATTAATCAAGGCCAGTAGCCGCTGTGGCTAGTAACGAGGGTTGTTTTCTGTTCCATGCGAGCCGCGCACGCACGGAGTCTCTACGACGCACTTGCTCGCTGCATGTGATTACTTAATTGCGTCCTAATGCCTCGTTTAGGAATTGTTTTCCGTAGTCAAGCCCCCGGGATTTCGTGTCCTGTTGTTTAATTCAGTTAATTGAGGTCACGCCCGGGGCGCTCGCTTGACTCAATCCGGCTGGGCGAGGGGCGCGCTCCGAAAACGGGATACGGTACTGGCGGTGAGGAACACGGGCGTAACGGCCATGGTCAGTACGACATCAGTACCTGTAAAAACAATAACAAACACAAGACGACCCATATTTTAAATTTTTATTTTGGAGAGCTCGAGAGATACAAGGATTATTACAAATTAAATAATAAAAAACTCCCTTAAAAACTGCACGCGCACAAGAAAAACATCGAAACGAAAGCTGCCTTTTTACAACTAACTCTGGAAGTAGAATGAAAAACAAATCTCATCACTAGCGCTAAAACGACTCCGTGGTTTGAAAATATACTAACGAGGCAGTCAACATAAGCCCTATAGAGATACCATGCCATGACTCACACCATAGACAGGAAATAATGTTTATAAAATTACAACTACCAGTTTCACACATAAGAATGCATGTAATGATCCAAGTGAGGATACTAAAAAATTAATACAATTTGCTGTGCATTGTTGATAGTTAAAATTAAAACTAACCATAAAAAAGGGAAATTAAAAAAATATATTTTCCATTATTTCACTTGCACATATAAATAAAAACTTGTAATTTTTTAATATATAATTTTTTTAAAAGAAAAGGTATGTAATTGTTCTGTATCACATATTTACATTTATTCCTTGATTCATGTGACATGATCATGTATACATATATTGATCCTTTGGTACATGATGCTGTCGCGGCCTCGTCTCTGATGAAGCTGTGGAGACGGGGTGGACGTCGCTCGGTCGTTCAGTTGTTGTGTTGTTTGCCCGGCGCCAGCTCTTTGGTAGAGCAGCCTCACACTCTGAGGCGGGAGTGGACCGTTCGGCCCAGTGCAGCTGACCGAGGACGTGCTGCCAAGGAGTAGCTAGCAGGAAGATTGGGTGTAGAAAAGAGGGATGCCCGCGGTCTCACGAAGAGTCGCTAGCGGATGGGTGGGCAGAGAGAGGTAGAATGAGAGAGAGAGAGAGAGAAGAAAGCCCGCGGTCTCACTAGGATTCGCTAGCTGAGGAGAATGGGACAGAGGTAGAATGAGAGAGAGAGAAGGAAGCCCGCGGTTTCATGAAGAGTCGCTAGCTGAGGATAGGAAGGTGAGGAAGGCAAGCCAATAATACCACTTTTGACTGATAATATTTATTCTCCCAGATTGGCTGGGAGAGAGGAGAGCTTACAATGTTGTTTCTTCTCCCAGATTGGCTGGGAGAGGAGAGCTGTCTAGGCAATTTTTTTTTCCTAACCTAACTAAAACTAAATGTATTTGTTTGGGTGGGTCTGGGTTAGGGAAGACTCTAGGTGCGTCCCAGGCCGAAGCCTTTACGCCTATTCATGCTGGGTATTTGGTTTAAGCCATGCAAACAAGGGAGCGTGCATCGTGTGCTTTGTTTGGGGATTGGCCAGCCATGGCTGCAATTGGCGCCATGACTAACTCCCCTATCTTAACTCTAGACTATAACTAGGTAAATTGGGCCCAGGTAAAACCTCCATAGACAGAGGGAAAACCCTGGGCACTGACATGCGGGATGCAAACTTCATGCATTAATAGCAGGCAGGTTGGTTACGGGAACAGAAGGATGGTTCAGGATGAAGAGTTGGTCAGAGTAGAAAAGTGTCTACCATGCGGGGTTTGGGCACTTGGACGGTTGTGTCCGCTTTGGGGGGTTCGATGGCACTGGTTTTTGGGGGCGACTTAGTCTTTCCCACCCAGCTGCCAGCCAGCTGAACTTAAAACTAAATTGTATTCTAAAAACTACGTGACTTGTGTATAGCGCATGTGTGACATTAAAATGGTTTAATTACGTTAAATATCCGCGAGCTGAGACGTGGGCCTTACTCTGGAGGAACTATAGCTTCAGGTCGCCTGTCGTCTGTCAATGACTGTCGGCACTTAGAGAAATTAGTTCGTCCATCATTGCTTAACCCATTATCACAGCATCTACGCATCCAGAGCTACGAATAATTAATTTAAACTGTGTATCCGCGAGTTGGCGCGTCAGGAATCACTCAGGAAGAGGACACAGCCCATGTCGCCTGTTGCCAGTAAGGGCAGTCGGTTGGTTAGGGAATCTACCCAATTCCTTCATCGCGAGCCCTGAGGCCCCAACTTTCTACGCTTTAATTATCTACGAAATTGTGTACGCTTAGTGTTAGCTGTAGTGTGTGTAAGAACTGCCAGCATACTTGTGTGAAGTGCACTAGGATATCTGTGTAGTTTGAAATCGCGATTTTTTGTATTTTTTTTCCCCTAACCTAACTAAAACTAAGTGTATTTGGGAGGGGTTCGGGTTAGGGAGGGACCTAAGTGCATCTCAGGCCGAAGCCTATACACCTTAGTCATGCTGGGATTAGCCATGCAGGGAGAGGGTCGCATGCATCGTGTGCTAGGAGGGGATTGGCCAGCCATGGCAGCGATTGGCGCCATGACTAACTCCCCTCACTCTTAACTCTAGACTAAACTACTAGATAAGTTGGGCCCAGGTAAAACCTGCATAGACACAGGGAAAACCCTGGGCACTTTCATGCGGGATGCCAAATTTCATGCATTAATTTCAGGCAGGTTCAATACGGGAGAAAGAAGGATGGTTCAGGAAGAAGAGTTGGTCAGAGCAGAAAGAGTCTACCATGCGGGGTTTGGGCGCTTGGACTTAATGTCCGCATTATTTGTTGTTCCGCAGTTCTGGATCTTCTGACCAGGGACGCAAGCGCCCCTAGTGGTGGCTGGCCACACCGGGCCACCCACTCCGCCTCCAGTAGCACCTAAACTAAAAGAAAATTAGAACACCTTACTTACTAAACATACACAAACAGAACATATGTCACTATGTGTACTCTCTGCGATTTCGGAGCGTGGGCTACATTATTTAAGATATTTTAAAGCTAATAACTTAATATGAATTAAACTATTAAATTTTTGGTATTTTTTTTTGTTTTTGTTTTTATTATTTTTAATTTTTCTCTCAGCCTAATATATTATATTACTTTATTTAGTATCTTAATATATACGCACTTTAATATAGTGGTAGAACTGCCAACATATAAAGTCACAGGCGAATGGGAACAGAGCACTCGTATTATTGTTTTAAATATTCAAAATTTTAAGTAGCCATGCCCTGCAGCAGTGGTACCCATCGGAAAGCAGCATGCCACTCGTATCGGCATCCCCAGCTCGATCGGTGTTTATTTGCACTGACAATCCAGGCAAACACGTATCACAGGACACGACTTCTACCACTAATTTTAAATTATATCGTCGCGACGCACCACAGGCCTACCATGCCCGGCAGCAAGCAGCATGCCACTCGTATCGGCATCCCCAGCTCGATCGGTGTTTACTTTCACTGAATGCGAGGGCAGAGGGCAGGTTCAATGCAGTACGACACTCTTTGTCGCTACGTTTGGTAGCCTAACTATTTATTATTGTTATTAAGTATAAATTAACTTGAAGTTACATTTTAATTCGCGAGTAGTATTTTCATTGGCCAGACGAGTCGGCCAACCACAGCGCAGCTACGGGGGCCTGTGAGCCAGGATTGAAACCGGCATTTTATATTTCCGATGCAAATCCGGATCTTTGTCGCCAAGGGAGGAAATAAACGGATTTTCACTTAATTTAAATTTATCATAGAATTTCTGAGTAGTCCTAACATAATAATCCTTTAATAATTCGAGTTTTAGCTCCCTATGCATGGCCCTGACGGGACAATACACAGGTGCTTCAGTCGCGATACGAATGCTCTTGTAAGTGGCTCTTAATTCACACAATAAAACTTAATGATTAACTATATATATATATATATATATATATATATATATATATATATATATATATATGTTTTAGAAATGACATGTAATAAGTTTGTATAAAATAATTTTGAATTATCAGTGTCACACTGGAGACTGTTATTTGCTTGATAACTGCTCCAGTGGCGAATGATAAATGCTAATTTGGGGCGGTGTTAGTTAAGTCACATATTACACTATTGAAATCAGGCTGAAGGCCGCAAGGGGAGCACTCACAGCTGTTTTAGTAAAAAAACTACACGTGTGTGGCCCGGGCACTCCTACGTCGCACTTGTGTTGCACGGTGTTGTTAATTCAAAGTAGCATATTCATTAAAGTGTAGTGAATTTACCGTGTACATGACTCTGTTTGTCTTGCCGATTAAGTTAAGGGCGTTGATAATACCTAAGTTCCGTGGCGCTCGTCTGACTCGGGTGGGCCATGGCTAGGGGTGCATTCCGTTAGCGGGATCAGATACTGGCGGTTACAGGTCGGGCTTTAGGGTGGCCTTCGGCCGGACGACGTCACTACTGGCTTAATAATTGAAGAAAAAATATGGGTTTGTCGCGTACCCATCTCTGTAGAATACTGGAGACGTGGCGGACGTCTCTCGGCCATTTTCTTGTATTGCCCGGCGCCAGCTCTCTCGCATAGAGCCGCCTCCTGCGGGGAGGCAGGGGTGGACCGTCCGGCCCGTGTAGCTGCCGAGGGACGTCTCGCGCGCTGGAGAAATATGCGGTGCAGGCTAGTTGTGTTAGTCCACGTGTTTTGGCCCGCGGACACGCCAGATACAAAACAACACTCACGCACACTGTAAAGAAAACGATATAAGAGATTATAACACACTATAGTACAGAAAACAAAAGCGATAATAACAGCGAGTTTATGGAGTGTCTCGCGGCCGCATCTAGCCTCGAAGGTGGCTCGCACGGGACTGGAGACCAGGACGCTGGCGCACTGCTCTTGCACGCACGGAGCGGAAGTGACGTCATTCCCAAAGCCGCGGTGTGCTTTGGACAGGGTTGTGATCCGGGCTTTAATGCCGAGGCTCGGAGGTACGACATCAGACGCCCCCCTTGGATAAGCCCGGGTCCAGGCCGTCCGTGCTTCCACCCGAGGAAGCAGGATATGGACGCCCTCTCCCGCGCCGGTCGTCGGGGTTAGGGCCGTCTCTCTCGCCCCGTACTCGCCGGGTCGTCGCACACAAGCGCGTCCAGCTCCGAGCCTGTTACATAGTCTGCGAAGTAACGTGGGGCTCGGCGACGTCGTCGGTTGCGTCTCGGGGTCGTCTCAGCCGGCTCCTCGACTGTGACTCGGAACTCTGCATCGGCAAGGGAGGCACCATGTCCCCATCCACCTCGGGTGGGGGAGAGTGGCTCAGCTGCCTCCTCCTCGTCCGGCTCGGTCACCAGAGGTTGTTCCTCCGCCGCATCGGCGCCCGCTTCGGGCATCCCGGTGACGTCACAGATCTGTGTCCGCATCGTGCGTCTCTGACGGCGTCGCCTCGAACTTGTGGCCGAGCTTCCTGCTGTTTCCAGGGTCGCTGTTTCTGGGCTAGGGGTTGCATGGAACAGGCCCCGCATGCCTCGGGGCATGATCGAGTCGTCTGAAATAGGCGTTTCGTCCACTTCTACTAGGGTGACATCTTCAGAGACCAAATTTTCTCCTGGGAATGTTGTTCTCCATATGGTGTCTCGGTGCACTTTTAGCACCCGCCGTCCATCCAGGTGGACTAGGTAGGTGCTCCTACTTAGCTGTTTAAGGATCGGGTGTGGTCCCGACCATCTGGGGCTCAACCCGGCACTGTAGTTCTTCGGCGCGCTGGACAGAGGCTGCGTGCGCACGTATACCAGTTCTGCAGGTTGGAGTTCCGGTGGCATACTGGTCGTCTGCGGCGTTATCTGGCGAATATAGGCCCTCTGGGGTTCGCGTGCTGTTGTCATTTATGTCTCTCGCCGTTGATGGCGCTCCTCTGGGTCTTCTTCTTCATCGGCTACCCCGTGGGCTGTCCATCTCCTGGCAAGGGCAAATTGTGGCCTTGGACTAATTCCGCTCGGGTCATTCCTGTGGCTGCATTGGTTCTGCGATGGATGCAAAACAGAGCCTCTGCAAGATGGTCGTCCCACTTAGTATGGTCGCTACCCAGCCTTATGCGCATCTGGACTTTCAACTCTTGGTTTCGCCTCTCCGTCGGGTTGGCTCGGAGGTGGAAGTCAGGTGTGGTCCGGTGTTTGACGTGCCACAAGTTGCACATTTCCCGCCACTGCCTCCCGACGAATTGGCTGGCGTTGTCCGTCAGCAGGTCTCTCGGGTAGCCCCAATGCGGGAAGAATTCCGTTTGTAATATTGTCCCAATGGTGTTGGCCCGAACGTTGCTGGTGGGGTAAGCTTCTACCCAACGGGTAAAGAGATCGGTCACTACCACCAGGAATCTCTTGCCCCGGGCTGTGCGGGGATATGGCCCCATGACGTCCAGCGTGATAGACTGGAAAGGGGTAGTGGGAATGCGAGGCTGTTGTTGCTCCATCCCGTAGCTCTGCCGCGCTTTCCGCTCTTAACACGTCTCACAAGTCCTCACGTGCTCCCGCACGTCCCGGGCCATGCCGGGCCAGTGGTAATGCTGACCGTCCACCCGCCATGTTTGCCTGCCCCAGGGTGTCCGGCCAGGTCGTGATCATGCATAAAGCACAACACCGCTTCACGTGCCTCCGGTGGGACATAGGTGCGCCACTCCTGATCGGGTCCCATTTCTCGTGTGTAGAGCACGCCATCCCTCATTGTCCAGGTCTCACATGGTTCCGCTATTTGCTTCGCGCATCTGAGCTCAGCGTCCTGAGAGGTGCGTTGGGCATGGTGCACCCGACATTTTAGCTCGACCAGGTCCGCAGGAGGCGGGTCATCGTCCACACCTAGAGCAAGCAGGCGGCAGGTTGGGTCCCTTGGGTGGTGGTGATCCATCTCATGGCCAGGTGGCAGTATCTCGTTCCAAGATACCTCGTCCTCCAGGCACGATCCCTTATCAGGGTCCGGTGACAGGGCATCCGGCAGCTCGTTTTCTACTCCTGGGACGTGCTCCACAACGACGTCGAATGACTGTAGAAACAGTGCCCACTTCACGAGTTTGCTTTTCCGCCCCTGGAGGGTCCGCAACCATGTGAGACATTGGTTGTCCGTGCGCAATACGAATTGCCTACCCTCGGGGTGGGAACGGTACTTCCTCAGTGCCCATACCACTGCCAGGCACTCCTGTTCATTGCTGTGGTAGTTCCGTTCAGCGCGGCCGAACTTTGCACTGGCATAGTCGATTATGCACCTGTCCCCATTTTCGTCTCGTTGGTATAGAACCGCGCCCACCCCCTCATCGCTCGCATCCGTCTGAACGTACAGCGTCCTCTCGGGTTTTATCCGTAACAGAGTGTGATATCGGAGAAAAGCCGCCTTCAAGCTGTCCAGCGCCTTCTGTGCAGCCGGTGTCCAGTGGTAGCGCTGTCGTGGTGACAACAGATCTGTCAGGGGGGCAGTGAGCGTGGAGAACTGCGGGATATAGTTCCGAAGCCAGTTGGCGAGTCCCAAGAGCTTCTGAAACTGCTTGCGGGTTCTATGGGGTTCAGCTTCTGCAATTTCCGCCAGGTGCATCGGGTGCAGAAGATTACCCTCAGCATCCACCACATGCCCCAAAAACTCCACCTCTCTCCATCCAATGTGACACTTCTGTGTGGCACAGGTCAGGTGGTGCATCTCGAGCCGCTCCAGGACCAGGGACAGGTGCCGCACATGGTCCTCCCAATTCTTGGAGTACACGATCACGTCGTCGAGGTAGGCTGTCACGAACTGGCCAATGTACCCTTCCAGTACGCGGGCCATCATAGCTTGAAATGTGGCCGGCGCGCACTTGAGCCCGAAGGGCATGGCACAGAACTGAAAGCGTCTACCATCGGGCACCGTGAACGCAGTCTTTTCTCTGTCATCTGGGTGTATTGTCACCTGCCAATAGCCCAAACGTAATTCAAGGGTCGTTAACACTCGCGCATTGCCCAGGCCTACCAAGGCCTCGTACACACTGATCTGCGGTGGTGGAGAACTGATGGAGACACTATTAAGGGGACGGAAGTCCACACAGAAGCGCATGTTCCCATCCGTCTTGGCAGCTAGGACGATGCGTGAGTTGTATGCGCTGTTGGAGGGTTCAATGACACTATCTCGCAACATTTCGTGCACTTGCTCACGTATCACCTGTTGCTCACGGAAACCATATCCCCTGGGGGCCTCATACACTGGTTGGTCGTGCATAGTGGGGATTCGGTGTTCTGTCACTGTTGTGCGCCCGAGTGGGTCGGCAGTGGCGAAGACGCTCTGCCTTTCCCTTATGAGCTGCCTGAATGCATCCTGATACTCTGGGGGTACATCACTGTCCACATCTTCTAACTTCGTGGGCTCTCTCGGGGGAGGTGGTGCTCTACCTAGTGCATACACTGCCAGGCGCTCATGTTTGCCGACATTCACTAGCCCAGAGGCCGGCGCTATCACTGTGTCATGCTCCACTAATCAAGGCTGTCCGAGCACTAGGTCCTCCCTGAGTCCCTCTACTACAACTGCTGCCGTCTGTGTAACCAGCTCCCTCACACTCACCATTATGATGGTGTCCCCGATGGCTGTTCCGACTCCGGTGCTCGTGGCCAGGCGCAGCGCGCAGCGTCTCGGTGTGACGTCCGTTGGCGATACCAAGTGCTGGGCCAGAAACACGTGGCTCGCACCTGTATCTACGAGAGCGGCCGTCGGTCTCCCGTTCAGAGTGACAGGTACCCGCATCAGCCGGTCGTCAGGGGTGGTGAGCTGTCCCAGTGTTATGCGTGTCTCGGCCGTGGCTTTGGGAAGGAGGTTAGGTGGTGTGGGGGGCAGAACTGTTGGTCCTACACCCCCTGCTGCCCATTTCCCGCCATTTGTTGTTGTTGTTGTTGTCTTGGGCAGTCCTGATGTCAATGGAACGTGTCCTGCGGGCATCCAAGGCGACACTGGGGTGGTCGGCCTCCGTCCCGCCGATTCCCCGCGTTACGCCACTCTGGTGTGTTGGTCTGTCGGCTGCCACTCGGTGGGCCTTCGATTACCCGTGCTACCATCTGCTGAGGACGTTCAGGCTGCGTGTCGCCCTCTGGGAGAGCGGGCGCTCTGTACTGGTGTCTGGCCTCTCGTCCGGGAGTTGTTGTAATTGTCCGGCGCCCCAGAAGGCGCTGCAGGTTGCCCTCCGTGGCTACGGCCTGTCGTACATATTCTTCAACAGACCCTTTGCAATACATCCTGAGGAAGGGTTGTAATTCTTCCCGCACTAACGCGGTCACGTCCGGCAACGCCTGCTCTGGAGCTTCCCCTGGGACTATGCGACGATAAAGCTGCAACTTGCCCGCCAGGAATCTCTCCACCGATTCCGTGTCCCTCTGCGCCTCACCGTAGAAATGGGCCTTGCAGCTCAAGACTGCCTGGCGGTCGTCAAATCGCTGCATGAGATGCGTGGCGAACTCTCGCCACTGCATATCGTATCGCCCCCATAGAGTCCACCACTCACGAGCTCGCCCACGCAACTGTTCGCTCGTACGTTGTGTCCACTCCTCTACTGGCATACTGCACTGTAACATACGCCTCTCACACCATCGCACAAACTCCCGTGGGTCTTCGTGAACGAGCCCGCAAAACTCCGGCAGCACTAAACGCCCGGCCCCTGTGGCAACCCGCACAGCGTACACGACTGGCGGCGCTGCCGAGTTCGTAGGCGTGACCCAGTCAATTATGTTCGGCGACAGTGGATTCTGGTTCGGTAACATCGACCCGACGCGGTTGCCCGAGCAGCTTCTACACTCGTCACATCCCCTTTTTTCCCGGTACACGGCACTCGCTGTGTGCGAGGCTACCTCATGCATCTGCTCTGATGCTGTATCCCTGTCCCACAACAACACACCCTCAGCAGCTTCTGCATTCACCTCACTGCGCCTCAGTGGCACGCACATGCACGTGTTCCAACACTGCCACTCTCCTGTCACAAGGTCCATGGCTTTCGGTAGATGACACGTCGCGCACGTAACTGTTAAACCACGCGGCAGCATTGTTTACAAACACGGGGCCACGTGGCCGCTTCGTCTGCGCAGCCTGCCCGCGCAGGCTATCACCGCGCCCGCCCGAACACCGCCGGCGCCCCACGAAGATCACCGATGGCAGAACGGTGAAAGGGAGGAAAAGGAGGGGCTACCACAGTGCGTTATCCCTCGAAAGGGGGAGGGGGGTGAATCGATGGGAAATATAGTCTGGTTGCGGGACAGGAGATGGCGATGCGTTATCAGCTGAACCGTGAAACTGATAGGTGTTGGAAACGTGGGAAAGGAATGGTTGTGTCCTCGCGTTGATGAGATCAGAAGTACTGTCTAGGTGGATAAGTGAATCAATTGATTGTCCCAGGTGGATTTTCACGCTATCTGATCCCTCACTGTACGCTCTTTTCCCGCACTGCACGCGCTCTCTTGTGGACTTGAAGTTCGCCACATGTACGGGCGCTAAATGTCACGTACCCGTCTCCGTAGAATACGTGGAGATGTGGCGGACGTCTCTCGGCCGTTTTCTTGTATTGCCCGGCGCCAGCTCTCTCGCGTAGAGCAGCCTCCTGCGGGGAGGCAGGAGTGGACCGTCCGGCCCGTGTAGCTGCCGAGGGACGTCTCGCGCGCTGGAGAAATGTGCGTTGCAGGCTAGTTGTGTTAGTCCACGTGTTTTGGCCCGCGGACACGCCAGATACAAAAAAACACTCACGCACACGGTAAAGAAAACGATATAAGAGATTATAACACACTATAGTACAGAAAACAAAAGCGATAATAGTGGCGAGTTTATGGAGCGTCTCGCGGCCGCGTTTAGCCTCGAAGGTGGCTCGCACGGGACTGGAGACCAGGACGCCGGCGCACTGCTCTTGCGCGCATGGAGCGGAAGTGACGTCATTCCAATATCCGCGGCGCGCTGCGGACAGGGCTGTGATCTGGGCTTTAATGCCGAGGCACGGAGGTACGACGTCAGGTTTTAAAGTATCTTTGTTATATTAAATCTGTAACTACCAATTGTGTGCAAAGTTACAATATATTATTATGTATTCGAACCATACAAAGCTTTCAAATAAATTAAAGCCCTAATTTTATCTGACATTCATAATGAAACTATTAAAAAGATATATATACATACTTTTATATAAAACTTCTATTTAAACAAATAAAAATGAAGGGGACACCTCCTACTAGCGCGTTTAGTTCATGAGCTTCACTAAGCCGATGGAGAATGAAGATAAGTTGCCAGACCTATTTATATGATAGAGTTCGTTGCTATAGATGTGCGTTCATAAGTATCCTACCCCCAATTGAATTTAGTAATTATCCCAAGCAGCGAGAGCGCTGTGTTAGCTTTCTTCACTTTTTTTACGTGTGATTTTGATCCATACTAACATTTGTCTATGGTGTGAGGAATGGAATGGCGGCTACTGAAGAATCGATGTCACGACTGCTAAGACTTGCACGAAAATTCAACTGTTTTTATGTGTCAGGTAAGAAAATGCTTACAACAAATTGTAGGCGAATAATCAATAGCTGAATTGATTTCGTATTGCATAAATGAATAAAAAATAATTTGAATCCTGTTTCTTGATACAGATCCTATGTATTTTGTTGTGTATACAATTTTTTTTTTGTAATTTTTAAAAGTAGCGGCTTTTTTGTTAATTAAATCCCTTAAATTGTTTTTATTGGGCAGTACTTAGGTGTGATCATCCCGCTAAACGGCGTTTTAGTTTATTTTTTTACTGCGTAAGAGGAGAGGGCAAAAAACAAAACAATTGATGTACTTTCTGGAAAAATTTGTGACATTATTTTAAATACTTCTAAGTCTAATTCTATATCCAAACTGACATTTCTAGACAAATGGCTTTTCAGGAAAAATGTAGTAAATAAACCAGTACCAAGGAAATCTACCTTACTTGATAAGTGGCTATTAAAAAATAACAAAACTGATACAAAATTTTTTAGATTAAATTCTATAATCAGTAGCAGTAAATATGCATGTTGCTCTAATACAAGAACTGCTGATTATAAGGAAAATATTAAAAACAACTTTTAATATTATGCATCTAAATATTTGCAGTCTATTTAATAAAAAATTACTATTTGAATCATTACTTCCTTCATGTATTGATGTATTATGCATATGTGAGCATTGGCTTTCTTTCGATAATACTAATTATTGTAAGATAAACAATTTTTATTTAGCTTCATATTATTGTAGAGCCACTTGTAAAGGTGGTGGTGTTTGTGTATTTTTAAAAAACAATCTTTGTAGTAGTATGGTTGATGTAAAAAATTTATGTGAAGTTAAAAATTTTGAATGTTGTGTAGAAATTGGTTCTTTAAATATCATTATAGCTGTTGTCTATAGATCTCCGAATTCACATGAATATAATGTATTTTTTAACAAATTTGAATCATTGATTAAAATTATCAGTTCTCGACAAAAACATATTATAATATGTGGTGATTTTAACATTGATTTTAATAGTGGTAATTCACACTGTACTAGGCTAAAAAAATATCCTTAAGCAATTTAATCTGCTCAATACAATTAAAGAAAATACAAGATATTCAAAATTGGGTAGTAAATGTATAGATAATATTTTAACAAACATAAACTTTTTGTATTACACAGCCTCGAATTTTGATACTGCACTCTCTGACCATATGGCACAAAATATTTGTATTGTCTACAATTATCTAGCTTCCTGTAAATTAACAAATAATTATAAGTATTTTCAGAAAACTAAAAGAAATTTTTGTATTAACAATATGCAAACCTTTAACAATATCATGTTAATGGAAAGCTGGTGTGAAGTATATAATGAATCAGATCCTAATCAAGCATGGAATATTTTTAGTAATATATTTATGTTATTTTTTAACAATGTTTTTCCTAATCAAGTAGTTAGATTTATTCCTGGGAAGGAATCCACTTGGATGACTAAAGGTTTAGGTGTCTCTCTTAATAAATTAATCTCCTTAAAAAATAAGATAAATAATAAACACAACACAAATGATATTGTTATATACAAGAAATATAAAAAAATATATGAAAATCTTGTATCTGCTGCTAAGAAATTGAATAATGACAAATTTTTAAAAAAATCTAATAACAAATCCAAAGATATGTGGAAACTAATAAATAATGAGATAAAAAATAAAATCATCTTAAGGCGATTGGTGCATGGAAAATATTACGACAAAACTAATTTAACTGTACATATTTATTTTTGATGCTTCTTTTTAAGACATTATATACCTAGGATATTTTTAATAAACTTTTTTTTACTGAGTTATGTCATTTTAAATGCATTTATTTTTATTCCAAGCCAGAATTATTTAGAAAACACATAATTATGTTAAACTTAAGTATAGTTCAAGAAACGAGTGTACAAATAGGTTTCTGCACATATAAAAGTAAGAAGAAAAAATTTTCATCGTCAAAATTACAGTTTAATATTGACAATTTCCATTGATCACTGCTGGACTACTTCAGGAGCGATTTAAAGAATAAATTTAAATGAAAATGAAAACATAATTGGCAGAAAACTATTGAGTTATGTATATATTTTCATATCCTTTTGTTTTTGATACGATCCGACTCAAAACATGCCCTCTGGAGTGACAGTTCTAGTGCTGCGTGTAAAACTCTCGCCGCCGGGAAGAATGTCCCCGCGACGTGGCGCTAAGGGCGGCGCATGTCGCAACCAGGTAGTCCGGCGGAGCTCCGGCCGGCTGGCCGCAGCCTGCGGGTGGGGAGGGGGAAGAATGGGGTGTAGAGGGATGACGAGAAAGGAGGCCGAAGAAACGAAGGGTCTGTCAAGGTCGCGCTCATGGAGCTAATATACAGTAATACATCTGGAGAGGACAAGGGAAGGCCAGCAGAGGATGCGAGGTGAAGCCGGGTATCGGCTTCCTACGCTGGAAGAAAATGAAAAAGAGCCAAACTCGCCTCGCACGGCCGAAAAATCCTCCAAACTAAACTCGCAACAGCTCCGAAACTATGAAAACACTCAAACTGAAAATTTTACTGGAGTATCTGTAAACATTTTTCCCCACATCGCTTTAATATTTTTTTCGAAACATGAATGCTTTCATTTTTAAAAATTAAATACTTATTTACTGCCAAAAATTTTTGTGAATACGCAGTGTAAATTAAAACATTGAGAAAAAATTTTTGTTTGCAATTACAAGTGGGGGACACCAGCGTATGAAATAAGGAAGAAGCCTCAAATTTTATTTATATACCCCTTTTGACGCATTCAACCCCATACTTTTATTTTTACAAAGAGTTGAAGTGGGAATAATGTTTCAGTGGGTAACACTACCGACATGTCTTCGGAACGCACTTCTTTTTGTTATTATACATCTCAAAATTTATAATTTCATACACAACGTTTATACAAACGAATTCTTACTTACCTCATTTAATCTATTACAAACCTCTTGTAATATACGTGTATTAGTAGAAGAACCAACATAACATGCAAACCTTAGGTAAACACTGGTAGAGAATTGTTTGGAATAACTGTAATGCTATGCATATACTGACAATGTAAGAAACTTCCAATTTTATTAATTGTTTGCATAAGAATTAATAATTTTAAAAAAATCATAGAATAGGCCTTTATAGACTGAAAACCTTTCACGTAGTTTCAAGTCGCGTACATAAAAGTTTTTTAATATATATTATTACCAAATATTGTTGAATATATTTAACATTTTTATACATGTTACAACACACATATAATAACAAACCTATATAGTATATAAAAAGGCAAACACCAAATTTTAGCATTTTGTATTTCTTTTCTCTGTGTGAATAAAATAACAGTTCTTAACGTAGTTGCTAATACTGTACTATATTTCTAAAAAAAATTACGAAAACCCCTGACATCGTCACCATAACAATGATAAATTTGCAAAATAATTAAGGCACATTTTTTTAATGCTACGAAGCACACTCTTAAGAGAAATGTTTTAAACTTATGTTGGGATGTAACTAATATCTTAAAAGCATTCTGAAACCGTTACTTTGAGGGAAACCTTAATATACCGAACACCATACCATCCTTTAATCGAGTACGATTTTCGCTTCTTAAGACCCATTTGTCTTCAAAATGCACTGTACTGTGTAAGTAATAAATCAGTCTTAAAATCAGTTAATTATTTTATCTTCCTATTTTCTATTCTAATTGAGATAAATATCAGATAAGCATGTGTTACTTGTATCACGACATCAAGGTTTTATTTATCAGTAATTAATATTTCATTTTATTTTTTTGTTAACTAATGTGCATAGGGCAGTGCACTAGACATCACTACCTGTGTGTAGTGTTGCGTTACACTTTTTAACGCATTAGAGTTTACATAAAATGATAAATCCAAAATTTCGTTTAAAAGTATAAATATCAGCGATCAATTTAATTAATGTCCAGTATAACTCAGTCAGTAAAACATTCGGAAATATGTATAGGACCTGTTAACCTTAATATTTGTTAACAGTTAAACTGAACTAAGATGTATTAGAGTGGTTTTTTCTCTGTCCGTATATTAGAGGTATGGAACATCAAAATACGCATCTGTCGCCCATTTACTTTAAATACAGAATTATAAACTACATATTGTGAAAACATTCTGCAGTAGTTTTTGCTGAACGGAAAAACACGGATGAGAAGACAGACGAAATGTGTTTGGTAAGTGATGTTTCGTCAAATGAAATGGAACAGGACAGTGCTTATCAGAATTAAATTACAGAACTACTTTTGTGCAAGGAAATGTATTTTACTAAGACATTTCAAGAGAAATCACCTTTAAATGAAATAGATCTTGCTGACATGGAAGAAATAGACTTAGATTTAGAGGCCAGGCCCCTTTCAAGTGACGAAATTTCTCTTGAAGGGCTGAAATATGTTTCTGGCTATATAGCTCACAGTTTCAGAAATAAATATCCTGACCTTGGCACTACGGATTTCAATTCGGAGGACGATAGCTGGATACATGTACAATCAAAGGGTAACTTAAAATGTCCCACTAATGAATTTTTTGAATAAATAAAGATTGCTGAAATGTGTTTTGATAATGTTCATGGCAACAATTTGTGCAAAAAAGAGCGGATTTTTGAATCACTGACTAAAATTATTTGTGGAACTACTGAAAATAAATATCCAGAAGAAGTTATATACTGTTTTGTCAGGACAAGAACGTATATGTGTATCAAGTATTTGAACATGAAATATTTTAACGAACAAGACCAAAAACGCAAAGAAAGAAATAAGATGAGGAAAACTACCCTCTAAGATTTTTCAGTGTGATAGTGACCACATTCCTTCACCATAATATGTATGTTCATAATTTATTTACGATGTTTTTTAATTACTATATTTAAGAAAAGCATTTATTGTGAATATCGCAGCAATTATGTAGGGCTTAAGGTATTTATTGTATTCCAAATATTGAGTATATCATTTTTATTGCCTTTATTAAAAATAATATATATGTTAACAATGTAACAAAATTGCGATATTTTTGTATTGCTATTGCAATTTCGTTTCTTGTAAACATTATTGTAGACTTTTTCATATTGAAATTAAATTTGCTATAGGGTTGTTTGTATTTTAATTTTACAGTTATAAGATTTTTTATATGTTGTTTACTGTTTACAAACATTTGAAAAATATTTCCTTAACCATATTTCCATTTCCATGGCAATAGTCTTGTTAGCTTTTCGGGTAACTCTTCTACATGGATGATAAGATGGTGCGACATCTGAAACATATCACACCACCTTTACATAACTATAAAGCTAAGAGGTGTTTTCTTTACATAATATTAAAGCCTAATGTTTCTTTGTGGCGTAGGTGATTTAGAATTTCCATTTATCTAGAAAAATGGGCTTTCAGAATGTTTTTTAACACACAGTGTTTCGGAAGGTTTTTGAAGAAAAAAATTGACTACGCGTTTTATTTTTTTGCAGCGAATTCGGGCACGTGCATGAAATATAATTAATCCGTAGGAAGCGCAATGGTTTAAAGTATTGATGTTGAAGATTTGAAAAGATTTATTGAAATAGTGTGAGAGAACGAGCGAGTTCAGTGAGAAGATGTGCGCTCTCAACCACATGACGTGCACAGTTGCGAACAAATAAATAATCCATTCCGCCTCCCCATGGCGAAGGATGAGTGAAAGAGAAACCTGCTAAACCTTCCCCTCCTCCGGGCACGATAGAACTGTATCGGCTGTGTGTTAGAGGGAGAGCGAGATACAACCTTTGAGGTTTTGTTAGTTCCCGCTAGATGGCAGGCCGCAGAGCGACCGCCAGCGACACCCTTCCCGTATGAAGGCCATCTCACCACTGACGAGCTGGAACTAAGCTCCTGACCTCCCTACATAGTAACGGTCACCCACATAGGCATCTAGACTCTTTAGTGGTCATATGATACAAAATTCATTGTTTTCGGGCCTGTGACCGTTTTTTACCGTGCACCAATCGCCTTAAAAGATATCTCCCTAAACCATAATCATACTGTTATTACTAATAAACATATGATTGCTCAGCATTTTAATAACTATTTTATTTCAGTTGCATTAAAGCTTGCATCATCTTTACAATTACCTGTTCAAAATTCTGGCCAAGTTTTTGTTTCTAAAACATATTGGCAAGATTTTTCATTTGTTTATGTTAATGAAAAAGATATATCAGATATTATCATGAAATTAAAGAATAAAAAATCAGCTGGATTGGATGATGTTCCCATTAAAGTTATAAAATATTGTGCTGATAGCATTAAAGGCCCACTTAGTCATATTTTAAATAAATGTCTGTCTAAAGGCATCTTTCCAGATAGATTAAAATACTCAAAAGTTATTCCTATACACAAAAAGGGGAGTGAAATGGAATTTATTAACTATAGACCTATTTCAATCCTACCTGTATTCTCCAAAATATTGGAGAAAATAATTTACAATCAGCTATTTGCCTATCTCAATAAGAATAATCTTATTTCTGGAAACAAATTTGGCTTTCTACCAAAAAAATCAACTGAGCTTGCTTTATATCATCTTATAAATGAAGTCTTACAAGGGATAGAAGATAGATATTTTGTTGCTGGAATATTTGCTGATTTATCTAAAGCTTTCGATTGTATGGACCATGATATACTGATTCATAAAATGAAAAATTACGGTATTACAAAAACATCATTGGAAATGTTTAACTCATATTTGACTAACAGAACTCAGCTTGTTTGTGTTACTCAATATAATGAAAAAAATCATTTTATAGAATATAAATCACATATTTGTAATATAAAAATTGGTGTTCCTCAAGGTTCTGTACTAGGTCCTTTATTATTTTTACTGTACGTTAATGACTTCCCAAACTGCCTAACATCTGGCAAACCCACTATGTTTGCAGATGATACTTCCATAATACTGTGTGATAGGAATATAGAGATACTCCATTCTAATGTAAATATTACTCTACAAGAGATGGATAACTGGTTTAGAATTAATAAATTAACACTTAATATACATAAATCTTCACTGGTTTTTTTCTCGAATAGTAACTCCTCCTTAATGAAAAAAGTACCTGTGACTCCAATAAAATTAAAAAATGTCATTTTTCCTGTAAATGATAATATTAAATTACTTGGATTAGCAATAGACAATAATTTGTCTTGGAAAACACATATCACAAATTTATGTAGCAGAATAAGCTCATTATGTTATGCTTTTAATGCTCTTAGGAAAACATGTACTCATGATACAGTAAGAACAATGTATTTTGCTAATGTTAATTCTATTATCAGCTATGGGGTTATATTTTGGGGGGCATCTAGCTATTGGAAAAATGTATTGATTTTGCAAAAAAAAATTATACGGATAATTCAAAACGTTAAATCTTCAATTACATGTAAACCCCATTTTGAATACCTAAAAATTCTTACTGTGCCAAGTTTATATATATATATCAAACAATAATTTTTGGGTTAACAAACATTAAGTTTCCCCATAATAATGATATCCACTTTTATTTATACTCGAAAAAAGGCTGATATATATTTTAAATCTCATCGAACAACATTATATGAAAAGAATCCTTATTTTTCAGCAGCAAAATTAATAAATAAACTTCCTAAAGATCTTCAATTATCTTTTAAAATAAATAAATTTCCAGTTTTCAAAGAAAGTTTAAAACAATTTCTTATTAAGAAAGCCTATTACAGTGTGGATGAATACCTAATATCTTCTCATAATTGTGATTAATGTATAGATGCTTATTAATTGTCTTGTCAATTTTATTATTTTATTGTGTATTTTTGTTTTATATTTATTAGCTTTTACATAATATGGCCTTTTTATACTTTGTGTGATGTTTATTATATTGTTTGTTATGATTTTTATCATTTATAATATTGTAATCAATTGACAACTCCTATTTCACCTTGTGAGTGTATAAAACAGGAAGATAATAAATAAATAAAACATGTTAAAGAAAGAAATTGTTTCTAAACTTGACTTAAATTAATCTGTAAGCTATTCATTAACTACACATTTGGTTCACTTCCTTGTAATACAAAGGAGAGTAATTCCAAAATGCCATAGGATATCTGCTTCTTGCCATGTTTTTTGATCATTCTTAAAAAGACTTGTGATAATTCTTGTAGTTTAACAATAGTTTACCAGTTTAATGAGGTGTTGGATTAGGTAGTTTTATATATTACAAATACTGTGTTATAGTGAGGGTGGGCACTTAGATTGTTAGATTTTGTACAGTCAAAAGACTTAAAATAGTTGCTTAGGTTAGGTACATTTATAACGCTGAAATATTTCTTCAAAATTTGGTTAGGTTAGCTACATTAAAATACTGTAAAATCATTTTATCAGTTAGTCAGGAATTACCAATAGTGTTTCTTAGTTTAGCTAATCTAACCAGTCATTCAGGGCCATTCCATTATTGAGAATGTGACAGTTGCACTATTTACAGTGTAAATAACCTGAGATAATTTTTATTTCCTTTTTAAGCATTATAACAAACCTTTCGAAACACATTTATTAGTGCCTTCTCTTGTGTAGTATTTTGAGGAGCCTGATGACTTATATTATCATGACTATAAAAATCAACAAATTTATTTTTGTGATATTTTTTAAGTTCCTGTAACATTACTGAAAACTGCAAAAGTTATTTTAGAGGTATCATGCTCAAAGTTAGAACTAATTTTTTTTTCTATGCACTTTTTAACTTAAAACTATATTGAAGTGATTTACTTTTAACACTGTTTTTCAAAATGACTGAGGATATCTCTATGTACCTTTGCTGAGCCTGTCAATTAGTTTTTCCCTTCTTTCATGGCATAATCTTTGACATTTTCTATTACTTCTTCGTTCTGCACTAGCCTCTTATTGTTTGTTACTAAGATTCTCTTCTTTTCTCGCATCTTTTCCTTTCTTTCTTTAGATAATATGCATAATTTTTAGGGTCTACTATTGTTGCTTCTTTAACTCTTTTCACATTTTAATATATTTAAGCCTATATAATGTATAAATGTATATTTATATATTTTCATATTATTAATAAATAAAAAAGTTATGTAAATTCTTAATAGTTTTATTAGATACTGTAGATAAGTTGTTTCAGTATTTAAAAACTCACTACTACATAGTATTATAAATGTAATTCAATGCTTACCTTTTACACCGAAAGTATGTTAAGCAATTACACACATTTCAGCCATGTTCTGCACCAAATATGGTTGCTATTTAATGCTTAGATAAGTTATTCCAGGGTTGCCAATTTGTGTCAGTTCAACAAGCCAGATTTGTGTGTATGCTGCTGACTGACCAAAAAAATGTTAAAAACTTTGTTTGGAAGTAACAACAAAAATTTTTTTAAGTAATTTCTGTAAGTATAATGTTTGTACAATATACAAAAACTAACATAACTTAATTACTAATGTTTTACAATATATCAAAACATTCCCACTTTTCATGGATTTGTGCTGTAAAAGCTGTAATAGCAATGTTTTTGTTTTTAATGCTAGTAATTACACATTTTACTTAGTAAATACAATGTTTTTGTTTTTAATGCTAGTAATTACACATTTTACTTAGTAAATACAACAAGCACTTGCAATTTGTTAGTGGAAATCACATATAGGTACTTTTTTTTATTCTCATTTTATTTAAAATTTGTATCATGCCCACCAACAGTTGAAGAATTTATATACCTGCATCCAGACAGGAGAGACACAAAAGAAAAAAACAAAACACTTCTACAATTAATAAAAAAAATGCATAGAGTCCACGTGCGACAGAAGGAAGCTTCTTGCTTATCAGATACCTATAGATACAGATAGAATATTAGTGATTATTATTGAACAAGCGATAATAATTGAGAATAGTGAGGATGCGGGAATGATCTCAGATATTATATATATATATATATATATATATATATATATATATATATATATATATATATATATATATATATATATATATATATAAAGAAATATGGTAGCGTCAATTTTTAGCCGTTACGAAGCAGTGTTACGATCGTATCATCACTGCTCCCCTTGTTACAACTAGCATGTGGCGTACCCTCTGCCATGCTAGTGCATGCTGGGAGTGGCACTCACTGGTTCCCCACCACCCACCTAGCTAGTCGCCTCATGGACTGCAATTGTAGCCCCCTTGGCAAAGAACTTTCACTTCAACAATCATAAGGTACGCTAACAAATTCAACAATGTAATATGTAAACACTGACATATATATCTAATGAATTGAATTGACAGAATATATATTGTAGATGGCTATTAAATTATGATTACTTTAAGGCTGGTAGTTTACATTTGCAGTTAAGTTTAGAATTATAACAGTTACAAACAAATAGTCCATCTAATAGTTTTATATGTTCAACATTAAGCTTAGGTAATTTTTTTGGGTAAATCATTTTCAAGAGTATGTTTAGAATGTTTTCAATTGTACTACCATATGATTTATTTAAGTTATTCCAGATAACCGAGCCACATTCGAACTTTGATCATAAAGTTTGGTAGTTGAACAGATGCAAATGTATGTTTATTAACAGCAATCAAAACACTACCACTGCTTTCCATTTTTGTAAAAAATATTGGCTTTCTATCAGATGTAAATATTAGATATTGGTCTGTAAAGTGATGTTAGGTAATACCAGCCTCGCAGCCTCGTGAGACAGAGCGTGTGATGTTGACCGAGGTCAGCGCTGGCGTGTTGGTAACAGTGGCGAGGCCGTCAGCAGGCGAACAGGCACAGCCGAGTGGTTCAGAATGTAGTTTTCTCATGTCAGTATCATATTCCAACACTTCTTTCACTACAACAATTAAACTGATGAATAAAATATTACATGTCTTAACGATAGGTATTAGTCACACTGTATCATTTTTATTATTACACCCGTAAACCAATTTTTGCAACAATAATCGTATAAATGCACAATTTTGAAACTTCTTAGCAATAAAGTACCTACATTCATGACATCACTTTCACAAAGGCTTACTCTTCTAGGGCAAACATATTTAAAGGCTCAAAACTTCTTGTTCATGCTTTTGTTCTACACCTAGAGTAGCAGTATTTACTGTTTTATGGTATGATTTAGGGCCTACCTGAGATTTCTAGCAACAAAAATTAATTTCCATAGCAATAAAAATAATTTTTATTTTCTCTTAAGAATCTTCTGAATGTGAATAATTCCGTGCTCACATTTTGTCACTCTGTGCCTTTGCTTTCTTTTGGTGAAAATAAGATGTTGAAAATAAATGTCTGTGTGACATTTTGTTCAGAAGACATATTTATACTTACGCTATTATATATTATGACAGTAAAAATTCTTGTTTTGTTGTAACAAAACACTAATATAGCCTTGAAATGGTCTTCATACTAGCAGCTTGCTGAAGCTAGGCTACTCGTAATTTATGTTTCTTTAAGACACAACAAGCAACATTTTTTTAACTTATTTATTTATTCAATAAACTTATACGTTTTGAAATAAATTCATATCTAAATTGGATTTTTTTTGGTATTTTATATTTACCTTTAAACTAAAAAGGTGTATTTATGGTCTTACTTTCAGAACTTATAAAGAAAATAATTAAATTTAAGGTTACAGCTACAAATTTCACGTTCTATGATTGGGTTAATTGTGTTCCTGAGATAATTCTGGACATAAATTTAAAAAAATATATAAAGAAAACCATGTTTATGATTATTTTTAACTATTGGTAACATTAAACTTTTAGCAAAAGTCTGCATTAACTTAGCCAACATGAAACTGGAAGAATGGGTTCTTGATTGCCATTGTCGCTGAGACGTCACACCTCCCGATATGACTACTCATGGGCACCGCGTCAGTATCAGGCACAGTGTGCGTAGCTAACTGAGACGTGAAGCATGTTGCCGTTCCACGGCTCAGTGTCCGTGCAGGCGGCCGTGCACCACACTTTCGTTCATTTAGTTTTACCAAATTGTGGATGTGGTTAAATAAAATACATTTTCTGGGTTAATATATATGGGGGGGGGGGGGGGGGGTGTTTTATGTCCTCAGTTGCGGCTTTGAATATATATACTGTATAGAAGTCGCGAGTGGATAGGATTTACTCTACGTTTTACAGAAGCGTATGATGAGCAGCTTGGGAACTTCACTGCTGCAGTGCGCTGCCGTAACGCCCTGTATCGTCTTAGTTGTTATTTACACGTTAGAGTGCAGCGCTGTCGCCCGCTGTCATTCCCCGCACCCCCCCATCTATCATTCACTGCAGCTCAACGTCGTTCAACGGGAGGGAGAAGGGGTGTTTAAAGAGTTTGACACTTGTCCGCCAGGGACCACCACGAGTCGATGCCCTAGAGATGGTGGCGCTTGCGGCGGTGAATTAACCAACTACCTCAAAACCGTATTAGAAATTTTAACCTGGGCTGACGACTTCTATACAGTATATATATTCAAAGGTTGCGGTGTCTGTGCTGGAAGTATCAGCTCCCTCTTAGAAAATTATTAGAAAACATGCCAAGAAGTAAAAAACCATTTAGTGATATGTTTTTGTACAGAAAAGAGGCTCTTCTTCAGGATTAATCATTACTTTAATAATTCTTAGGACATAATTGATTATTTAATAATACATATAGTGCCTTATGTTGAAAATTGTGAAAATGGTACACTTGTATAAACAACATACTTGAAATAACATTCGTGACAGGTAATAAATTTCTTGGAATATTGCCGTGCTGTTTCACAAAATCATTCAAAATTATAAAACGAACGTGTTCATATCAGTTGCTGAATTTGGAAAAATAAATTTTGCCCAAGAAGCTGCCCTCAGTTGGTTAGCTTAGGTGTCTCGATTGTCACGCAAATCAGAGTTCTTGAATTCCTTGTGGGTTCTGAGAAACTTGGTGGTGGAGAGGGCAGTGAAGTCAAGGACAATTTTGGGGTGAATAAGCATAACAAATGAGTTAATATATTAAAAAAATATTTAAACCTCATTCAAAAGTTTTTCATTAATATTTACTATTTCTTAATTTATTAAACCACACAAATTTCCTTGACTTCAAAGTCCTTCACAACTGCCTAGTTTCCCAGAATCATCATCATCATCATCATCATCATAATCATAATCATAATCATCATCCATCAATCATCCATCATTCATCATTCATCATTATCATCCATCACCCAATCCATCCAATCCATCCACCCAATCCATTCACCCAATCCATTCACCCAATCCATCCACCCAATCCATTCACCCAATCCATTCACCCAATCCATCCACCCAATCCATCCACCCAATTAATCCACCCAATCAATCCACCCAATCAATCCACCCAATCAATCCACCCAATCAATCCATCCAATCCATCCATTCCATTCCATCCAATCCATCCAATCCATCCATCCATCCATCCACCAATCCACCCATCCAGCCTGTGGACATTCCAACTGACATGATGTATTAACAAAATAGTCATTTGACCCTATCTGTCCAAAATTCCAATTACGTATATTTTTTTGTAATTTCCATTAAGCGTTATCCCAGCATCAATGTTTGATTATTGTCACATTGTTAATTTTCTTTGTTTTATTGCTGCAGACATTCACAAACTAGGTTAATTATAATAAATTTTTATTACTTACAACATTCTTCTTACAATCATTGTTGCATGCATTTATTGACTATTATTTTTTGCTTCAATTTTAATCCATTATCATGCTAAACAATCAATGTTTAGTATATAAAAGTTCTATAAAGAATTAATGATATTTGGCGATATACGTGTGCCATTTACTTTAGAATATTTATTTTTCATTTGTCTGAGCTCATGAATTATTTTACATGCTAAGTAGCTCACGTAGCAAACAAGTATGACAAGCAAATTATTTTGATTCAAAACTGACAAATTGCAAGTTTAAAATGACTGTACTGGCAACTTGTAACCCATCGTGGTGTCCAACAGTGGATGCTGCCAGAGAACTTCGTGCTCATGGAAATTATGCGGTGAGGGGTGGGAAAGGGGGTTGGGGTGGTTTTTGCAGAGTCTCGTGAAGATGGCGAGCTTCCTCTTGATATGAAGGTCAGGGTGCAATATTTCATCAAGCTCGGAATAAAACTGTATTTGTATTGAAAAAAACAAACATGTATTCACATATTCCTAACTAATCACTTTGAATGTGTTTTTAAGATTAATTTTTATTATTAGAAAAAAAATTCATTTTTATATGCCTATCAAGTGTAAAAAAAACTAACAATTGGACTGAGCTGTGCATTAAAAGTTATTTATTTATTTATTTATTTATTTATTTGTAATTGTAACATGCCAACCAACAGGACAAAGCCTTTAATGGTTGGCACACAATTAGATACATATACACACACAATAAATAAACATAAATGAAAAACACAAAACAATACAATATAATACATATAAAAACAAAACACATATAACGAAAGACAATAAAACAAAATTCAAACGTTACAATTTAGACAATATAGAACTAAAACACACATGATCATTAAGAACTAAGGAAAATAATTAAAGTCTTTATCAAATTTATTAAAATTGGTTTTAGCCTAAAGATAAGATCATTATTTCTGTTAACTGTACATAAAGTGGAAGTTAAACGACTGTTGAAAGGAGGTACTCTTAAACCAGTGTTGTCAAGCATATCTTTACAGTTTAATTTGTTAGTATAACAGTTTTTAATGAAAATAGAGTCAAGTACAGTAGTGTCTCGCTAATCCGGACCCCGCTAGTCCGGACATCCGGTTAATCCGGACGGATCTAAAAAAAATGATGGAAAATAATGTTGTGACAAAGGATAATAAGACAATACATTTCTAAAAGAGGGTCCTCTTGCCCTCAGTTGCCGGGAGACTTACCGCTAGTTTTCCGCTCATCGTCTGTTTTCCAAGAAACGACTCGCTCTATACCTGCGAGTGGTTTTGTTTTGTTCCCTCCAGTCAATGGTTACTCATGCTGGTGATAGGTGCTTGTGAAAGTTATTTTTATTCGGTGCGAGTGTTGTATTGTGTGCACTTATTAAGAGCAACATAATGGCTACTAAACGTAAGAAAGTGACTGTAACAATGGAGCAAAAACAAGTCTTATTTTCGTATTGATGCGGGTGAATCATTAACTAGAATCGCGCAAAATTTAGGAATGGGAAAACCAACTATTCCTGATTGGAAAAAAAATTTGAAAGAAATTGAAGATTTTTTTGCCAAAATGGTGAGTAAAGACAGTCTGGGTAACAGGAGCACGTTAAAAAAAATTAAACTTTAGATGAGGCTTTGTACATCTGGTTTTGCCAACAAGGTGAAAAAGTCGTTCCGCTGTCGGGCGTAACATTACAAGCGTTCGCGCTCAAACTCAAAAAAATTAAATGTTAATTAATTGTAATTTTAATGTATTGTATTATTTATAAGTTACATACATGTGTACTTAGTTTTTTAAGTACTTTATAATAAAACACAGTTGATTTTTAAGCATAAAGATTTTTCTTTAGCCAATAAAACTTATTTTTGATACATTTTAAAGTTGATTACGGTTAATCCGGACAGGGTCCGATCCAGACAAGTCCGGATTAGCGAGACTCTACTGTAATTCTCTTCGACTTGAGAGAGATATCAGATTGGGTAGAAGAAGATGTTTTTGATTAATAATATTTATTAATTTATTCTGTACATTTTCAATTTTCATATTATCGCACATATTGATGTTGTTCCAAGTTACTGAACAGTATTCTAGTTTTGACCTAATTAATGCTAAATAAAGTGAGAGGATAGAATCAGTTTTTGTAGCATAACATGTGACATATTTAATTAAAGCTAATGTTCTTCGGGAACTAGAAATTAAATGTTGAACATGTTGGTGAAAGAACAATTTAGAATCTAGAATGATACCTAAATCTTTGAGAGAAGAGGATTTCTGAATTAAGGTGTTGCCCAATTTATAATCGTATTTGATAGGAAGGTATTTTCTAGTAAAGGATATTATTTTTGTTTTGCCTTCGTTGAGGGTCACAAGATTTGTTTACACCAGTTATTAATTTCATTAATGTCAGTTTGTAATAATAAACAGTCATTAAAAGAGAAAATTTTTCTACTTATTTTTAGATCATCTGTGAATAGAGTGCCAGAAGAATGATTCAGAATCTGAGTAATATCATCAATAAATATGTTAAAAAGTAAAGGAGACGAGGTACCACCTTGAGGAACTCCAGATCTAGCTATAAAATTTGAAGAATTGGAGTTGTTGATAGATACAAAAAAAAGTTCGATTTTTAAGGTAGCTAGAAAACCAATTAACATAATTGTCACTAAGACCGAAATTATGTAACTTGCCTAATAGTAATGAATGGTTTACAGTATCGAAAGCTTTAGCAAGATCAAAATAGCAGGCATCTACCTGACCCCTGCTAATGACTTCATTAAAAATAGGATTGAGGAAAGTAGGTAATTAGATTGGTGGCTTTGGTCATTCCTGATCTAAAGCCATGTTGATTACTAGATAAACAATTTTTTAGTTGGAAATTAGTGATTTTAAAAACTATTTTTTCAAAATTTTTAGAGACCATTTAATAGTGATATTGGTCTATAGTTAACCACATGTAATTTGTTTCCGGTTTTATGAATTGGAATGACTTTTGCAATTTTCCATTTATTTGGAAAAACTTGGGTTCTTAAACTAGTATTAAATAAATGCTTTAATAAGGGTACTAATAAATGTGAACAGCCTTTCAGAATAAAATTAGGAATCCCGTCGGGTCCTGTAGACATTGAGGGTTTTAGAGCCCTTATGCCCCAAAGCACAAGGCTGTCAGAAACAGAGGGAACAGATATTGTATCAAGGAATGAATTTAAGGTGGGAACTTGGTAATTGACATTAGAGGACACATAAACACTTTAAAAGTATTCAGCAAATGCATTAGTCAACACCACTGGATCACTAGATACAACATCATTAACTTTTAACGAATGCTGTTCATGATAACAGTTTTTTATTAATTTGACATAGTGCCAAAACTACTTAGGGTTGTTGTTGATATTATTGTTAGTGGTTCTGGTCCAATTTATTTTATCACGCTTGATAAGATATTTGGTTTGTTTTCGAAAGAATGAAAATTTAGTATAATAGTACATATTTTTGTTTCTTCTGTAAAGTTTGTGAAAATGTTTCTTGGATTTTAAAGCTTGAATTAAGTCTTTTGTAAACCAAACAAGGTATTTAGATGGTTTGATAATGAAAACGGGGATGAATTCATTAATATTGTGACATATACAAGTAGTTAATTGATCAACAAGATAGTTAATTAACATCAGTAGATTCATAGAAATTTGACCAATCATAGTTTTTAACAGCATTGTAAAGACCAAGATAGTCACCATTTATATAGGACCTAGAGACTCTAGTAGAACTGACCACATAAGGAATGCTGTCAGATATTATTTTTATAATTAAGGCAGGATGATATGGGTCTTCAGTGACAATTGCTTCATCCGCATGAGATACTGAACATTGTGAGTTGTTTGTAAAACAAAGATCTAAGAGGTTTTTGGATGATAGGATTGTATTATACTGAAATAAACCAAGACTAGATATAAAGTTTATAAGATATCGTGCTGTAGTCTTGATGTGCATGTGCACGATGTTGGTAGTTAGATTGATGTTTGGGGGGGTAAATATATATTGCCAATTATAAAGGATTTATTCTGAGTCATTTTAACTTTTAACCAAACAGATTCAATTCCGGGGTAGTCCAGGTGAAAAATAGGCTCAATAGAAGTGAATTTAAACTTATTGACTGCTATCAAAACACCGCCACCACGATCTTTAGTAGTCAGCAAGGCGTCTCTATCATTTCTGTAGATTGAGTATTGATCTGGGAAGTAGTGGGAATTAATGCTAAGATCGTTGAACCAGGTTTCAGTTAGACAGATAAAATCATAATTAGAGATAATAATGTTTTCATAGAATTCTTTTGATTTAGTTCTTAGACCACGGACGTTTTGATAAAAAATTTCCAATTCCTTTGAAATAGGATGCACAAAAACAAATTACGGGTCTCCTCCTGGCACCGGAGACAGGTTCGTTGCAGTGACACCAGCTGATAAGGGCTTCATGGGGATGCCGGTCTTGTCAGTGCTGACGGAGTTATTTGATGTAGAGTCACTGGTAGCAATTTGTTCCGGGTGGAGTTTACCGTAGAAGGGACTGATTAAGCACCCACTCGGCCAGAATACTATGTTATTTATTCTATTAAAATCTTCTTCAAGTACTACTATGTGAAACGAAGCGTAAGAATCAAATTTGGTTCTAAGTTTAACTACCTTAACATGTGAAAGATTGAGTTCATTAGTTATATAGTCAACGATCTCGTTTGCATGAACAGAAGGATCAAAACGAGTAACAAACAGTGCTTTTGTTTTTCTCGGAACAGGCTTTGCGACCGTTTTAAGGGTGGGAATATTCCTTATTCCCACTTGCATTGGTGTTTTCTTTCTCTCCGGCTCACGCTTGGATTCTGTATTCGTATTCATTTTGGATTTTCGTGCATTTTGCACAACAGTGAAGCCGTCAGAGTCAGCATGTTGGTTGGTGTGGTTGTTTTTGGTGACATCACTATTTTCTCGCTGCATCGGAAGTAGGTCACTGGACGGACGCCCTTACCCGAGACGCTCTGTGCTGCTACACGTTCAGTTTTTTTGTCGCTCGAAGACTTCATTAAAGCCAGACTATAAGATATCTCACTTTTATTTATTACAAACAAACTTTCTTTTATTGAGATGAGTTCTTGTTTAATCACGGCCGTTTCAGAGTGGGAGTCGATAAGCAGACACTTAAGTTGAGCGTTTTTGTTTTGAAGAGCATAAACTTTATTGCAAAGCAGTTCAACCTTTTTATTAAATCATCGAGTTTAAGAGCTTCTGGCTTCATTATTTCCAGCTTGGTTATCTCCAACGTAGGTAGTTTCTGAGTTGCACTAGAACTGGAACCAGATTTCTTGGTCTGCGATCTAAACATTTCCGTGTTGATGACCTGCACTGACTTTAAAGAGAGAGGTTCATTACGGGGCAAAAAACCCCGGAAACCAGGTTGATCTAAGATGGAAGAATTAATATTTAACACCAACAGACGATGTTAAACCAAAATAGATCAAGATAACCGACGGTAAATGAGGAACGCGCGCGCACACGTCCGTCGGCTATGAACTTCCAGCCGCTACTGATAATAATTAATAAAACAAATAGAATTAAAAATTTAGTGTATAGTATAGTGTTAAAAGGCATTAATAAGTTCCAGAAGAAAAAATATCCTCCAGTGATGGATTTGAACCTGAAAACCTATGTCCTAAACCCAGAACTGAACCACTGAGCTATGTAGACATGTTCAGTGTTTGGTAAAAAGTATTTAATTATCAACAATGAAATCCTAGGGATAACATACTTAAAAATGGGTGGTTATTTCTTTTTGTGCTGTTAAATTTTATAAAAACATTTTTCCAGGATAGTATTGCTATCACAAAGATTTATTTGGCACATCCATATGGGGTCATTCCATGTCAGTTCATCCAACAAAAATTGAAAATGTAACCATTGTTTTTTTAATTTTGATAAAAATTGGTTCATTTGTTTGGTGACATAAGGCCACTTAAAAACCAAAATTTCAGATTTTTATCTCAAATACTTCCTGAGAAATCGAAGGTTCCTTTGTGACCATTTTTGGCCTAAAACGGGTTGTAATGACAGCATAAATTGGTCAGTATCTGTTTTTCCTTTCTTTGTATTTCACTGTTATACCAATATTTCAGAATAAGAACACTTTTCCTTATGTAAAATTCTCTAGAGAATTAAAATTTTTCCACCAAATTGCTATATCTAGAATGGTTTGTAAGTTATAACAGAATTATTAACATGACTGATGTTTCATGTATCATCTGCATTCTTTATTACAAAATAGACTGTATCTCAAAAGGCAGACCTCATAAAAAATTAGCTTGGTACTATGTGAAAGAGAAGGAAATTTCCTATAAGATACATTAAAAAAAATAGTGGCTTTCTGCTGGCAACATGTAATGTACTCGATAATCGCTTACTAATGTTATATGTACACATAAAAAAATCCCCTACTTACACAAATCTATTGCCAATGAATTAGAATCTACAGACACAATCCTCCAATTTTTGCAATTAGCAAACTGCATTGCTTTTCTGATAAAGCTGCCATTCTATTTCACACTTGCACAAGTCTTCTTTCTGCCAGAGCTGCTTGTTGATGGTGCCTGCAAAAGGAACCCAGCACACATCGTCTCGAGGTGAAGGCCAGTAAAAGGAAGCACTTGGACCGGCAGGGTGCATGAAGGTTACTTGAGCATCTTCTTCTGACCTATCAATGTTGTTTACAGCACCAACGAACCATTTTTTGTCATACACACAAGACACATAGCAACCAGTATACAGTTTTGATATCGTACCACCAGGGTCTTTGCTAGCAGCTGTAGCGAAATTGAAAACTAAGGAATATGCATTATCCTGACTTGTTTTCTTCATTCCTTATTCATACTGGGATATTGGTGAAGCATTGTGAAACCCTCTTGTGCCTGGGATTGTCTTTGCCATAGTATACTGTTGTTGTAGAGTCGAACGAACGTCATCCACATCATTCTTGTCAATGTAATGAAAGATAATACCTGTTATGTGTTCATTGCAGTAGGTAAACATCTTAGACACTGATGTAATTTGGTCTTGGAATGATAGTTGAAGACTAGCTTTTGATGTCAGTCGCTTAACAGTTCCCCCAATTCCATCGCAAGATGATTTGCCATGGCTTGTGGCAAAGAATGACCAAGAAGCTGTGAGCTGAAAATCTTGTGTGTGGTGGCACAAATTGAGGATATTCTTGCAGTTCTTGTACTGAGCAGCACAACCATCACTGAAATAATGTATGTGTTTTACATGAGGCAGGTGTCTTAACATATGTGACTATTTCTGACTGTGTTTTATACACCATGGAAACATCATGATCCAAATCATTTGACAAAAAACAATGACTGCTTGTTTTCAAATTAGCATTGTCTGAATTTTTGTAGTAAATGACTACTGGATGAACTGTACATTGACTATTGGTCCAATGGTATCCTTGTGCTTAATTTTGGATAACGAAGGAAAATTTTTCACTGAAATCTAATAAAGCTATAACTTCTCTTTCACTTATTTTCTCTTTCAGCTGCTTGAGGTAGTCCAATTGTTTTTTTGTGTTATAGGAATGGGGTATGAGGTGTTCCATTTTTTGTACTAAAATTTCCATAAAGTCTTCTACACTTGTGGTAAGGGTTTGTAATTGTGTTCGGTCTGTATTGACCCACTGTTGATATTCAATCACATCATCTGGATCACAGTCTAAAGTATGATGTAGATGCTGCTTTAGAGTATCTGGAGAAGGACATTGCTCACATTGTCTTAGCATACAGGCAGGATTTAAAATGTCACATACAATATACAAAATAAGTGAACTATACTTTTCACCTACACCAAGACAGTGAAGAAGTAATTCAACATTTTGGTGTATAGTGCACACACAGACAGAATGGGTTCCAGAACTTCCAGCTAAAACGCACCATTTAGGATGCAACCTTCAAAACTTTGAAAACCCTACCTTGAGAGATGGATATTTTGCCTTAAAAGAACAATACAGCTCATGCAAGTTGCATAGCAAAAGTCTTTTCTGTTTGTTAACATTTTTGGATATACTAACTTTATCTTTCATTCCTGGCATTTCCCTGGGAAACTCATCATGACTGCACAGTTTCTTCAGGTAACTTCTTCCCACCTGTGGGATGAACTAATGCGCAGATTCCTTTTTCCAGTGTAAGTTGTCTTGCTTGTCTTACCATGTACTCAGAAACACCAAATTCTTGTGCTGCCTTCTGTCTGGACCATGATGAGGGATAAGGGTAAGAATTTGTAATTTTCTTTGTCTATTCATTGTGGGCAGCTTTTGCTTTATTTAAGTTACCAAACGGTCCAAATCGGCAGCCTTGTTCCACTTCATGCCTCTGTAATTCTGTACTTCCACTAGTTGATGTAGCTTGAAGCTATACATCTAATACTTTAGATATTTTGTCTGCTACAGCTGATGATACCTCTTGTACTTTACGTTTCCCATATTTTTCTTTTGCATGTTGTGGTACAGCATGCAGTTTTATTGGTGACTGTTGCAAATATTCCAAACTTTTGTCAAGTAAGCTACGGGTTTCTTCTTTTGATGCTTGAATCTCTAAACCCTCTGCAACGTCACTTTCAGATGATTCTGAAGATACCTGTGCACCTACTTCTTGAATATTATACAACCTATTCCTACATGGGGAGCATAATTTTTTACCAGGAATTAAATTAAGTCCCTTGTCTGCTGCTTTTCTGTAGCACTGTAAAGAGATTGTGCGCAAATAACGCTTAACTGGAACACTAAGCACTTCATAGGATCACAACATGTTGTCTGAAACATTTCATACTTCTTAATATAAAACAATTCGTGATGAAAACATATGGTGTGAAGATTATGTTTAGAAATACCTGTTCTCAGCACAAGAAGAGTGAATTTCTTTGGAAAGTGATTCCAATCTTTTGATTCCTTTTGTTTTAATATAACACTCTTTATGGCATTCTTCATGCATATCATTCCCAACAGAACAGAATTCTAGTTTAGTAGTACTGGTAGCCATGTAGTTCTCATCCAACTTATAATGAACTAAGACTTTCCACTAACATTATACACAGGCAGCGCAGTGAGACTGGCCTACACAGTGTAGTCTGCATGGTGGCAGACACAGGCTCTGACCCGGTTATCTTTATTGCTTTCCTCCCCTCCGCCCCTCTGTTCATGGGCCACTATACTGCATTTGCTGTGACAGCCCAGATATTAGGCCTATCTCTCAGCTGCCTCTGAGGAAGCAGGAAAAAAAACCAATGCCAAGGGGAACAGCGCAAGTATCAAAGAACCCATCTCTTATAGCTAGCAGGCAGACTCCATGCAGAAATGACATATGTACAGTCACATGACATGGCTCTGCAGATAACACAGGGAAGGTAAATAGAGGCTTTGAAATTTGCACAAAATCCTTGTGTAATATGCGGAAAATATGGGACATACACAACCCTTATATTCAATCCTCTTTGCTTCCATCTTCTGGCTGCCTTTTGTTAGGGGCCCCTTTTACATCACCAAGTCATTTTCATTTTGTTTTTCAACATTCCAGCAGAAAGCCACTATTTTTTTTAAATGTATATTATAGAAAATTTCCTCCTCTTTCACATAGTACCAAGATCATTTTTTTTTATGAGATCTGCCTTTTAAGATACAGTCTATTTTGTAATAAAGAATGCAGATGATACATGAAACATCAGTCATGTTAATAATTCTGTTATAACTTACAAACCATTCTAGATATAGCAATTTGGTGGAAAAATTTGAATTCTCTAGAGAATTTTACATAAGGAAAAGTGTTCTTATTCTGAAATATTGGTATTACAGTGAAATACAAAGCAAGGAAACACATATACTGACCAATTTATGCTGTCATTACAACCTGTTTTAGGCCAAAAATGGTCACAAAGGAACCTTCAATTTCTCAGGAAGTATTTTAGATAGAAATCTGAAATTTTGGTTTTTAAGTGGTCTTTTGTCACCTAACAATTGAACCAATTTTTATTAAAATCAAAAAACATGGGTTACATGCCCTGGATGAACTGACATGGAATGACCCTATGATGTTCATGTGGGTGGTGAGTGTAAGGCAGCCCTACACAATCGACTACAGCAGAAGCATGCATGCACACTATTGCATTTCCCCCTCAGCGTGGAGAAGTAACTGGAGCAGTGCTGATCGATGTGCCCTTGTAATTGTTGAACGATGAAGTGCCGTTTGAAGGACGTTTAATTACAATATGTTTACATACAGGCACCACAGCAATGAGAAGAGTTCCATTTAGTCCCAAACAAAGTTAGGATCTCTTCCCGTGTCTCGGTAGTTTCAACTTTTGGAAGAGAAAATAAACCTAGGATGACCTGGGCAGTCATTGCATCTAAAAGTTGCTGAAGAAGATAACATACATCGCACATCAAACACAAACCCAAGCATCTTCAGCTAATTTTGAAATTCCTCTCTCATGTAGATTTGAACCTTCTGAACAAAATTTACATCATCCAGTTCAAGGTACATCATTCCCAGTCCAAACAAACCAAAGTTGTACAAAACAAAAATAGTCAGTCATGGGGACTGTCAACAGAAGTAAAAACTTAAAACTTTGTTTTTTAATTTGTAATCTGACATAATTTCTACATCAAATGTACGTAAGAAAATTATTTTGGTATTATATCAGTACAATGTTAGCATGATATCAATATCATTTATCCTTACATCATTTTTTGGTCACAACAAATGTCAGTGATATGAAAAAAATTACGTAAAAATTCATTACCTGGCTATGACTTACCAGTGATGATAGACCTAGATCATGTATTCACGTGGTCAAACTAACTTCACTTACTGCTACTACAGCATGTCGGTGATGCGAACTCAAAAGATTTTACCCGTCCAAAAAAGAGTCCAACACGCACTTGATACAGTCGAGTATATACAATGTATTAGTGTATATATGCGTATACATGTACACAGGAAGCTGTGATTCGCCAGTCTGGCGCAACACGTCACTAGCATGTCGGTGACGCGAACACATAAGTTTTGCTCCTACCAAAAATCGCTCAACGCGACTAAAGAAGTTTTCACTTCAAAAAATGTATTTTATTGGTCCTACAAAAGCTATGAAAACAAGTAAGGCTTCCAGAACTACAACTCAGTTGGAACTTGCAGTTAGCCGGGTGCATGATGCAGCTCAGGTAACCTCAGCTGATACTAGAGGTCAGCATGACAGCCTCTCAATGCTGGGATCAGGAGTACCAACTGCGGCAGTCTCTCGCGTGTTGTGTAACGCACCCACACCACAGCACACGAGGAACAGCCTCTTTCTGCTCTTTGGACACGACTCAGAAAACATTATCTCGTTGTTATGTTTGTCATATTGTATTTTATTTCTTACCTTTGTTAAATTGTAATGTAAAAGCTTTATGAATAGTAAAATTAGTTACTGATCCAAATTTTAAAGAAATGGCCAAAATTATGTTCAGTAATTCAGACAAAAACATCAATTAAATAACTAAAGTCATTCCTCATAATTATAATATTTTGTATTTTATCAGTTGGGGTCAAGAGGTACCTTGAGGAGGCTGAAGTTTACTGCTTCTGATGATGACATGTACTGTATAACAACCTCTACTCAGTTTCTCCCTACATTTTATTTAAGTTGTTAATAAGAATACAAAAGAATTCTTTCAATGTACATATGTTTTAGTAAACATTTTTATTCATGAAAACAAATCGCCTTCTTTCACTAACGTATTACTCTACCATTGGTATTAATAAAGAAAATTTTTTTCATTCTGTTTGTGAGATACAAAGTGATCTATGTAATTTGATTGACTTATCTTAATAAATTCTTGCAGAAATTCATATATTATGGCACTCAGCACCGTGCGTAAAAAAATATATAAATGTGTGGTTGTTTGAACATTCCCAAAAGATATAGAAAGCTGTCCAGTGTGAGGGTGTTGAGTTGTGTTGGTGCGTGCGCAGGGCTGCACAAGGGGGACTGCCTGCCCTTCGTGGTGGAGGGCTGTGAGGGTGAGGGTGTTGGGGTGCATGCGCAGGGCTGCACAAGGGGGACTGCCTGCCCTTCGTGGTGGAGGGCTGTGAGGGTGAGGGTGTTGGGGTGCGTGCGCAGGGCTGCACAAGGGGGACTGCCTGCCCTTCCTGGTGGAGGGCTGTGAGGGTGAGGGTGTTGGGGTGCATGCGCAGGGCTGCACAAGGGGGACTGCCTGCCCTTCGTGGTGGAGGGCTGTGAGGGTGAAGGTGTTGGGGTGCGTGCGCAGGGCTGCACAAGGGGGACTGCCTGCCCTTCGTGGTGGAGGGCTGTGAGGGTGAGGGTGTTGGGGTGCGTGCGCAGGGCTGCACAAGGGGGACTGCCTGCCCTTCGTGGTGGAGGGCTGTGAGGGTGTTGGGGTGCGTGCGCAGGGCTGCACAAGGGGGACTGCCTGCCCTTCGTGGTGGAGGGCTATGAGGGTGAGGGTGTTGGGGTGCGTGCGCAGGGCTGCACAAGGGGGACTGCCTGCCCTTCGTGGTGGAGGGCTGTGAGGGTGAGGGTGTTGGGGTGCGTGCGCAGGGCTGCACAAGGGGGACTGCCTGTCCTTCGTGGTGGAGGGCTGTGAGGGTGAGGGTGTTGGGGTGCGTGCGCAGGGCTGCACAAGGGGGACTGCCTGCCCTTCGTGGTGGAGGGCTGTGAGGGTGAGGGTGTTGGGGTGCGTGCGCAGGGCTGCACAAGGGGGTCTGCCTGCCCTTCGTGGTGGAGGGCTGTGAGGGTGAGGGTGTTGGGGTGCGTGCGCAGGGCTGCACAAGGGGGACTGCCTGCCCTTCGTGGTGGAGGGCTGTGAGGGTGAGGGTGTTGGGGTGCGTGCGCAGGGCTGCACAAGGGGGACTGCCTGCCCTTCGTGGTGGAGGGCTGTGAGGGTGTTGGGGTGCGTGCACAGGGCTGCACAAGGGGGACTGCCTGCCCTTCGTGGTGGAGGGCTGTGAGGGTGAGGGTGTTGGGGTGTGTGCGCAGGGCTGCACAAGGGGGACTGCCTGCCCTTCGTGGTGGAGGGCTGTGAGGGTGAGGGTGTTGGGGTGCGTGCGCAGGGCTACACAAGGGGGACTGCCTGCCCTTCGTGGTGGAGGGCTGTGAGGGTGAGGGTGTTGGGGTGCGTGCGCAGGGCTGCACAAGGGGGACTGCCTGCCCTTCGTGGTGGAGGGCTGTGAGGGTGAGGGTGTTGGGGTGCGTGCGCAGGGCTGCACAAGGGGGACTGCCTGCCCTTCGTGGTGGAGGGCTGTGAGGGTGAGGGTGTTGGGGTGCGTGCGCAGGGCTGCACAAGGGGGACTGCCTGCCCTTCGTGGTGGAGGGCTGTGAGGGTGAGGGTGTTGGGGTGCGTGCGCAGGGCTGCACAAGGGGGACTGCCTGCCCTTCGTGGTGGAGGGCTGTGAGGGTGAGGGTGTTGGGGTGCGTGCGCAGGGCTGCACAAGGGGGACTGCCTGCCCTTCGTGGTGGAGGGCTGTGAGGGTGAGGGTGTTGGGGTGCGTGCGCAGGGCTGCACAAGGGGGACTGCCTGCCCTTCGTGGTGGAGGGCTGTGAGGGTATGGGTGTTGGGGTGCGTGCGCAGGGCTGCACAAGGGGGACTGCCTGCCCTTCGTGGTGGAGGGCTGTGAGGGTGAGGGTGTTGGGGTGCGTGCGCAGGGCTGCACAAGGGGGACTGCCTGCCCTTCGTGGTGGAGGGCTGTGAGGGTATGGGTGTTGGGGTGCGTGCGCAGGGCTGCACAAGGGGGACTGCCTGCCCTTCGTGGTGGAGGGCTGTGAGGGTGAGGGTGTTGGGGTGCGTGCGCAGGGCTGCACAAGGGGGACTGCCTGCCCTTCGTGGTGGAGGGCTGTGAGGGTATGGGTGTTGGGGTGCGTGCGCAGGGCTGCACAAGGGGGACTGCCTGCCCTTCGTGGTGGAGGGCTGTGAGGGTGAGGGTGTTGGGGTGCGTGCGCAGGGCTGCACAAGGGGGACTGCCTGCCCTTCGTGGTGGAGGGCTGTGAGGGTGAGGGTGTTGGGGTGCGTGCGCAGGGCTGCACAAGGGGGACTGCCTGCCCTTCGTGGTGGAGGGCTGTGAGGGTGAGGGTGTTGGGGTGCGTGCGCAGGGCTGCACAAGGGGGACTGCCTGCCCTTCGTGGTGGAGGGCTGTGAGGGTATGGGTGTTGGGGTGCGTGCGCAGGGCTGCACAAGGGGGACTGCCTGCCCTTCGTGGTGGAGGGCTGTGAGGGTGAGGGTGTTGGGGTGCATGCGCAGGGCTGCACAAGGGGGACTGCCTGCCCTTCGTGGTGGAGGGCTGTGAGGGTGAGGGTGTTGGGGTGCGTGCGCAGGGCTGCACAAGGGGGACTGCCTGCCCTTCCTGGTGGAGGGCTGTGAGGGTGAGGGTGTTGGGGTGCATGCGCAGGGCTGCACAAGGGGGACTGCCTGCCCTTCGTGGTGGAGGGCTGTGAGGGTGAAGGTGTTGGGGTGCGTGCGCAGGGCTGCACAAGGGGGACTGCCTGCCCTTCGTGGTGGAGGGCTGTGAGGGTGAGGGTGTTGGGGTGCGTGCGCAGGGCTGCACAAGGGGGACTGCCTGCCCTTCGTGGTGGAGGGCTGTGAGGGTGTTGGGGTGCGTGCGCAGGGCTGCACAAGGGGGACTGCCTGCCCTTCGTGGTGGAGGGCTATGAGGGTGAGGGTGTTGGGGTGCGTGCGCAGGGCTGCACAAGGGGGACTGCCTGCCCTTCGTGGTGGAGGGCTGTGAGGGTGAGGGTGTTGGGGTGCGTGCGCAGGGCTGCACAAGGGGGACTGCCTGTCCTTCGTGGTGGAGGGCTGTGAGGGTGAGGGTGTTGGGGTGCGTGCGCAGGGCTGCACAAGGGGGACTGCCTGCCCTTCGTGGTGGAGGGCTGTGAGGGTGAGGGTGTTGGGGTGCGTGCGCAGGGCTGCACAAGGGGGTCTGCCTGCCCTTCGTGGTGGAGGGCTGTGAGGGTGAGGGTGTTGGGGTGCGTGCGCAGGGCTGCACAAGGGGGACTGCCTGCCCTTCGTGGTGGAGGGCTGTGAGGGTGAGGGTGTTGGGGTGCGTGCGCAGGGCTGCACAAGGGGGACTGCCTGCCCTTCGTGGTGGAGGGCTGTGAGGGTGTTGGGGTGCGTGCACAGGGCTGCACAAGGGGGACTGCCTGCCCTTCGTGGTGGAGGGCTGTGAGGGTGAGGGTGTTGGGGTGTGTGCGCAGGGCTGCACAAGGGGGACTGCCTGCCCTTCGTGGTGGAGGGCTGTGAGGGTGAGGGTGTTGGGGTGCGTGCGCAGGGCTACACAAGGGGGACTGCCTGCCCTTCGTGGTGGAGGGCTGTGAGGGTGAGGGTGTTGGGGTGCGTGCGCAGGGCTGCACAAGGGGGACTGCCTGCCCTTCGTGGTGGAGGGCTGTGAGGGTGAGGGTGTTGGGGTGCGTGCGCAGGGCTGCACAAGGGGGACTGCCTGCCCTTCGTGGTGGAGGGCTGTGAGGGTGAGGGTGTTGGGGTGCGTGCGCAGGGCTGCACAAGGGGGACTGCCTGCCCTTCGTGGTGGAGGGCTGTGAGGGTGAGGGTGTTGGGGTGCGTGCGCAGGGCTGCACAAGGGGGACTGCCTGCCCTTCGTGGTGGAGGGCTGTGAGGGTGAGGGTGTTGGGGTGCGTGCGCAGGGCTGCACAAGGGGGACTGCCTGCCCTTCGTGGTGGAGGGCTGTGAGGGTGAGGGTGTTGGGGTGCGTGCGCAGGGCTGCACAAGGGGGACTGCCTGCCCTTCGTGGTGGAGGGCTGTGAGGGTATGGGTGTTGGGGTGCGTGCGCAGGGCTGCACAAGGGGGACTGCCTGCCCTTCGTGGTGGAGGGCTGTGAGGGTGAGGGTGTTGGGGTGCGTGCGCAGGGCTGCACAAGGGGGACTGCCTGCCCTTCGTGGTGGAGGGCTGTGAGGGTATGGGTGTTGGGGTGCGTGCGCAGGGCTGCACAAGGGGGACTGCCTGCCCTTCGTGGTGGAGGGCTGTGAGGGTGAGGGTGTTGGGGTGCGTGCGCAGGGCTGCACAAGGGGGACTGCCTGCCCTTCGTGGTGGAGGGCTGTGAGGGTATGGGTGTTGGGGTGCGTGCGCAGGGCTGCACAAGGGGGACTGCCTGCCCTTCGTGGTGGAGGGCTGTGAGGCTGAGGGTGTTGGGGTGCGTGCGCAGGGCTGCACAAGGGGGACTGCCTGCCCTTCGTGGTGGAGGGCTGTGAGGGTGTTGGGGTGCGTGCGCAGGGCTGCACAAGGGGGACTGCCTGCCCTTCGTGGTGGAGGGCTGTGAGGGTGAGGGTGTTGGGGTGCGTGCGCAGGGCTGCACAAGGGGGACTGCCTGCCCTTCGTGGTGGAGGGCTGTGAGGGTATGGGTGTTGGGGTGCGTGCGCAGGGCTGCACAAGGGGGACTGCCTGCCCTTCGTGGTGGAGTGCTGTGAGGGTGAGGGTGTTGGGGTGCGTGCGCAGGGCTGCACAAGGGGGACTGCCTGCCCTTCGTGGTGGAGGGCTGTGAGGGTGAGGGTGTTGGGGTGCGTGCGCAGGGCTGCACAAGGGGGACTGCCTGCCCTTCGTGGTGGAGGGCTGTGAGGGTGAGGGTGTTGGGGTGCGTGCGCAGGGCTGCACAAGGGGGACTGCCTGCCCTTCGTGGTGGAGGGCCACCAGGTGGGGCTGGTGCGGCCCGACGTGCTGCGCCAGCTGCTCTGCTTCCCCGACATCTTCCTGGTGCAGCCCGACGCGGTGGAGCTGAACCCCGCCTTCCGCGACTACTCGGAGCGCACGGCCCGCCTCGAGGGCTTCCTGCGGCAGTGCCGCGCGCTGCACGTCTTCGTGGCGCTGCAGGGCTGGCGGGACGAGGTGATGCCGCGTGCTTTAACCTGTACTTACTTAATAAAGTAGCAATTGGAAGTAACCAAATTGAAATTACCTCGTATACTTACAAAGTGCATCATCAGTTCTGTGAAATTGATAAACATGGATTTCCCACATATTAACATCAATTACAGCAGTTTTTACTCCTTCCTGTATCATTTCCTTGCTATTGAGAATATCTAAGAATGTTTATGTGTCTGTTAATCATATTTACAACTTAGGTACCAAATACCCGAGATAGTTAAACGTGTGAAAAACTAAATGGTCACAGAATAATAATGCTTGGTTTTAAAGGCAGGAGTTGGAACCCATTAAATGAGTTACAGTAGAATCCCGCCGATGCGACCCCCCTCTGATGCATCCATTCCGTTTATACGACCGTTTTTTGAGAAACCGTGACAAATTTAAGCAGAGAAAGTCGAAAATTTGAGTAAAATCGGCTGAAAAACAAGTCTGTTACACTTTGTTGGGCATTATGTGTTCACGTTTATCTTGGCGAGAGCTGTACTGTAAGCAGGTAGGCATACAAAAGACGGCTAAAAATAGATACCACCCCTCTAGACTGTCCACGCGGCAGTGTCTAGCCGAGCTCGGCGCCTCCACTATAGCCAGCGCACGGTAAGTTCATACTTTTAGGAAGCCCTGCTTCAAGCTGGGATCTATTTTCAAGGTGACTATGTATCCTTCGGCCAAATATCAACAATAACATTGCCATGTGGAAAACCATGTGACTACCACATGGCAATGTTTTGGTTGGGTAACTGTCAAATAGGGATGTAATTAATGGATAATAAAATTACACTGCAATTTTTATAATTGGTTAAATGTCAGTAGAAAATGTCATAACACCATGTTTAATAATTCAAATATTAAATATAAAAAAATCTAAGCAAATTTTTATAGTTTAGAGTTTAAACCCAGCGTGGTGCTGTGTCTTCACATAATATCTATAAAAATTGATGTTAAGTTTTACTAAAGAAATTTTGCTGCTTCGAGATTACTATATCACACAGTGCTATGGTTGAAAGCATGTAAATTATGTCAGTATCATTTATGAAGAATTTAACTTTAAGAAATTATTCAGTATGAGGTAGCTATGTAAACTGTTAGTTTCCTAAAGCCGTGAGTGCCAGGGACATCACTGCCATTACATCGAGAGGTCATTTGTGAATAGAAAATAACAAGTTAGTAACACTTTTCTGGCACTACGAACTGAGTCAAGTATCGGTTAAAGGTTATGGCTAACCAACATGTGTTTTGTAATTAGAGGCATTATTTTCTATCAAGCAGAATAAATTTTAAATTCAAATTCTAAGTTATACATTAAACATTTCTGTAAGTGTGTATTTTACTGTGTCTATGTGGTTTGTCTCATATAAAAACTATATCACTTAAGTATGTACAATGCAGAAAAGAAATTGTTGCCATAAAAAACTTAACTTAAGAATCTGTAATAAAATAGATATATTAAATAAATCGAAACTCAGAAATTAATTATCACTACCATCAATATTATGTTATATCCTGTAATGAAACTAATGTTTAAGAATCACATATAAACACAGCAGAGATATTACATATCACTAAACACGTTATCCAGAACACCTGTAATTAAAAAGCATACATTAGCCCATTTACCCTGAGCATATGTAATTAAAAACATGAAATTTTAACCAACTACATTGTAAAAATTCCTACCTACGCATACTCAAATGGATCATTAAATGCAGCTTAGAAGCAATAATTTTAAAAAAAAATTATCATACCGATTTTATAATCTCTAATGTTTACCAAACATACGGGTATTTTTCGCAAAACAAAAGATTATAATAATTTTCAGAAAGACTGCACTAAAATGTAAACACAATTATACATTTTTTACTTGAATTAAATTAATAATATACATTAATTGCTATTTTTTAGTCGGTGAACCTCCTCCTTGATGTTGTGGGTTGAAAATGCTTACAAATGAAAGAAAACGCTACGCATTGTTTACACAATTATGTTTACAGTATTTAATTGTAGGCCTATACTGACCTCTAAGGACCTATGTATTATTTAATGTGCTGTCTTGAACAGCCCTGCAACCTTTTCCACGGGTGCACAGCAGATAAATCCATTACCTAATATTTATTTATTTATTTATTTATTTAATATTTGTTGCATGCCTACCTACAGCTTATGGCCTTGGGTGGTAGGCACGATACAAACAACACATATACATACAGACAGACAGAACACAACAATACAAAATACAAGACAACAAAACAAAACAAAACGATACACACAACATGCAACATTTAATAATTAGTAAATAATTTATTTGTAAATTTTATAATGTAGAAATAAGAATAACACAAAAAAAAAACTAACTTGAAACAATATGATTATTCACCACAAGAAAGAGAAAAAAAAAAATTAAGTTAGGAATAGTTGTATTTTTTAAAATTTTATTTTGCATCTAATTCAGGAAATAACCTTGCATATTTATTGTAATTTTTAGTTATTCTGTTTAATAGATCATTAGTTTTACTTAACGTACAAATTTAAGATTGATTACGACTATTGAAAGTAGGTATTCTAATTCCAGTGTTGTGAAGAAAATAGTTACAATTAATTCTATTTTTATAACAATTGTGTACAAATAATGCATCTAATACTTCTCTTCTTAATGGTAAGGAACCAAGAAGGGAGTGTAAATCTACATTTAGATTAATGTTTCTTTTTAGGTTTATAATTTTGATCAGTTTGAATTGTATATTATCCAATTTGTCACTATCTGATTTATTAATGTTATTCCAAATCAAAGAACCATATTCAAATTTAGATCTCACCAAGGATATATAAAGACTAAGTGTTGAATCTAAATTAGATGCATTAAATGTGATATATTTAATCAACGCTAACATTTTATTAGCATTTGATCTAAGTGTTTCAATATGATTGTGAAAGAATAATTTTGAATCTAGCACAATACCTAAGTCTCTGACACAGTTTGATTTTGCAATAGTACAATTGTCTAGTTTATATTCAAATACAATAGGATTATATTTTCTTGAGAAGGTTATTGTGGTGGTTTTACTGTAGTTAAGTTTAACGAGATTAGTCTTACACCATGCAACAACAGAAGAAATGTCATGTTGAAGTAAGTGACAGTCATTTAATGAAGTAATTTTTCTATATATTTTTAGGTCATCTGCAATTAACAGACCAACAGAATAATTTAGTGCTTTGGTTATATCATCAATAAAAATGTTGAACAGAAGGGGAGAAAGGGTACCACCTTGAGGTACTCCAGAGTTTGCCATATGTAAATCAGATTTAGTTTTATTAATAGAAACAAAGTATTTCCTATCTTTTAAATAGCTGCCAAACCATTTGATATATTTGTCGCTCAATCCCATAATGGATAATTTGCTGAGTAATATCTGATGGTTTACTGTATCAAAAGCCTTTGCTAAATCAAAATAGCAAGCATCCACTTGGCCTTGGGTTTATCACTTCAGAATAAATTGGATTTATGAAAGTTATCAGATTGGTAGTAGTAGATTTGCCAATTCTGAAACCATGCTGACAATCAGATAGTTTATTTTTGAGATTGAAATCAAGGTCCTTAAATATTATTTTATCAAAAACTTTAGCAAATCCATTTAAAAGAGAAATAGGCCTATAATTTGTGACATTAAATTTACTACCTTTTTTATGTATAGGAATGACCTTGGCAGTTTTCCATATATTGGGGTAGATGCTGTTTTTAATACTGCTATTGAATATAAACTGAAGGATAGGAACAAGAACCAGAGAGCATCCTTTTATTATGAAATTAGGAATACCATCTGGACCTGTTGACATAGTAGATTTCAAGGATTTGATCCCCCATAGTACAAGACTCTCAGTAATAGTGGACATAGGAATGGAGCAAGCAGTATTATCAGATATCAAAGGAGTGCTGTTATTGGCTGGAGTTACATATACGCTAGAAAAATAGTTCGCAAAACTGTTTGCAATACAAAATGTGTCATTAGTGACAGTATCATTGACCGAAAATATAAGAACGTGTCTGTTCGTAATTTGCCCAACATTCAAAACAAGAAAGCTGCGAGGAAGGTACTTTTACACTATTTTACAAACACGCCCCAACCTAACGGAACGTTTTCACGCACATACTTTCATAACGTGTTAATTAGTCACTTTTTCACGGTCGTGACGCCCAGATCTAGAAGAAATGCTGTCATTTCTGCGACATCACCCTGTTCCAGTTGACCTGTATTCATTAACATAGTAACTCTTCGTGCCACGTTGATAATATCTTGCTGTCTCCTTCTTTACATTCATTTTAATAACCTAACAAACCGTAATAACTAACACAAAGTTACACTGTAAAAGCAATAGTTCACTACAAGTTACAATCAAGACAACCCTTTAAAATTAGAAAATTAATTAGTACACAAATACACTGGATGTTTTTGGAAAATCAGAAGTCGTTTTGAGCAAACAAGCGTTCAACATGGTTCGGGCCGACACACAGTTACGTAGGTGATTCATCCGCAACAGCTTGCAACGTCATCTGTAAACAAAATAACTTAACTTTCGTATATATTAAACAATATTACTCCAGGATCTGGAAATAAACATATGTGAAACATTTTAAGCAATATTTATCGTTATTTCAGCTGTTCAAAATTACATACTAAGGAACTATTTCTTCAAGTGTGTAGCCATCATACCGATAAATATCGTTGCCACGCGTGTTTAAAAACTTACATATAAAATTAACAAATACAAATTATTTCAGTTTTCATACACACGTACGGAAACGTAATAGCTTGATAAATTATGTCGTCCTATTTTGTTTATTTATTTGTCAAACAAATTGCACAATAGTAAACCAAATATACTTAGTTCCATTTTTCAACAGTTCTTCCCAAAAGTACGAACTTACCGTGCGGCGACTATATCGCACGAAAAGCCGTCTCAGCTGTCATGTTATCTTACCCGCCCGGCGGCTTGACGTCATACGTGACGTGACGCTTACCTCTCCCATCCCCTGCTAATTCTTCAAGGCTCATCCCTCCCAGAGCCACAAACCATGTAAAAACAACACCCCCCCTCCTTTTTCAACTAACATTTCAACACATTCCCTCCCTTATTTCAACCTTCTGCATGAGAAACTGTCAGCGTGTTTTATTTCTTCTTTTTTTTTACGCTGCGAAGGGAGGAAGGGACGAAATGATAATTGCTTGAGCTGTCAAAATAAACATAGCTGACGGCAGGGCGGGAGCGCATCCTGTCGGTCTGTTGCGGTGATTATCTACTCCAAAAACATGTCACAGCATTTCAGGATAGCATTGTTCATATATCTTTCGTTTATAGCCGAATGTTTTCTACCTGATCCACACAAGTTCCTTCGCCACGTTTTGAACCTAGCTTGACTTTCGTCTGAAAATCAGTATTTATAATTGTAAACAACTTCTCGACTTTGACAGTAAATCTTGAAAGAATTCTGTTTTGAAAAATCCAATTGCTGAACTCTGCATGCAGATGAGTTTGTCGCAAGTTGTTGGGTGTTGGTGCATGTGACGTCGTGGCATTATCGTCATTTCACGCTCAACAATTTGTCTTATTATCTTCGTAATATCTTGTAATAGTGGGGCAATTCTGAGTTACATCAATTGTACACATCATGTCAAATTTTTCAAAGTGTATCATTTGGCCCAATTTGTTGTGCTTCTGTCTTTTTATTTTGAGATTTGATGCAATTCTGATCCCAGCAGAAACATAAAAACAAGAAAAGTTGGAAACAATTGCAGTTTATTTAATTTCATTATTTTCATTTGCATCCTAGTACCGTAACCTGTTGAATGTTTGCGAATGTACAGTAGCAAAATGCAACTGAATTATGAAGAATTTATTATAAAAAAATAAAAAATAATCCTTTTCGGCACAGCCTTCAGGCGCAGGTATATTTCAAAGCTTTGTTTCTTTTGAATTAGTCAAAAATCTTCTGGAGGAAAATTTAGAAAACTTAATGTACAAAACATCCAATTTGTTGTCCAATATTTCAAAAGTACTGATGAAACATTTCAGTATATTGGGAGCAGCCAGACTGTTGAAAGTATGACAGCACGTCAGCGGCCGTGAGCTCAGCAGATAGGCCCTGCTCTGTGTCTTGCTGTCCTGTGAGGTTAACCCTCTTAGTGCCAGCCTCTGCTAGGATGGTACATGGTAGTGCTAATAGTGCCAGGTCATTTTTAACTAAATTGCATCTCTAGAGTTTAATTTTAATAACTTTTTAACCTTTACTGTTATAACTATAAAATTTTTTACTGTTTATAGATAAATGTTTTCTTCTGTCACTTCTCATGTTTAAACATAAAAATTTTCATCTTATTTTATTTTTGTTGTTTTTTAAATTAAAAAAAAAATATTATTAAATTTTTTTTATGGATTGTAATGTGGATAGGGAGTAGTTTTGACAGTAATATTCTTTGATTTGAATTTTTTTTTAAATATTTAATTGTTTTTCTATATGATAGTATAATAGTAATGTAATTTTTTCCAATATTTATTCTAATAATAATTTTTTGAAAAAAAAAAAAAAAAAAACATTGCTTTTCTAACTGTGTACAATACAAATGAAATATTTTCTTAGCATAAGTCCAACTATATAGTGTATTTTGAATCCTTATAATTTTTTAATAATTATAAGTCTGTTATTAATGTATTTAAAAAGTAAACGATTTAATTAAAAAATTATGCATTGCTATTGTATGTCTTTACACAAATTTAGGTGAAACTGACTTTCAAATTTTAGAAGAAAAATATTGTCTTGGTTTGATCAGCATTTTGCATTATCACATTTTTTTCAATTAAAAATATAAAATTAATTGGTAGTTCATGATAACAACAACGATAAATCCATCACAACTATAGTCAAATAAATATTCACTGGTCCTAGCAGCTGTGTTTACTAAAACAAACACCATGCAATCCTTTATGGCATTTTGCACAAACTGTCCTTGAACGCTTTCTTTTTCCTCCCTGACGTTTACTCGATACACTGCAAACACAACATTCTTTTTCTTTCTTCAATGGCAGTTTCAGAATTCCTGATGACGCCACACTTTTGTTAGTGTCACCAGGTTGTTGGTGTTGCTGTTCTAGCCACTCTTTCCCGAGACTGTCCACTACAGCAGAGACTAACTCATATCTTGTCAGAATGTTACCATCTGTATTCATTTTGTACAAAATATAACTGTTGAGTACCATACGGCCAAATATATTGAAACATACTTTTTTCCAGTATTTCAATGACCTTCTTTCGTCGAGATAACAATACAGCATCATATCACTTGTGTCTATACCACCCATGTATTTATTGTATTTGTGAATGATTTCTGGTTTTTCACACACTCTCTCTAGTCCGTGCCGTTTTTTAGTACACTGAACATCTTCTGTTTTTCCATTTGTTGATAGTAAAATTACTGGTTTTGTTTGAGATTTCTTTTCGCGATATGCCAATAACAGCAGTTCATTACTTTTGAAATACCTTTTCTCCCCAACCTGAAATTTATTTTGCCTGTGTAATTCGGCTGGTAGATGCTTCCTGTTCCGCCTAACAGTGCCAGTAAGGTAAGTCCCTTCAGAATAGAGTTTCTGTGCAACTGGTACACTTGTAAAAAAATTATCAACAAAAATGTGATAACCTTTTCGAAGTAAATTCACACCTGATAATAGCTTCATTATCACAGTGTACCCAAGACCATATAGTTTTATGCTAGTCTTATCTAATTGATCTTTAGCACCACGGTATACATAAAATCCCATGCAGTAATTGACAGTACTATCACATAGCATCCAAAATTTTATTCCCCATCTATGGTGGTGTTTGTTGGGAAGGTATTGAAGTAATGAAGTATGGCTCTTTGTTCCGACCAAACTTTCATCAATGCTCAGCATTTGGTATGGAGTGAAGTGGTGCTTGAAAACATTATTTGCGTGGTCAATAATTGGCTTGAATTTTCCTTCTGGATCATAGTTTGATTCGCCTGGTAGACCAAGGTTTTTGTTATCCGATAGGTGGAAAAATTTTAGAAGTAGTTGAAATCTATTGCGAGAAAACATTTTTCGAAACCATGGCATGCTGCGAGAAGGAACAGTAGACCAATATGAGGAAAGTGTAGGCATTTTTATGAGGCCCATATTTATTATACATGCTACAAATGCTTTCATTTCAACAACTGAAGTTTTTTTTCCAAGAAATAGCTCTTGAACCTGTACCTAATTTACCCTTGTTCTGTGATAAAAACTGCTGAGCATATCTATTGGTTTCCATTACAAGAAGCTGTAGTAAGGAAAAAGTAAACATTAGCTGGAAATATGCTATGGGCTTCGAGTTTCGAGGGGGTAAATGTTTTGGTCCAGCATTTTCTAAAAACTGGGGTATGTTGTGTTTTGGTGGTGAAAAGTTTTCACAAGAAGACCAGATTATATTATTTACGTCAGTCTGTTCATTTTCATCCGACGAATCACTTGAACTATCGCCTGAATTCGTACGAAGTGATGCACCGGCTGGAATATAATTATCCGCAGCCACAGGAGTAAGTCTCGGTGTGTTTGAAGTAGATGGTAAATGCTCTTCCTCATCAGTACTTGTATCGTTGTCGCTTGTTGTATCACTTTCACAAATATCACTATCGAGCGAATAAAAATAGTCGAGCATTTCTTTGTCATCTTTACCCGCAATGTAACTTCTTTTCTGAGACATTATTATGAAAACGAAAACAAAAGCCTTGATCGCACAAAGTTTCGCGGTAGTATTAGTTTGAAACAGAGTAACATCACTTTCCACTGAGAAATATGCGGGAAAACGTGTTTACTATGACTACTGCAATAATAATTTTCAACACAGAATAACCAACGGTATAAAATCCTACGCAATTTGTAATATCCACGAAACTGGTAGTTACATATATCGTTTACATAAATGAACCATTGTTGTCATAACTTTGAAAGAAATACATTTGTAGAAATTTCTGGAAAACAGTTTCATGATATTTATAAAATAATTAAAATAAAGAATTTACAAAAGAAGCAATTTTTTTTCAAAAGGAAAAGTGTTTCTTTAGAATAAAAAATGCAGCAAAACGCGGTTTCTTACGCTGTGCGATGTCCAGCAGTATGACACTCATACTCTCTGTTGTGAGAAAAAAGAACTAAATAGTAGGGCACATACACTACCTGTTTACAGAAAAAGGAACTAGATAGTAGGACACTTCATTAGAGAAAGGTAGAATGCGCTGCTAGTAACAAAAACCTGTCTTGAAAACGGAAAAAAAATCGGGCCGATTTTTCGGCCCTGGCAATTCTCGCACAACAAGGCAAGGCCGATTTATCGGACTTTGGCACTAAAAGGGTTAACCTACAACTTGTTCGCCCCTTGCACTGAGGATTGCAGTTATAAAAAACAATTTGAAACAAAATATTAGGTAATATTTATAAGATTTATAAAAAGTTGAAATTCATTGAATAGTCTATCTGCTAAGGGAGTTAAAATTTTTTTATTCCTTAAACCCCTGTTTTTCCCATCCATTGTGGGAATAATAATTGGTCTTATCAAAAAATTGTTTCAGCCAAAGTTTTTGATGATGTTTTGAAAATTTAAAACATAGGTAACAAATCTGAATGGAATTGAAAGTGTGCCTAATTAGGAAGTTACACATTTTTTAGTCCTTCAACCCCTGTTTTTGTTGTTGTTTTTTTCACATTTGCAGTAATGGTTTGTTGTATCAACAATTGATTTGAAAAAAAAAAAGTGTTTGGTACTACTATAATGAGGTATAGAATCTGCAAAATGATGCAACATTTATCATATAAAGGGAGTTATTGGGGTTTTTATCAGTTTTTCAAAATTCCTTCTCCATTTCTACCCTCTTCATTCAATTTTTTCCATTTACAAAGTCGACCGAGATTTTACATCTATACATTTTGTTTCGAAACCTCACGTGATTTGTGCAAAATTATGGCAGTTATCAATCATTGTGTCTATATAAAGTTTAAAATTGACATGCATGAGCCCCCCTCACTCTCAGAACTAAGTGGCTCTTCGTAGAGGGGGCGCGCATAGTAACTGTGAAACAGGGTTGATAAATGTAAAAGTCAAAACTAGTGATGGGTCGAATCCCATTTTTCCCGAATCCGAATCTTGAATTTGAATCCCAAACAGTACCTCGAATCTACCCCTCGAATCCGAATCCAGATCTCAAGGGTTAATTATAAAATAATTTATAAGTTAAGAGAAAAAATTAAACATTAATTTTTTTTTTCAGTGAAACCCTTAAGTGTTGGTTCAGTGTGATGTAACATGGTTTTGCTACATTTTGGTTTATCTTCTGCATTAGACGAACCAGTTTCAGTTGTAACTAAATTTGGTTCATCTACATTCTCACAAATATTTTCGTTAGGCTTACTAACTGAACGTGATGCGGCCCTAACATGAACTGGGTGTAGCTTCAAATGTTTCTTCATTGCACTTGTTGTTCGGCTCGTGCCACCCGAGAAATGTTTTGTTTACAGTGATTACAGGTGGCATATTTATGATTAGCATAAACTGAAAAGTGTTCCCACACTTCACTCGACATTTTGACCTTCTCTAAATCTTATAAATTAAATTTCTTGCATTTAAATAACACTCTCACACCTTTCCTACAAAAACACCATGATTTCTGGAATTCATGTATCCACGGAAATCGGAAAACTAAATTCAACATCTGACGGAACAATATTTTGTAGTTACCAACTTTACATTTGTTAAAAGTCCCAAATGAATATAAACGCTTTCCTGAAATATTTAATGGAAACAAAGGCGCCATCTTGGCTTCAATGGTTTTAGGCCATAAGAAATATTGTCATGCGTCTTTTAAAATTAAGCCTCACTAAAGCATAGTGATTAATATGCCCAAAGTTAAAGTGACGGGGTGTTTTCTCTAGTTTACCCGTTAAAATTCTTTATATTAATATTAGTTATTTTTTGTGTTGCTCAAAATGATTTGCTAACAAATTCATTGGTTGGCCATCATGGAATTCTCATATAATACATATTTTAACGTTGGTAGTCTACATCTACAAAAAAAAAAGCTTGGTCCTAAAAAAATTCATAAATAGAACGTGTATCAGATTATTTAAAATTGAATCGCGATTAAAATAATAATTGTATAATGTATTAATTTTTGTCATTCATTATTTCATTGTTATTACTACATGTGCGACCGTAACTTGTGATGAAAGTCGGCATTATTGTTATATTACTAAGTAACATTTCTCGGTAAAGTTATTAAAAAAAAAAAAATCATATTACTAGTCTAGATCCTAAATGTGCTTTATTTTATTTATTAGCATATTCTGAGAATACATCTGAGATTTATGCCTTATTTAATGCCAATTTAGTAGAGGTGGGTTGTTACAGCAATTTTCAGTATCTGTTCCAACCTGTTACTGATACAGTAATGCACTAGTTACAAGTAGCTGATACTTCTGTATCAGCTAGAGCAGTAAGCATTCTTGTTACAGGTTACACATCCTCCGTGCCGTCATCACCAGCGTAAAAAGGTATCGGTTTTCTCTTTCCACGCCTTTCGTAATCTGCAGCCCCCCCCCCCCCCCCTTCTCCTTGTCATTCTTCATTCCCCCCTTTCCGACGTTAAAGGAGTATTTCTCACTCTCTTCCAACCTCCCCTTCCTGTTCTTACTTCTCTCCAACAGTAAAAAAAAAAGCTCCACGTACGAAGACCGTGCGACCGTAAGGAGAATCTGATACATTATTTATCACGCCCGGTAATTCTCTACCTCTGTTACTCTCATGCCCGCCTGATACAGCCAGTATCAATCAGTTCAACATTCACTGCAGCTCGTCCTGGCCGTGTATTACCACGTACATTGTTGCGGGCTGTTATGCTTTGTAGTTAGTATCTTTATAGTGAAATAAGGAATGGATAAGTGCAGGAAAAAGACTTCATTTGTGTGGAATTTTTTCACGGAAAATAATGAGTTTGCTAAGTGTAATTTGTGTAAACAAAAACTGAGTTATAATGCAATACTACAGGATGTCCCATAAGTCAGGGTACATAGGAGAAACATGATATTTGTTTGTTTGTTGCAGACTGACCAATAGAAGATGGGTTTGAGCAAAGAGGAACGTATTCAGATCATCTTCTTGTGCGGGGGAAGACGTTTTAGGGACGTAGCTGCATAATTTAACAGACTGAACCCCGAACGACCTCCGATAAAATTGTCATGCGTGCAGAAATTAGTGACAAAATTTAATCAAACAGGTTCCATACAAGATAAACCTCGCAGTGGTGCCCCACGACGATCGACTGACGAAACAACATAAATAGCAATTCTTGGCAACTTCGTAAGAAGTCCCAAGAAATCTCTGCGGCGAATGGCCACCGAAACGAATGTTTAGAAAAGCGCATAAATGGCACCCGTACAAACTTCAACTTCTGCAGAAGTTAAGCGAAGATGATCCAGATCGTCGAATTGAATTCTGTGAGTGGGCCGTGGATAAATGTGCTGTGGATCCCATCTTCCCAAGCACAATTCTGTTCAGTGACGAGGCGAATTTTTACGTCTCTGGTGAATTTAATTGGCAAAACACGCATTACTGGTCTGACAAAACCCCTCATTGGATGGACCCAGCAAAAGAACAGGGCACTGAACGCATCATGGTATGGTGCGGGCTATGGAAGGATCGGATCATTGGCCCTTTCTTCTTCCAGACGACCGTGACAGGTGTCGCATACCTGGACATGCTTCGTGATGAAGCATTACAAAATGTCCTGAACGAAGAGGGGGAATTTCCGACATGGTTCCAACAGGACGGGGCTCCTGCCCATCATAGCTTGGCAGTTAGGCACTGGCTGGGACGTCGGGGAACAGTGGAATGGCCAGCACGAAGCCCAGACCTTACGCCTTTAGACTTCTTTCTGTGGGGCCACCTGAAATCCTTGGATTACGCAGAGAAGATTCGATCCTGTGCACATCTGCGCGAGCGGATAATTGCAGCCTGTTCACAGATCACGCCAGATACCATTCGCCGTGTTATCCACGACTGGGTGAAAAGACTGCGCCTTTGCATTGAACAGAATGGTCAACATTTCGAACACATTTTGTAAATTTTGTATTTTCCCTATGTACCCTGACTTATGGGACACCCTGTATTTATTAAATAGTGGCTGAACTTGCAAAGTGTTAGTTTTTTTATCGATATTGGCACTGCTATCTGCCTGATGTAACTCAAATGTCTATTGATATAGTATGCTCACTAATGTACCTACCTGTTTTTTTTTTATTTTTAATTTTTGATAAAATCGTAATCTTTTAATGTATGAAAACACTAGTTTCTAATTGTTTTCGAAAAAAGAAAGTCTATATGTTGATTACATCTGTTATTAGGGTCAACTGAGAATTTATATTCATTTTCATAGCTGTTAGGTGCACAAATATAAATATTATATCTTTTATTAATGTACTTTTTAATATTAAAATTTCATTAATTTATTTTATTGAACGAGACAGTGTTTTAGCTTTGCTCCCTAGATCGTAAATCCACATATCTATCACCTAAGGATGATGGATCTAGAACCAGTGTCCTTCGTCTTGTATCGCTATTAGCGTACTAACTAGAGTCTTCAGTCTTCGGAAGAAGCACGCACTGCGCACTGAGCGTACTTTTATGTGGGACAATAAACAAAACAACTCGTAATAATTTTGCTCTGCGCCTCTCCTTCAACGCCTTCCCCTGTGCTTCCTCCCCTACATTCTTTCCCTTCTTTATCCCTTATTCGTCGTGCCACTCCCTCCCCTTTCACAAGCTCCGCCCAAGTGACCGTCATCTGCGATCAGGTTCTGCGCACATTGGCCGTGGTGTTGTTCCAGGCGAATTCTAAACTGATACTAAAGTACTTGATACTTGTATAGTGTACTCATTTGCAGTACCTGATATAGGCATATATCAGTTACAAAGTAGCATGTTGATACTCTGCGACCCACCTCTACAATGTAGCGACAATGCATCCATGTTCATGAATATAAAGTAAGTTTCCCAAATTAGTACATGCTTCATAATTTTTTTATATAATAATGAATTAAAAGTACAAAATCGCAATAGGATGTGTTCCAAGGAAAACGTAAACAGGCCAAGTAAATTGTAAGTACAGTAGAATCCCGCTGATGCGACCCCTCACGGTTTCCGGAAAAACGGACTTATAAACGGAATGGTCGCAATAGAGAATTTCGGCAAATTTTTACCCCCCCCCCCCCCCCCCCCTCCCCCTCAATATATCTAAATACATAAAAAATTGCCTTTGTTCGCATAGATTTCATATTCAAATAGTCTATGGTGTAAAAATGACAACTTTTTAAATTCATATTACACCTCGGACTCGCATACCCCGAACAATGGGTTCCGATAAATACTGCGCTAAGTGAATTCGCGTCACGCAAGTTCGGCTATGCTAGCCGGCTGGTGGTTATTTTCGTTCAAAACGCTGCGAAGGAACTTGTGTGGATCAGGTAGAAAACATTCGAGTTGTAGCGATTTGAAATGCGCGCGTCATCGCGGGCCTCCGGCACTTCGCTCCCCTCATCCTTCTCCCTCCTTTTCTCCCCCTCCTAGTGTTTGTTCAATTTGTACTCGTTCCCCCACCCTTTCAATATGCACATGCGCGCGCTGCGGCGCGAGTTTATAAAACAAGCTGCAGACATGATGAGGGCCTTCTTCTACTGGTAGCCTTTGTGAGGCTTGGTTGTCAGCAGTAGCTGACCAGTTGTTAATTTCACTAGCATGTAGTCCGAGAGCTTCGACTTAGTCTTCGTGCGTGTGCGACCTCAGGGGAGAAATGTAAGTTGAATCAAGTCGTCAGTGAGGCGGTGGCCCTCACCCTAATGTAGAATCAGTATTGTTTAAATTTGTTCTGTCTAAATTCCTTTTCGGCTGCCACCATCAAAAATTGTTTGGATTTCTGCTTTAAATTTAAATTTAATTTAACCTTCGCTTCCGTTTTTCTGTTTCTACCTGTCTCCCCCTGAGACGTCGTCGCACGTATTTGTTTGGTACTGCTTTTTAAAGAATAATGTAACTTCTTTCTTTCGTGTACCTGCACTTTGCAGTAGTTTTGTAAATGTAACTTTTTTTGTAATATAATTTCAGACAAGGAAATTATGTCCCTTTTTGACGATCGTTGATTGGATCGTTCTCTGTGTAGCCGGCTTACCCATGCAAATTATAATTGTCAACTAACTCGTTTTGTCAGAAATGTTAACGTAATATTTATTTTGAATTAATATTGAATTTGAATAAAATGTCTGTGTACCTGAAACCTTGCTTACCCAACTCCTCCAATCACGTAATCCGCAGTCCTAGCCAGGTTCTGGTCTTCCTTCAATCCCTAATAGTCCCCCACCTATTTCAGGCTATAAACAAAAGATATAAGAACAATGCTATCCTGACATGCGGTGACATGCTTTTGGAGTAGATAATCACAGCGACAGACTGACAGGATGCGCTCCCGACCTTGCCGTCAGCGATGTTTATTTTGACAGCTCAAGCTAGAGGTGGGTTGCAGAATATCAACCTGCTACTTTGTTACTGATACATGCCTGTATCCGGTTTTGCAAACGAGTACACTATTCAAGTATCAAGTACTTTAGTATCAGTTTAGAATTCGCCTGGAACAACACCACGGCCAATGTGCGCAGAACCCGATCGCAGATGACGGTCACTTGGGCGGAGCTTGTGAAAGGGGAGGGAGTGGCACGACGAATAAGGGATAAAGAAGGGAAAGAATGTAGGGGAGGAAGCACAGGGGAAGGTGTTGAAGGAGAGGCGCAGAGCAAAATTATTACGAGTTTTGTTTATTGTCCCACATCAAAGTACGCTCAGTGCGCAGTGCGTGCTTCTTCCGAAGACTGAAGACTCTAGTTAGTACGCTAATAGCGATACAAGACCAAGGACACTGGTTCTAGATCCATCATCCTTATGTGATAGATATGTGGATATACGATCTAGGGAGCAAAGCTAAAACACTGTCTCGTTCAATAATAAAACTAATCAAATTTTAATATTAAAAAGTACAATAATAAAAGATATAATATTTATATTTGTACACCTAACAGCTATGAAAATGAATATAAATTCTCAGTTGACCCTAATAACAGATGTAATCAACATATAGACTTTCTTTTTTCGAAAACAATTATTAACTAGTGTATTCATAAATTATAAGATTACGATTTTATCAAAAATAAAAAATAAAAAAAAACAGATAGGTACATTAGTGAGCATACTATATCAATATCCATTTGATTTACATCAGGCAGATAGCAGTGCCAATATCGATAAAAAAACAAACACTTTGCAAGTTCAGTCACTATTTAAAAAATAAGTATTGCATTATTTTCTTAACTTACACGTTTGATGTTCGGGCACATCGGTCAGACACAATAAGTCAAGTTCAGTCACTATTTACAATATTTCTTAATGGCATTTAGAAAAACAAGTTTCTTGACTTTCTCGCTTGATGTTCGGGAACGTCGATCAGACACAATAATTCCAGTTTTTGAGAACAATCGTTCACAAGGAACAGAGGTAGCAACTATAGCAAACTTCTCTAGGACTACTCTCTTAATGTATCAGATTCTCCTTACGGTCGCACAGTCTGCGTACGCGGAGCTTTTTTTTTTTTACTGTTGGAGAGAAGTAAGAACAGAGAGGGGAGGTTGGAAGAGAGTGAGAAATACTCCTTTAACGTCGGAAAGGGGGGAATGAAGTATGACGAGGAGAAAGGGGGGGGGGGGCTGCAGATTACGAAAGGCGTGGAAAGGGAAAACCGATACCTTTTTAGGCTGGTGATGACGGCACAGAGGATGTGTAACCTGTAACGAGAATTCTGATACCTTGTTGCTTCCTGCTGATACAGAAGTATCAGCTACTACTAGTAACTAGTACATTACTGTATCAGTATCAGGTTGGAACAGATACTGAAAATTACTGTAACAACCTACCTCTAGCTCAAGCAATTATCTTTTTCACGTCCCTTCGCAGCGTAAAAAAAAAGGGGAAAAAAACACGTTCGAATGCAGATGGAAAAGTAACTATGCAGTAAAATAAATATATTTACGGCTCTGCTAATTTTTTCTATTCAATAAAATTCGAGGTATTAGTGATTTTTCAGCAGAAACTGCTGTGTGACTAATAAACAAATTGTATCATAATAACTTAAACTTATAAAGTATTTATTTACGGAGAAGGACAGTCGTATAAGCCCATAAAAATATTTATTTTACCGAGAATGGACTATACAACCTGGCTTAGGCCGCACGCGGTGTGGGTGGGGAGGTTGATGCTGACAGTTTCTCACGCAGAAGGTTGAAATAAGGGAGGGAATGTGTTGAAATGTTAGTTGGAAAAGGGGGGAGGGCATTTTTACATGGTTTGTGGCTCTGGGAGGGATGAGCCTTGAAGAATTAGCAGGGGATGGGAGAGGTAAGTGTCACATCACGTATGTCGTCAAGCCGCCGCTACCGCCAGCCTGGCCGGACGAGTTTCTTATGCTCTCGCAGCAGCTACCACAGCGGCTTTTCGTGCGGGCGGGTGAGATAACATGACAGCTGAGACAGCTTTTCGTGCGATAGTGGACGCGCCGAGCTCGGATAGACACTGCCGCGTTGACAGTCTAGAGGGGTGGTATCTATTTTTAGCCGTCTTTTGTATGCCTGCCTGCTCACAGTACAGCTCTCGCCAAGATAAACGTGAACACATATCGCCCAACAAAGTGTAACAGACTTGTTTTACAGCCCATTTTACTCAAATTTTCGACTTTCTCTGCTCAAATTTTTCACGGTTTCTCAAAAAACGGTCGTATAAACGGAATGGACGCATCAGAGGGGGGTCACATCGGCGGGATTCTACTGTATTTAAGTTTTTAAAGTACTACATTTACATCAATATTTTTCCTCGAATCCCGAATCTTTTCCCTCAAATTTCGAATCTTTTGAATACTAGAGATTCAGTGAGATTCGAGGATTCGACCGGCCCATCCCTAGTCAAAACTATGTTTTATGGAAAACTTTATGTACTTATATTTTAAAGTTTTCTGCGTAGTGCACACAAATAGGCAAACATATGGGTGGTATACAACATACAAACGCCCAATCCATAGATGAGTCGTGTCAATTAAAACCTACGCGCCAAACTCTGGCAACGTTGGCTTCCGTGGGCCTCCCTGGAGAATGTGCGGACTGGCACCCCTGTTTGCGTGTCCGGAGCGGGGCGGACGCTCGCGGAAGCCGAGGGGCCACCTCTTCTCGACCGTCGCGTCACACAGTTTCACCGAACATCATGAAAGTTGTCACATCAAAGTGGTTTTTTTTAGGGAGAAAATTTTTATGCTATCCAATTTTTGATGTGATAACGTCTTATAAATCGATGAACGCCGGCTGCACGCACGATAAAGCATGACTCATTGTCACGTTCTGCCTGAGCGGAGCGTGCGAGAACCGGCCGACCACTGTGCAAGAAAATCTTCTGTAATATCAAACATGTTTAGGCGGGCTTTTTAACTAATTGTTTGTGATTATATTTAAACAAATTATTTAAATGAAATTTGCAAAAACTGTAAATAATATTCGAAAATTAAAAAGTATGCAATTTTTCATCAATGTTTTCTAATGACGTTATCACGTAAAATTATCATCCGTAAACCAACTACAGACAACCCCCTTTTTTTTTTGTATAACACTCCACTAGATGGTGCTGCAGCACATTACTTCTATACCGTTATGTATTCATTTTGTAATAGAAAATCATAGGTCATAAACATTCAATAGTGAGTGTGTGTAGACAGGGTGCGAGTCCTTCTCCTTGGCTTCTGTTGTGGTTGATGCCGCTGCTTCTCCGGTCGACAGGTAGTGCAGTTACGTGTGACACAAATAATATAGACATCCAGCACTTTGAATGATAATGGTATTCCATTTTAAACTCACTCACTAATTACTAATTACAGTAACAATCACTAAAATTTAAAAAAGCCAGTGATTATTTTCCACATTTGACGTTAAAATTAAGAAGATCATTACTGCCTACATCTGATTTTAAAAAAAGTTCCCTTCTCCCTGAGTTCAGCCTAGGCTATCTGGGTACTGCAGCGTGTGTGTGTGTATATGTGTGTGTGTGTATATATATATAGAGAGAGAGAGAGCGAGAGAGGGAGGGAGAGAGAGAGAGAGAGCGAGAGAGGGAGGGAGAGAGAGAGAGAGAGAGAGAGAGAGAGAGAGAGAGAGAGAGACACACCTATAGATAAACAGTGGTTATAAATTTAATGGATGACAGGGAGCACAAACTCAAGTCATTTTTAAAGACTACATTTATAAAACTTCAATAAATATGTTTTGGTAGTTTTAATTAAATAAAATCTTTGGCTCTTAGGCATGATTTCCTTCGAAGAACAACTTATTTTGGTGGTACAGCACATAGCAATGTGGTCTGTCCTCATATATAGAAGAATGTCTAGAAGCAGCATGACAGAACTGATGATGGAGGTAGAGTATTGTAGTGAACACCTTCCCTGCAGTTATAACGTGCAAGACTCGGTTATACAGAGCTTAGTTTTGTCATTTTCTTGTTACGTCATATACATGCGTAAAAAAAGCAAAATATGAACCATTGTAAAAACAAATTTTTATATAAAACGCGAAAGGTTTTATCACGACTCTTATTTTTGTACAAATAAAGCCATATTTCTTGGATTTTTTTTACAGCATTTCAATCACATTAAAGAAAACAGAATCGCCAAGAAACATCTGCTGCAATAATACCTAAATTACTAATTCATTTAAGACCCATTTGTACCACATTATTATTTTTCAGTTAATTGTAAGGTACTTGTAATTGATTACATGGAAACGTTTGTGATAACTGCAGGCCGCCGAGTGGAGTGGGGAGAGAGCGCGGGCACGGAAGTGCAGGGACTCCGATCGTTTGTGATGTTGGGCTTTCCTGTACTTCGAGTGTGACTTGTTCCAGTTCGAGGGCCATCATACAGATGATGTTTGAGTTAGGGTAGCTGTTGGTTTCCCCTCTATGCAGAGATGCTGCCTTGCTGCCGTGCTATTGCTGTGGAGCACTCGGTGCTTCCGGTGTTCCTGGGGCCCACTTGCATATGGCTCATCTCGCATGCTTCCTATTCCATTTCTAAAGTTTAGTTTAAATATTTAAGTCATCGATTTTTTATTCATTCCCGTGAATATATTTCATGAGAGTTTTTTGAAAGTCATGTTCTTGATGTTAGTTTCTTTTTTATTTTAGAATGGTTAAGTCTTCATCTATATTATCTAAACAGAAAATTCTTCCATTCTGGAGTGAAGCTATTTCATATCACATGTCCCACAGTTATATATATTTCATATTGCATTTACAATGTAGAGACCTGGTTGTGTGCCACTACTTTTATGACTGATTTCTCCAAACTTTCCCACGCACAATAGAAGCTATTACATTAGCTAGTTACATTTTAGTTACAGTAATAACATTTTACTTCTTGCGTCGTGAACGCCTAACGCCAGTGCTTGTTGTCAATTGTGACAATAGAAGTTATTTGTTATCTCACCTGCGCCCATGGAAAAGTCCTGTTGCTACGAAAACTTGAGAGTGTTCACATAGGCATGACAAATTCCAATTATCTGGTGTGGCTTTTGCTTGAAAATGTTTGGCGATTTTCTTTTTTAATGCTTAACTACAAACTATATAGGCAATCAAAAAATTTGTGTAGGCTTATCAGTCTGTATCAAACTTATATTTAAGTTCATGTATATGCCCAAACTTATATCTTAACATTTTGTTTATAACTTGTATTATTTGAAGAAAATTCTGACACTTTTTCATAACAAAAAATCATAAATAGAATGTACTTGTTGAAAAGAGAAGTATGTTTTAGAAAAAAACCACGAATTGTTTTCATTAATGCAGTTGTAACTGTGTGCTGTTGGCAGTGTTACGAGGTCAAACCCATGTTCTCGAAGGAATCACTGTTGAAAATGGACAGATCTGCTACTTGTAAGTACTTTCAGCTTTTTTATTTGGTCAGTTGCAGATGCTTAAACCTTTGCTGCAGTTTTGATCATAATCATATTATTCAATTATTTATAATAGTAATAAAAATAATTAAGTGATGACATGATGTACCAGAAGAAACATATCAAGACCCACATACTAAAATAGTTATTAAAGGGCTATGATGGGGAATAATTCTAGTTACTCTTTGAAAAGTTTTCTTCTTCATTTCTTTTTTTTTCCTGGACCACCAAAACAAATTTATCCTATTAAGCCTATTAAAATTCAACTTAAAAACACAAGCGCCTCTTATAATTCTTAGGAATAATTTAAAAGTTGTGACACAACACTGAATGATTAAATTTTGAAATACTCCAAGCACAATTTCACATACTGTTACTGTCACTGTCATACTGTTTAGTAAAGTGTGTGGCAGGGTAATGATATTATATCCTCTTAGATTTTTTTTTAAGTGAGTTGTAACCTTTTCAATTTTATAGTTTAAGAGTTATTATTTTCTGAACCAACATAGTTCATACTTTGTTGGATTATGTGTGGCTTCTTTTGAAGTGTGTTCTTGAACACTTGAATGAATGAAATAACATAAAACACTTACTCTGCATACATACAACTGTGAAGTTATATTGTTTGCATTTAATTCCTATTTGCTAATAATATGCATGATAACTCAGATCTTAAATTATTCTAGCCTACTTTTTTAATGTTATTTATTGTCCTAAAACTATATGTAGATATTATATTGAATTAAAATTACAGTCATTGTGGTGTTGGTACAAGTGGCACTGATAGTCTAGAATGTGATTGTCAGACATGCCTGGCTGGAGCGTTCCAACAATCTGCCATCTCTGGGCATTTCTGTTTAATGGCCCTGTGCAGGCGTGAAGGAAACGGCATTGACAGTTTGTCCCGGAGGCACCACTTCTTTGTGGACCATCTCACGCTTGTCACATAGTCTTTACCTTTGATTTCAACATTCTCGCTGTCTTGGGGCGCGGGGAGTTGGAGGTGTGCCACTCCGAACTGTGGCGCTCTGTTTCGGGGTCGTTCTGGAACATCCATGATTCATCGCGTGTTACTATGTACGTTGTCTAGAAGTCAGATTCACTTTCTAACTGCTCCGGAATCTAACGGTAAACGTCAGCTCGGCATTTTTGTTCATGACACTTATGGCACCAATTTTACACAAACCTTCCGCATGTTCAGATTTTCAGAATTATTTGTTGTGAACAGTTGTTTTGCACATGTTTAGGTCTTCGGTGATTAATCTCACTCAAACGACAATCGAAGTCCAGGATATTTTTTACCTTGGCCACATTTCAATCCGAACCACTCGTTGAAGACATGGAGCGATCTGAACGCCCTTCAACCAGTGGTTGGGATTGAAATGTGGCCAAGGTAAAAAATCTCTAGGACTTCGATTGTCCATTCTGGAAAACTTTGGCCCTCGCCAGGGCGTCTTTTTGAGCCTCCTTAACCAAGGCTAGCGTCTCGGAAGGGGTTTCGCCCAGGCTGCTCCAGTGAACGCGCCAGTTGGGAGATACAGCTGATCCTCGCTGCATCGAAGCTCGGACGTGACCGTCACCGGGTCCGTGGCTTTGTTTAGACCCCCTCCCCCCCACCAGCGACGCATTACTTCACGCACAAACCCTGTACGTTACAACGAGGGAGATTGTAACAGTCAAATATATTTTAACAAAAAAAGCTATGTATGTGTAAGAGTAATAAAGGTTGGTATATGCAAACTAGAGTATTAAGAAAAGTGTGTGAATGAAAAATATTAGTGGAAAAAGAGTGAAAATAGAAAGTAAGAAGAAATGGCTTGTAATGGGGAAGTTGGATTAGCGAGTATAAAATTGAAAGGTAAGTGAGCAATTGTTTGTTATTTTGAAGATGGATCAGCCTAGCGGTAGTGGTGTGAGTGGTTTAAGGCGTAGATGCGAACTCAACATGAGTAGCGAAACACCAAGTGAATACAAAATTGAAATCTTTAGGGGTAAACAGAAGAGTGGAGAGGTTATAAATGTAGCTTATTTAATGATAGTTGTATCTGCAGTAGACGCTGCAATTCAGTAGGCAATGGACGAGGGCCTTTTAGCGATATATAATAATAAATGTAGTAAATACAGAGAAGAGATGGGGTCGACACGTACCTGAGAGCAGGACCAAGGATGGAAAGATGTGGCGATGCAGAAAGGACAAAGTGTGGAGGCGTATCAGAAAAGGTAGTTGGTTTGAGAAGTCGACAATGAGTGTGAACGATGTCTTGTTACTGACGTACATGTGGGTGTGGAGGCATCCCGTTAAAGTGTAAATGCATGAATTAGTAGCGACGAGAACTGTTGTAGATTGTTACAACTTTTGTAGAGATGGGAGGTGGAGAGGGATGGATTAGGGGAGAAAGAATGGTAGTAGAAGTGGACATAAGTTATTTTGGGAAGAGGAAAAACTACAGAGGAAAAAAAAAAATGAAGGCCGAGTGGGTATTTGGAGCAGTCGAAAAAGTAACAATAAATAAGGGAATTATATTAAGACAAAAGGGGCAAGGAAACCTTGTGCGAAATTATAAAAGACAATGTAAAGGACGGAACAACTATGTATGGTGATGTGGAAGGCATATGGAGGATGTGAGCACTATGCTGAATCACAAGATACAATTTAAGGACTATGACACAGATTGCTGCACAAACACAAGAGAGGGATTCTGGAGTGCGATAAACAAAATGTGAGTTCAGGAAAATTAAAGTATCAAGGTTACAAAGTTATTTAAATGCATATGTTTGGAGTTATAGTAATAGTGAAGAAGAAAGTTTATAAAGTTTATTAAAGATGTTAGTGTATTGTATCATCCAAACAGAAGTGATCGGATATAAAGAAGAGGGTAAAAACAATAGCTAACTTTATACAGAGGGGGAAAAAAAATAGGAATTAGAAGATAAAAACATAGAAAAATAGAATAAATAAGTGTATGGTATATGAATATAGTGGAATAAATTGATAGTTGTAGAAAAAAAATAGTCTGTAAAAAATAAGATGTAAAATGAAAGCAGGAAAAAAAATTAGAAAATAAAGAGAAAACAAATGAATCAAAAGGTAGCAATATGGAATAGAAAAAAGAGGGTTGTCTGCAAAGTCGGTTTACAGACGATAATTTTACGTTATAACGTCATAAGAAAACATTGATGTAAAAGTACTTATTGATACATTGTTAATTAAAATTTGATAACTTGTGATTTTTTTGAATTGGTGTTGAGCTAGATGAAAATACATGTAATTAAATATGAATCAATACACTTAATTAAATTCATCCATGATTAGATTTTTTTCAATTTTTGCAAGTTTAATGTGAATTATTTGTTTAAAAATAATTATGAGCAATTTTATTAGAAATAAACTTTAATCAAATCAATGTTAATGAAGTGTTAATGTAAAACTATGAAATTGAAATCATAAATTAAATTCATGATACTGATGTTTTTGCAAAGCTGGCCAAAACCTGCTTGAAATAATAATATATTCCCTTGCACTGCGTTAACTGGTCATTAAAACATAAATATTTGTAAAACTCTGGTTAAAAACATTAATTTTTAATTTTCAAATATTATTTACAGTGTTTGCAAATTTGTTTAAATATAATCACGAACCATTAGTTATAGAAATAAACTGAAATCAAATCAATGTCAATAATTTGTTAATTTGAAATGACGAAATTGGACTATAAATTCAAATTTTTTAAATTGCTGCTTTTAAAAAGCCTGCCTTAACCTGTTTGATATTATAGAAGATTTCCTCGCACGGTGGTTGGCCGGTTCTTGCACGCTCGGCTCAGGTGGAACGTGACAACGAGTCATGCTTTTTCGTGCGTGCAGCCGGCGTTCATCGATTTATAAGACGTTGTCACGTCATAACGTAGGGTAAGAGTGACCAGGAAAGAAACGCATAGAGTCATGTTATGAAGAAAAAATAAATGGAGGAATGCCAATTTATTAGTTGTAAATCAAATAAATACTAAAAATATATTCATAGAAACAATAATTGACATAAAGCAACGAAAGAATAAGTGTTATATTAAATGGAAAGTTTGTTATTTGTAGTTGTGTTATGTGCTGTTTGATTTGTTAGGTGACAGTTGTGATGTTAGGAAAAGGTCACGTAAAAAAGAGTAAAATTCTACAAGTAATGGTTTATTTTGAAATGCGGAAAATTCATTACTAGAAAACGAGTAATATGGGGATATAAGTGTATTGTTTTCGTGAAGTCAAATGCAGTTGAATAATCTCATGAACAAACCAATAGCATCTACGTTGAATATGTGTAAGATAGAATACAAATTTTTCAGTTAGTGAAAAATAGAATAAAACGAGCGGGAGTTTAAACTGGATGACGATACTGAATAAAAGGTTTATGTTGCAAAGGTATATTGGCCATATTGCATTATAGAATAATCAACCACTCGATACTGATACTTAAATGTTGAATGTGTGTTATATTAAAAATAAATATTTCTGGTATTGGAAAATATTGTATAATGAATGGGAGTTAATTCGAGGACACGGTACTGATTAATTAATTTTTCATTCAAAATAATAATGGCACGTAGCACAGAGTACAATATTCTACCTCTCGATACCGATATAATCTCTTTAGATTATGTTATAATTTCAAGAAAAATTTAATAAGGAATCGCGTAATAGAATTAAGCAGGTGGGAGATTATTGTAGTTCATGATACCGAATAAAATAATATTATTTTACATTATTATTTAGAGGCATCGCGATAAAGAATAGGCTTATTCTATTATTTCTAATATTCTAATTTGCATACGAGAAAAATATGTGGAAAAAAGATTATCGTATTGTGTACTAGAATAAATTCCCACCCGATCTATTCTATTAGATGATACCGGTAATTTAATCGTAATAATTTAGCATGAATTCCGGAAATGTTATATTTCAGAATCATGAAGTTTTGAAATAAAAGGGATAAGTGTTATATTTAATGATATTGCCTTCAGTTGTAACTTCTATAGGCACCGTTTCTTAGAAAATAAAATAACGCTATCAGAAAATAGAAAAGCGTGGGGGATATTATATTCCAGTTCTGCGACACCAGAAAAATGTAAAATTAACAATATGAATAGCGCGATAAATAGTGTGTTTATATTTTCCCGCCCAAAGCACGCATATCCCGCGCTTTTTCCCTAAGAATGAAGGGGAGGTAATGACGTATACGACGCCATCAGTAATTTATTTATTTATTATTTATTTATTAATGTTGTGAGATGACTACCAACAGCGATGAGCCAGGGTGGTGGCCACCATACATAAAAACAAACAAACACAAAAAATTACAATTAACAAATACAAAACAAAATGAATTAAAACATTGACACATACAACAGACACACAATCTGAAGTTATACCTAGTGTGAATAATTGAAACATAAATTAAAAGATAATACAAAAGGAAATATAGGTAATGCATTACAACACCATGGAATATACTACATGTAACTAAGGTAAGTACAGAACATATAATATTATGTAGATAATTACAGATAGTATCCATAGATTGATATAAAATTTTATATTAATATATCTAGGATTAAATAATTTAGGGAAAAAATATTAGAGCATAAAGATGATTTATCTTTGGATGCCGAAAAAATAATTTTTTTAACAATTTTTTTCTTTCTGGTAGGTTTTTTCTTTCTGAATTTGTTAACAAGTCTATATATAATATCATTTGTATTTAAGAGTGTGCACAAAAAAGGTTGGTTACGGCTATTAAATGAAGAAATTTTAAAGCCAGTAACATCAAATATATGAGGACATATACAATTACCATTATAACAATTGAAAACAAATATGGCATCTAAGATCTTTCTTCCAGTTGATAATGAACCGAGGAGGGAATATAAATCTATGTTATTGATGGTATTTAATGTTTTGTTAATATAGTCAGATACTTTAGATTGAATCCTGTCAAGCTTTTCAATATCAGTGTTATTGATGCTATTCCATATAATAGAACCATATTCAAGTTTCGATTGTATTAGTGCTGTATAGAGAGAGAGAATATAGTCAATATTGGAGGTGTTAAAGGTGATAAATTTAATTAGACCAAATATTTTGTTAGATACCGAGATAATGTTTTCAATGTGAAGATGAAAAAATAGTTTTTGATCAAGTGAACTTCTTAGGTCTTTGACATGTTGAGATTTTTTAATAGGTGAGTTATCAAGTTTGTATTCATATTGCAACGGGTAGATTTTTATAGAGAAGGTAATTATGGTATCGTGAACCAGAAAAATTCCTTTTAGTTTGTACAGACGAGCTACTATATTGGAGCATAGTTTTAGTTTTTGAAAATTGTAATTTCGCCAAAGTGATGTTCAGAATGTTTTTTTTTTTCATTTCTGTGCGCTATGATCAAGTTGAGACGTTTATCTTCTCTCGTGTGTCAATAGTGTTATGTTACTGTTTTACATGACGAAAAAGTAAGTAAATTTATTTATCACAAATTGTTAATTGCATACTTAACTGGCTCTATCAATACTTATAAAAAAATATTTTCTTACCATTTACATGTAAGAGTTCAAACTTTGTTTTTGTCTGCCTAAAATGATTTAAAGCCCTTTGGTACAATTAGGTGTCCTCAGACGTGACACTATTGTATTCTGAAAATGTATTGTACGTGACGTCACTCTGTACATGTCGAGATTGCCAACTTTAATATTTGTGGTCGTCAGCAGGCTGGCGGGTGTGAGGATTCCATTTGCCATTGTTTTTGTATGCCATGAATGACATATGCCAAATCAAAGGTGTATCTATTGTACAAAGGTGCAGTAAACACTATTTGGGTTCATTGAAAATGTATATTACATGAAATAAAACATATTAACAAGCAAAGTATGTTGTTAAAACATATTCACTCACAAACCTTGGCTGGCTGAAATCGTGTTTGATAGCATAAACAAGAAGGCTGTTTTCACATATTTTTCACTTTTATATTCTTTTTTCTGTTGTATTTAATTTTGTTTGAATTTATATGTCTACCAATTAAAAATATTTTTTTTATAAAATGGCATTGGCAATTTTACGAAAGCTCCTATTCACAAATAAATTTTGATGAGCATATGAAACTGTACATAGCCAACATTGACTAGAGCAGGAGCGTAACAAAGTTTTGCGTAATTTTCTTGGTGGTTCTTGCCTCCCATTATTATCTTTATTCTCAGAAATTAATAGCGAGCAACAAATTGTAAGATATAGTAGCTTAATAATATCAAAATAAAATTATGAATCTTAAAATATAACAGTGCCAGTGAAAACCATTTAAATGTTTTTTGACACTTTAATAAGTAGCTTATGTTTCACTAATCTATACTAATATTATAAAGCTGAAGAGTTTGATTGTTTGTTTGTTTGAACGCGCTAATCTCAGGAACCACTGGTCTGATTTGAAAAATTCTTTCAGTGTTGAATAGTACATTTATCGAGGAAGGCTATAGGCTATATTATATTATCAATAACATTAGGGATCCTTACTAAAAGTCCAATAAGGTAACCCAAAGTGTAAAAAAATTACCTGAAAAAATCCTTACACGGCGTGCGCTGTGAAACCTCTTTATTATAGAACAAAACAATGTACTACCACTTTGCAGAACATATAATTGTCTTCAAAAAATATCGCGTAACCAAATGTCTAACTATTGTATTGTGTAATTAGTGTTTTCTTTTATTTTTTTAAATAATTAAAATGCCGTCGCTTCAAAAACTCTTTATTGTGTACCTTGGTATTAATCCTTATCAAAATAAATTACTGCATATTCAAGACAAATTCGATACCTTTCTAGAACTTTTTGAATTATTCAATTCGGACGTTTCATTCAAAAGATATCGCGATATTTAAAATGTAAGTATTAGTGTTGTAGCCAAATAAGTATTAAGTATTGCACACGCATGTATGACTAGCATTGAAGACCTAATCTCTAAAGTGTACCCAGATGTAGTCCATATAGAAAACAAAGACTACCAGTGGATGTGTCAAAGGGCAATATTGGCAGCTAGAAACAGTAGCATTGACGACATCAATAACATGATACTGGGTAAACTTCCAGGAGATAGAGTGAACTACAGGTCCATTGATAAAGTAATGGATCAAGAAGATGGGTTTCATTATCCACAAGAATTTTTAAATTCTTTAAATCCGAGTGGCCTTCCCTCACATTCACTTAAATTAAAAACTGGCTGTCCAATTATGCTGCTAAGGAATCTTAAACCACCCAATTAATGCAACGAAACCAGACTCCAAGTAAAATTCATTCGCGATAACGTGATTGGTGCTACAGTATTGACTGATCCAGCAGTAGGGCAAACAGTGCTCATACCTCGCATACCTATGATACCAACGGATTTGCCTTTTCACTTTAAGCAAATTCAATTTCCGGTGAAGGTATCGTTTGCGGTCACAATTAATAAGGCCCAGGGACAAACATTTAAGTACTTAGGAATAGATTTACGCCAAGAGTGTTTTTCGCACGGGCAACTATATGTTGCTCTGTCGAGATCTGGTTTGGGAGAAAATCAATTTCTACTTCTGCCGGAAGACAAAACTAAAAATATAGTTTACGCAGAAGTACTTTAATATACCATTGGTTATGAGTGTTTTGAGAATAACCTAAAACTGTGCATCTACCATATTATCTCAGAAAGTCACAATACCCCCCAACAAAGTCCACGCGGACAAAGTCGCGGGCACTGCTAGTAAGCCAATAAAGGCACTTAGGAAATTTAACCGGCCACATGACTATGTATATTAATAATTTTTGGTTGGGTGTGTAGTTTGGGAACTATTCGATTCAAGCATAATTTTTTTTTGTTTCCGGTAGTTCGGAAACAATAATCAAATTCTTTATGCTGTCTTTTGTTGGAATATAAGGATAGGGCCTGTGTCGTTATTACATAACTTTGTATTGACATCCTAAAGTCCACAGCCGGCTAAGTAGGGATGAGCGGCCCCCACGCGCACACATTTATAATTTTGGCCAAAAGTTGCGTCTGAATGGTTAAAAACTCACCCAAAATTTCAACCTTATAGCTGCACTAGGAACAAAGATAAAAATACAACTAGTATTTTTGGTGAAGATGTTTTTTCTCAGGATCTGCTGGACCGATTTTTATGAAAAAAATGTGTATTGTAAATATATTCAAGGTGATTCACAGAAAAAATCAAGAACCTAATTCCACAAACATAACTACCCGAATAAAATTATTTTAGTTTTCATGATTTTTTTTTCTATTAGACAATTGGACTTCTTTCTACAACATATAATTTTTCCAATCAATCGAAGAGGTGGAGCATAGTTAAAAAAAAATACAATATGGTTATGTCCCAACATGGCAGTGCTTGCTCGCTAACTTACCCGAACGTCTTGGAATACCACCCGTAGATTTAATTTGAGAGTGAGTGACATGAAAGCAGTCTTTTTTTTTTTTTTTTCATAGCTTCTCTACACTAAAATAATTTCATAATAAAATGCCACCCAAAACATGGTTAAGATTACACACACCACGGGCCAACCGGATGGAGCACTGGTGTCCGGGTGAAGAAGACTCGAGTGGCCAGGTGGCCTGGTCGGCGCCAGCGACTGCAGGCAGTGAGGTGAGGGGTGCAGCGGGGTGTAGCGGGTGCGGTGTGCGCAGGCCTGTTCGGCGTGTGCAACTACGGGGTGGGCATCAACGGCTACGTGCAGCACCCGGACCAGGGGCTGTGCATCTGGCTGCAGCGCCGGTCGCCCACCAAGCAGTGTGGTGCTCAGCTGGGCCGGAGGTGAGGGGTGTAGCGGGTGCGGTGTGCGCAGGCCTGTTCGGCGTGTGCAACTACGGGGTGGGCATCAACGGCTACGTGCAGCACCCGGACCAGGGGCTGTGCATCTGGCTGCAGCGCCGGTCGCCCACCAAGCAGACCTGGCCGGGCAAGCTGGACAACATGGTGAGCAAACATTCAACCACCCTGAACATCAGGTGAAAATAACTGGAAAGTAGTAAAATAGACCAAACAACAAAGAGAAATGTACTATTGAGTTGTATGAAGCCTTCTGTGTTCATCTGTGTTGTCCACATTCGTGTCCACACAGATTTGTTTGCTCCTGTGTTCCTCTCGGTTATTTTCGCTGTGTTATCCAAAGCTTGGACTTTCAATTATTTCAATTAAAGTATATTAGGTATCAATATTAATGTGGTAGCATATTAAGAATATTATCCTTTATTTAATATTTTATTTAGACTTAAATGGTTTAAATTTTGTCGTGATTTTATTCCCCAAGGTACATTATGATGTGTCGTGCGTGTGATATTTGCCACCGCTGAAACTGTCTGAAACGTACTGCGTCATCTCCCAGGTTTTGTTATTATAGCTCCTGAAAGATAAATTAGTAATAAGCAACCACAAAACTAAAGTTTCCATCGTAACTCAGCTTCAAAATATCTTATTGGTTTAAAGTTACCAATTACAAAAAAAAATGATTTTTAAATTTTTGAGTTACCCAGCCCCATTTTTTTTTAATAAGCAGGTATAAAATTTTTTTACAATGTTGCAAACAATATTTTTTAATTGATATTCATCATTGTTAAAATTAAAATTTTACTAGCATCAAAATCCACTTTCAAATTAAACTAATTTTGTCTTTTACTTAATTTTAATTTACAAATTCCAAAGAACAGAAAGTACAAAAAAAGTAAAAAAACTAATCATGTAATGTACAATCATGATTTTCATCCAGTACTTCTAGAACTATAAAATAATCATTTAGTAGTTTTGATTTGAAATTAATGAATGGTTCAATATGGTCTAAATATTAAATGATGTTAGTTTTATCTACAACTGATATTACATTTGTTGGATGAATGTTTACGCCAAATAATTTTCACAAGTTGAGATTTTTACGCACATTAAAGTTTTTCTAAGGCATTTTTGCCAGAGAAGTCAACTTTTGTATTATTTGAATTTCACCACATGGTTACTTGTAGTTTTTTGTAGCCTTAAACATTTAAAGTTGCTACTATGTAATGATGAGAAGTGTGGAGCAGTGGTCGGTGCTGGTGTCGGCAGGTGGGCGGGGGCTTGTCGGTCGGCTACGGGGTCGTCGAGACGGCCCACAAGGAGGCGGCGGAGGAAGCCAGCCTCACCGCGGAGCTGCTGAGGGGGCTCAGGCCGGCCGGCTGCGTCTCGTGAGTCCTGTTCATGCAAGCAACTTTTACAGTGTTTTAACAAATACATTCAAGTATCAACATTTTATTGACAAAATTGGTTACACATAAATTTGTTTAAAATATATAACTTATACTTATTTTTAAGATCTTGTATTTAATTTAATTTTAAGCAATTAATATAATTATAACTGTACCTATAACTATAATATAATATTATAGAGGTTAGCAGTAAGATCACATTTAAACTATAAAAGTTTATGTTTTCACGCGCGTCTTTCCCTGTCATCTCTTGTTTCCCATTTTGTGTGTGTTTTGAGAAGTTTCTGACTAGACCAAGTCAGGGTGTCTACTGACCCTGGAAAACCTGGAAAACCTGGAAAACCTGGAAAAATCAGGGAATATTGTAATCAGGGAAAAATCAAGGAATTTTTTCAAAAATCAGGGAATTTTTGTTTGGTAGGTTGTAGTTGGTAATACTTTTTTGTTTATTGATCAGCTTGCATTGACATAGCATCAAGTGTATCCCCTCCCATTTTTATTTTTGAATGGCAAATAACGAACATTTCCCACATCCATTTTCTTTTATTTACCATCGGATACGGAAGTGGCGTTAAATCACGTGATACAAACTGGTTTAAGCTGGTCTGTTATCCTGCTGACGTGATGTGCTGCAGCATGTGCTTCCCGCGTTCGGATTATACTGACAGGTGCATTTAATTTTAAGTAATTATGGATGCCCCCAACGTAAACTGGGCATTTTTGGTTAGCTTTGAAAAAAAAAATCATATCACAGACACTTTTGGTGAAGATTCACCAACGTTGCTAGAAATTGGTAGCTGTGGGCTTCATACGGTCCATGGTGCTTTCAAAACTGGAATTTCTGCTACATAATGGGACGTTGTTAGTTTTTTGAGGCACAGTTACTTTTTGTTTAAGCATGTACTTGCAAGGAGGGTAGATTAAATTAGAATAACTAGATCAGAGCTTTTTCCCAAGAAAATTTGTGCAATCAGATGGTTAGAAAATACTGCAGTTGCTGAGCGTGCTATGAAAACATTACCCCACCTAAAGAAATTTGTTAGTGAAGTTTCTATTTCATCTGTCTTTCAATGTAGTGAAAAGTGCTCTTGAAGATAATCTTCTAGAAGTAAAATTTACATTCTTCCACTCTTTGGCATCAGAGCTGGAATTGTTTCTTACAATGTTCCAAAGTGAAGCACCCATGGCACCTTTTCTGTATGATTCACTGGTAGACATTTTATTAGCTTTTGCAGGAAAGTTTGTGAAACCAGAGGTACTGAAGAGCTTTAGGGAGAAACGCAATGTATCTCGATTGGATGTAGATAACCGGTAAAATCTATTTACTGCTAACAACATCAAGTTGGGTTATGCAGTACGCCATGCCATCAAGAAAGAGAAAGTACCAGAAAGGTCTGTCCTGTTACTGAAAAATGATGTTAGGACTTGTCCAAAAGTTATGGTAAAAAAACTTCAAGACAAAAGTCCCCTAAAGTACAAACTTCCCAAAGGAACAGTTTAGAATGTTGTCTTCGAAACAGGTGGCTATCAGGACAAGAAGCTGATAACATTGAGTGATCATATCAGTTGGTATGTTCCTCGCAAGATTCTGAAGCACTGTTCTCGTCTTTTTCTCGAGAAGACTGGCGCCTTGATCACTTGTGGATGCTCATTCTTAAGGCACATACAGTAGTTGCCAAAACAGGCCTTCTAAAGTTTGTGAGGATGATGATGGAAATAAGAGTTGAAGAGGAGATCAAGGCATTGCAGTTTAAGAAGGCTCGAGTGTTGGATTTGGCTTGTTCTGAAGCAAGTGCTATAGACGCAAAAGTTGAGTCACTGCGAAATTGACGGGAGCTTCCTTTTACTAATGTTTTTTTGCAAAAGTAAGTGTGTGAAATATTTGTAGCAGCATGTTTTATTTGCCATCAATTGAGTCACTTTGGCCACGTCTAGAAGAAGGTAATATTTTTACTAATTTAAGTACCTAAGTTGAAATACTTTGAAACCCATCAATGTATTGTTATGCAGTTTTTTCAGTTTCATGGAATGTCGTAATTGTGTTAAAGAAAACCTGGAAAAATTCAGTTTTAGACCTGGAAAACCTGGAAAAATCAGGGAATTTCATTTACTAGATCTGGTAGACACCCTGCCAAGTGGAAATTTTGCAATCATCAAGTTTGTCCCAGTCACTGTTTTGTATAGAATGTATGCATTCAGCAATTCAAGATCTAGGAGGTGGAAGAAAACTTTGTGCCATTTTACGCATGTCTGAGTTATCAACTGCCCCCATGTTTTCATTGTAGTCAATAACACACTTGGGTTTCTTGAGTTTTTCAGAAGTCTTCAGCTGAATTTCCAACGTTTCTGCAGTTTGACGTGTTGTCAGCATAAACACCTGAGTGCTAACAAATTCTCGGATGACTTGAAAGTCATTTCTCCTGTGTTCAGGCTTGTGTCCATTGTCAGCGCTAGTTCCTCGCCGACTATAGCGACAAGCTTGAGCGGTGCAGCAGGTTGTCTCAGCTCTGCTGCATGCCTGGCTTACGCTTACCTCTACCTCTCTCACTGTCGCTGTGTGGTCCAGTCACATCATTACAATATAATATTCTATATCAATATTTAGAATTATCTCTAATTATAATCTTGGACTCAGTGATGTTTATTTAGTATGTGACACAAATTTACACACTATTTTAGGTTTTCATATACAAGTAAAGACATTTCATTTATCACACAACACAATACTATAACAAATCTAAATTTTATATATATATATGTCAATATATATACATATATATATATTAGGGATGGGGCAACCGAATCCAATATCCGCCAAATCCGCCGAATCCTAGGGATTCGAAGCTTCGGCAGGTCTGATATAGGATTCATCAAAGGATTCGGTGTTTTAATATTTACGGAAAAAAATACAGTAAAACTCGCTTACGAGTTCCCGCATGGTAGGTTTTTCCGTATAAAGCGTTTAAATTGCCCGGGGTCTCAACATTTACGCCATTAAATGTGTGATATAAAGTCCCGATAATTTTTTTTCTGAAGGTTCCTGTCTCAAATAGTAATGGCGCACGTAAATATGAAGAAAAGACAAATGAACAACAACTAAAGAAGAAATATGGATGATGTACCATAACTACAGTACAAACCCAATAGTTATTTTAAGAATATTACCATAAAAAGAACTAAAGATTCTTTGTAGATACCATAATTACTACAGAAGCATGATAGCTACCATATTTGCACTATAGTTTCCGTAACAACCAAAATGTATATTTACCGTGATGGTAATGTATTATTTATTTATGACATATTAAATCAAAGAACATTATTGAAAGAAAAAAAAAAGGATGTTAAATTTTGATATGTACGGTTGGCACATGTTGCTAAGAAATAATGCGATCTGAAAGAATGCACAGTACTACTACGAAAAGTGAAAATGGTACTCGTGGATTTTTAGGTTATGGCAGTCTCTTTCGTTTTTCAGTAATATCGGCCGAAAATTAACAAGTGTATTGGAAGTCGGCAGAAATGCTGATACAACTAAATATTGGCAAAATCGGCTTCTTCAGTACAGCTCTACATTTGATGACATGAGTAAACATTAGGGATGGGAAAACCGATTCCCAATTTCATCGATACCTACCGATTCTACTTAAATAATCGAGAATCGAGAATCAATTATAAAAGTCGATTCCCGCATGTAGCAAAAAAAAATCATTTCACAACATTGCAAATCTGTCAGATACAATTATTTAACGACTCTTTGAGTGGGGTTATGACTGACTAGACGCATATATAACAGTCATATTTCCCCAAATAAACAATATCTAAAACTTGGGTCGATGTTATAAACAAGTCAAAGTACAAAAATTATTTATAAAAAAATTATCACTGTGTATTAGGAACGGGCGTATTCTTTTCGCGATCGCGATTAAACGATGATAAACGCGAAATCACCGTAAAATACAGTTTTTACGCGAAATCGCCACAACACAGCGTTTTTCCACGAAATGTAGTATTAAAATGTGAAATCGCAATGTTTTTACAGGAAATTTAAATACTGTGTAAAAGACTTGTCTCGTCACTGTTATACAAACACCGCAACATGGCCGCCACTAAACATTAATCATAAATGCACTAAAGCAAACAAAAGCTTACACACGCTCACGTTATAATGTTAAACCCAAAAATATAGTTTAAAAATACACAATACTACGGCGTTTATTTTCCTTTCCGGCATAATGTTTGGATAGATATGACAAACAGGCGAAGTTTTAAAGCCTACGCACACCGCTCGGGGCACTGACGTCAGCTTGGAACAGCGACAACGGATAAATACAAAAGCAAGCAGATGATTGGGCGAACCTTGTTTGGAACAGCCTTAACGTGAGTGGCCATACCACGTCAGCCGGGGGCGCTGGCATATAGTTGGAACAGCGTCGTAGTATCAAGCAGATTATAACGGGCGAACCAGGTACCAGGCTCTGTACTTCGTCACCCAGCCGTACGTGGCAGCACAAGCATTTTAAAACGCACCAAAAAGCGGAAAAATGTAAACAAACATTCATTTTCGAATGGTGTGACGATAATGATTAGTTGGTCAACAGTGTTTTATAGATTTTGTTGGGTCGTTACCACAACGCGGAAATAACAACGAATGAATTTGTGTGTGTTTCTTAAATGTAACTTAACGCTGAAATACCACAATCAAGTACAACACTTTCATTTGCTAGTTCTCTAGTTGCTTAATGTTGTTACTGTTTCATTTCACAATTTTTTTAGTTAATTTGTACCCTTCTCTAAGTTAGGTAAGTTGTATTAACGAAAATAATTTATACTGCTCAAGGAAAGCTTAAAAAATTTTTTTATAGTTTATTCCGTATTACAAAACAAATTTTAGATTAGTTTGACCCCTTTGACATATGAGCCATTAACTTCTAATGATGTAAACATTTATATGAGTTAATGTTAATAACTTAGTTGTGTACTCAAATTTGATAAATATGAATTTATGATGTATGCTACATGATATATGTATTGAAAGCTGAAAAAAAAATGTTGCAAATAGTATTTGAATTATTTAATATTAAGTTAACTAGGTGAGTATCGAGTATCGAGAATCGAAGGATTTTTTAAGGAATCGATAATCGGATATCGGAATCGAAAATTTTGGAATCGTCCCATCCCTAGTAAACATATTTCAGACTTCAGGATATTGAAAAAGACTTTAATTTCCATGTATGTAGGTTTATTGTGCGTATGTTTTTTGCAAGTGTAAATTGAATCAAGTAAAATGCTTTTATTTTTATTACTTTCAATTGATTAAACTTTAATGACCAGTTACAGATATTTATGACACTAATTTTGAGGTTAAGCAATTTTACTAAAGCATTCCAGCCACGCAGGTTTCCAGCGAAAGACGCTTCTCTTCTGCTGGAAAAACTATCTCCAATCGTAGAGCTAATTTAACTCCTGAACGTGCAGAACAAATTATTTTTCTGCATGATAGATTAAAGAACAGTCTTTAATACTCTATGACAATCTCTCTCATAATTATTGTGCTCAAAAGTGGAAATGTTGAAACAATGTGAATGTACTTTTCAAACAACATGATTTTTGGTGCTAAGTTTGTTGAAGCTTATGTTGTATGATATCAGTTACTAATGAACCAATGGAAACAGGTAAGATTCAATGGAAATTTTTTTTTCTAGCAGTGCAAAATGTAAACACACTTTGTAAATACCTAGTTACCCAAAATTAATAAGCCCAATTTATTTAATGTTAATACTTTATTCAAACATTGTACTAAGTTTAAGATAAAAATAATTTCCCAAAAGTGTAACTGTACCACAAAAGCTCGAGCTCGGCTAGGCTAGGCTCGCAGACCTCTAGTTATTTACAGGAAAAAAAAAAAACCGCTAATCTGTACTAAAACTGAATTTTCACAAGAAAAATTTTTTTGTCTTTATATACACAAGAAACTGTAAAAGCACAACATATTTGAGGTTAGGAAGGCATCAGATGTTATAAACAAGAATGTACCCATCCTAAGCTATGTTGATATTATGTTTGCCAACATACAACAGTTTAAGAATTTATTAATAAATCTGCCACTTTTCAAAATACAAGCAGTGATGCAAAAGTATTATTGATTTTTACAGTTTGTGCCGTAACCTAATCAAGCACCAAACTTCCACTCACGACTCGCGACCGCGGCACATCGTCAGCTGCATTATCTTCGAACTCATCAAACACTGTTCCGTTTTCTTTAAGCATGTGAGAATTTGTTTTTGTAGGCTAATGTTTTAATCAAGAATATAAATGAATAAAATAGTTCACAAACAAACGTAAAAGTTTTCAACAGAAACGAAGTTCAAACAAAACACTATTCACAACACGCAATTCGCACACAAAGTATTGGCGACACTGGGCACGGAACAATGGCGTCTCGTCCCGTTTGTTTATTAATTTGTTATCGGTATTGATTTTATCTGTGCAAGTTTTTCTACTTAACTGAATATTTCCATGTAACATGTGGTTTATCTTTCGTTGTGAATGGTGATTTAAAGTCATTTACGTGACATAAATCACAATCAGAGATGTCGGACGTATGGGAACATTTTGTTTTGGATAAATCCGACACCACCAAAGCTGCATGTCTGTTTTGTGGTGCAAAAATATCCCGCGGAAAGTCATGTACAAGTGCGTTACGTAAACATCTTAAACTCCACTCGGCCCAAATCGCTGTTGATAAACGGGAGAATAGTGAATCTTCCGGTTCAGGAGAAATTGCAGGGCCTAGTAGAATCTTATCTGAACCTCAAAAAAATGAACTATCACTCACACAGCCCACACTAGCACAATTCATGACAAAAATATGTAAGTTTTCAAGCAAAGATGGCAAAGGAAAACACATAGGTAGGCTTATTGCAGATCTGATATGTGTAGACAATCAGCCACTGTCTGTTGTAGAAAACAAAGGCTTCAGAAAGCTTATTGCATTTCTGGAACCTCGTTATTCAATGGTTTCGAGAAAATTTCTGGCAAATACACTTATACCAGGAATGTACCAAACTACATGTGAGAAAGTCAAGGGACTTTTAGTGCAAGCAGAATACATCTCACTTACATTAGATATGTGGACATCATCTGTTAAAAGAATTGGGTTTGGGTTCGAGATTCGGCAATTCCAGTCGAGGATTTGAGTTAGGATTCGGATTCGAGGAAATCAGGATTCGCCCCATCCCTAATATATAAGCATATATACATACCTACATATATATGCACATACATATATATATATTGCCATGGCCACGGCCTAACAGTCCTTATGCTAAGCGGAGGTTTGTGTTGATACATGTACACCAATCCCTCACTTAGCACGACTAATTCGTTCCTAAAAATGTTCGTGTTAATCGAAATCGCGTATTCTGAAGCATTAGTCCCCATAAATATAAGGCTAAATTATTTAATGTGTTCCAAGATGTGTAGGGAAGTAATCTTTACATAATATAAATGCGTAGAATAATACTTGAAAATGCATATGTCATATCATTTATCTTTTTAAGCCTACCACCGAATACGTTAGATAAAGAAAACATGGCACAGTGTAACGGGAGATAAGTGGTAACATATTTACCGTCAGTCAGCAGGTTGGCTTGCCCGCCCAGGCGTGACCTTCAACACGCGCGTGCGTCTGTCTGCCTGCTGTTGCAAGCAGCTGGATCCTTTGTTATTATGTTTAAAACTTAACAAAATTAAAACACTTTTATGAAATTAAGAACCGGTTTTATATAACTTTAAAACACACAGCCATATGTAAACATTTAATTTGTTATGCACACCTCTTATAAAAGCGGCTACTATGTAAACAAATCAGTTAACAGATAAACAGATTTAGATTTTCCCTAGAGCACAAACATAACATTAAAATACGGGTACACTCCCTATTTAACGCGGTTGTCGGGGGACATAACTTTTACCCGCGTTGTTGCAAAACCGCGATGTTTCGATGTGACCAAGGTCAAAAGGCATAAAACACCGCCTGTGTTCTAATAGGTCGGCAAGCACGCACATTATAGACGGCCCGCCTTTGTGCGGACTTTGCATCCGCAGTTTCCACTAAACACGGGTGAAAAAATAAAAATAAATTTTAAAGATAAATATTAAATGTTGAATTGTTTTTATTTTTCCGCGTGCCGCGCACAGTTTGTCGCACGGCTACGAGCGCGCCACACGCCGCCATACACACGTGCGGCACACAAGCTGCTGCCAGTCTCGTGGTGTCAGCCACAGTATCTGCTTCGTCTGAGTGTCTGTAACAAAGTAAGTGCAGTGTGTGCAGTTACACACGATTCTGTGGTCAAAGTCTTCTAAAAAGAAAGGCCGTAATGATACTTCAAACCGAATATGAATCGCAAAGTACCGAGTTTGATTGACAAAATAAAAATTCTAGATTTACTTACAGATAGCTTGTCTTTTGTAGAAGCAGGCCGCAGATACAGGAAAAAAACGATTCTAGCATTCGTACAATAAAAAAATAAAGAATCGTCTATCGTGTCAAGTGGTTAAACTTTATTATCCATGCTTACAGTAAATTATAAATGGTCACATGTGGGAAACAAAAATTGCGCCAATTTAATTTTAGCGCAATCAGTGACGCCGTATTAAAAACCGTGTTAAACTTTGTCTTTACTTATTTCACCAAACGCTGTGTCGAATTGCTGAGTGTGTGTGGCTCGGATCGGCAAGTGTTATATTCCCCAGCCTCTGTTTAAAGGTCGGGAGACCGCTACACATAAACATTTCCGGGACTTGTTTACTACCTCACGGCAAAAGTGGTACAGTATGGTTCACGTAAATATTGGACCACTGGGAATTCCTGGGCAAAGATTAAAAATACGCTAGCCGATTTACTTTACTATTTAATGTTAAAACATTATACCAAAGTAAAAAGATGAACTTGTATAATACAATGAATTACCCAATAATATTACGTCTGTAGGTTTAAGTTGTAACAAAACATTTATATACAGATGTCCAGTAAAGTACCAATTAAGATTCTGGAGTGGAATTTTAAACACCGGACTACCTGATTTTGCCTTGTACGCAGCGACGCTGCTCAGTCAAGTGACTCATGCTCTGCCTGTGTGCTGAGTGAACACATTCCCTCCCCCACTCCCCCTCTTCAAGTTTCTGCCCGCTCTAATCTCTACCTCTCTCCATGTTCTCGGCTAGCCTCTCCCTACCCAGCGCTTGCCGACAACCAAGCCTATCCAACATCAATCCCCAGCCGAGTCACGCTGGATAATGTCGCTGGACGGTGGGCTTTATCAGGTCCCCGTTCCGATGCTTCATTTGTGAGATAAAGCGACGTTAAGAACTAGTGTTTCAGAAAATATCACTGGGCTGGATTGGACCATAATTTGAAAACCCTACAAGATAGAGGAATAATGTACGGAGATATCTTGTTTATAATTTTACTGCGGACATTTTCTACGCCTAGGCTTTTTTCTTCCCGATGCTTAGTTTGTTAGTTACAACGCAAAATTATCCTAATCGGCTGTCAACCATTTATTCCATTATTATTATTCATTTCTGACTGGGGGACATGGTTTGACCCGCGATATACCCGATTCCGCGATCAATCGGGGCGCGATATACCGGGAGTTTACTGTATGTACAATATGTACATATACAAAACATAAAAGTTAGTTAAATATTTTCTGGGGTGAAATTAACACTATCATCTTGCTTTTTTTTTAAAAAAGTGTCCAATTTCATCTGCTTTGGTTTCTGTACGGTACGGCCTGGTCTGCAGCCGGGCATCAACGGTACGGCCTGGTCTGCAGCCGGGCATCAACGGTACGGCCTGGTCTGCGGCCGGGCATCAACAGTACGGCCTGGTCTGCGGCCGGGCATCAACGGTACGGCCTGGTCTGCAGCCGGGCATCAACGGTACGGCCTGGTCTGCAGCCGGGCATCAACGGTACGGCCTGGTCTGCGGCCGGGCATCAACAGTACGGCCCGGTGTTTGTTTATCTGCGTGCGCATCTCTTTCCCCTCAAATTCCATACCTGACGTCGCGTCGTTTCCGAGATTTTTTTTAGCCTGTGGCGATTTCGTGCTAACTGAAATTTACAGACGTGCTATTCGAGACTAGGGCAGTAAAATTTACATCGTGCTAACTGAATTCGCATTAATTGAAGACGTGCTATGCGAGGGATTGGTGTACTGAGATTAATTTGTGGGCGCCACCGTGCAAGGGGCACGGGACCAGGAGGGCCGTGACGTCGTCCATGTGACCCCCTAAAGCCAATCCTAGTACTCGCCACTGGTCCAGTCTCAGCGTCGGGTACGCTCTCCACCTACCTGTTGAATTAAACAAATAATAATAAACTTGTATGCCCTGGTTTATTAGTTGCTACTTCGCCTACACCTTTGATTATATCACACAACGCCTGCGGCACGAATCGGTTCACGTGGTGCGACCTGACATAGTGGTCACTCGTACAATTATTTAAACAGCCCCCCCGACCGAGAGAAGCCCCGAGGAATTACGAACGAAAAATTTAAGATGATTAAGATTTAACATACAGTAGAATCCCGCCGATGCGACCCCCCTCTGATGCGTCCATTCCGTTTATACGACCGTTTTTTGAGAATCCGTGACAAATTTTGAGCAGAGAGAGTCGAAAATTTGAGTAAAATCGGCTGAAAAACAAGTCTGTTACACTTTGTTGGGCGCTAACTGTTCACGTTTATCTTGGCGAGTGCTGTACTGTAAGCAGGCAGGCATACAAAAGACTGCTAAAAATAGATACCACCCCTTGACTGTCCACGCTAGCCAATACCGGTAATCTGCGCGCATCACCTGATAGCATCTATGCGCGCGTCTATTACCGTCCCGGTCCCGTGCCTTTGTCTTGCGACTGGTTAGTGTGATCTTGCCAGCTGCATCTCGGGTGTCACTGGCCACACAAAGCTGTGTTCACTGTGTTAACGACGTCGCCAGGTGTTTGGTTCTCGGCTATTTTTCTATAACATCGCTGACTTCGCACATGCGCAGATAAACATAAAAAAATGCGTGGAATTATGCTATACACCTCGGACTCGCATACCCCGAACAATGGGTTCCGATAAATACTCGCGCTACGTGAATTTGCGTCACGCGAGTTCGGCTATGCTAGCAGGCTGGTGGTTATTTTCGTTCAAAATTTGGCGAAGGAACTTATGTAGATCTGGTAGAAAACATTCGGCTATAAACAAAAGATATAAGAACAATGCTATCCTGACATGCTGTGACATGTTTTTGGAGTTGATAATCACAGCGACAGACTGACAGGATGCGCTCCCGCCCTTGCCGTCAGCGATGTATATTTTGACAGCTCAAGCAATTATCTTTTCCTCGTCTCTTCACAACGTAAAAAAAAGAAGAAAAAAACACGTTAGAATGCAGGTGGAAAAGTAACTGTGCAGTAAAATAAATATATTTACGGCCCTGCTAAATTTTTCTATTCAATAAAATTCGAGGTATTAGTGATTTTTCAGCAGAAACTGCTGTGTGACTAATAAACAAATTGAATCATAATAACTTATAAAGTATTTATTAACGGCGAAGGACAGTTGTTTAAGCCCATACAAATATTTATTTTACCGAGAATGGACTATACAACCTGGCTTTTGCCGCACGCGGTGTGGGTGGGGAGTTTGATGCTGACATTTTCTCACGCAGAAGGTTGAAATAAGGGAGGGAATGTGTTGAAATGTTAGTTTGAAAAAGGGTTTGGGGGAGGGGTTTTTTTTTTTACATGGTTTGTGGCTCTGGGAGGGATGAGCCTTGAAGAATTAGCAGGGGATGGGAGAGGTAAGCATCGCGTCACGTCACGTAATGACGTCAAGCCGCCGCTACCGCCAGCCTGGCCGAACGAGTTTCTTACGCTATCTCAGAAGCTACCACAGCGGCTTTTCGTGCGGGCGGGTTAAGCATGACAGCTGAGATGGCTTTTCGTGCGATAGTGGACGCGCCGAGCTCGGCTAGACGCTGCCCGAGCGGCATTCACACGATGTATCTGACGATGCGGTGACACCCCGAATTCTCTATTGCGACCATTCCGTTTATAAGTCCGTTTTTCCGGAAACCATGAGGGGTCGCATCAGCGGTATTCTACTGTAATTACTTAGCAGTGCAGGCAAGCGGTGAGGTCCCCGGGGTGCTGATGCATCTGCTCTCGGTCGGCTGGCGAGGACTGGGGTGAGCTCAGGGCTCCACTAGCCCAGCATGGCGTCTTCGCGCCGAACCAATTACTGTTATACCTATTTATGATTACGTGACACAGGAAGCTACAGGTAAAATATGAAACACTCTTAATAATTATATTACACCTAATGCATGATAAAAACTATTAACTAAAATTACAACAATTTATTATTAGTGATAACCAGTCCGTCTTCGGCGGACTTCGGTTCGCCTCGTGCATGTTCGTTGTTAATGCCTTTACTAAATATTAATAACTTAAAGTACATGAAGACTCCCGGCCGACCTGCCTTCACACCCCACTTGGGGAACAGGGGAACAATAAGCATAAAAGAATGACAGTGTTTGTCTCTAGTTAGAGGGGTGTGGTGCACTGCTGCTACGGCGCCAGAAGAGGGACGGGGGCGGAGGCTGACCAGGCTCCTGGGGCGCGGGCGCGGTTGACGTCTATATATATATATATATATATATATATATATATATATATATAAAGAGGTGGGACGATACCACACTTTCGATACTCGATTCTGTATTGTTTTTTCAGTTCAATACTTTCAATACTTTCGATACTCCAGGGAAAAATATTTTCCCATTAAGTAACAATAATTACAAATAACATAAATTAGTTTTAAACTATATAAATTCCCTCTTTATTACAAAAATACAAACTGCAAACAACTTTAAATACTTGAGTATAAAAAATAGAAGCGAAATACAAACTATCTTCAAGAGAGTTAGCCCTTTATTTTCCAGTACACTTTTTTTACCGCGAACAAATGTAAATAAAAAGAAAATCAGAAATTTTTTCTTGTTTGTTTCATTTACAAACAACTTTATGCAACAGAACAATTTTAAATAAAATTTTAACGTGAGAAAAGTAAAATACAAAACAATAACAAACGGGTATATTCAGTTCAAAGATTAATGAATGCACAAAATATGAGTGCACCATTTTCATGATCATTGCTAGTTTGCGCCACTAGTCTCGCTTGGTGCTGGCCATAGATGCTACTAGCGAAGTGCACAGTCTTCCTGATAGTAGGCTATCCATATCTATGGTGCGATAAAGTTATTTTTCTACGTTTCCAAAGATAAACAATGAACTTTTTCCAAATAAAAGCATTAAAACGTAGTTTATCAGGAGGAATATAACAAAAAAATTTGTGAATTTTAGGACTTTTCCGCTTCATAAAAATGTATGAAACGGGAAATTAATTATTTTATAAGTGTATGTTCCGGGAAAGTAAACCATTGTAAATATAGTACATACTTTCGGCGGGACCAAAATTAATCGGCGTATGACACGGGAAAATGTATGAAACGGGAACGTATAATCGAGGTACTGTAGTTGTATTTTGTACAATACAAATGAACAAGCATTCCGGTATCGAAAAAATGTATCGAACTTACAGTTTCGATACTCGATACTTTGCGATACCGTCAAGTATCGAAGGTATCGAGGTATCAAAGTATTGAAAATCCCATCACTTGTATATATATATACGTATATATGTATATATATGTGTGTGTATATATGTAAATACATATATAATATATATATACACATACAAGCTATAAGCATTACGTGGTTATGAACAACCATTTATGTAAACAGTATCTAGGTTTAATAATATGTTGTTCTTTGATTATATTAACTTGAGAATGATAAAAAGTATAATTTCTATACTCTTTATTTTTGTCAAAATTTACAATTAATACTGTCCAGAAAAAGGTTTTAGTAATTTCAAATTCTGCTTCTGCCAAAACTAGTTCTGTTTTTGCCAAAACTAGTTCATAATCAAGCTCTCTCTTGTTTCTCAACCACTGGGTTGTGAATTTAGACAAGGTTGTTTCAGATAAAATGTCACTTAAGGGAAATATTCCAACATATAATATTTAAATGAATTATAATTAAGAAGGACCTACCGTTTCCTGTCGCCAGCCGTCCTCTGTCGGGCGTGTGTTGGGGGGGGGGGGGGGGGGGGGGGTAGATGCTTCTGTGTTCTAATGCAGTTTGATTGCAGCTATTAATGGCGTTTCATGTACAACTTTAGTCTGTGTGATGACGCACAATATTTCCGTGTATTTGAAACTGCACATAACTAGTGTAATATGTAGTGTTTGCAACAGTAATAATAGGCGAGGTAAATAAATACCTTCCCTATGTGAACTGCATGGACTGCTCTTGTGCCAAGTGTCATGAAAGCTGTATAACAATAACAGGTGTTTTGAAGACTTAACCTGTGCCATAAATGTCAAACAATGAAAGCATTAAAACCAAATTCTTTTGTAGACTCAAATTCTTGTTAAAATTTCAGTAAGGGTAAAGGATCTAGCTTCTTGTCAGCTGCTGCAAAAGGCTCTGACTTAAATTTATCATTCAAGATGCATGCTCCTGCATGTGAAATTGATGTTCAGACTGAAGAACCGTTAAAAAACATTTGGCACTTTTGGTCCTTAAACTTTACCGGAAACAATTTGCCTGGACTGGATATTATGACAGTCAAAATGGAGGAATTAAAAAATTAAAATGTTATTAAATGATACTAGAAATAAATTGTCGCATCTCACATCTGCTCCGGTAGCTTGATAACCTCCCGACTCTAGTGTCTCTTGGCAAGGCTGCCTACCGTCAGGTTACACAACAAACAAGCGTCTTCGTGGCCCAGAGAATGTCGAAAGTTGGCCAGCTCAATCAAGTTACTGCTGAAAATAGTATAACAGTAATTCCAAGATTGTCTAGCATGCTGTATGCTGGAAAGAAGGGAGAAATGCAGCTTGGCATTATTGAAAACTGTATCAACCCTATGCAATATAAATCTAAAGCCCTGTTTGTCTCCAAAGTTGATCCTTCATTTACTGAAAGTGATATTACATCCTACTTAAAAAGTGAACTTGGCATATTCTATCCACGAGTAGTTAAGCTGAAGACCGAATATGACACTTATGCCTCTTTTGTATGGCAGTCTACGAGAATGACTATGATGGGCTGAATAATACTTTACTGTGCTTGATCCCTCTGGCTCAATGACCGGGTTTTGTGATAGACTTCACAATCAAGCCGGAAGTCATAACTCTAACTTTAATGCTCACACAGAATCTACAAATGCAATGACTGCAGTAGCCAATGAGGTTCTACCGCCTGGAACAGCACACTGCCCCTGCTAGCCTCTGTGGGTGTTACATTTTTTATCAAAATTTAGAACTAAATTAATTGAATTTTTTGATAACTTGCCACATACAGATTGACATTACTTGCCTTGCAGAAACATTGTTTAATCAGTGCAGCATTAACTCACACTCCTGTAATGCAAATTACACTAGAACTCCTTTTTTTACACTATCCAAGGGGGTGTCTGAAAATGTTGTAGAATGTATGAAAAATTATTATTTGCTCAGAGAACAGTGATATACACCCTTAAAATTGGCCTACCATACTCTGATGTACACATGATTATGTATTAAGTGTGTGTGAAGCCTATTTAAATAGAATAATTACCGTATTGGCCCGAATATAAGGCGACCTGCAGTTTCAGGAGGCCAAACAAATGTAAAAATAATTTTTGTAGAAATCAATGTGAAAATTCATTAGACATACATTTTGTGTTTATAAATCCTTTTTGCATTTATATATATATAACAATTAATTTATATTTATCACGTTACTTGTTTAAAAAAAGTTTGAATGGCCATACCCTAAAAGTCAAAAGAAAACAATTAGAAAATAGTTACATTTTTAAGAATGATACTACAAATTTTTTTGTATGTTCACTCTAATGCAGCTCCATCATTGTCATCTTCAAAGCTGTTTATTTATCTAGAGCTCGTTCCCCGCCGTTCCACCAATGTGTGATCGTGATCGTTCATTTTTCAAAGTTTACTGTATCTACGAATTTAAAATTTTTACAATGGCTTTTAATCACTCTTAAAATACAGCATTTACCTTTCCGTTTCACTTCAGAGTGCGTGATACATGTGGTTCCAAGTAGCAAAATCGACGTTTGCGGCGGAGCAGATTCTGTAAATACCATGACATAAATTGGATTTTGGTAAAATATTATTTACAGAGTAAGGATGGATCTTAAAAATGTTATTACTCGAAATTTCGCTATGCGTCTTATTTTATTAACTAATTATTCCTAAAAACTGCAAAGTTTAGTAGACGAATGCTAGTATTTCAAATAACAGCAGCGCAGAGACTGTAGCATGGGAGACTGGCCGCAGCGTGGGAAGATAGCGCGGGAAAAGGGCGGGCGGCTCCGGGCTGGCGGGGCAGGCCAGTGCGCATTCCACGTTCACACGCTGCAGCCGGAGGTTTTTTTTTTTCCCCTCGTTGCAGTAATAGTCGTTAATATTTAATGATATATTGTTTATAATGACAAAATACACACAAGTAATACCAAATAAAAGTTAAAGAAATAAAATGGTGAGAAAAGGGGGGGGGGGGGGCAAATGGGCCAGCCCCGATTTTACAAAGGCAGCGATTTTACGAATGCCATCCTTGGAACCGTGAGCCAAGGGCGCCCATACCCATGAGCAGGTAGGGCTGTGGCCGCCTCCCCCAGCTTTCAGGAAGAGGAAACAATTTATGGGTTTTTGAGGATTTTTGGCAAATTGTAATTTTTGACACTTTTTGTCAATTTTTGAAGGTCTGCCCCCCTCCCCTTACAAACTATTTTATAGTCTGGCCCCCCTTACAAACTGCCATATGGGCGCCCTTGCCGTGAGCATTCATAAAATCGTGGTTATAGTATTATTAAAATGTGGAAACTAACAAGTTCTAGTGTTGTTACAAAAAATGAACTTGTTAATTATACTCCAGGATATCAGTCATCAAAGTTACGAATGGTTTTCCACCTAATTTAATACTGTCACACCGGGCACTTCTCAGTACAGACATTCTAACATTAAAAAAAAAGAACATCAGCATTGGACCATAGATGACAAGAGAGCATAGATACATATACAATATTGATGTTACACTCAACACTCCTCCCCAATGATTATGTTTTTTTTTCTTTTTTTTTTCTTTCTTTTTTTTTTTTCGAATGTAACAGTATATACAAAAACAGAACTTACATTTTCCACTTGACATTTTCATGATACAATTCTTTTAAAATTAACCTTATACAATGTCATAACATATGACTAATACAATCCTAACTCCTTCAACAATACTCTAAATACCTCAGCAGTTAGTGGCTTAGTTAAAATGTCAGCTAGCTGGTCTTTTGTGTTAACATATTTAAGCACCACCTCTTTTCCTTCAACTTTGTGTTTTACAAAATTCATTTTTACGTCTATGTGTTTCAGACGTTTTTGATCCCACCTGCTCACTGCTTTTATGGTACTAATGTTGTCTTCATACACTATCATAGTATCACACTTAATATTTATTTCATTTAGTATCTTTTTAATCCAACACCCTTCCATCACAGATTCACATAGTGCTACAAACTCAGCTTCAGTAGTGCTCAAGGCAACTGTTGACTGTTTCCTTGAACGCCACACTACTGTATTATTATAAACCTTAAAAACATATCCTGAAATTGATTTTCTGTCTTGTTCCCTCGCAAAGTCAGCATCAGCATACCCTACTAAAGGGTAATTTTTTTCAGTTTTATTGTAACGCAATTTATAATGAAGTGTGCCCTTAAGGTACCTTAGCACCCGTTTCAGGCTGTTCCACAATAGTTCACTGGGTTTTGATTGAAAACGTCCTAGGTAAGACACTGCAGCTGTTATATCAGGTCTAGACCCAACTGAGGCAAACATCAGAGAACCAATACATGACCTGCACTTGGCTTCTTGCCTCATATCAATCATTTCAGATTCTGACAATTTACAATTAACCTCCATGGGTGTCTGCACCGACCTGCTTTCATACATTCCGAACAATTTTAATACATTCTTTAAATAGTCCCTCTGGTCAAGTACCAAACCATCTCTCTCTTTACAAATATTAATACCTAAATATCTCAAATTTTCACAACCCATGTCTTTCATTTTAAACTCTGAGCTCAAAATTTTCTTAACCCACGTTATTTTTTCCATCGTATTACTTAGAATTAATATGTCATCAACATACAAAAGAATGTAAACATCTACATTCACATATAAGCAATAGTCATTTTCAGAACGTTTAAACCCGTGATCTGTAACAAACTTTGAAAATCTCTCATACCAGCACTTGGGAGACCTCCTAAGACCATACATAGATTTCTTAAGTCTGAGAACACAATTCTGGTTTACTTCTATTCCTACCGGAGGTTCTAAATACACTTCCTCCTTTATTTCACCATACAAAAAGGCTGCTCTTACATCCATTTGATGTATGTGATAATCACGTTGAACTGCAATTGACAACAATATCATCAGAGTTTGTAATTTCAACACTGGTGAATAACTATCCTCTAATAAGCCTTCTTGTTGGAACCCCCTTGCTACTAAACGAGCCTTGTACAGACATGAATCACCAAATATCTTTTTTGAAAAAATCCACTTAGTATCAATAGGTTTAATTCCCTCAGGTTTTTGAACTACTTCCCAAGTCTGATTATCTTCTAATACACTGATTTCTTCTTTTATTGCATTATACCACTGATCACTATCCTCCATGTTACCTACATCCTCATACCTCAACGGTATGTTATCCTGATATGAAGTACACATAGCAAACAAAATTTCATCCTCACTGTCTGAAAAATATTCTACATAATTATCAAATCGTTTGGGTCTAACTACTGCCCTTTTTCCTAAACCTCTTGCATTCGATTTGTCCATACCTGTATGTTCCTCACTCTGTTGAACCTCTTTATTTACATCCATACCTACGCCGTTATCTACATGTGTCCAGTCCCTGTTAGGTAATTCATGAATTTCTGATTGTGTTTTTTTAGTCTCTGGTACTAAGTTAGGTATACTCTCATCAAATATCACATTCCTTCCAATTGTTATTTTCCTCTGCTCTTTATCCCACAGGCGGTAACCTCTTTGGCCATAGCCAACCATTACTAACTTCTGTGCTTTAGGGTCTAATTTTGATCGTGTTTCTTTTGGAATGTGATTAAATGCACTACTACCAAATACCCTGAGTTTACTTAAGTTAGGTTTTTTACCTTCCCACAATTCAAAAGGTGTTTTGCTATGAACTGAGGTTGGACTTCTATTTGTGGCATGAGCTGCAAAATAAATCGCTTCTCCCCACATATCTTTAGGCAAAGTAGATTCAACCAAGCAAGTTCTTGCTTTGTCAACTAAGGTTCTATTGAACCTCTCTGCCACTCCGTTTAATTGGGGATTGTAGGGTACAGTGAACACCATCCTAATACCCTTACTACTACAAAACCTTTTAAATTCTTGATTAGCATATTCTCCTCCATTGTCAGATATCAATTTCAAGATATCTGCACCAAAATGTTTGGTTGCATAATAGAAAAAATCTTTGAATTTTTCCAGTACCTCACTCTTATTTTTTATCAAGTAAATTACAACAAAATGTGTGTAATCATCAATGAATGTAACAAAGTAATTACATCCATCCCAAGATGTTGGGCTAATAGGACCACACACATCAGTATGGATTATTTCTAATGGTTTGACTGCCCTATCATATTTTCCTTTATAAGGTAGTTTAGACATTTTCCCTAAGATACAAGGTTCACACATTGCGTTGAAACTATCTACATTTGCTATATCATTTAAACCATCAACCAAATTATGTTTCCACAACAGTTTCAAATTTGAATATCCTAAGTGCCCAAGGCGTCTATGCCATAAATTAACCGATTCATTTTCATTGACATTCCCCTTTTGAGTACATGAATAGTTTGTCTCTGGACCATCCAATATCATCTCAACTGTATATAGTGAGCCTTGCTTACAACCAAACAAGATCAACTTGTTGTGCAAAAAAATCCTTACACAGCCCTTATCAAATAACACTTTCATACCTTTTTCTTCCAATTTTGAAACTGACAGCAAGTTTTTTCTGACCTCAGGGACATGATACACATTTGTGATAGTACAATAAATTGGATCATTATTATAGTTGTAACCACATACCTTTACATTCCCAATACCAACAGCTTCCAATTCGACTCCATTTTTAGCAGCACATATTCGTCTTGGTGCACTTAGCTCTATGTAATCTGAAAAAAACCCTTTCTCTCCCACAATATGAACTGAACTTCCCGAATCAACACAAAAAACAATTTTACTACCTTCCTTTTGTTCACTTTCATTTCTAAACTCATCTGCCAAAAACACCACTCGACTTGAATCACTATCTTCTTCTGCGATGTATGATCTAGCTGGCCCACCTCTTCTTGCGCCAGAGAACCTGCCTTTACTTGTTGCTCTTCCGAAGCTGTAGTTGCTGCTGTAATTTCTGCCTGTTGTTTGCTTCGCTCCTCGGGATGACCCCTCTGTCGGTTGTACTGCATCTGGACTTCTGTAACTTGATCCTCGTAACTTCACACGACACTGGTATTGTTTATGGCCCTTTTTTCCACATGAATAGCAGAAAAAGGCATAACCTCCAGTTTCATTCTCTTCACCTCCACTTTTCTTCCGTTTCTCCTCCTCCCCTAGGAGGCGATCCTTGACCAAGTTCATGGTTAGGTTTTCCATAACCTCTAATGCAGTGACTATACTTGTATAGGATTTAGGCATTGAGAGTAAAATATAGTTTACTTTTTCTTCTTCCGACAGTACACTACCAGCGTCTTTCAATTTGGAGTAAACTTCTTCCATTTGTACGAAATGTTCCATGAGCGAATTTCGTTCATTATATTTCATTGTATTCAATTGTCGGCGCAAGAAAAGTTTACTTCGCACTCCTTTTTTCTTGAAATTGTCCTCCAAGTTTTTAAACATGGCGAATGTGGAGTTTTCATTGCGTAAATATTCTAAGTGGCTATCCGCAACAGCTGCTATCAAAATAGCTTGTGCCCGAGCCTCGGCTGCTTGATTTTTGTCATCCGCTGCAAACCGATCATCTTCAATTGCCTTCGCCACGCCATTTTCTCTCAATATACTCTTGACCCTAAATTCCCAAGCAGAAAAATTTTCTCCTGCAAATGGAACTATACAGTATTTCTCTCGCGATAACATAATGCATTGAAGCCGCAGTAACCACGCTATGCTACCACTGTTAATTATACTCCAGGATATCAGTCATCAAAGTTACGAATGGTTTTCCACCTAATTTAATACTGTCACACCGGGCACTTCTCAGTACAGAAATTCTAACATTAAAAAAAAAGAACATCAGCATTGGACCATAGATGACAAGAGAGCATAGATACATATACAATATTGATGTTACACTCAACAGAACTTGAACCCAAATTTGTTGACACGAACTTGAACCGAACTATTTTAAAGTTTGGTTCGAGTTCGAAATTTCTAAAGTTCGTACAGCCTTATGCAATACAGTAAAGCACTCCTCAACCGGAATCATTGGGGGAAGGTGCAGTAGGGAGGCAAATAAAAAGGCCTTTACATGCTGCACATATTAACTTATATGTAAAGCCAAAGTTCTACTGTAAATATTTTCCACAGTTATAAAACCATACAATAAAAAATATGTAGATCTACATAAGTACTGTTTTCAAAACGTACCGGGTCGTAAAACTCTGGGCTGGTTGAATAACCTTCATTCTAGCAAGCTGGCAAGCGGGTGTTTCTTATCTCTGTGGGTGGGGGCGTGCGTGAGCGAAGAGGACGATGAAGAGGGTTCAGGGGAGGTAGTAGGCCTACAGCTACAGTGTTGTGTTACTTCTGTGTTGACGTGCTAGTGATTCACACTTCCTGGAGAGTGTATAGTCACTGCCACGCACAGTTTACATTTCACATACACAAGAATAACACTTCAAGCATCTTGTTTAAAAACACAGAGATAGAAAATACAGATAAATGTAGACTGTTTAACCATATATTAAAGTATAAATATTTACATAATACATATTTGTACACTAAATTATTGTCTACAAATTGAAAGCATCACACATTGGAAGTAAATGTTACTCGCTATCACGTGTGTCAGCGTGTATAGTGGGAGTCGGTGTACATACTCTCTGGCCGGCCGGAATTTTCCGTTTACTTTACATAGTGAATCAATAAAACTACTTATAGGATAAACATCTTTATAGTAATTCACGTCCGACGCGAAAACCAGCGGTGTATTTACGCAATGCGCGGGAAAGACAGGCTATATTTAGCTCTCTGACAGACGTGCGCGCGCGCGCCTACATCTACAGTCAGGCAGAAGCAAAAACGCCTCGTTCCAGTGCGGAAATGTTTTGGAGATGTTTTGTGATGTTTTAATTTTTTTGGAAAATTAGTTCCGGATATCGGGAGTTCCGCTTGTGGGAATTACGGTTGAGGGGTGCTCTAACTGTACTACTCTTGAAATGTCACACGTGAATGGAAACTTATCAAATAAGCGTAGCATAGCAATTATATATCGCATCTATTAAAAACATGATTTCAGAGGATTTAAAAACCGCTATCCAGGACTCTTTTTGGTCATTACAAATTTTCTATTTTGCTACATCTGGACACACATTATTGTTAATTGTTGCTGACATCACATAACACAGTATAAACAAATACTAAACGTCCAAAATATGTACGGCACAACTGCATTGCCAATTCACTATCTAGCACTAGCGGCCGGCCGAGGTCGACGTGCGACCTGAAAGATAAGGTATAGCGCTGTAGGCAAATACCGCGTCTACCATAAAAGGAAAGTGAATGGGTGTTGGGTTTGACGGAGGGCAACATGGATGCACGGGGGAGGAGTACTGTTTAATAGAATATTATAATTACATCGTAAAAATGTTATTGGTCCCGAAATGTTTGTATCAGTACGCAGTGTAACATAGTTACACTTATTTGTAAGTGAGGAGTATTTCAAACTTTTGGGCACGGTAAACGAATCTTACGAGCTGCTATAGCTTCAATTATTTAATGTGTACTACTTTTGATGGTGAAGCTTTTATGTGCTCTTGTTCTGTTTTGTGCGAGTACATTACAATAATCGTAATTTTCACCGCGACTGATACTGGAGAACATTGTAAAAAATATCACGTGTCTAAAAATTTCATAAATACGCATGAACAGATGAATAGAAAACAAATTGCAATGGCTACTAAGGTACTATTCCAGCTTTAACAATTAATCGTTAATTGGTGGTATCATATGTGGTTTTCTACTAAGACTATGCTTTTTTTTTTTTTTTTCAAAATAAATCTTGACGTACTTTATATAGTAAATTTAAAAAAAAAAATTATAGGTGGAAAATAATTTGAAAGTTTATGTATTTTATCGCTCAAAGACTTGTTGGAAACTACAGCTTTGAAGCAATTCGATACCACGAATATCTTAATGAAATTTAAGAACCGTTACTAATACTTAGCTAACCAACATGGAGGATTTTGGGCTCTTTTGGCGAAAAACCGAGACTGCCTAAAATGACTCATGAAAACTGAGTCAATAAAGGTGCTTCACCTACACCATTACAGACATCCTGCACTACGCCAAGAGACTCTGACCCTTTGACCCCATAACACGTAACATTTTTGAAATATTGTATTTTCCCCAAATTTAATGTTACTGACAATATTTCATTTTCGTGACTTTTTATTAATACATACACGACTATGTGACCTTGAACTTTACTACATACCCAAATGAGCCAAAAAAAAATCCCCCCCCCCCCCTTTTATATACGCCCATGGACCTATCCTACTGTAAATTAATTTCATATCATTTTCTTAAAATATAGGTACTCCATAATCTTTTATATTTTCTGCACACATTACTTATTATTTTGTGGATGCGATTTGTAAAACTTTGATTCTTGCAAGGGCAGAACACGGAATGTCAACTTTCTAAAGTATTCTATATACATTTTTAAAGTTAGTAATGTATATACCTATATTATATGTGCAAACTTTCTACTGTATTCCATATAAATATATATATATGTGTGTGTGTGTGTGTGTGTGTGTGTAAACTTTCTAATGCATTCTATATACAACGTGTATCTAAAACATACTGACAAATTCTGGCAGAATATTCCTGGCGAAAATACAAGACGAAAACCTGTGTACCATACTTTTCTCGTAAATGGATTCGTAGTTTTGAACCCCCAAATATCAAATTTTCTTATTCTTGAATAACTTGCACTGCGTCTGATGATTTTGTAGAACGCAAATTTTTCACCACTAGATACGTAGGTTGTAATGAACATCCTTCAATGAATATAACGGCATTTCTGTTTTAGCACATTTTATCACATGAAAAGCTAATAATAAATTAATAAATAATAGTTTAAAAAAACTAAAAAACACGCTTTTATAGAAAATTGAACTAAAATTAAAAAATAAATTTGAATAAATTTGAATTCAAAATAGTGTAAAATAAAAAAAGTATTTTATTTAAAAAAAAGCGTGGGGTGCATGGTGTCAATAGTTATAATTATTTTATTGGCAGGTATGAGTAGAAGGATTATCATTTTGATAATATCTTAAAAAGCACCCCACACTTTTTTTTAAATAAAATACTTTTTTATTTTACACTATTGAAGCTAGGTGGAAGTGGGAGATCGATGTAACTTCAACAGGTTAAGTGGGAACCAATGGTGTACCATTCCAGTATGATACAACAGCAGTTGTAAAAATGTTGTTATATTAGAAAAAAAATGAAAGTAGAAAAAAAAATATATTTTATTCATTAAACAAAAATGATAATGTATTAAGGTACAATAGATATAACAAATGTGCAGACAACACCCATTAATCGTTATGGTTTTTACAAACATGAGTATAAAACAGATGCTTGAAAAGAGAGCATCATGAACAATTTGCGCAATGAAAATGCGCCTGACGTAACACGTATTTAAGTACTGCGCGTAAGGAAAATTCTTTTAATTAATGTACATTTAAAAGACCTTAGCAAGCAGACAAAAGTCATATAAAAGTCTCACGCAGAGCAAATTCGTTATCAAGCAATTAAGTATAAATATTAAGGCTTTAAATTATGCATTAAGTTTACACGCAACATAAGTTTTCATGGCAAATTTAAATGGGAATCGCGAACCCCAGCTAAAAGACATTAAAACAAAAAATATTACGACAGGGAGGAAGCCCAAAGCGCAAAACAAATAATCAAGCAAACACTCATGTAAATTAAGGTCGGTGATAAATGGAACATCCAACAAAATTAGGTACAAGACCCATCTAGACCACTCAATCAAGAGCAGAAGGCTCGTAAGAAAGAAGTTAAACTTGAGCAAACAGACCATTAATGCCCGCGGAAATTACAAGGCAGAGATCCATAGTGGATTTAAAGCGAAGCTTCTAACATAACTAATCAACCATGAGCGCGGCCTCCTCCCAGCGGACTGCCTACGAGCGAGAGTGACTGAAGACAGTGCCGGCCTAAGCAAACTCGCGGCCTTATATACAGGCGAACTGTCTTTCGAGAACAATAGAGAAAAGCGGCGGAGGGGAAGGTTCGAGAAACGAGGAGAAGGGAAGACGGGAAGCCTCGGGAAAGGAGGGGAAGTGCGGAGGGGAAGGCTGGGGCAAGGTGGAGAGGGGGAAAGGATGGAGGGGAAGGGAGCGCTCTGCTAGCCTGGGAGGCGGCAACTGCTGCAACCCCCCCCCCCCCCTTAAGTGGCCCTACCCTGAGAGCATAAGATCATGAAGTCGAAGAACAATGCGAAGCCACGCAAGCTGCAAAAACATGGATGCTGGAACACCAGCATGAAGAAATCTTTAGCGGCTCGCAGCTCGAGCCGAAACGTTGACGAGTCCAGAAGCGGGGCAGAAGACGCCATCAGTGTCGCTTGGTGCAGGAAATCCGCGAGTCTCAACCACCCAGGCCTAGGTGGGACTCCAGCGGAACCCGCCGTAGACCGAAGTGCCGAGGCAGGCAATCCAGAGCGGCAATCGTCGTAGATGAGGGATCACCTCTAATGGGCTCTGGAGCATCCGAGCGCTCACAGGAGCGCGAAGGCGTTCAAACTGGAGACTGCCGGCGCTCAACAGGGCACCTCAACAGGGGGCCTGCATCCGGGCGCCGCGAAGGAGCCATGCCATCAGGCAAGAAGTCGAAGCGAAGATTGCTCTCAGGGGGACACGTCCCGGCGGGGGGGGGGGGGGGGGGGGGCGAAGACGACGACGACGCCCTGAAGAGACGTCTCTCCTCGAGGCGAAGAAGCAGGCTGGTGAAGATCGTAGAGATGCGGGGCCAGCAGAGCGAGGACAGGGGAGAAGAGGATGGCGCGCCAAACTAAAAAGGAGAGAAAAAAAAAAGGAGAGCCGCAACAGCAAACACAACAAACAAACAACACTGAAACTTAATAATAAAACAGTTATCTAAACGCAAGCCTAATAAACACTCTCAAGTAATAATAGCAAAATACTTTAACTCACAAAGGCCTTGATTTGACTCACATGAGCCTTCTTAAACTTATGTTTAAACTTACATGACTTAAGTAATAAGGTATTAGCGGCCAAAATCCTATGCACACTATAAGGTCCTTCATAGGGAGGCAAAAGTTTCACATTTAATTTACTGGCCAAAGAAGGGAGGGTGAAGCTGCGACAGAGAACAAGGTCTCCGACTTTGTAACCATGAGGGGATCTGGATTTATTATAAGATTCAGCGACAGCCTGACGGGCCTTACGTAAATTGCAAGCTACCGAGTCGAGCACACTGTCAAGGCCCGAGGCATCGAGGGCGGAGTCGAGAGGGGGGAGGCCCCACTGGTTAAGTAAGGGATGAGTGAGCTCACGCCCAAGGAAGGGAAGAGAGGGAGGAAATCCAGAGGAGGAATGAGTAGCAGAGTTCAAACCCACGTTAATATAATCCAAATCGGAATCCCAAAGAGTTTGGTCAGAACGATAGAAGGATATAAGGATGCTCTTCAAAACCTTATTTACTCGTTTGACCATGTTACCCTGAGGAAAGTAAGCAGAGCTATAGATGGGTTTCACAGCCCATTCAAAAAGAAAATCACTGTAAACAGAAGATCTGAAATAAGGAGCATTGTCAGAAACCATGATACAAGGGGGACCAAATAATTTAAACACCTGTTCTCTAAGAACCCTAACGATCGTAGCAGCCTTCATGTTTTTGAGAGGAAGGAGAATGACAAATTTCGAAAAAATGTCCAGAACCACTAGTAAACAAATATTTCCCTTTTTGGACCGGGTAAGAGGCCCAAATATGTCAATATGTAAAGCGTGCCAAGGAGCAACAGGAGGATCGGCGGCATAGAGCCCTACCTTGGAGTTGTGAGGGGGCTTTGATATTTGACAGTCTACACAAGAGCGAACATAGCTACGAACATCGCTCAGTAACTCGGGCCAGAATAAATGCGCGGAAATCCTGCGCTGGGTTTTCTCGATACCCAAATGGCCACCGAGAAGTGAAGAATGAAAATAAGCCAATACCATGGCCCTTAAGGCGGCTGGAACGACTGCCTTGCGAGCTCTACCTGAGGTTCCAGTAAAGTAAAGTAAACCCTGTTCTTCAATATAAGGCACAGGCCTTTTGTGATGAAGATCTCTATGAATCTCCTGGCAAAAAGGGTCATTGCTCTGACATTCTCTAATATTTAAGTATGACTCTGGAAAAATTTTACAAACAGAGAGGAATTCAGTTCTCTCAGAATAGTCCTCATCAACAGGCTCAAACTCATCAGTACAAAACATACGGGAAAGAGAATCAGCAATAATGTTTTCTCTACCTGGGATGTGATGAATGGAAAATCGGAACCGCGACAACTGAAGGATCCAACGACCCAACTTACCCAGCTGGTGTGGGTGGTTAAATAGCCAACTAAGGGCTTGGTTGTCGGTAAATAGGTCAAACTCGTTAGCATCCAAATAATTTTCGAATTTTTCAAGAGCAAAGAGGCACCCAAGGGCCTCCTTCTCGTACACACCCAGGCGCTGCTCGGATTCCGAAAGAGAACGGCTTGCAAAGGCGATGGGTCTGATCTTACCCTCTTCCAAATGACCTAAAACTGCTCCAAGGGCGATAGAAGAGGCGTCAACCTGAACTGCGAAGCGTCTACTGAAATCGGGTAAAATAAGAACTGGAGGAGAGGCCATACAAGTCTTCAAGGCCTGAAAAGATTTTTCTTGTTCAGGACCCCACTCAAAAGCTACATTCTTTTTTCGAAGGTGATTTAAAGGAGCACTTAGAGAAGCAAAATTATGAATAAATCTGGAAAAGTAACCCAGCATGCCTAAAAAACGCTGAACTCCCTTAATGTTGATAGGCTTAGGAAACTGTACAATGGGTGCAATTTTATCTGGATCCATGAGGAGGGTTCCCTGAGAAATGACATAGCCAAGGAATTTTACTGACGTCTTTGCCAAAATGACCTTATTAGGGTTAACAGTCAGATGAGCAGCTCGTAAACGAGTAAGAACTTCTGTTAAGTGGGCAATGTGATCGTCAAGAGTATCGCTATACACAATAATATCATTGACATAATTAAACACAAATTTATACTTAAGGTCCTTTAGTACATGGTCCAAAACACGACTCATGGCCTGACTGCCAAAATTAACCCCCATGGGTATGCGATTAAATTCAAAATGGCCAAACGGGGTGGAAAAGGCGGTATATTTACGACAAGAAGGATCCAGGAGGCATTGATGGAAGCTTTGATTTAAATCAATAATTGAAAACACCTTGGCCTTGCCTAAGTGCTGCAAGGCACTTTCTACAGTAGGGAGGGGATAAACATCCTCCATGGCTATTTTACGATTCAAGGGAATGTAGTTATGAACCATTCGCCAATTAACCCCGTCCTTCTTACGCACTAGGAAGGTGGGAGTGCTAAAATCAGAAGTGGAAGGAGAAATAACGCCAGCAGACAAGAGCTTATCTACGATATCATGCATGGCCTGAAGTTTAGGAGGGGAAACCTTGTGATATTTACTGCGAACCGGAGTTTCATCCTTCAAGTAAAACTTGTAGGGCAAGATGTCGCAGCGTCCGATTTTAGGAGAAATAACATCGGAAAATCTATGCACGAGGTTGGCAACGGCTTGCTTCTGTAGAGAGTCGTTACTATCACGACATTCAAAAATGACAGGCTTAGAAGAGTCGAAAGTTAAAGGGATTTTGACAGTAGGTGCGAATCCAAAAGAAAGCTCATGAAGACCAAAATCTAAGACTGCTTTAGTCTTGCCCAAAAAATCTAAACCCAAAATAAAGTCAGGGTGTAAATCAGAAATAACAGCGAATTTCCAGTTCCAGGAAAAATGTTTAATCTTTAATGTAAAGTGACTGACTTGTTAGATCGAATGCATTCACCATTTGCAACACAAATATTAACTGGATCATTGCAATACACATGTGAAGCAATAGTAGGAAACATTTTAATTAAATTCTGCAAAAAACCTTTGCTAATAACCGAATGGGTGGCGCCAGTGTCAACTAGAGCCGGAAAAGAATGCTCCTGAATATGAATTGGAAGAAAATGCAAATAGACTGGCACAGAGGATTTTTTAACAAACCGATAGAAACGACCTCTCTTACGTCCCGTCAGACGGAGTTTCCCGGACACTTAGCCCGGTAATGCCCTGTTCCCTTACAGGAAAAACATTTCCGGTCATTGCGCGGTATGAATGGCTGACCGCAGTCTTTAGAAATATGTCCAAAAATGCAACAGTTTGCACAGCGAGTGCGTACATTTCTTTGATCGCACTGTACATGACCTGTGGCTTTAAGAGCGGAGGCGGCAGCAAGGTGGGCGGGAGCACTTACACGAGGCGAAGAGAATGCGCCCGCTGCCGGCGCGCTAATGCGTTCAGTGTTGTGTGACTGAATGCGTTGCCGGAATGCACCCCGACTAGGATTTGAGGGGCGATAAGAATGACATGCCTTATCATTTGCCTCTGAGCCAAATGTGGGTAACGAGCGAACCTCGCACTTACAGTCGCGAGGCTGCCACTTACTATCAGTGTCACGACGCGATGGAAATTCCGTCTCGTATTTAGAGACGGCTAACAAACGGGCCTCTATTTCACTGCCCCTATGCTCGTAAAGAATCAAAGGTGGAAGGAGGAGTTAACATGCTAGCAAGACTGAGAACACAAGGGGCAAAGTTACCTAAGACAAGCTGAACTAATTCCGCCTCGGGGGTATCAAGTTCCAACACATCCGCGTACGAAAGTACCGAATCAATGTACTGAGTATAGCTGCCAACCATTACGGATTTTCCGTAATTATTACGGATTTAACACCGAATTACGGAATTACGGAACATCGCTGGTGTATTACGGAAACGAGGCGTTGTGCTGCACGGAGACGGAAAAAATTCAGTTTCTGCTGTGCGGTTTCGTGAACGCAGTTCGAATACATCGCGTGGTTGCGCAAATAACGGAACTAGTATGTGTGCGCATGTACTATTGAAATTAGTAGATTAATTCTCGTGTTTTCAAATAGTAATGGGATGGTATTACGTCCGTTGTACGACAAAACTAGTACATATTCTCGGACTTTTCGTTTTTCGGCTACTTACATCACGATAATTTTTGCACGGTACTTTGGCTAACCTGTGTTTTAATTTTTTTTGAAAGCCATTTTTTTCATCATAGTGTTTTTGTCTTTCTACAGACGTGAAATTTTTTTAAATGTTTTTCGATAGTGTTTTGTTCTTCAGTGCCGGTTGTAGAAATGAAGCGTGTGACAGAACAAGTGTTTCTGGGGGGAAAAAAAGAACGCAATTCTTCAGAACTTTCGACTTAAACTATTCAAAAGAATGGCCATGCTTGTCGTCTTCAAATGTTTTGGAACACCACGCGTTTTGTAATGTATGCACGTGTGACTTTTCGATTGCACATGGTGGAAGGGATGACTGTAAACGGCATATTGAATCAAAGAAACATGCGGAACATTTTATAGCCATGACGATTAATATATCTATATCGTTGTTTTTTTCGCTACATCTGAAGAAACGAAAGTAACGAACGCAGAGTTATTGTTTACAAGTTCTTTTGTTTGTCTTCTGTTGTTTGTTTACAAGGAAGTTCTAATCCAACCAGGATAAAAGAAGCAAATAAAAAGACAGTTGTTCACAAGTTTAACTTTGAATACTTTGAATTGAAGGTTCAAACTTTCCAGTAAAATTATTGACATTTCTTACATATTCAGATGAATGTATTGTTCAAATAGTTTTTTTTATTCATTAATTTGCATTGTATTCATATATACCTATAGGCCTATATTTTTCATTTTTTTTTTGCATTTTATTTTCCTTGTTTTATCTTGTATGTGTCATAATTCCCCAGGAAACATTTATCGTGCATTATTTACGCGTACTTTTTTTTCTTCATATAATTGTCATTACTGATGGGTGTGATTTGAGGTTGGCAGCTATGTGAGTCACCGACTCATCAGGGCGCTGAAAGCGAAAGACTAAGTCTCTCTTGCAGGCGTCCAACACCCGGGGGGGGGGGGGGCAAACTCCCCTCAGCACGGATAACTTAAATGTGTGAAAATCCGACTTTTGCACAATAGCCTCAGTTAGCCTATTCACAAATATACCAGAACACTTAGTTAAGAGCGCCTTCATAAACGCCTCAGAAGGAACCAGGTTCAGCTTAATGAGGCGCTCAGCCTCATGAAAAAATTCAAGAACACGCTTAGGCTCACTGCTGTCAAGAGCAGGCATACACTTCAAAGAGGAAAAGAACAACTTTTGAGAAAAGGAATGAGTGGGACCAGGACTTACTTCCAGTGAGGCTTCCACCTCGCCCCTCACAGGTGTGATGTCACTGCTGTCACGCATAAACCGAACGAGTCGGGCACGCAAGGTCGTGACAGTGTCGCCCGACTCGGCAGGCAGTTGATTTTCTTCACAGTACCGGACAAGTTCATCCCGGTGCAGCTGATAGATCCATGTGACTCCAGGGCGGCTCATGGTAACAGAGAACAAACAACAAAGTAACAACTGCCGAAGCAGAGTTGCGCAGACGTTGAAGCTAGGTGGAAGTGGGAGATCGATGTAACTTCAACAGGTTAAGTGGGAACCAATGGTGTACCATTCCAGTATGATACAACAGCAGTTGTAAAAATGTTGTTATATTAGAAAAAAAATGAAAGTAGAAAAAAAAAAATATTTTATTCATTAAACAAAAATGATAATGTATTAAGGTACAAATAGATATAACAAATGTGCAGACAACACCCATTAATCGTTATGGTTTTTACAAACATGAGTATAAAACAGATGCTTGAAAAGAGAGCATCATGAACAATTTGCGCAATGAAAATGCGCCTGACGTAACACGTATTTAAGTACTGTGCGTAAGGAAAATTCTTTTAATTAATGTACATTTAAAAGACCTTAGCAAGCAGACAAAAGTCATATAAAAGTCTCACGCAGAGCAAATTCGTTATCAAGCAATTAAGTATAAATATTAAGGCTTTAAATTATGCATTAAGTTTACACGCAACATAAGTTTTCATGGCAAATTTAAATGGGAATCGCGAACCCCAGCTAAAAGACATTAAAACAAAAAATATTACGACAGGGAGGAAGCCCAAAGCGCAAAACAAATAATCAAGCAAACACTCATGTAAATTAAGGTCGGTGATAAATGGAACATCCAACAAAATTAGGTACAAGACCCATCTAGACCACTCAATCAAGAGCAGAAGGCTCGTAAGAAAGAAGTTAAACTTGAGCAAACAGACCATTAATGCCCGCGGAAATTACAAGGCAGAGATCCATAGTGGATTTAAAGCGAAGCTTCTAACATAACTAATCAACCATGAGCGCGGCCTCCTCCCAGCGGTCTGCCTACGAGCGAGAGTGACTGAAGACAGTGCCGGCCTAAGCAAACTCGCGGCCTTATATACAGGCGAACTGTCTTTCGAGAACAATAGAGAAAAGCGGCGGAGGGGAAGGTTCGAGAAACGAGGAGAAGGGAAGACGGGAAGCCTCGGGAAAGGAGGGGAAGTGCGGAGGGGAAGGCTGGGGCAAGGTGGAGAGGGGGAAAGGATGGAGGGGAAGGGAGCGCTCTGCTAGCCCGGGAGGCGGCAACTGCTGCACTATTTTTAATTCAAATTTATTTTTTAATTTTTATTTTAATTTTCTATAAAAGCGTGTTTTTTAGTTTTTTAAACTATTATTTATTTTCGACTTTTTACTTTCGTTTATTTATAATTTAAAGCGATACTTCTTTACCGATGTATGAAAGAAATTTTATAACAGTGTAAAAAAACTTGATAGTTATTACATCAATTTACTATTAAAGTAGATTTTGAATAGATATTGGCTGCAGTCAAAATAAAATAGATAAATATTGTTTTATCTCAGAAGTGTCTCTAGATGTGGCTCAATTTTTTATTTATTACATGACTTTACTATTAAAGTGAATTTGAGTAGATATTGGCTGCTTCTAAAATATATATCCAATATAGCATGTTGAAGAACTACAGTACTCAATAATTTCAATATCCTGCTATGAATATTAATATATTCGGGAAGTCATTGATGTTTATTCTAAGTCAGCATATCTGATGGGTGACCATCCTTTGTTTGCAAAAGTCACAAAAAATTTTCTCCCATTTGTTCCAGTTTGATTCCAGTGTAAGTTTCATTTGCATGCAGTTGTACAATACTACACTGGAGTATTCTAAGAAATGTTTTAAAATTTCTATTTTCTTTTTGTCTGCTTCTTTGATTAGGAAACGTTCACACTCTTTGTTGAAATCTTTAATCCACTGGTAAGCATTTGAGGTTCTGCCCGTGAATTTCTCAATCATGAAATCTTTTGCAATTTTCCCTAATTTTTGAGTTTCAGACATAGTTGTTTATTTCTTCAAGAAATTTTTCTAACAGTTTTTCCAATTTTTTATTTGATCCACTAGGTATAGATTCAGCACTTTTTGTTTTTTCCTCAATTTCTTCCAGGTAAAAATCCTTAAACCAGGGGTGCCCACAGGGGGGTAACGACGCAGACTGCGTCATTAAAATTTCAGAAGGGGGGGGGGGGGTGTGGTTAAAAGACGAGAAAAATGTAGCTATATATTATTTACATAATTATAGCTTCTAATGTGAAAATACTTTTCTGGTGCTTTGATAATTGAAAGGGATCTTGTAAATCAAATTGGCAACCCCGCACTTTCCTTAACAAAAGCAGTTTGGCATCTGTCGGTTCAGGATGGAAATATTACCTGATATGACCAAAATTATTATTAGAAAATCAGTTTTAATTAATGCAAAATGTGATAAAATATAATAATAAAAAAGTATAATATAAAATAATTGAGTAAATCATTGAGAAAATGGCATAAAAAATTTCGTTGGGGGGGGGGGGGGGGGGGCAACATTAGGTTAGGGGGGGTGAGTCATAGTGTTTGGGGGGGTGGGCACCTCTGCTTAAACTGTAAGTTTTGCTCTCTATCCAAATATATTTTTGATATATCATCTGTCAAACTTATCCATATTTTGCATGTTTGATGTCTTTTATTTAATTATTTACTGACCTTGGCATAGTTTGGAGTATTTGTAACTGCTTGGTGTAGATTTGCAGGTAGGTGTTCAAGTAGAATTTCAAAAATCTGCCCATCAGGTGTAGCTATTGAGGTTATGCATATGGTGTTTGATTTCCCATCTGCTGTTGGTTTCACAGCAAAATCAAACCTCAAATTTTCCATGTTTCGTAAAATATTTGCAGAAAATGTTGTTTTATAATAATGTTTCACTCTTGGTTAATTGGTAAAAATGAAACAAAGACGTAATTGTGTTTCTCTATTTAACGAAAGAAACAACATTTAAAGCCCTTATTTCAGTTTTTTTTTTCCTTCATATTTTTACAAATATAGATAATATTCTCTTCAAAAATTATATTGTTCACAATAATCATAATCCACTCTTACTTTTCATTTAATTTAATGTCACAATATTTAGTAGGCTTTGTTTATATTGCGCCAATGACAAACTGAAAGAAAAGAGCTCGCACATGAGCAAAATGGTTTTTCTTTACAATGTGCGAACTCTTTTCTTTTTTGGCGCGATATAAACAAAGCCTACCAAATATTGTGAAATTATATAAATTGACAAAAATCATATTTTGCAAATTTAAAAATGGAATAATCTTATCAAATTAGTGAATTGTCATCGGTCCTCGATAAATCTACAACGTTTGAATGAAATCTGGCCTTTTAAAGTGGGTCAAAATCGCGGAGTCGGTTACAAACATAGAAACAAACATACAGGTGAAGCTAATATAAAGCGTGTAAAAAAACCGGGGCAGGCATTACAAAGCATGTTTGCAAGGTGTAAAGTTTCCTTTCTAAATAAATCGTATGCCACAGTTCACTTACTGATGATGTTAATTTCAAGATATGAAAAATTCCATTTTCGGAGGTTCGTAACTCGATTTATGAGTAAAGTGGTTATTAGGCTTTCGTCTTGTATTCTTTCCAGAAACAGCCTGCCGAAGTTTGTACGTATGTTTTAGATACACGTTGTGTATATATATGTAAACTTTATATGTAATATATATATATATATATATATATATATATATATATATATATATATATATATAGTGCTCAATAACCAAGAGTAAACTTACTTTGGTTACGTTAGTGAACCTATGACTAGCCTATGGAAAGAAAATGCTACGTAACATGAACAAAAAAAATCTTAAGTAAAACATAATTTTTCACTCAAATTAATTACATGCTTCAATATTAATTTTCGATGGGCTCTTTCGTGGGCATCTTTATTGGAAGGCCGCAGTGTGCTAGGGTTAATGGCTGTCGCTCATTAGCTGTTATAGTCTCTGTATCATATTTAGATATACGGTAGCTTCAATTACAGAACAGCCACTGAGCGACAGGCAGCAAGCCCTCCCACAGACGGCCATGGCTCTTAACGACACATAATTTATTCTAATATTTGCCGCAATATAGATACACTACTTAAAATATAACAAGACTCTCTGGAAAAGGATTGAAACCCAGGCCACCGCGAATGCGAGTTTAGTAATTGTACCTTCAGAGGTAGTATATAGGTGGGTAGTTACCACGACCATGTTCTACGTTATATGAGAAGATACATACGTTTTCTTTCTGTAGCGAGAAGTTGGCTCAATTTCAACATACCTATCACAATGATAATATAGTGAACTGTCATTCAATTTCGAAAAACCGATATGGTAATATTTTGTATTCAGAAATAACTTCCATTGAGATAAAGTCCATGTTGTCTGAACTTTGACGTTCACTTTTTAAAAAGTTTCTGGCAGTCCAATAGTTTTTTGGTAAAATAAGATCTTTGCAATCCTGTTCACAGAGACCTTTCTCACAAGCTAAACGTCAAAATTTGTACAATGAAATAGATTATAATAGTTCTGTTTAAATTATGATTACCAGTTGTGATTGCAATAATAATAATTTATGTGTAATATACTGTAATGCCAGTAACATTGACTTTTAAGTTCACTTAATTAGTTACGGAGCAAATATTATGTTGATCGATAAAAAAAGGTATACTTAATTATACACAACATACATTTATAAAAGTTAACTTAAAGTTAAAATTAAAGTATGAACATTTGGATTTACAGAAAATATAGAAACTATTATTTAGGTCCATTGCGGGAAAAAAAAAGACAAATTCTTGTTTGACTTTTCTTAAAATCAAAAACGTAGACTACACTGACTGCACTTTTTTTTTAAACTTCGAAACAAAATTTGGAGAAACAATTAACAAATTTTCATTTAGAAAATAGTTAACTAGCAAACTGATTAGGATAATATTTCCTGGAGTAATTCAGCTTCAGTTGCCTGAGCCAGTACCTAGTAATTCGGGTGCCGGGACGCCGGCCAGACAGAGCGGAAAACTGTTCCAGCCTATCAGGACGCGCCATTAGTATTAATGCCACCTCGCGCGATAAGAGCAGAAAAAGTTGAGTTCAAGCCGATATTTTGTAATGCGGAAAGTGCCGAGATCGCCAATTTTTCAGAATTGAATATTCTGTTATCTTCTCAAACTATTAACAAATTATGTTGTGTTTTGTTCTCTACAAATCAACGGGATATTTGTTACAAAACACGAGTGAGAAACGTCAAGTGTATTAAAAAAGGTATAAATAAGAAGTTTCGTTCTGCAGTTGTCAGGCAGATGACAATACTAAACTATTAGGTATGTAGTGTAGACTTGTATCTACAGTTCTTTTTTTTTTTTTTCGCTTGCAGTAAAATGTAAAATAAACATGAGTGATAATTTTACTTTGTAATATTTTATGTACCAGAACTGTTGAACGGTTTTTATTTAAACGAAGTGGTGTTGTATCACACAGTAACATTCACGAAGCGTAAAGGTTATAAAATGGACGCCGAAACAGTTAAGCATAAAATCAGCGTTCCTTTAAATGAAAAAAAAAATATCTATCCGCTCAGTCTGGTTTGTATGAAACGGGCGTGATAGTCCAGTGTCGTCATGTGCTTCTCAGCACATCACAAAGCCGTTGCCTCGGCTGCTTCAGCTGACTCATCCCACCCTATCAGCCGTCCTTCATTTGTCTTTCTCACTCACTCCACTAACCCCCCCCCCCCCCCCCCCCCCCATCACCACACCAGGTGGCATTCCGTTTTCCTACTAGTTCGCGGGATTTCTACATGATGACGTGCCGTACGCTCTTCTGGCCGAATGCAACGCTATCCTACGAGGAAAAAACGAACCACTTCAACTGACCGCGCGCGAGAAAATATTATCTCCCTCGCACTCTTAAGCTACGTATTACAATTTAGTAGTGTGTTAAACGTAAGAAAGCAAACAAAGAATGCAGCTTGCCGGAACAAAACAAGTGGCTAGCTGCCATGGTGAAGCATACGGCCATGAATAACTTTGGTGACGTGACCGCGAATATTTGTCCATATTACTCTCTGACAGAGTCTCTGTCCTATGAATTTTAAAGAATAATCTATGATAATTACTTTGTTTGAAAGGTTTTTACATACATAAATGGTGGGTTACTGTGAAATTTTTAAAATAGCTTTTGAAGTAACGTGCCAAATTCCTGTAAATATGGCGTCTTGGTGCGTGTTCGGCAATGTTGGTTTTACAACAAAGAAATATTGTGGAAAGCAAGGAGTAGGGAGGAGGCGCCCTACCAGCGCTCCCGCAGGCTGAGAGTTGAAGCATTTTCCATGCCGTGCCACGCCCACATTGCATTGGTGCTGTGTGTTTGGGTACCAACTACATGGTTTTGAATTAATAGGAATACATATACGCAAATATGCTGTAATATTCGGTGTATATTAAATCACTTACACTTCAATAAATATGTTTTCAATTTCCACTGGTTTATTTATATCATTTTATAGACGTACGGTGTGTTATAGCGTACAGTGCAAGGTGGTGATGTTCGTGTTTTTTTGATGTACAGTAAGAATTATTTTTGACTTTTTTATTTTTGTCACGTGAACACTGTTAAATAAAGTTTTTAAGTTAGGCAGTAGTTCTAAACTTGCAAAAAACTTAATTTATAATCTTTAAGAGATTATTAACCTTAACTCAGTGTCAGCATAATAAGTTTTAAAATTACAGTTCTACGATTGCATCTTTCAGCATGCTGAGCTGGAATTCAATTTATGAAGTTGCTAAAAGAGAAACACACTAATGTTTTGTTCAAATATGCCCTACCGGCGTCTCAAACTCGAAATTGGGTAAGTCATGAACACTACCTGGGAAAATGGTAGGCCAAAAATCATTAAAAATGATTAACTATGAATAAATACTTAAAATCGCTAGGATGGAATACTTTTTGCCATGAAAGAGAGATAGAAATATACTAATGCAGTGTTAATATTTCTAGTACAAGTAGGCGGGAGTCAGTAAATGTCAATAATATCGGCTCGTGGGAAACATTGTCTTACATGAAACACGAAATAAGCACCGATACTTCTGGTATGCATAAAACCTCCTTTCTTTCCAAAATTAAATACAATTTACAGAGTATAGAATTTTAAAAAGGCAACTTAATTTTATGTTAGTGAAGGAATACGTACCTTACAACCTAATTTAAGCACTAATCTCACCTTATTCATAAATAATAGCTATTGATATTTGAAATAAGTTATATTTCCAATTTGGACATAATTTTTAATAACAAAGAATGTAAGCATATTTTGAATTTTATCACATTATAATTAATTGCTTCCAATAGTGAGGAGTGATAAGTGGAGGCAAGGTCAAGTAGTGAAAAACAATAAAACCAGGATTACAGCTTAATTGAAGTTGAAGCACTGGCAAACATAGAAGTGGAAGTCAAAACACTGCACAACACCGAAACGCAAGGATTAAACACAAAATGCAATGAAAATCACCTCAATTATTTAATTTATCGATTAAAATATACATATTGAATTCAGTTCATAATTTTCATCTAAGACATTAATTTAAAACATATTGTTATTTAGCCTACTACATCAAGGAAATTATTTTCTGTGTAATTTTTTCTCGAAGTAAACTAAATCAGTCTATATATAACCCCCTACAGATAGGACCTGCAGGGGAACATTACAAGGAAAAGTTTAAGTAGAATGATTATTTGCTGTAAATGTTGCTTAGTAATTTTTTGTTTCATGTTAATAGGGCTATAATAATAAGACAAACAAAAGTAAACATATAATTTTAAAATATGAAGGCACCAGAAATAAACTTCAACCACACAATGTATGAAAATTTTTTCTTGAAACATAATTTAGGTTTAGTACCTAGTCCATTAACAAGATTTTACATCTTAGAACAAATTATTGCAGCAGTTGGTTGTAAGTAATTATGCATTATAAGTACTAATTGTTACATGTGTGTTAATTTTTAATGATAAAGATGAAATTCACTATTATGAATGATGTAATTAGCTTTTTTACATCACAAAATCTTTCTTCTATTGATTAGTTCTCACACCTATTTGATTAAGAAATATTCTGCGATTGTACAGCCAAAACACATTTTACTTCTTTGTAGGACATTTATTTCTCACTTAGTGAGAGAAACTTGCACATTATGTGCTGTTTCCAACCAATAGCAGACAAAAAAAAATTCAAGCCATTTCATTTGACTACATTGTACCAAGAAATGTTTTGCTCCATATAGGGGATGTGGTCGTGTTTGCTTTAACCACACACACACTCTCTCTCACACAACACACACACACACTACACCCTTCTTAATTCCACACTTAAATCAGTACTCAATCATTGTACTTAAATAGCAACTGATTTAATTCCAGTATTCTTTTAGACAGCAATTCCAAGTCTGAAAGCTTTTACTTAAAAACAAGTATTACCTTGATTAAATACTTTATACTCAGCCTATTAGCTGATGTTTAAAACATGACTCACCTGTGTATCAACTGATAAGTTGTATGTAAATAAACCCTGGGAATATGCAAATCATGCAAAAAAAATTCTTGTAACATTTCCAGATAAAACTGATTGATTTAATGATCATAAGACTATGGATACACATATCAGAGTTTGTCATTACAAAAATAAAAATATAGTAACAATGAGAGCAAATCACAAAATAGGATTAGTGGAAAAATGTTAAAAACAATAAAAACACCAACAAAAACCAATAAAACAAGCTAAAATGAAACATTAAAACATTATAGTTGTATTAGTAACATACAATAAATCTAGGTGGAAAAAAGTATCTGGAAAAGTCAATGGTACAAGATACTTTTGCTATGTTAATAGCTTACAGTATGAGCCTAAGAGAGTAATTTATTAAACAATTTCTCAACAGTTGCACTAATATTTTCTATGTGAGACAATGGTCTCTAAATTCAGTTTCAGATAAAACTCAAATTTTTTATTTGTAGTCCATACAAGAATGTAATCTACATCTTTCGAGTTGCCCTAAAGGCACAAGCCATACATCAAACTATGAAATAGTTCATAATATATTTTTCTCAGTACACCATTTGTAGTATTCAATTTCAGATATTTTACAAGGTTTATAATTCTGCCAACTTTCTTACTTACATAACAATATGTAAATTCCATGATAGTTTAGGGTCAATACATATACATATGAGTTTGATTCAAATTTTAACATCATTAATATAATTGTTATTAAGTATTTCTACATTCATAAGGAATTGATTAAAACCATATCAAACATCAGCATCTTCAAGAATATTGTACAACTAGATTTGATAAAATCAACAGATGGATTAAATTAAATAATTAAAAACAGTTTCATAATCACATAATACAGAATTAGAATTGAAATTAGAACTTAAATACAAATCATAACTAAGAAATTTTAAAGCTCCAAGCACTGATCCCACAGGTAACCCAACTCAGCGAAGTTGAGAGTATATATTATTGGAATACAGTTTCTGATAATGTTAACTTACATACAGGGTTTGTCCGGAAAGTAATAGGACTGATTTTCTTCCGCCGCGACTGTACTTCGGAGCGTGCGCGCACTGACTGGATTCGGTAGAGGGGGTTCCTAGCCAACGAACGAGCGGCTGGTCAGTTGTCTCCGAGCAGCTGGAGAGTCAGGACAGGCTTTTCCGCGCGACGTGTTTCTGTGAGTGGTGCAAGCCGAAAATGCAGCGTTCGTTAGAGCAGAGGTACGTGATTAAATTCTGTGTGAAACTCGGTAAATCTGCGACAGAGGTGTTTGATATGATCAAGCAGGCTTACCCAGATGATGCTTTAGCAAGAAGTGGTGTGTTTCGGTGGCACAAGGCCTTTTTGGAGGGCCGGAAGAGGTCGCCGATGAAGACCGTGCTGGAAGACCTTCGACTTCGACAAACCCCGACAATGTGACTCGTGTGCGCAAAGTTTTGAACTCAGACCGTCGACTGAAGTATTCGTTTAATTGCCCAGATGTTAAATTTACCAAAATCTGTGGTTTATGACATTGTGACGGAGCATTTGAACATGCACAAGGTGCGCGCGAAGATGGTCTCAAAAGTGCTTACTGATGACCAGAAATTGCGGCGAGTGGAAGTGTGCCAAGAAAATTTGAACATGTGTGAAAGTGACCCCCAATTTTTGAATAACGTAATCACAGGTGACGAGTCATGGATCTTTGAGTATGATCCCGAGACAAAGAGGCAATCTTCCGAGTGGCACACGCCGGCGTCTCCTCGCCCAAAAAAGGGAAGAATGAGCAAATCCAAAGTGAAAACGATGCTCATTGTCTTTTTTGACATCAAAGGCATCGTCCACCATGAATTTGTTCCTCCTGAACAAACCGTCAACGCCAAGTTTTACGTGGAAGTGCTCAAGAGACTGTAACGAAGGGTCAATCGGGTCCGACAAGACATCGCAGCCGACTGGAAGTTGCACTACGACAACGCCTCGGCTCACACCGCCTTTCTTGTGAACAGCTACCTGACCAAGGCCGGCAGCCGGCCTACAGCCCAGATGTGGCCCCCCCCTCCCCTCGCTTGAAAAGGCCGATGAAAGGCGAGCAGAGACGACAGAGGGGATCCGAGCACTTGCACCGCGGCTCTCAAGGCTATTCCGGAGAAGGCCTTCCGTGACGCCTTCTATGCTTGGAAGTCGCGGTGGCAGTGCCGCATCGACGCAGAAGGAGCCTACTTTGAAAGTTTTTATAGAATTGTAACGATTGACTCAATAAATTCTTTTAAATCGACTCAGTCCTATTACTTTCCGAACAAACCCTGTAAGATTTAATTAAAGAATTCTAAGTTTTTTATTAGTATGTTAAAGTCACACAGTGAAAAGCCTTTGACAGATTGCATAAAAGTGCACCCATAGATAAAACTCATTAAAAAAATAGATAAAACATTGTTTACAAGTACTTCAATAGTATTAATAGTACCTAGACATGCAAAACCTAAATTCAAATTGAGTACTTCTAAGCAATGTAGATTTAAAAAAAAAACTCATGTTTTTTAATAGCAGATTTTTAATATTTTAGTAAAACAGAAACCAAACAGGTGGGTATGTAATTACCCACAGCATCAGGCCAACCTTGCTTGTAGATAGGAAAGATATTAGACAATTGAATTATTTGGTAAAATTTTTTTCGATAAAACTAGCAATAATAAATATGATTCAAAGTACAGCAATGTCTATAACTTGCTTTACTAAAAAAATTGGATATGACAAAAAGATCACAACTTTTTAATGATTTCAGTTTAGTCATTATGTTGATTATACCCTTGCATTATGGGGTGGTGAAGAATGCATTGTGTGTGTGTGTGTGTGTGTGTGTATAACCCCAACCTTGTATGTGTAGGCGAGTGATCGAGTGTTGCGATTTATACACCATTCCCTAATAGACTCTGCTCTTCACTAAGAAACACCTGCATTATGGGTAAATAAAATATACTCATGCAAATAATTATAGTTGGGTGCCGTATAGTTAAAGTTAATTCTGAACACCTTATTGAATATCTGTCTATTCTGAGTTTACGTAAATAAAAATTACTTGAATTGAAGTTAAAAGTATTTTGTTGAAAAACCAAAACAAAACACTACAATGTGACAACTTCCTAAACAGAATCGTAGTAGCTACAGCAATTATGTTGGTCTCAACTTCTTTACGAACCAGTAACACATTAAATAAACAGAACTCATAATTGAGGGCATTCAAATTGTATGTTTGAGTACTGCTTCGCAGTCTCGTGTATGACTCTACGTTAAATACAATTAAAATATAAGTTGACTAGAGCAAAACAAATGACTCTAAACTTTATAGCCAACTTGGTTGCACTCGGTTCTAGCTCTGGCAGATAACATCATAAATAAGAGATTCTATTAAAATTCTACAGGAACCACTGAGTGTTTCGTAGGACAAAGCAAAAATTATCTTTAACAATGGTCTGTAAGGTTAATGAGACCAGGCAAACAAGTGTGATTTCATAATTGTTAGCATGCTCAGTTATGCTGCTGCATATATCTTGAATGCCTTAGCTACCAACACTAAAACTACTAAACTAAGTACTACACATGGAACACTTACTTAAATCCTAAGTCACAATACCTTGAGTTGAACATTGTAAGAACATAAATCCCTTGAAACATACAATGCTGCCGATCAAATAATTCTTGCAATATGAGATACAGAGGCAGTAAATCTAAACACCTCCGTAGGGAAACTTCAATATATTCCAACGAATTTTTGGACGAATTTTTGGTCCTCGACAGTTCTCAGGATGCCGATCCTTCGTGTCTTGGTTCGGGCGTAGATCAGGCTCATGCAATCAGGAACATTTGCGACGTATTCTATTCCCAGATGAATAAGAGCACCTCTTCTTATAGCTAGGTGCTAAATAATTGTACTTCCACCAATTTCATACACTTAACACATATCAGTTCAAGCAAATAGCGCCTCTTCATTTAACTTTGCGCTTGTAACACAGTTCATGAATTATTATCACTCCAACGTACAATAACTTTTAAATGTTGCATATTTCGTAGAAATATGAGTGGGTACGAACAATGTACAGTTTATATCAAACTTCCTCCAGCTACTTACTGGGACGAAAGTAAAGTCCATGTTGAGACGTCTTGAAATGGTGCGATATTAAAAAAATATCCGCACAACTATAACACCACGAGTTCAGCTTGCTATTTAACTCATAGCAGCGAATCATTTCAATGAATTAGTGGTGTAAAACAACCAAAATTACACAAGACTATGAATTTTGTGTCTGTCATCTCAAAATAATTCCAAGATTCCTCTTCTAGAACATTTTTCATCGTAACTATGTACAAACAAAAAATGTAACTCCAACTTATTTCCATAGCTGAAGCGAAAATAAAAAGTTTTAAATTATATTGCTGTGAACTGCCCATGGATTACAAAAGTTTCTCAGCGCTAATGAAATAATCAAAGGCATAGCATAAAGTCAAAGAGTAATAATTACCATCGAAAATATAAAACAAATTAATGAGAATTTCTAATAAGGTGATACCTCATAGCATGTAATGTAATGTCATTTCAAGGTATCATTAGGTGAAAGCGTTAAGATTATTCGACAAAAAAACAGGATCAATAGATTTAGAAGAGTTCTTCTTACGAACATCATCTACGACATTAGGGAAGCAACGTGGATTCAATACATGTGTGCATTTAGTTGTGCTGGTAACACAAATACAATCATGAAATTCAACAACAGAAATAACATTTGAACACTAAATAAATTTGCAAGAAATCTTTTGCACTGAGAAAATCAATCACTGGCCTTTATACAAAATCATTTTTGTGTACTGCTGCCGCACCGATTTTGAATTATCAACTGCAGACTTTGCAAAATAAGAAAATCTAGTAGTGAGATATTGTTTTATGATTGCCTTAGACAGCTGAACTATATGATTGTCCAAAACATTAGTATCATGTGCGTGACTTTTCAAAGCTGAAAATATAGTGATATCAATTACCTGCTTCAACACACAATTGATGCATTTCAATAAACTATATTTACTGAGGTTCATGTCTCCAATGGTATTTGAATAATGCCGAAAATGAGTTTCACTTTTTTTGCAGATGACAAACACATCACTTGATGGGTAAATAAGGCAGCCATCACTCTTGTAGCACACCAATGTTTTTTTCTGTTGGCGACAGTCTTGGAACTCATCGTAAAGTGCAGTAACACACTGTTCACACTTCAGTTTTAAACTTAGTTTTCTCACTACAAAACCAGCAATGTAAAACACAATATTTTCAGTGACTTTACTGAGCGTACCAGCACAGAATATATAATTATGATCAGGTGGTATTTCAGTTTGAATTGTTTCAGAGTCAGAAATGTCCACTTCTGAAGTTCCATTAATTACATCTTCAGGAATCAAAGCACTATTTATGCTAAGTATAGGAGTGTAACACTGAGGCAAGCAGTTTCCTGTTGTCACACCAAGTTCAGTCTTCAAAAGCATTATCTTGTAGGCTGATGCAAACTGACGGGCAGTGGGGTTGTTGTTACAGCCACCATGGCGACGAATTGCTGCAAAGAACAGTTCAAGATGATCTTGGCTCATTCTGTAAGTTGGCAAACATGAAATATCTGGCTTAGAAATTAATGTATGTGAGGCGAACTTGACACTTTCAATGCAAATCAGGAAACCCAGAAAACCTGTCTTCCTATTGGACTCAACTAAAGCTGCGCCACTTACTGGGTCCTTAAGATGTAAAATGTAAGTTTCAATCTCACTCAGAAACTTCATGGTCTTCTCTAGGCTCTCAGTGCACAATGCTTTCTTCCATCCCAATTGTTTGAGGCTTTGTGAATTCAGTATATCAAACAAACTGTTGAAAATACGAATAAACTTTACTGTAGCTTCAGAGCCTTGGAATTGAGGCAATTGCATTTCAACATTGCAAAATTCAATAGCATCGGCTACTGATCTACTCAATATCATCGGCTACTGTGTACCGTTACGGTGCATAGTTATCTTACAAATTGTGCATGTGATTCATTTAATTATTTTTATTTGCTACTCCATGGTTGCGGTCAAAGACAACCATGTCCATGTGTACATTATTCTTTGGAAAGTTTGTTGATGAGAAAGGAAGGTGGTTGCTAAGGACGCTAAAAAGGAAAATGTATGTAATTAATGCCGAGAAGATTGAAAATAATATTACTAATCCTATCTGTTGGGAAATACCAAAGGAATTGACGTAGAGTTCATTTAAGAAACAATGTTCGTATTGTAAGTTCATCCTGCTGATGTGGTATGTGTACTTTATTACATTTTTTTTCGTGTTCTACAAGATTTAATCATTATATTCATATAAGTAACATGCTAAAGTGAAATCGGTGATAAGTTTAACCAGAAAAACTGACAATTAAATATAAGTTAAAATAAATCCAATATTTTCTGGATAATATGTTTTCTGTTGAAAGAAGTCAAGTCATCTTCGGCCCCCATAAGTCCCGTTAGAAAGAACTCAAGAAATGCTACCCTGAGATTAATCTATAGCCGAGGAAATATAACAGATTTACCTTAAAAAGAAATAATAATTGAAATTGATGGATGTCATAATCAAACATAGACATCATAATTAAATATTCATTATATTTAATTAAGAACACTTGAGTGTTGTGTCCGACCTAATCCGTGTACTTGATCAAAACTCAGTCTGGTACAGGGTAGATCCTATAAATTATATATGGTAGTGATACAATAATGGTAATTTAAATATTAGCTTTCCTACCTAGGGTAAACATACTAATAATTCTTAAATTTGTATTAATTATTTTATTATAAAATTTGTCTACGGATCTGGATACATAACAGTGTGATGTATATACTCAAGGAACATATACGCACATAAAAATTTGTCACATCAACGTGGGGCTCGATATTAAGCCAGAAAGTGATTTGATTTGGTTGATAGTTATTATTCTTTTGTGTGGTATAACCCACTAAATTTACCATGTCTAGACAAACTACCGCCGGATATTGTCTGAGAAATCGCTCTGAAATGCATCCTGATAACGAATTAAATGTAGAAAAGCAATCATCAATTAGCGAAATTCTGACTGCAAATTCGGATAACCTAAGTATAGTAGATAATGTTTATGATGTTGACATTGACAGTGCATTGATGACACGACAAGGGGAAAACGAGGAGGTGGAGCGGCCGTTGTTAGACGAACCAAACTTATCTCACGCTTTTGTACAGCCAGATGCATTGTTAGAAAACAATGATATAGTTAACACTCAACACCCTACATTATATAACCAATTTCAAGGTGAAGATACAGAAATTAATGTAGATGTTGGCAGATCTATTACTGCAAATAGTGTGTACACACGTACACCGGTAATTACCGTGGAAATATTACAAGTGTTGGCTAGTTTTAAGTCAGATTTTCAATCTAGCCTAGAGTCTGGTTTGAACAGCGTACGATCTGATATAAATGGTTTAGAGGTTAAGGTGAGCAGTGGTCAGTCTAGCCTACGTGCTGATTTTCAGAGTGGCCTAAGTAACGTGCAGAGGGATATTGGGGAATTACAGGACAGGTTAGGAGCACATATAGCAGAACAGAATTCTGCTATTGAACATCTCAATGAACGAGTATCACAAGGACAGTCTCGACTTGATATTTTAGAAACGAAGGCCACGTCTTTATTAACTGCTGCTCAGGAGAAACAACAAGAAATTCAGAACCAGTGCACGCACAACCATATGTTACTGAGGTCTGAAATACACAAGCAGGCAGAACAGCTGAATTTGAGGTTAGAGCAGGTGGAAGAGTCTACTGCTACTTTTCACAGCATAGTAGATGCTCTAGGAACTAACTGCATCTAGGTAGCTACCGAAACAGTAAGTAGTCACACTGAACTGTTACGAAACCAGGTTAAGGAGCTGGAGCGGCGGTTAAGCAAAATAAGCTGTGATATGTCACCTCCCCTACCAACAATAAATAATACTACACCTATTCAGGCACCTAGAGTCGATTACATTCCTGAAACAGCGGTAAATGATCATATTTCAGGACAGGCATTGTTGAGTAATACCGTCAGTACCCCAAACATGGACCCTGCCACGCTTATGCATCACCCGGCACGCCATTGGTCTGAGGCAATGCCGACATATTCCGGAAAAACATCCGAAAATCCTATCAGATTCCTTAATAAGTTTGAGGAATACGCCCAAACGTTTGGACTACAGGACACAGAAAAATTAAAATGCCTAAACACTGCTTTAAAAAGTCACGCATTTTATTGGTGGGAGATGGTCAACACTACGATCACGTCATACAAACATTTCAGAGAATCGTTTAAACAGCAATACTGGAGCTTAAGGATCCAGGGAAATTTGCGTGCGCAACTACATACTGAGCGGTATGATCATAAGCGAGGAATGTCGCTAGAAGCTCATGTATCCAGCATGTTTGAACGCACTCGTTATTTGGATTTGCAGATGACGGATGACGAATTCATCGCCACCATACTGACGCAATTACCGATAAAATATCAATTGCAATTGACTGGTAGGACATACAGAGAAATAAATGATTTCCGAGAACAACTACTAAATTTTGATAAACTCGAGAAAATGAATCGCACACAAACACCTCGCGATAATCCTGTCCACGACATTGTTCAACATTCAAAAAATACCCCCGTTCATAACTATTGGCATAATAGAGATAATCGACCTAAGGATGAACGAAAAGCCGCGGTAAACTACGTACGCTGGCAGTACCAGGAAGAACGACCAAGGCACCGAAACAATTTCAAGGGAAATTATCAACAATCAAACCAGCACCAGCGAAAAGCAGCATACAAGGGGAAAACATGGTGGTCTCGCAACAAGTGGTACAGTAATGATCATGAAGAGGATTACCATCAGAATAGGTACAGCAGGAGCGACAACCGACAAAGATCACTAACACCAGAACAACAGCCTCCCAGGGAATCCATGTACGAGAAACTGCGAGCTTATTCCGATGATGAATATGAAGATTCACGCAAGGCGCACGAGACAAAAGAATACAAGCAAGCATCGAGACACTGCACGGAAGATCGACAGCCATTATCTCAGTCTCCTACTGTATGAGGAGATCGTCTCAGCCCCAGAACAGCAGGGTACACCTCGAACAGTAAACAAATCATTTCTACATTTCCTCTACCGTTCACTTCAACATTATCGCCACAACAACAACATGGTTATTTTTCTAGGAACGAGCCATTGAACCCTACAGCTCCAAATTTCCAAACAGCTGTAAATAATGCCAACAAAGCAGGCATCTTGATGCCGTCAGGAGCTGCTACATCTACAGTAACCAACGGAAGAGAGGAAGGTGACCAGACGTTAAACTAGAACGGGTCAAGGTAATATCGCCCCGGACCGAGACCCTAGAACCTGGAAAGAGGTTAGCCCTAGAAGGGGTAGAAGATACACACTTGCCCGACTATAGCTGTGTAAGCTATAGGAAATTTATATACACAGTAGTTTTAAAAGATAATGAAAGAGAATTTTTGCTGAATGAAACCACTAATAATGATGTACCTCGGATCAGAAATATTTGTCCAGAAATTATTTTACGAGTCAACGGACAAGATGTTTTGGCATTGTTAGACAGCGGAGCAGAAGTGACATGCGTAAAGGAAGATCTGGTAAGATATCTAGAACAGCAAGGAGTTACACTACCTACCATACCTGTTCCAGCCATGAAGATAATTGGTGTTACATCACGTGCTAGTCCAATCGTCAACCGCCAAGTATTACTCACAGTAACAGGGCTGGGTAAACTTAAAAATATGACTGCGCTTGTAGTGAAAGGTCTCGCCAAGTCATTAATAGTCGGCACCGATTTTCTTACCCAGTTCGGTGTAGTAATTAACTTCCGACTGTGGACTATTAACACCAATGACAGCGAGCAGCCTATTCAACTGTCTGACAGATGGCAGGTGCGAGAAAATTTCATAGGACTGCTAGGCAATTGCGGATGGTCTAAAAACATCCTAAGCATCCAGCCAAATGAAAATCTAATAGCATCAATCGAAGAACTACAGGCAGCATTACACGAAGTCACCACTATAGATCAAGATCAACTGAGAATATGGCAGAGATTACTGGTTTTTCATCAGTGCGTATTTTCAGACAAACCAGGTCTTAACAAACATTATCAGGCAAAAATCAAAGTTTTGGAAAATGCTTCGTATCATCGAAAATCCTATCCAATACCTGCTAAATATTTGCCAGAAGCTACTGAATACCTGAAACTAATGTTAGATTGGAATGTGGTAAAGAGAGAAGCCAGTCCATATTCGAATCCAATTGTTTGTGTTGGGAAAAAGGATGGAACAGTACGCTTATGTCTAGACGCACGAGAATTGAACAAAATTGCTGTAAAAGATCGTGAAAGTCCGATACAAACAATTGAACAATTGAACAATTGAACAAAATTACTGTACAAGATCGTGAAAGTCCGATACAAACATCTGAAATTTTAAGGCTTTACCAAGGAGTAAAGTTCTTGACTACATTGGATTTAGCCGCAGGATATTGGCAAATCCCACTGGATCCAAATTCATGCCAATACACATCTTTTCTATTTCGTAATCAGCAATATGTGTTCAGGGTAATGCCTTTTGGACTTTGCAACGCAGTAGCGGAATTTACGCGCTGTCTAGATGTTACATTAGGACCTGAATGTCACAACTTTGCAAGAGCATATGTTGACGATATTTTAATTACATCGCAGAGTTTCGAAGAGCACATAGAACACCTGAACATCGTACTGACAAGACTACGACAAGCTGGAATGACAGTTAAAATAAGGAAGTCAATATTTTGTAGGGAAGAATTACCATTTCTAGGCCACGTGCTTACACCACATGGAATCAAAACAGCACCAGAGAAGCTCAAGGCCATTCAAGATTTTCCTACGCCTAAGAATGATAGACAACTCCGAGCCTTCCTAGGTATAGTGGGGTTTTACCGGAACTACTCTAACAAGATCGCGCAAGTAGCTGGATCGTTATTTGAGCTGTTAAAGAAGAATGCCAGTTGGAATTGGAATGCACAGCATGAACTTGCCTTCGTGGAACTGAAGAATATATTCATCACAGAACACGTGATTAACCACCCAGTACAAGGACGTGAATTCTATTTGTATACAGATGCGTCCGAGTCTGCACTCGGGTGTAAGTTAGCCCAGTGTAACGACGCAGGCGAGGAGAAGACGGTAGCGATGGCTAGTCGCACTCTAAATAAATCAGAAAAGAATTATACTGTAACAGAACGAGAGGCGCTCGCAATAGTCTGGTCATTGCAAAAATTTCGCAACCTACTTTTGGGAGAAAAGATTAAACTCCTAACCGATCATCAAGCCCTTACCTGTTTAAAAACCGGCAAATTGTTTGGCAGTAGACTCACAAGATGGGTACTACTTCTACAAGAATACGACCTAGAAATACAGTACATTAAGGGCAGTGAAAACATCACAGCCGACTACTTGAGTAGATTGGAAGAGTACGAAACTACTGACGGACGCAATGCAAACAAGACGAGAGAATTTCTCGTGGCACCTATGTCAGCCGATTTAATACAAGAAAATCAAAATTTAAAAATCTTACTCAGTGACTTCGCTGCAAAACAAGATCAAGATGAATACTGTAAAACTATTCAGACCCAGTTACAAGAAAAACCCGCCTGCCATAAGATACATCAGCATTTTTTTATTTCGCCAGAAAAGATTTTATTTGCACACACTAGAAAAGGAAGTCTGTATGATAATTATTGGAAACCAGTTGTACCAGCTAATATACGACATAAAATCATATGGGAAGTTCATGTGAACCTAGGCCACACCGGCGGAAGAAAAGTTCACAGTGCTATTAGTAAACAATTGTATTGGCCTAACATGTCGAGGGATATCACAAGTGTAACAAGATCATGTGATTTATGCCAGAAGACAAAACAAACACCGGAACAGTTACATGGCAAATTGCAGCCCATAATCCGCGAGGCACCATTGCAGTTAGTCTCGGTAGACTTATTTGGTCCTTTGCCCCAGTCAAAAGGAGGGGTAAGACACATTTTTGTAATACAAGACATATTTTCAAAATATACAAAATTATATGCAATCGTGAATGCAACTGCAAATACTGTGTTGCGAAAGTTCAAATCATTTGTGGAAGAGTTCGGCCTACCTAATTGTGTTCTATCAGACCGAGGTACTCAATTTTCCAGCGAAGTATGGCAACAGGGTATAGTCAAACTAGGTACTATACCTACTACTATTTCTGTGAGGCACCCGCAAAGTAACCCTGTAGAAAGAGTGATGAAAAATTTAGGTAATCTACTCCGCACATATTGCCACAATGCGCAGCAATCGTGGAGAGATAAGCTGCCTTACTTTGAATGTTTTATGAATCACACGGTGCACGAATCTACGGGGTTAACTCCATTTGAAATCCTTTGTCTGAACCGTTCCGATGCGATAGACCCGCGTTACCTTCCTGGACTAGATGAGAAATCATCAAGAGAAGACCTACCTACGAGCGAAGATGTCCATCAGCTAGTACAGGCTAAACTACTGTCTGCCGCAGCAACAAGATGCCGAAGAAAGCCAGCATCTAAGAGAAGTAGCTTCGAAATTGGATCGCTAGTTCTTCGTAAGACATCCAATATTAGCAAGAAATGTTATAATGTAACCAGCAAGTTATTCTTACTATTCACTGGACCATATGTGATTACTGAAGTCATCAATGAAAATTGCTATACGCTAACTGAGGTAGATACTAAGCGTGTAATTGGTAGATACAATATTGCTCAATTACGCGAATATAAGCCTCCGATAGTGAGATAAATAGATGTCAACACAATGCTAATGTAATCTGTTATGAAAGTAAACAATTGAGTATGGTCAGTTAAATGAAATTTAATTATCTACATAGTTCTCCAGAGTAGAGAGAAAATTCAGCTGCATCGTGTATAACAGTATGGTACAGTAGTTATAAGTGCCGACGAGTCGCTGGAATTAATGACTGACTGTGTTTTTTTTTGTGTCGGCTGAAGTATTTTCCAGTCGATGTCCGACGTATAGGTGAGGTGTGATACCACCTGCGTACGGAATATTATGTCACAGTTCGGCGAAGTCCGAGGACTTAAAGCATAGATTATATTTACTGTGATTTGTGATCAAACCATGAGTTTGGCATTAACACGTCAGGTCAAGATATACAGAAACTATTCGGTATCAACTAGTACACTACTCAAGCACGAGAGCCAGTATTATTTAATTTGACGAGATTTTATCATATTATGATAGCTGATTTTACTCACATGTATATTTCAATAACGCCTGTTACATTTTGTGATCTGACGAAAAGCGTATTTTAGAACAACATCGTAACTATCAGGCTATAAATCAATCAATATTATCTGCAAAATAAAGGAAGAGACTACACAGTTGCAAATACACTGTCAAGAATGAGTAATTACCTTGTTTGATGATAATTCAGTTGGTATCCAGTGAAATAAGAAAATATATATATCCTCACTCGTAGTTGACACTATTTCGATTGGATTGAAAAATTTGAACATTTTAATTATCTTAAGAAGCACACGAAAGGTGTACAGTATTTACAACGCCTCCGAAAAGCGTTTATTCGCCTTGTCAACGCAACGCATCACTATACACTGTTTACATATTTTTTTTCCTCAGCTGACAAGCTAATAAAATTGACCCTAGGTTATTATGTTATTCTAACACAACGTTAGTGTTAAATATTATTAAGTGTATTTAATTTAGTTTTTTTTTTTTTTTAAAAAAAGATCTATTCTGTACCAGACAACTTCAAGAAAAGAAGCTTTGTGTAGGTGTAAGACTTGCTCAAGGAAGAGTGCAAGTAGACACATTTAATTTAGAAATTGGGACACGCTATGTTTCTAAGTGTGCGATGATTTCTGTTGTGAAACAAGAACACGCGTTATTCAAAATGTGTGATAGTTATATTTAAGTGCTGGGACACCTACCATTAAACCCAAAAGCCATTTAAGAGACTTGTATAATGGGTATCTGAACGACGATCAGCGGATGGTTGTGAGCGTCCAAGTGGCGGAAGCGGCTCGGACAGCGTCCACGTGCTTCGTCGCGGTGATGGCGCTGTCGCCTGGGAGAGGCGCCTGTCATCGGCAGCAGCGACGCATGGACCAGAATCACTATCATAGCCCCGAGGCTGACGACTAGTGACTGCCTGTCAACCCAGGAAGCTGCTTGAGTGGTGTCCACTGTCAGGACACTGCCAATCGACCTGTACCATTGCCTCTACCCAGGTACACTGTTGTTTTCATCATGGAGGTAAGAGTGCACCGTGATGTCTGCTTGTGTGTGTCGTCGTCTTTGAACATCAACGCAGGATATGCAGAGCATGGAGTCAGATGCTGCGGTATAATGCAGTACGTCTTCGTGCAACGAGATGCAACATTGCTTCGGACAGACATCACCCATTGTTGTGAATGTTTATGTTACAGTGTGTGTTGATCGCCCGAGCGATAGTACGTGTTTTATTTAGTAATACAGTTGAGTGTACACGGTTAATGTGATTCTAGAGATTGTTAATGAACACAAAAACTCCATAGTCGAATTACTGTGTGCTGACATAGTCTGTTTTGTGTCATTATCAGAAGCGGCAATTATGTACCGTTACGGTGCATAGTTATCTTACAAATTGTGCATGTGATTAATTTAATTATTTTTATTTGCTACTCCATGGTTGCGGTCAAAGACAACCATGTCCATGTGTACATTATTCTTTGGAAAGTTTGTTGATGAGAAAGGAAGGTGGTTGCTAAGGACGCTAAAAAGGAAAATGTATGTAATTAATGCCGAGAAGATTGAAAATAATATTACTAATCCTATCTGTTGGGAAATACCAAAGGAATTGACGTAGAGTTCATTTAAGAAACAATGTTCGTATTGTAAGTTCATCCTGCTGATGTGGTATGTGTACTTTATTACATTTTTTTTCGTGTTCTACAAGATTTAATCATTATATTCATATAAGTAACATGCTAAAGTGAAATCGGTGATAAGTTTAACCAGAAAAACTGACAATTAAATATAAGTTAAAATAAATCCAATATTTTCTGGATAATATGTTTTCTGTTGAAAGAAGTCAAGTCATCTTCGGCCCCCATAAGTCCCGTTAGAAAGAACTCAAGAAATGCTACCCTGAGATTAATCTATAGCCGAGGAAATATAACAGATTTACCTTAAAAAGAAATAATAATTGAAATTGATGGATGTCATAATCAAACATAGACATCATAATTAAATATTCATTATATTTAATTAAGAACACTTGAGTGTTGTGTCCGACCTAATCCGTGTACTTGATCAAAACTCAGTCTGGTACAGGGTAGATCCTATAAATTATATATGGTAGTGATACAATAATGGTAATTTAAATATTAGCTTTCCTACCTAGGGTAAACATACTAATAATTCTTAAATTTGTATTAATTATTTTATTATAAAATTTGTCTACGGATCTGGATACATAACAGTGTGATGTATATACTCAAGGAACATATACGCACAACTGATCTACTCAAAAGCTGAGCAGCAAGAGAGACTTTCATCTTCTTCTTGAAAAATGCAATGTGGCTTGCTCGTAACTTATTTGCCAAATGCAAACCTTCAGATTTTTGAAGTTTATGTAATTCCTCCAAATATTTCCAATGAACAATGTTACTGGATCCATCAGTTACACATATCTTTTCACCCAGTGTATTTCTTACCAGCTTTAGCATGTGTGATGGGTCAAGGTACACAACTATAGGTTCACCAGTCACAGGATGACTGAATCTTATATTTATAGCTGTTGGATGTAAGTTGCAGCCCAACTCTCTAGCCATCACAAGATTAGATTGTAATCCATCAAAAGTCAAAGAAATAATGGTGACTCTGGCAGAATGAAGAAGAAACAGACATTGGTTTACTAAATTGGCTCTTTGGTTTGAATTCAAACCATCAACTAAAAAATATCCAACTGGAATTTTCCAAGTTTGGTTAATGCACACTAGCAGAAAAACCAAAACTTCTTTGGCTAGAGGCATACAATCATCATCAATGTTCTTCCCAACACCAGAATAACCATGAAACATTTTCCCATCAAATTCTACATGTTGCCGGATAGCCATATCATCGATAACTAAGGAAAAAAACAGCAAAGTACGGGAATCTTCAACCTTACTTTTTACTGAAGCCAATGCCTCTGCTGAGAAACCAGGTGAACCATTTACATGCCTGTACCATTTTGAAATAGTTCGAGGATGTGGTAGACAAGTGTTAAAAGAATTCCTGACATATTTATAAGCAGCAGGTGAGTAGAAATTGAGGGTAAGAGCAAATGTCCTTAACTCAGGTGGATACTTGTTTGGAACACTTTCCCCTGTAGCTTTGGCCAACTGTCTGACTAAAAGTTGCTTATTCTGCTTTGACACAGCTCCTAATACTTCAATTGAATCCTCTGCCATAAGATTTTTTTCTTAATACCTAATATTACATCGTTGAAGTCTGAAACCTTTTTTTTAAGTCTTCTTTTAGACTGATGAAGAAGCTTAATTTTTTTCCTAAGTTTCTCTTGTTTTTTTGAAGATTCTTCAAGAGTTCTCTTGAGACTTTCTTTCGATGGTGAGTATGGTAAAATTTGAGAAGATGGTGACTGCTCTGCAACTGGGAGAGCAGAACTTCTCTCTTTTGGAGGCAGTCTTGGTAATACATGCTGAAAAAAAGAAAAGAATATTGTTAAATAATTGCAATAAGTTTTAAAATTTAATAGCATAGTACTTCACAATTGAGTTTCTATTATGTTATTATGTATCATGCATCCCTACACAAATAAAATGGGAACTGTAACTTTCCCCACTAAGTATATAACTACAACTTTAAACCCAAATGGGTACTAGATGGGGAAGTGGAGGTAAATATGGATGGACTGAAACGGATAAAAGTGTGAAAACCAACCGTCTACACAATTTTAAAGTCTTTTTAATGTAGCTAACCTAACCAACCATCCATCCGATGCAACAGCATTTCAAATGAGGCAAACCTTAACTATAGATTCATTGAAATGATAATAACTGCAGGGTGTCTACTGACCCTGGAAAACCTGGAAAACCTGGAAATATCAGGGAATTTTGTAATCAGGGAATAATCAGGGAATTTTTTTAAAAATCAGGGAATTTTTGTTTGGTAGGTTGTAGTTGGCAATACGTTTTTTGTTTATTGATCAGCTTGCATTGGCGTGGCATCATGTGTATCCCCTCCCATTTTTATTTTTGAATGGCAAATAACGAACAATTCCCACGTCCAAATTCTTTTATTTACCATCGGATTCGGAAGTGGCATCAAATCACGTGATACAAACTGGTTCAAGATGGTCTGTTATCCTGCTGACGTGACGTGCTGCAGCATGTGCTTCCCACGTTCAGATTATACCGACAGGTGCATTTAATTTTAAGTATCTATGGATGCCCTCAACGTAAACTGGACATTTTTGTTAGCGTTGAAAATACATATCACAGACACTTTTGGTGAAGATTCACCATCTTTGCTAGAAATTGGTAGCTGTGGGCTTCATACGGTCCATGGTGCTTTCAAAACTGGAATTTCTGTTACACAATGGGATGTTTTTAGTTTTTTGAGGCACAGTTACTATTTGTTTAAGCACATATCTTCAAGGAGGGCAGATTACATTAGAATAACTGGATCAGAGCTTTTTCCCAAGAAATTTTGTGCAATCATATGGAATACTGTAGTTGCTGAGCGTGCCATGAAAACGTTACCCCACCTAAAGAAATTGGTTAGTGAAGTTTCTATTTCATCTCTCTCTTTCAGTGTAGTGAAATGTGCTCTTGAAGATAATCTTCTAAAAGTAAAATTGACATTCTTCCTTTTTTTGGCATCAGAGCTGGAATTGTTTCTCACAATGTTCCAAAGTGAAGCATCCATGGCACCTTTTCTCTATGATTCACTGGTTTTATTAGCTTTGGCAGGAAAATTTTGAAACCAGAAGTACTGAAGAGCTTTAGGGAGAAACGCAATGTATCTCCATTGGATGTAGATAACCAGGAAAATCTATTGACTGCTAACAATATCAAGTTGGGTTATGCAGTACGCCATGCCATCAGGAAAGAGAAAGTACCAGAAAAACCTGTCCTGTTACAGAAAAATGATAGGACTTGTCTAAAGGTTATGGTAAAAAAACTTCAAGACAAAAGTCCCCTGAAGTACAATCTTACCAAGGGAATTTCCTGCTTATGTCCGTCTGTGGCTTTAAATTCGGGTGTGAGGAAACAGCGTGTGAAGTACAGTTTAGAATGTTGTCTTCAAAACAGGTGGCTATCAGGACAAGAAACTGATAACATTGAGTGATCATATCAGTTGGTATGTTCCTCGCAAGATTCTGAAGCACTGTTCTCGTCTTTTTCTGGAGAAGACTGGCGCCTTGATCACTTGTGGATGCTCATTCTTAAGGCATATACAGTAGCTTCCAAAACAGGCCTTCTAAAGTTTGTGAGGATGGTGTTGGTACTTTCCCATGGAAATGCATCATTGGAAAGAGGATTTTCAGTGAATTCTAATCAGCTGACTGAAAACTTGCAGGAAGAAATACTGATCGCACAAAGACAGATGTATGACTTTGTTCAACGTTCTGGAGGTGTAGAGCAGTATGTAAGAAATGCTAGTTGTAGGCGTAAGGAAGCCCTGCAAACAAAACAAAAAGAAAAGGAAGCTACAGACAAGAAGAAGGCAGAAAAAAGAAGAGTTGAAGAGGAGATCAAGGCATTGCAGTTGAAGAAGGCTCGAATGTTGGATTTGGCTCGTTCTGAAGTAAGTGCAATAGACGCAAAAGTTGAGTCACTGCGAAATTGATGGAAGCTTCCTTTTACTAATTTTTTTTGCAAAAGGAAGTGTGTGAAATATTTGTAGCAGCATCTTTTATTTGCCATCAATTGAGTCACTTTGGCCACGTTTGGAAGAAGGTAATTTTTTTACTAATTTAAGTAAGTTGAAATACTTTGAAACCCGTCATTGTAATATTATGCAATTTTTTTCAGTTTCTTGGAATGTCGTAATTGTGTTAAAGAAAACCTGGAAAAATTCAGTTTTAGACCTGGAAAACCTGGAAAAATCAGGGAATTAAATTTACTAGATCTGGTAGACACCCTGTAACTGGCAAACAACTGGAAATATTGCAATTCCATTTTGTAGAATGATCATAAATAATTAAAAAGTAAAAAAAAAAATTTGCACATTTTTATCTTTTGTACTTCGTGGCACCCCTTTCCTCCATTTTTACGGTAATTTTTCCTTATTGCTTATCTGGTTGTATTTTAACATAAATAAAGAAATAATTTGATGTGTTAGTGATGAAAAGCTGTATAATTATGAAAACATACTTGACTTTGAAAGTATGTATGAAACTTAGGGGTACACTAACCAGAGGAGAAATTTTATTCATGACATGTATCCAATTAAATTTTAACGCAAGATATTAAAATTGTAACGCCCCTCGTGCCTCAAAATTGAATTATTTTAAATTAATTAAAAAGAGCCTTGGAGACTTGCTGTGTAAGAATAATAAGAAATAAGTTTATTGACCAGAGGTGGCACGAGGTGGAGAACAAGACAATTTAGAACTCCCTGACACAAGCAACTGGGGAGCTGGTGGATCGTTTAAGGGAAGAAGGTATATCATAAATAAATTAACACTACACAAGTAGCTTGGTCTATAGGTTCCCTGTTTTATTTAAAAATGTAACTAATGAATTCTGTTTTCATTTGATTTGGCATTTATAAGTTTCCCAATTAATGATATTAACAATATGCTTTAGTTTTTCGAGAAAGGGCCGGCCCTAATTTAGTATAACAACACATACTCAACTTTACCAACAAACAATTACATAAACAAAAATTTATTAGTATCACACCAAAATTTGATTTGTCCAATTATTACATTGATGATTAGTTTCATTGATTCTACATATTCTTGAGGAAAGCACTGTTCGCTGGTAGGCTATTCATTCGATTAATGTAGTTCGTAGCTAGAAAGTGGGGGGGGGGGGGGGGGGGGGGATGTTGATTTCACATTACCACCCGGGTCTTCAAAAAATAACGTCGGGTCGCGGAAACATCTCTTCTAACGTGACCTGCAGTGGAGGTGCAGGATCACGAGCTGGGAGCAATTTGTCTCTCCAGCACTTCGACCCTGTCTGAAACCCAAATCAAATTCAAAACGAATTAGACTTGTTTCCAGACAGTCCTACACCGTCGGCGCAAAAGGCCAACAAACGGAAATGGGGGGAAAAGGCCGGATTGTCACTCACCAGACAGGGAAGTTGACTTCTATTTACAGATGCGTCGCCAGCCAGGAACTGGATCCCGCGAATACGCGGCTGGGCGCGGTCGTTTTCTAATTTCAAAAAAAAAATAAAAGATAAAAAATAACTATTACATTTTATACTACGCAGACGGACTAAACTACTTGAAAAAGATTATAGGGATAGCATCCCTCATTTAGGCGACTACATAGTCGGTTGCGGCCGGATGGAAGTTTTGCAGAGTCTCGTCGACTCGCCGATAATCAAACGGTCCGTCTGCAGTCGCGGCGCGAAGTGTCCCGCGGAGAAACGCGTCTCGTAATTAAAAGTAAAACTTGAATCAAAAGAGGAGGGGAGGACTGGGAGTCCGGACCGAAAGGTCCCGAAGTTCCCCGAGTGAGGGCCATAAAAAAAAACTCTGATTGAAGTCTCGAAGCTGGTAGCATTGCGTCGACTTTAGCGCTACCTGTTGGGGGCTGTCTGAAATAAAAAAGAATCGACTCGCCCAAGGCGTCTGCTTAAACCAAGGGTTAAAGGGCGCAGTCTAGTGCTACACTCTGGCGGCCTACAGGGTAAGTTGGCTGGGTGGTTAGCGAGTTTGCCGCTAGGTGTCGCGGGGTGGTCCATTTTGGCACACACATTTTTTTTATGCAAGGCATCCTGGGAGACGGTCGCTGTCTGCTGGGGTTTCTGACCTGTCATTGGCCTTAGGCGAATTCTTAGAACCGAAAGAGGAGGGGGGGAGCAAAAGTGCAACGACGCTGAGAACAAGCGTCCATGACGTGCTTTTCGAGGAGAGAACCTAATACGTATTCGTGACCAGACTTACTTCTCTCAGCAGCTCTCTGAGAAGTAGCAGCTTGCAGCCCAGAAGCTGCTCTATGCAGTTTTGGTCGTGCAGGGAATTAAAATTACAAACTCGGGACGTGACTGCAGGCGAGAGAAATTTCAACCGGGCTGACCATGTCCACATTAGACAGCAAAATATCAGAATGGCACCTGGGAAGGGGCGTCGGTCCACTGGCACAAAGTTTAAATCCGTGGCGTACACCGGCCTAACAAAAGTAAATCACCCCCATTAACAACCAGATAAATTTAAAAAAATAGAAACCCCAAAAAATTTTAAAATTATAGAAAAAATTTAAAAAAGTGACGAAATGCCTAATTTCCGGCACATACTCCCCGCTTGAATGCGGAGCATATAGGGAAAATAAAAAAAAAACACACTGCTCAGTAAAACTAGTACCAGGTTCCCCTGTATCCTACTACTTACAAAAAAAAAATTTTTTTACGGTCAATACGAAGGAGTATTATAATTAATTAAATTACCCTTAACGGTGAATGATGTCATGAGGAAAGTTGATCTCAGATGTTGGGAATGGTGTCACGTGACAAATACTCTAAACATGGGCGCTGTGAGGCGGGCCTAAAACACTGGGCCGGAACCGGAACTTGGTCCGTCGGGTGCCAGTTATGAAAGATGGGGATTTGTGTACCCCTGAAAATAGTCTTTCCATAAGAAACCGAAGGCATTGGGACTTAGCCCTGCACAGTCAGGCGATGGAGAAGACAGTCAAATTTGCTGCTTGCTCGAAGGCGAAACAGAGCCTCAGTCCCAGAGTGACACAGGACCTAAGGGTGGCATTCCCTTGGCGGAATTTTGTATGTCTGGGGATGAAAACCCCAAAAGATCAACAATCCGTAGAGATTAATGAATTTAAAAATATTAAATATTCAATAAATTAAGAAATTTCAGTGCATACCACTCTGATGTTTATTATTATTAACTAATATTTATTATTTAAATGTTTTCTGCAAACAAAACGATAAATTAACGACTCTTCGCACTCAAACTTAAATTATTTAAAGAAATGTAAAATGCAATAAACCAACAATTATAAATCAAAACGGGGATAAATTATAATGGAGCGGTTAGATCTTCCATGACTGCTGATAGGCTTCGCACTGCCTGAGAAGGGGGTTTGAACATAGGCCGTCCAAAGATGAGTGGTGGGAATGTAACCCAAAGAACATTCGAAAATGGTCATGAGATTTTTCACTCAGAGGACCTGGTCATGGCTCGTTGGCTCAGAGGACCCTAACTTTTGCGCCGCTCGTTGGCTAGCTTGACCTAGCTCCTATTTTAGAAAAACACATAAAAGAAACCAGTTTGCCGTCTGGAAGTCTCGTAGCTCTTACTTAAATAAACAATCTCATCGATAACGATGCAAAAGAAATACAACTTTGGGATAGAATGCAAAAGAAAAAAGAAAAATGGCTAGATGTGACAGCTTCAGTGCTCAGACTCTATGTACGTCACTGTACATCACATTTACGTGCAAGGGAAAATAAAGAAATAAACATGTAACAGTATTAACGCGACATCAGTACAAAAAAAAACACTACACACCTCATTCTTGCTTACTTTACGAATTATCGTTATTAAAAAAAGGAACGTAATTAGAAATTAAATATATGAAATCGTGGAACAAGATTCATGAAGATTCAAAAAAATATCAGAGAGGTATTTCTGAGTAAAAAAAAAACATTAAAACTATTTACGTCAAGTAGCTTGTTAAGGACTGAACTTACGTATGTAAAAATTAAAAATTAAAATATCTTAAATTACCTAGCTTGTGCTAGCCTAGAAACGGGATGCTCAAACATACCCAAATTAATTAAGTGGACCTTTCGTTGGGGGTTGAAAGTATTTCACCCTTCTCGGTGATTAAAGACTGATAAATATTAAAATGAGACTAGTCACCTCGTAGCTGCTTAATTTCTGGGGGAATACATATTTTGATATGCTTGATTTTATTATTATTATTATTATTGAGCAAAAAAAAAGGATGCCTGTTGCCCTACTGCTTGTAATAGAAGCCGAATTAATTCCATGTCCTTTGACTGTAACATTTCCTGAGTCAAACACAAGGTTGATAATTAAATAGGGTCCATTTAAACTTGGTTTGAATTATTTAACATAAATCATTAAAATCATTTAATAAATAAAAATATTAAATTTAAAGCTTAACCTTAAAGTACCTGTATGCTTACAACTATTTATGTCTTTGCTATATTAATGAAATGAATTCATCCCGTTGATCTCAGATTTTGGATATCGTGTAGGAACACAAAATGGGCGCTATGAGGGAGGCCGAAAAGACTGAGGCCGAAACAAGGGAAATGCGTCCTTGAGAACTCAGTGATTAATGGGGACTGTAACCCCTGTAAATGGGTATGGTAACCCGTAACTTACAAACTATATTGGGAATATAACCCCTGTACATAATTGTTTCGCTGTCCTTAAGAAGTCGAAGGCATTGAGTCATAGCTCTGCACAATCTGACGATGGATCAGACGAAATATATGAATTTAATACTTGCTTAAAAAGCGAAGCACACCTCGGTCCCGGATACCTACATTTGTTAACTCACATAGGCTCAATATGTTCAAGCTCTGATGGTTGATCAGACCATCAGGCTGAAGCAGAGAGACCCACGAGGGAATTTCACCCCTGAGTTAGTTCGGGTTCGAAACCCGAAAGATCAACGAATTTGGATTAAAAATGGATCATGTAACGAAAATTTAGATTATAAGAAATTGACTGATATAATATTGTAGTTATTATATAATTTTAATAAATCATAATTCTTGCACTCAAATTTAATAAAAAAAAACTATAAGTAAAATCGTAAAATGATATACTATATCCTAAAAAAGCTAATTTTAAATTAATTATAATTTCGCTGTCGGATCTTCCATGGCGGGCATGAAAGTTCACACTGCCTGAGAGGGGGTTTGAACATAGGTCGTCCAAAGGGTGAGTGCTGGGGATCTAACCCAGGGAACACTCTATGGTCATAGGATTTTTCACCTAGAGGGCCAGGTCTTGGCTCATTGGCTCAGAGGACCTCTCGCGATTTAACGCCTGAATTTAGTGCTGCACTGTGACTAGCTTGACCTAGCTCGACTTTAGAAATACATAAAATTAAACCTTAATGCCACCTTGGAAGTCACAATTGCAAAACAATGCAAAATAATAATGAACATCAAACTACTAATTTTAGGTAAAGAGCAAGAAAACAATCAAATTTAGTGTACCGTGATGCACGAGCTACTGTGCTCAGTTTTAAATAACGTAGTTGTACGCCACCTTATAAAAGAAATTGATACTGATCCCAAAAAAAAAATATAAAAGTTAATAAATTGTTTACTCAAAAATCATAATTACAAAAATATTATTTATCCTTTACTTAGCATTCTTAGATTAATTGGTAATTTGCTCATAGAAAACTCGACGTTATAAAAAAAATTATAGTACTCTATCGTACAATAAATTCCTCACCTCCTGGCTAGCGTAAAAAGTATTGGGGATTCAACCCGTATATATAAACAATTTAATTCAGTAACCTTTCCTTAAAGGCATGAGTGATTGCACCTCTCGTTGGGTGATCACGAAATAAATCTAAACAAAAGCTAGGCACATGGATGTGTATAGTGACACAATTAAATGGTACGTCGAAGTATATTCACCTTGCTTGTGAACGATGCAATAGGATTAGAGTACTTGTTAAAATTACTTATGAGCATATTCTTATTTTATATTACGTAATGAATGGACACTTTATAAATTTATTTTATATACTATTAAAATACTTAATCGTTAATTTTAAGATACTTAGAAATAGTAAACAATGGAAGTTTCTTATTATTAGCTAAAACAAAAGGTTTATATTATCATATTATTTGTATTGGTAATATTATTATAAGGTATATATAAAATTACTATGTTATATTTTAGTAACCCTAGATTAAGAAAATACTTTGCTGCTAGATTTAAGGTAGTATAGATTATTTATAGTGCTTGTTTTGTGACATAAAAATTATATTATTAGGACATACAAAGCATGGGTAGTTTGTTTACAAAATACGTGGCACGTGGGTGGAGCACACAGGAGAAGAGAGGGGGGTTCCGCGCGGTTGGCGGCCCTGTCATGTGGTGAAGAGATAACAAGTCGGCGCGCGCAAGACGCCGAGAGACAAAACAAAAATACCACGATGTCCGAAAGGACTTCGATGTTCTGTTTTTCGCAAAGATGGCCTGGTTTGCAGGCGGATGTGTTATAAAAAAAACACAGATAAAGGGAGGAATTTAGACAAACTCAGGGCACTGTCGGCCGTGAGGAACAAACTAGATTACAACGTATTGTTTACGCTGCCGGACAAGGGGGCAACGACATGACCTTGCCTCCTCCAGCCGGTGAGGCGAGAGGGGGAGGGGTGAAGAGGATGACAGGGAGAATGACACGCGCGCTTGATAAAGCACGCTGCCTGAGGGTCGTCGCACCGACACGACGGAGGCCGCGCGGTGTCTCACCGCGCGCAAACTCAATCACAGTGGGATGTAAAACTCAAAATAAATTTTAAAATAGAAAAAGCAATATAACTACCGGGTGTACCAGCGATCAGTTCACAATGTTATTATTACAAAATTTGCTATCACAAAATTTAATTAATTTTTTTTTTATCTATATTTATTATTTTTTATTTTATTTTAGGTATGCCTACTCGATTTAGGTATGCCTATAGACCAAACCACGCTCTGCTACCAATTGTAACGCCCCTCGTGCCTCAAAATTGAATTATTTTAAATTAATTAAAAAGAGCCTTGGAGACTTGCTGGGTAAGAATAATAAGAAATAAGTTTATTGACCAGAGGTGGCACGAGGTGGAGAACAAGACAATTTAGAACTCCCTGACACAAGCAACTGGGGAGCTGGTGGATCGTTTAAGGGAAGAAGGTATATCATAAATAAATTAACACTACACAAGTAGCTTGGTCTATAGGTTCCCTGTTTTATTTAAAAATGTAACTAATGAATTCTGTTTTCATTTGATTTGGCATTTATAAGTTTCCCAATTAATGATATTAACAATATGCTTTAGTTTTTCGAGAAAGGGCCGGCCCTAATTTAGTACAACAACACATACTCAACTTTACCAACAAACAATTACATAAAACAAAAATTTATTAGTATCACACCAAAATTTGATTTGTCCAATTATTACATTGATGATTAGTTTCATTGGTTCTACATATTCTTGAGGAAAGCACTGTTCGCTGGTAGGCTATTCATTCGATTAATGTAGTTCGTAGCTAGAAAGTGGGGGGGGGGGGGGGGGGGGATGTTGATTTCACATTACCACCCGGGTCTTCAAAAAATAACGTCGGGTCGCGGAAACATCTCTTCTAACGTGACCTGCAGTGGAGGTGCAGGATCACGAGCTGGGAGCAATTTGTCTCTCCAGCACTTCGACCCTGTCTGAAACCCAAATCAAATTCAAAACGAATTAGACTTGTTTCCAGACAGTCCTACACCGTCGGCGCAAAAGGCCAACAAACGGAAATGGGGGGAAAAGGCCGGATTGTCACTCACCAGACAGGGAAGTTGACTTCTATTTACAGATGCGTCGCCAGCCAGGAACTGGATCCCGCGAATACGCGGCTGGGCGCGGTCGTTTTCTAATTTCAAAAAAAAAATAAAAGATAAAAAATAACTATTACATTTTATACTACGCAGACGGACTAAACTACTTGAAAAAGATTATAGGGATAGCATCCCTCATTTAGGCGACTACATAGTCGGTTGCGGCCGGATGGAAGTTTTGCAGAGTCTCGTCGACTCGCCGATAATCAAACGGTCCGTCTGCAGTCGCGGCGCGAAGTGTCCCGCGGAGAAACGCGTCTCGTAATTAAAAGTAAAACTTGAATCAAAAGTGGAGGGGAGGACTGGGAGTCCGGACCGAAAGGTCCCGAAGTTCCCCGAGTGAGGGCCATAAAAAAAAACTTTGATTGAAGTCTCGAAGCTGGTAGCATTGCGTCGACTTTAGCGCTACCTGTTGGGGGCTGTCTGAAATAAAAAAGAATCGACTCGCCCAAGGCGTCTGCTTAAACCAAGGGTTAAAGGGCGCAGTCTAGTGCTACACTCTGGCGGCCTACAGGGTAAGTTGGCTGGGTGGTTAGCGAGTTTGCCGCTAGGTGTCGCGGGGTGGTCCATTTTGGCACACACATTTTTTTTATGCAAGGCATCCTGGGAGACGGTCGCTGTCTGCTGGGGTTTCTGACCTGTCATTGGCCTTAGGCGAATTCTTAGAACCGAAAGAGGAGGGGGGAGCAAAAGTGCAACGACGCTGAGAACAAGTGTCCATGGCGTGCTTTTCGAGGAGAGAACCTAATACGTATTCGTGACCAGACTTACTTCTCTCAGCAGCTCTCTGAGAAGTAGCAGCTTGCAGCCCAGAAGCTGCTCTATGCAGTTTTGGTCATGCAGGGAATTAAAATTACAAACTCGGGACGTGACTGCAGGCGAGAGAAATTTCAACCGGACTGACCATGTCCACATTAGACAGCAAAATATCAGATTGGCTCCCTTAGAAGGGGCGTCGGTCCACTGGCACAAAGTTTAAATCCGTGGCGTACACCGGCCTAACAAAAGTAAATCACCCCCATTAACAACCAGATAAATTTAAAAAAATAGAAACCCCAAAAAATTTTAAAATTATAGAAAAAATTTAAAAAAGTGACGAAATGCCTAATTTCCGGCACAAAATAAAGGAATTTATTGAATGTGTCAGTGAAACCAAAACTGTAACATAGCCAATATATATCTACTTAATTAAAATATGAATTATAACAATTTCATATAGGTAAACTAGATATGCAGGAAGGAACAACTACCACGATTCTTTCTGAACAACATGCTTGCCAGTTTAAGCAATATTCACATTAGGCTTAAAAATGTTTTCCTGCAAAATACTTACAGGCTTCCAAGTGTCCTGGATACGCAGGAAAAACCGTAGGAACTGCATTCTCCTTTAGTCTGATTTGCTTCATAGTTCTGTCAATCAAATTGGGTTCAAAATGAACAGAACACAACCTGCTAGCTGATGTTGGTTTCCAGTTCTCCCTCCGAACCGCTTGTACCCATTGTCTTTTCAAAGTTTCATCCACGGGAAACCTATAAAAATATTGAATAAAGGTCAAATACACACTAACAAAATCACGAATAATTAAATTATGCAGTTAACTCCCGGCTTGGATTCGGATTCGTCACAAACCTTAGCAATTATACGAGTTTTAATTATTAATACACTATCTTTAAACATTACAAATTAAACAGCAAAATTAAACCACATAACTGGGGTGTTTTACGTATTTGATTAACAACAGACCTCCAGACATCTCAAATAAGCAACATAAACAACACAATAAAACAAATAAAAAAATAATACCTGTGAAATGTTATCCCCTCCAAGTGCTTGGATGACCTATTAGCACATCCATACGCTACACACGATGGCATGATGTACTTCAAATTCGCAAAATACCACAAAACATTTTCCAGCTCTTATAATAACAAGCACGCCATTGCTGCTGTTTTGGGTCTCAATGGGGGCGTGGCACATACTTCACAAATTCACCGTCAGGGTGCCTCCTCCCTACTCCTTGGTGGAAAGACAGTTGGTAGCTGTGAATTTCCAAACATTACATCCGAAATGTTATTAACATTTTCTGTTTGTAAACGTAAACAATCGTTCTGAAAATAGCTGTGATATTTTAGTACAAATATTTCCGTTAAAAATCTGAAAATAAATTACCGTAAATGTTAACACGCGATTATACACAAAGTACAAATATGAATTGTGTAATAAAAGGTTGCAATTTCGAGATGCTTCAACATTCACATTTTTACGCAAGAACAAATATTTTAATTTTCAACTTTAAAGAATTGTGAAATACTGCAATATTGGGTGAATTTATCGTTTTCCCCGTGTGAGGTAACGAAGTTTTAGTTAATATAAAAAATTGTGAACATTTTGTTTAACAATGTTTCTACTGTAGCTTTCAGCTTGGAACTAATAAATGTTTGCGGTTCTGACGTCTTGGGTGCGAAAATAAGGCGACTTCCAATTTTCGCATCTCTCATTTATGTAAAAATGGTCGCCTTATATTCGGACCAATACGGTAACATTGAAGTCCCAGATTTCCATTCTGTACAGAGTATAGGAAGCATACATACAGTATATGTACATATGTACTTTCATACTTCATAGTAATAGCGAACATTTACAGGGTAAATAAAAAATAATAAACAAAAGTACATTACTTTATCACTATACTGTACTGCATTTCCTTCAATGATTTTGTGATTTTTCCTGAAACATGAGTACTTTTGTGCTTATCCACATCATTTAAAATGTTTAGTTTTACATCAGTTGAAAATGTTTTCCCTCTTTTACAAGCTGCCATCTCGATAAAATACGTATAAATAAAAATTCAGTTAATTACTCACAGTAAAAGACAAAATTTTACGCTTATTGACATTCAAATGTGTTACTGACTACGTTATTTTTAACAGACGTTGACAAAGATGAATACCGTAAATATAAAGTACATAATACAGTATGTGTAAGTTACTGATGGACAATCAGAATGTATATAAACTGTAGTGCTAGCATCGTGTGCTAATATTTTCTCAGTGTGCCATTATTAGGCCAGTGTTGGCAGCCTGTGAATACCATTTTTAATGGAAGAGAACATGGAAAAATTCAGGAAATACAGCGCTACAGGTTTTGGATGTGGTATTTGACACTGAAGTGTCATCTTCGTGTGTATGATGTAGGTGTGACGGCCCAGGCCATCCCTAGACTGCACCTGCAGAGAGTGGACCGGGCCGGAGTGTGCTTCACTGAGCAGCGTGGTGCGAGGCCTCTTGACGTGTGTCACCGGTGACAGATGCATGTCTGGTCCGCCCCTTAGCGGGGTGAACGAGCGCTGTGCCTCCAGCCACCTGCTGCCATCTAGTTGTCTTCATTTGAAAACTAACACTGTCAGATAACAATTGATACTGTTTATAACTGGGTCTCTACTCTACTGTATCTATAAAAAATGACAGAATAACATAGAAAAAAAAGTTTTGAAATTTGTTTACCAGTTATTTGTAGACACCTTGGTGGAAGAAAAATAATTGACTTAAAAAATCTGTGTCCAGAGCAGTGAGTGTGCAGTATTTACAAGTCAGTCGTGTGCTTGTGTTTTCTCGTCTTGCAGATTTTTCTTTGAGAGTGAACGTGGACTCTTCCCAAACACGGAGTTTGTGTTTGACCTCGAACTGCCGACGGAGTTTGTCCCGTACAACACAGACGGCGAAGTGGAGAGCTTCGTTCTCCTGCCGGTTGCAGTGAGTATGAGGGTCAGCCACCCTGTTTGTGGCTTTCCGGGAGTTGGTTTCAACAAGAGACGGACAAGCCTGCAGATTTTTGAGTTAAGTTGAGTAGAGTCAAGTTCAGTATTTATATTGTAGAGTCAAGGTGAGGCTTGATTGCTTTTTAGTCGAGTCATCACACCCCAGACCACCCGGTTAGCAAATGGATTGGCCTAGGAGTGGACATGCATGTTTCATTAACACTTGCAGAAATGAATTGGGTGCTGAAAATTATACAAGTTCCTTAAAAAAGACTTTTTCTTAATTTCCTGGCATGTTTTCAAATCATTTTGCAAGATGGCATTGTGGTACTTCAAGTAGTTTTTCATCTTATAAAATGGTTAAGCTAGTTACAAATATAATAATGTGATATTGTAAAATGGGTTGGTTGGTATAGATTAGCGCTATTTAAATTACTGTGAAATCATAACGAATTACCAAATATAAATGTAGCTAACAATCTCAGAAACAAAAAAAGTGCTATGAGGAAGCATTTTATGTTTGCTAAAATTTTTATTTCTTGTTAATATTTCACTTTTGACTCTTGAAATCTATATTTGGATTGGAGGGGTGGATTCAATATTCTGATTTGAGAAAATAGGGATTGGACCCATCACTAATTTAAATGTCACAAATCAACATCCTGAGTCTCCCACTTCACTGCACTTTCGCAAATACACTTTAGTTTCCACGTGCTTCACATTTCATGCGAAAGATTGGGTTTTATTTTTAAAGTGAAACTTGTTCACAACCGGTAGGGTAATTGGAGGTGACAACTCACCAGAATGTAACGAGAAACAAGTGCAACACTTATGAATGAGGCTCTGGATGCTGGGGTTGGGAGAGGGAATCACCGGACAACTGTAAGACTTTCCGCCATGCTTGTTGCTACTGTGAACCTCCATGGAAGGCAACTGTATGTATCATATCTCAGCAATCAGATTACTGCTGAGAACACAGATGGCAGCAGCAGCAGTGCTACTCTATAGCACACCTGCACACCTGCACACTTGTGTGCACCAGCCCCTCGAAGTAACGCCCTAATTGTTCCAGGAAAACAGAGCACTAAGCAAATAAGCTTTATTAAAATAAGTTTTTTCCCATAAGAAAATCTGTTAATCAAAATAATCAACATAACCAGAAATGTGGGTTTGTTGATTACCATTTCAGTCATGACATTGCTCAGGTTTATATGAATTCACAGTATTATTTATGTGTCTGATACTTTTAAAGTATATTGATATAAATGTTTGAATAACCAATTTGAGATTAAGCATTATGAAAAGTTCACCATCCACATTGTAATAATAGGCCTTGGGCATAATAATAATAATCCATTATTAACATTTCTGATTTACAAATAATTATGTTATTGATACAAATAGAAATTGTGTTTCAGTGTCTAATATGATTAAAGAAGCATAGACTATATGTTTTATATTAGCAATAAAACTCAATTGCTGACAGTATTGTTGGCTAACTGCCAGTCTGCCGTCCAGAGCGCCTGGCTCGCGACCTCGCGACCTCGCGACCTGCCTCTAGCGTCCGGATCAGGGCTTCAGGGCTGCTCATTCTGTTGGAGATTAGTTTTAATTATTGTGTTTTTGGTACATGGGTGCTGTATGCTAGTATTAGGGGCCGGTCAAAATTAATATCTTGTTTAGATGTTTTTTTTTATTAATTTGCACTTTTTTTTTTATTTTGCTGATTTCCAACATCAATGATATTTTAGATTTTTTTCTAAATGGATGCTTTTTTTCAGCTAATTTTTTTTAAGTAAAATAAGCATTAATTTTTTTTGTGTTTTTGAACTAAAAGACTTGATCAATTTTTTTTGTACATAACTTAAATAGAGGGTTATTTGTAGTGCATATTTGTGTACATATGAATATTTCGTTTACAAACCTTTAGTATGTAAATTTTTTATATTTTTAATTAAGGTTCATTAAAAATCCTATTTTCATAATAATAAATGCTATAAGCAGTTGGGGCTAACTATTATAGGTTTATAGGAATTTAAAAAGAAATCTTAAGACATGTAAACTACTAATTTTTTTACAAAGTCCGTTTAGTTGAGAGTGAAAGTAAAATACAAAAAAAAAATGTTCTCTTAACTAGGTACTTGACTCAAAAAAACTTGATTATTTGAACTATTCGACTCTACTTGAAAATATGCAACTTGTGCACATTACTTTTCACATTTCTGTATTTCTTGTTTATGTTGTAAATTAGAAAACAGATAACTGATTTTGTGATTTTCAATGTATAACATTATTTCATTATTTTAATTAAATATATAATTCAATTGTAAAAAAAAAAGAAATCCTGTAAAATTTGCATTGATTTTATGACAATAACACTGAAAATTATAGGTAAGTCACTTAAATAATTTTTGAGTGCCAAACAACAATTTGTTTAGTTATTTGGATTTATTACGCTAGTTAGAACTAATCTTCATTATTCACTAAGAATTGATTAGAATCATATAAATTTTTAACTACAATTCTAATCTTTAAATGTTATATCGATCTAGTTACAAATATAGTCACCGTGGACTGGACCAGTTATGTAACTGGGATGGGACTGAGATGTAGTCTCTAACAATGGAGAATGTTGCGTGTGCATCCTTGCGCCCTGGCGTTGTTCCAGGAGGCCCTGGAGAAGGTGTTCTCGTCAGAGTTCAAGACCACCAGCTGCCCCGTGGTCATAGACTTCCTCATCAGACACGGGGTCATCACCGCAGACAACGGTGAGGCATTTATCATTTCATCCTCTAAGGGGGTATGTTTTCATTTATTTTTAAAAAAGGTATCTCTCAAACTAATAAAATAAGTTTTTTTTTTTTTTTTTGCGGAATTCCATCTTTAAGAGGTGTAAAAAGGGTAAGTTTGGTTTTAAGTGGAAAAAATTCATACTGGTTTAAAGGTAAGAAACTAAGAATGAAAAATATAAATATAGAGTTAGAAATTGTAGAATTATAATTTCTTTTAGTTTTTCTAAATTCAATCTTTTAAGGGATGAAAAAGGGAAAAAAAAAAAAAAGATTTTGAGATGATTGTTTTTCCGAAGCTAATCACATGAGGTAAGAAACTAAGAAAGAACAACGTCCATGTGGAGAGTTACATTTTGTATTTTATTGCATTTATTCAAATTTGTTCTTTAAGGGGTGAAAAGGAAGTAAGTAATTTTATATTTATTTTAAAATAACATAATTCCAAAACTAATAAATTAAGAGGTAAAATTTTGGGTAAGATTAATAAAATATAGTGACCACACATTTTTTACTAAATTGTGAGATTCCACCCCTAAAGATTGTAAAAGATAACATTTGGTTTTAAATATAAAAAAAAAGGAATACTTTTTAATCTACTAAATCTAAAGGTAAGGAACTAAGAATAAACAAAAAAACATTAAAAATTACGAATTCTATTTTTTCCCTTCAATTTTTTGGATTTTGTCTTTTAAGGGAGTGAAGAGGGAGTAACTATTTTTTATTATGCAAAAATTAAATATCTAAAGCAAATCAAGCTAAAGGTAAGAAAGTGAGCATGAATTACGTTTATGAGTTATCTTGCGTTTTGTTTTATATTTTCTCCAGATTCAACTGCAAAAAGAGAGTTTAAAACTTTTGAAAAAAATATCTTTAACTCAACAATGACCCTTTAATTTTTTAGTTCAAACCCATCATTAATTTGACTATCAACTGTTTACAGCTTGATGTTTTTGTTGGATGATGCCCTGTATTCTTTCTTTATTCCTTTTTATATTTCATCATCTACAGAAAAATGATTTACGTTTCTGCTACTCAGCAGCAGGAAAACACAGTATAATGTGTAGACATCTGTCCCTCCCAGCCGTACACACTGTATTCTTCCGTTCTCTCTCTCAACGATGTGTGTATTCTCAGGGGCATTCAGCACTATAGTCAAAGGAAATCCTTGCACCACAATCATTTGGTCACATCACTAAGGGGTTGTGATAATTAAGCTGCAGTTGCACTACGTATGTATAGCTGAGAAACACCCTATGTGCATATAACTGTTTAAATTGTTTGGTTCCTTTTACGGTGTGCATACATAAAGCGGAGAAGTGAGCAAACAAAATTATTCGTACCCAATTTTAAGACTTTTTATGTTTATTGGGTGCTGTATACTTATAAATTTAACAGAAAAATAGCTAAATTTCAAACATAATGTTTCAGAATTTACACAGCATATTTGAAAATATGTTAGTTATGTATAATAAGCAATACCGGTGTTTTGATCATGTTTCAATTGTACTTCATAAGTAAATCTTGCTATGTATTACATAAGTAATAGTTTTTGGTTTCACAATTTTAGGTTTTTATTTACAAGTTGTATTGACAGTTGGATAGTTTGCTAAATGTTTTATTGTTGTTATTCAGCACGTGGTATGCAGGAAGTGCTGTTTCACGCCTCCTCAAGCACTGCTTAAGTTGTAGCTATTGATTTTTCTTGATGTAGCAAAATATTGAAGTGATGTTGAACTGTGTGGTTGGATTGGAAGCACGGCCCTGATCACCGGCCGCTGCTCCCTGGTCCCTTGTTGCACGCGCCTGGCAGCAGGGTGGCCCTCGGTGCACTCCACCTTCCAGTCAGCTGCTGTCCACGTGTTCCCGTCGCAATGTTCTCTCGCTATCATTCTCTGACTGCAGCAGTTCCTGTCGGGTTTGGCAGTGGTTTTAATCCACAAGCCGTGAAACACATCTCTGGTCTCTCTCAGTTAGGACCACAGTTCTGATGTGGTGTATCGCGGCCACGTGTAGTACACCTCTGCTTGTAGACGTGTGGAACAGTCCGCTGCAACTTCACGCACCGTATGGCCGTGGGCATTGCCAAACACGATCACCCCTTTTCGCCACTCTGTCACATCCTTGCATCTACCCGTGTTGACGTACAATGTCTCACTGCGTCATCTGTACAGGCTTAACGATCCATCTGTGTGCACTAGGGTGACTAATGTTTGGTCCTGTGAACTTACATTCATTTTCATTACATTTTATCTATAGGAGCAGTTTTTGCTATTATAGCAGGTTTCATATATACGTAAATATGTCTTCCATCTGTCCATTCAACCACCCAAGCATCTCAGCTAGATTATTAGAAATGAATGCATTCAGCACAAGTCAGGGAAATCAGAGAAGAAATCTGTCATGGCTCATTGTCCATTGCCTGTTGTGGTTTTGAAAATCCATATAAAATGAAAATCAGAATGGTGGTGCCCAAAATAGAAACATAGTGTGAGTACAATGTTTACCATTGTTCTGCCTCTTAACTCTGTAGATATTTGTATAACATACAGTTGCTTTCTTCTCTTAAAATAGTTTTTATTTTTTTTTTTATGTAACAATTTATTCTGATCTGTATACTATGAATCTTTGGTGTGAGAGAATCAAAGGCAGTTCAAGGCCTGTCATGAAATGTTTTGATTGGGGGTCTCAGAAGATGGCAGGCGCTATGAACTTTCTTTGAATTTGCGTAATAATTAGAGACCTGAAAAAAGTGGGGTTATTTTTCTCAAAAGTGGTGTTATTTTCCCCAAAATTCGTGATATAAAAGCGAGGTTATTTTATTTAAAATTTATTTTTAATTTGACATTGTGCATGTTCCAAATGATGTATTCTAAGTATTCTGAAGTATGTCTGATTATTTGCTTAAACAACAGTGTTATTTTTACTTTTGAATACATATGCTGATAACACACAATTGCATAGAAAATAACAAATTAAAATCATCATTTAACAAATTAAGTAGGTACCTATTTACTGAATACAAGAAATTTCACTAAAGGAATTTTGTTATAGAGCACTTTAAAAATGGAAAGGCAAGGTTTAGTATAATGCTGCACTATTCTGATAGTGATAATAAATATTTACAAAAAAATCACACTGTATGTTACTTGTTAATTTTGGTCACCAAAAGAAAGCATGGTGAAAATGTCAATGTTTTTTTCTTTAAGGTTTTGTCGTGTGTCTGTTACGACATTATTGTAATGACTAAGCAGTCGCTCACTGTCTACATTGTGTGTGGGTTTCCAGACAGCATGCAGCACTGCCAGTGCAAATTCACTGGACTTAGCACTCAGAGCAGTCAGAACTTGCACAAAATCTATACTCTTTTCAGTCTTGATTATTTCTTGAACCTCTTCTCTTAAAGCTTTGTAACCCTTGAAAAGTTCTGTCTCTTCAAAGTTCTTCATTTCAGTGATACTTTTCAAAGTGGAAATAACATTTTCGGTCTGGTTCAGGATTATATTTTTTGGGTTGAACAACTTGCTCAAAGTTTTGAAAACTGGAGCTGAGGGGTCACCATTAAATAACATTTGGAGTTTATCCATCGCAAGTGCTGAGGCCTTCTGGCATTCGTGTTTGACGTGAGCTTGCTCACTCGTAGTCAACTTCTTCATTGCACTTTCTAGAGATGAATGGAAAATTCCCTTTGAATTAGCTTCAAACCCGCTTTTTACACTTTCCACATCTCCATACAAGGTGTGGGCAGTGGGATACTTCGCTCCTTCCAATTTAGTTAGCAAGTTCACAAGCTCTGATGCATGGTGCTTTATGAAAATACACTGAGCCAAAACTAACTTCACATCTTCATCAGAAAGCGAGGACAGGTATCTTATCCCAGCATTGCTAGACACCTGGTCAGACCCCTTGAAAAATGAAATGTGAATGAAGTAATCTGCTAGGTAGAACACTGCCTTGACCCAGGCATTCCACCGGGTAACTACTGGCATAGGAAATGGTGTGGAGGGCTGTGGGGTTTCTTCTTCCAGATACTGGAGGTATTGGTGCTTTCTTTTTCTAGTATTTAGAAAAGCCGACTTAACATTCGACACAGCATTGTTAACATCTGTAAGTTCACTACTGAGCACATTCCCTACAAGAGAGAGTTTATGAGCCCAACACTGAATGTGGGACACATGCTCACCAAACAACACTTGTAGACTTTTGATACATTTTGTCATATATCGTGCTGCATGTGTGACAAGTCCCATGATGTTTTGCTACTGAACTCCATACTTTCCCACACATTCTGTGATGACCTGAGCGCAAGTTGTAGCATCCGCCTTCTTCAAGAAATTAACAGACGCCACTACAAGTTTTGGTGGTGCAAATACGTCTGTAAACACTTGAAATAATACAACGAAAACACATCTGCCCATGCGGTCTGTCGTTTCGTCACAGAGAATGTAGAGATGATTGTCAGATACTACATCTTTAACACTTTTGAAGTGATCTGCTGCTAGTTGGGGTGTGTATTTTTCCCGTAAGTTTTTCACACATGGCAAATCTCCACCACCTAAAACAAAATGAAAACTTTGTGGTAAGTAATGCTGAAGAATAGAGACTTTTGTAAAGTTGGGCTCACTGTCTGTAAAAGGGTAGGCCTAGACCTACGATGCTAAATCATTTTATTGCATTAGGATTTATTTTTACATTCATTCTGCATTCCAAGAAACCAAATAAGTTAGTGTCAATGTTTGTGGGGTAAAAAAAAAGTAACCTAACCTAAAATGCTACAGAAACAGTAATTTGGGCCTAATTACTTTAATACCACAGTAGAGTGGCCTATTAACATCAAGGAAATTAATTCACACACTTTTTGTAAAGAAATTGCGATGACATTTTTTTGTACTTTGAGTTTTGTCTACTTCGAAGCAGTAAAAATACTAAATAAAGTAGGCCTACAAGTTACCAACTTGCCACCATATTTTTACTAAATAAATAACATTAAGTTACTTTACTAAGCACGTGTGTATCACAAATATAATAAATATTTGGTGAGTAATTCACCGAAATAATTTTAGGAAACACTTTTAATATTGCAGGTAAGTTGTGTACAGATCGAGGTGGTGTTTTCACACATTGCAAAATACAAAAAAAAAAACGGAGGAGGGTGGGGAATGAGTTGAGTTATACCCGGCCTCGTGAAAGAAAAAAAATTGATGCCTTCAGCTTTTAAATGTGTATGGACATTGGCATTATTTTTATTAAAACTGCGAGTTTCACAGACTCTCCGACATGGTTAGGCCTATGCACTGTAGGACCTAACAATACGTTATTTAATGACCTAGAATTAATAAATACAGAAGAGCTTAACTCAGAATGCAACGGGGAAAAATCCTACCTTCAAGGAACTCATTTCACCATGACTTTAAATGTGGGTCTTCTAATTTCTCCAGCGGTATATTTGCCTTGGCGAATGCCTCTGTCGTTTTCATTGCCACGTGTTCAATGACGATTTTACGTTGATTTACGCTGCCGAAATTCTCGACAACAGACGTCTGGAATTTCGTTTCAGAAGAACCACTTGTGTATTTTCTTTCAGAGTTGACATGTTTTTCACTTTTTATGTGTTTTAAAACATAATCTTTCCTCTCAAATGCCACTCTGCAGTTGCAGTATTTACACATAAGCGTTGACACATCTGACGCATAAACACCGGCACTTTTAAATTCGTCGGCTCGTTGCCGTACACTGGCTGGAAGTTTTGGCATCTTTAAACTTATAATAACGTCATGAAACTTTAGATAAATCACTTGTATGCGACAATCACGTCAAAACCCAAGAAGTAAAATCTGAAATGGCAATAGTTTGGCGTCGCATGTGGATGTTTTACTCCAAACCGATTAGTCAAACTCATTTAGATACAGCGACTTAGAGAACACGTAAATCAAAAGAAAACGATAAATATTGATGTATTCAATAGGAAATATCGCCAGCTCGTATATTCGTTAAATGAATTGTGAATAGTTACTTGTTTACAACAAATTCGCGTTATTGACTCAAAACATAAAAAATCACGTTTCTACTGTGAAATAAAGAATATCGTGTTATTTTTAGGTTTTATCGCGATCACGAATTTTTCAGGTCCCTAGTAATAATGTATTACAATTCCAATAAGTATTTTTAAAAACAATATGTATAAACTATAGTGTGAAATGTTAAATCATTCCTTGTTACTATATTGTGAATAGATCATTGGGCGCCTTGTAAAAATAAATGTGTAAACATTATACAAGTTAACTTAATTGAACTGAACTGTTTTCTCAATCTAGTGTGTATTGTGAACATCTTATAATCTTCAAGCTCATTTAAAACTTTTACAATGCACTAACGGATTAATGTGTATGGTATAACTAGTAATAATCTAGCACAACACAAAAAAAAAGTTGTAAGAAGAATGAATTTGATAGTTACAGACAGTGACTCACATGAACTACAAAATCAATATTAGGTCAGACCAAGAGTTAACCAGTATTACTTCAAGAATTATAATATTGAATGAACAGAATTATTAGTATTTATAAACAGTTTCCTACGAACATTAAAATAAAGTAAACTGTATTTGCAGAACTTGTTTCTCTCAATGGCAATAGCTACAATCACTGGGTATAGTTGCTAAAGTTGCTTAAGGAGACAATCAAAGGGAAATTATAATATTTCATATTAATGACAGATAAAATTGACAATGGTCAAATTCATACATATAACATTAAATTTTGGACATGTCAGAATAATGTATGTTAGAAATCCAATATTATTACATTGCTGATAATTTTTGGAGTTTAGTTTTAAATACATAGTACAAACTTGAACAATATAAAGGCAATTATATTATAACATCCGATCGACTTTATATATATATATATATATATATATATATATATATATATATATATATATATATATATATATATATATAGAGAGAGAGAGAGAGAGAGTTATTATTTATAATGTGGGGAGAAATGGGTTTGTAAAGGATAGCCCAATTAAATTTTATTACAGTTTTATTGATTTCTAATATTTACATTAATAATTGTACTTAAAAAATGTCCGATCACAAGTCACTGGCACTTAAAAATGTTTGTTCTCAAGTCACTGAATGCCTGTCCAGTCCACAGTTCGCACTCCTCACTGGAGCCAGGCTCAACACCTCGCGCCTGTCCACACAGTCTCTCACCACTCAGTCGCACTCTCTCGATCCCGTCGCTCCGCGTCACGCCACTCTTGAAGGGGTCTCGCACCCTCTTCACCAATGTCGCACTTCCCTTCACTCGAAATTCGCTTGGAACTGTCGCGGGACTCTTTCGGAACCCCGTGAAGGCCAGTGTCATGGCTTAATTACTCAGGGGTGTCCTTTAACCGACGAGAGCGGCCGTGGCGAGTCGCGTCATCCCGGGGCGGCCTGCGGAATACAGATAACAGCGCCGAGGCAGGGGGGAGGGGGTAGCAACGACACTTGTAATCCGGGCAGGCACACGTAGCACGCCTTACGTTACAGTACGGCACGTGATTCAAATGGCCGTGCATGGCCGCCAGCCAGCTTCGAACCTGGTGCGTGTTTCGGTCCTGCGTTTATAGCACTACCCCCTCAAACATGTTCGTCCCAATCAGGTAACGCATCGTTTCCAGCATATTCCCTCAACTTGTCCAAATGTACCTCTTTCATCTGTCCCATATTTCCTCTCTGGATCCAGTAGACCATATCATTTAGCCACTTCAGGACTTCATACAGGCCTTCCCATGCTGCTTGAAGCTTAAGGCTGCCCTTCCTTTGTTGCGGGTTGTACACACACCAAATCGCCCTCCCGATATCTGGTTGAGTTAGTCTTCAGGTCGTACCTCGTCTTCATTCAATTCTTCGCTAATCAAAGATTTTTGTGGGCTTCTACATGTAAAGCACCATTCGCTCCTCTAGACGATTCACATATTCAGTGGTGCTGGTCAGCTCCCTGCGAGGACGACCGAACCTGACATCACAGGGCAGCCTCCACTCCTGTCCAAACACAATACTAGCAGTCTGCCCAGAGGAGTCATGGATGGAAGACCTATATGCCATCAGGAACAACTGGATGTGTTGATCCCAATCCTGTTGATGCTGGGCCACAACCTTGGCAAGGTGTTCCTCCAGAGTTCTGTTGAACCTCTCCACCTGCCATCGGACTGAGGATGTGGGGCGTTAGTGATGGTTTCAATTATTCCCAGCAATCGTCACACCTCCTGAAATATTGTTGACTCGAAATTGCGGCCCTGGTCTGAGTGGAGCTCCATTTGTACTTCAAAACTAGTTGTTGACTATTGCATCCGCAATGGTAGTGGCTTCATGGTTAGGAAGTGCATAAGCCTCTGGCCACTTGCTGAAGTAAACCATTGCTACCAGAATACACCGGTCACCATCTTTATTCTTGGGAAATGGTCCAGCAATGTCGATGGCTATCCTCTCAAGGGGGCCCCTACATTGTAGGCCTGCATTTTTCCATGACTTCGGTGTTGTGGCCCCTTTTTAGCCGAGCATGCTTCGCATTGTCTACACCAAGCCTCCACATCCTGGCGACACCTCAACCGATAGAAGCGTTGACGGGTCTTGGCTAGAGTTTTGTTCACCCCTAGATGACCACCAGAGGTACCATCATGAATTTCCTTCAACACCTCTGCCACTAGACTCTTTGGAAGGAGTAGTTGCATGGTAACTACTCTTCCATTCAGACTCTCCCATGCCCTCATTAGCAGCCCATTCACCATCCTCAAGCAATCCCACTGTGCCCAGTAAGCTTTCACCGCCCTTCGGTCACTGGAGATCTCATGCCATATTGGACGCCCAGTACCACTCTCTAGCCAGCTTAAGATAGGTGCCAGGTCAGGATCCTGCCGCTGCGCTGCCTTCAAGCTGGCATTGTCCCATTTATCTTCCCCGTTAGTTATCGTTCGCAGATCATCTTCGATTCCCTCTTTTTTTCTGCCCTGTTGCAATTGTTGCAGTCTACCTTGCAAGGACTTCAGGAAAGGGCATCAGCATTGCTGTGAATTCGGCCTTTCCTATGTTCCATCCGACAATCGTACTGCTCTATCTGTTCAGTCCACCTAGCAAGTTGTTTCTCTGGATTCTTGAACCTCGGTAGCCACTTAATAGCGGCATTATCAGTGCGTAAATGGAGTTTTCTCCCATATCAATATATGTGGAAATTTTGCAGAGAATTCACTTCAGCCAAGAGTTTGCATCTGGTGACGCAATAGTTGCATTCAAGCTTAGACAAAACTTTGCTGTAGTATGCCATCTTTAACCTGGACAAGTACAGCACCCTACCCATTTCAGCTTGTGTCCATGTTGACGGGGGTAGGCAAGTATGGGGCTAGTGCACAGGGGTTGCTTGAGGTGTTTTCATGCGGAAGTCCATATACATTGTCTCTTGTCCTCGGTCAGCTGATGCAGTGGTTTTGCGACTCCTGAGAATCCAGGCACAAACAGCCTATAGTAGACACAGAGTCCAAAGAAACTCCTTACTTCATGCTTATTTTCAGGTTGAGGCCACTCCTCAACAGAATGGATCTTCTCAGGATCTGTTGGCACTCCATCCTGTGATACAATATGCCCCAGAAATGTTACCTCATGCTGGAACAAGAAAAACTTAATAGGACTTAAGTTGTCCATGACAAAGCGTGTCAAACACATCCTGGAGGTTTCGCAAATGTTCTTTCATTGTATTTCCCACCACAGTAATGTCATCCAGGTATACTAGGCATATTTTCCAAGTCAAGCCCTGCAGGACAAGTTCCATCAATCTCTCAAAAGTTGTAGTAACATTACATAACCAGAATGGTAGCACAGTGAACTGGAACAGCCCACTTACTACCTGTCGTGAGAGCAGTCTTCTCCTTATCCTCTGGGTGCAGCTCCACTTGCCAGTAACCTCTCTTCGGGTCCAGTGTAGAGAACCATCTGGTGCCAGAGAGTGTATCAAGTGTGTCATCGATATGTGGGAGGGGGTAGCTGTCATTTCTGGTGATGTCTTTTAGCTTCCGGTAGTCCACACAGATCCTCAGTTGGCCATCCTTCTTCACCACTAAACCAACTGGGGAAACCCAAGGGGTTGCTGATGGTTCTATTACACCGCCCTCCATCATACCTGCGATCAACTTCTCAGCTTCTTCCTGTTTTGCTAGAGGCTTGTCAGATCGGCTCTGCATCACCTGTGTTGATGTGATGGTAGTCCAGGCTTGGTCTCCCAGGGTCATTATCCCTTTAGGAAATTACCAGAAAAGCTGTGACTCCTCTATTTCTCCATCTGTTAGATTAATTTGGCATCACCTTAGTAGATGTTTTAGATTTCGGTTAGTGGTTGCGCATCACGTCTAATAGGTGAGAAACACTCACACTGGCCTACCCAAGAGACTGGTTCGCAGCTAGCTATTGGGTCTCCCTCTTTCAGAACTCTTGTTCGAGAGTCGAGGTTGGCCACCCTGACTGGTACCACCTCGCCGAACCTTGCAATGCTTCCAGCGACCAGGCGTGTTTTCTATCCTAATGTCATATCTGGCTCTATCAGGTAGCTTATGTTGCCCCTAGGGTCTCCTGTAATCCTAGCTGCTATTATCTTCTCATGATTTGCTGGAATTGAAACAGTTTCGCTAACGACAACTTGCATTACAGGAACTTCCAATTGTTCGAGGGTAAACCAGGCCACCTCTTCATCTTTAATATGCAGTACCTGTCCTTCCATGTCAATAACGAATCCATATTAATTAAGTATGTCCACTCCTAGAAATATCTCATCAGCGATATCAGCAACAAGAAAGGTCTGTGATAATGTCCAAGTTCCAATCCTTAACTCCAGATCCAACTGTCCATGCACAGGTGAGGTGTCTCCGGTGGCTGTTTTGAGTCTGTATGGTATAGGTGTTCTCTTCAGTTTTTCTCTACTTACAATGTCTGTGTGGATTATGGATTGCAGATGCTCCTGTGCCAACAGTAAGTAAACACTATCTGCCATTGATCCATCCATTGAGCAACAAACTGTCATGGCCTGTACGAAATACAGATGCAAGAAAAACCCTAGGGGCTACCATTTTCTGTAGAGCTGGCATGCGCCCCTTCGTACCAGCTATTGCTCATTTCCCTGTTCATTTTTTTTCTTCCTGTTGTATTTTATTCATGCATGTCGGACAGTCCCACTTGATGTGTCCTAGTTCATTGCAGATGAAGCACCGCGGGCATCCTCCTGCTCTTTTGATCTGGTTACCTGGAGTATCATTCAGCAGCTTCTTCAATGGCCTTAGAATATCTACTTCATTGGTGGTGTTTCTAGCATTTGCTGCATTGTAGGGCTCCAGTCCAGCTCTCCTTGTCCTGATGTTTGTGTTTCTTGAGGCACTGCGCGCTGCCTCGATTTCCAGGCCATGAACCATGGCCTCGCAGCTCTTCTTGTGTCGGGCCAACCGAAGAGATTGCTGAACCTCCGCATCTCTGATTCCGTCTATAAAAGCACTAGTGGCTAGCTGCTGGCAGAACTCTGTTGGTGCTTCTGGGTAGGCGAGGTGCACGAGTCGCTCGATGTCGGCTTCGAACTCTTGGAGGATTTCCGAAGATCTCTGTTGACCTGTATTCAGGGCTGTTCTGTACACCTCGCCCATGTGTCGGTCGCCATACCTCAACTCAAGGGCCTCTACTAATACCCCATATTCTTTCTGGTCTGTAACTGGCATGGTCTGCAGCAGCTCTAGTGGAGATCCTCGCAGGGCCAAGACGAGTACCGTAGCCTTTTCTTCATCGTCCCAGCCATTCACTTCAACAGCTGCCTCAAAGTTCCACAGTTCTCACTCCTCACTGGAGCTAGGCTCAACAGTGGTTTGCTTGTTACCTCACGCCTGTCCTCACACACAGTCTCGCACCACTCAGTCGCACTCTCGCTGTCCCGTCGCTCCGCGTCACGCCACTCTCGAGGGGTTCTCTCAACCTCTTCACCAATGTCGCACTTCCCTTCACTCGGAATCCACTCGGAACTGTTGCAGGACTTTCGGAACCCCTGCGGAGGCCGGCGTCGCGGCGTAGTACTCAGGGGTGCCCTGCTCGAACTGACGAGAGTGCTGTACGAGTCGCGTCATCCCGGGCCGACGTGACGCCCAAAGAGTCCGGAAAAGCAGTGTAAATCCACGCTACTAGGCGCGGCGGCACACGGAACTCTCAAGGCCACTCAGCGATAGATAACGGCGCAGAGGCAGGACGATGTGTGGTCAGTGGAGGGGGAAGGGGCTAGCAACGACCCTGTAATCCGGCCAGGCACGCGTAGCACGCCTTACGTCAGTGGACGGCTTGTGACAAAGCACGTGATTCAAATGGCCGTGCAGGACCGCCAACCAGCTCCGAAACTGGTGCGTGTCGCGATCCTGCTTTTGTAACTCTCTCTCTCTCTCTCTCTCTCTCTCTCTCTCTCTCTCTCTCTCTCTCTCTCTCTCTCTCTCTCTCTCTCTCTCTCTCTCTCTCTCTCTCTCTCTCTCTCTACACACACACACATATATATATATATATATATACACATACATATATACATATATATTCATATATATGACACCGCCCAACCACCGTCTCTATTCAAACCTCCCGCTCGTGCATGCGTGTGTGTGTGTGTGTGTGTGTGTTTCCAGCCCAGCAAGAGGGCGCTTAGCTGCAGTGCACCGCACCCCTAATTATGTTAATTAATATTGTAATCCTTTTTCTTTCCGCCCCAAAACAGTGTAACGATGGCTATGCATGTATGTGTTTTTAATTAATAACTTCATGGTCTTTTATTATTTAATAAGTTCAAGCACGAACAAGGACGCTCCCTAGCGGGCGACGGAGGAACTAGCATGAAACTCATTTGAACCCTGTTTTATGTTTATAAGCAATTATTACAGACGGTCTGGACATGGAAGTAATCTAATAATTATTGTAAAAGGATTTATGTATTTTATAATAGTAACTCGGGGCACGCTACAGCAAAGTTGTAACGGTAGTTGTGTTAGGCGCGAAGGACGCCATGTTGCCACCTGCAAGCGATGAGCTCAGCCCAGTCTCTCTCTCCCGCCGGCCAAGGGCGGTCGTGTCACTGCCTTGAGGCGACCACGTGCGTGGTTCGCCTCCTCACCTAATCTGATTCGTGCCTCGGGCGTTTTACAGTTGTATCAGTGGAGGATCGTGTAAGGACCTGTACCGTGAGTAGAATAAAAGCCAATTAACTGTGTTACGTGTTTTGTGTTCGGGGGGCCACGTGGGTCCCTAACCTGGTCAGCGGCGTGTGGGACGCCCTGAGAGCCCACTGCGGTTATTAGGAGCGTGCCCGACGCTGAGAGCGGGCTTAGTTAGGGACAGGAGCTGCGTAGAACATCTGGAGGGCTAATATCTCGCCGCACACGGGCCACGTAACGCCCTGAGTTAGAGTCTTTCAGCCGGGTCCACGTGCCCACTCACGTGGTGGCGCCCATTAATTTCCACCGATAATTTCACCACAACACCGGTACGCCCTCAATATATATATATATATATATATATATATTAGGGAGGTTTTGAACTCTCATGGACAAACCAACCTTGTTTTGACATGTCGAATAAAATGGAAAATGGTAATCCCAGTTTTGAGATTGGCTTTGTTCCAGTGGTTCAATAGAACTTCTGGATCAGCCTTTGAACGCAGCCTCTTCGGTCATTCTTCCTTCAGATGTTTTGGTCTGGGAGTCACTTTGTAATCTCTTTGACTGCAGTTGATGAAGCCTCGATGACAGCAACACAACATGGGATGACCTTCCTTCCGCGTTGATTCAGGAATCATTTCTAACTAGGCCTTCTTAAGAATTTCAACATCCTGTTGATGAGCTGATATATTCGTAAATAACTTATCTTGAAGTAACATATTTTCAAACGTCGAGTACAATCCACAAAATGATTGCAATATTAAACAGATACTTCTGCTCTTCAGCTCAGATAATTTTGAACTAACTTTCCAATTTGAATGTTTTTCTGTTCACATACTAATTATGTTTTTTTTTGTCTTAAATAAAACATAAGTAGTTCAGCTTTGAAGTGAAAACTAAACAACCAATAGTGATTGATGTTACAAATTTGTTCCCGCTTAACTGATAGCATTTAACAAAATGAAATTTGGTACAAACTCTTTCATTGGTGGTCGAACTTATTTTCACAAAATCAATCATTGAATCATATAAATGAAAAACAAATGATAGAGGAGGAAAAGAGAATATACATGCGTGATGCTGCAGAACCAAACCTGCCCAGCATCTTGGAGCTGCTGCATGTGCCGCTGCAGACGCTGTACCAGTCGCACGCGAGGCGGCCCCCGGCGGAGAACGGCCAGCGCCTCATCAGCTCCTTCCCCCTCGCCAAGTAGACGTCGCCGTGTGTATATTTAAAATTATTATTTTCATCAGTATTTTAGCCATTAAGTGGTAATTGCATTCCTCACGTTCCTGTTGATTATTTGTAAAAAAAATTTGCTTGTGGATTTAAATTGTTTGAATCATCTGCCTGTAATTCATGTTATGTTGTCCTGTGAGGAATATATTTGCTCAACAATGCAGTAGTTGTGAAGAAAATGTAAAGATTCTAGTCATGGGTTCCATTCTTGTAAAAGTGATGATGGCCAGTTTTGGTGGTGTGTTTTCATTGCTATGTTTCTTTGGTAGTGATAATTTTAAGTACCTGTTCTTGTCAAGTGCTGTACAATTTATATTTACAGTTTGAGCTCTAAGAGAAATTATGTAATTAATGTGTGTGTTTTTCAAAACTAAAGAAAGTTGACTGTGCCAGTTAAAAAATCTTCAGTTCCTTTTTTAATCCAAAGTTGTTGATAAAACTGTTTTCTCATTTTTTGTAATAAATTCTTCTTCCAAAGAACTGTCTGTGTAGATTAGGAAAGCCAATATTACCTTATTCCATGCACAGTAGTAATGTTGCTCTTGCAGAAAAGACATCTCTGTTTTTCTGCGCGATAGCAATTCATGATCAGAAGCAGTCGAGCTCGAAGTGTTCTCGAACTTGAAGTGAAAGTATTTTCTTTGTCGTGCCATCATCATGTTTTTATGAGAGCAAGTTTTTAATGTCACTGAAATTATAGATGTTAAAGTGATGGCAAAGAGTGATATAACTGTAGCAGCCTGTTCATTGCTTGGAGAAGCAGGTAATGTTGTTATCAGTGCAAGAGTATAACTAACATTTGTGGGGATTGTGCAATTTTTTTTTCCAAACCAAAATTAGAAAAGGAAATTATTAACTGGGCTCAAATGAGAAAGGAAAATAAGATGAAGTTGTAAAAGTTTGGTGGATGTCTTGTTGATACATTCATGTAGACTTGCACGGCCCACGCCGCGCCCGTCCGAGGTTCTGGCATTTCCACGTTTCCAGTCAGCACTTATTGAAACTGAAATAAAGTTTAAGGTATAATATTTGTTTAGTTAACAGCCCCCAAGATTTTGCATAATACATATTTCTTACACATGCACCTACACAAGCTGATTCAAACATGTCTGCTTCCATGATTGATGTATGTAGAGATGTATTAGGCTTGACTACTCCAGCAGAGTTGAGCAAGTGACTTTGGCTCCGCTAGGCTCTACTGGACTGGACTGGACTGGACTGGACTAGACTAATAGCATTTTTTTAAAAATATCAATTCATATGGGACATGGTGCACATACCATTATTTTGCTAAAACTTATCATTAAAAACCTTGTATGTATGTGCTCGTTATTTAAAAAGTACTATTAATTTTACTTCATACGCGCTGCCCTGAAAACGTATATCCAGTAGGCCTGAGGAAAGATCAGATTTTTAGTTTGAATGGAATACGAATACCATTTTATTCTGGAATATGAATATTGAAATTCAAATAGTAATAATGAAAATCATAACCCCACTAATTTTTTTTTTTACATGTAACAAATTCATATGGAAAGAAAAAATAAATGTGTAGTGTAGTGGCTTCTGGGAAATTAGACAAATGATACTAAAGTGATAGGTTGGTTAGGTTAGGTCTGCTACCATAATTATTTGTAAAATTTTTGTTAAAATATTTAAGTATTATATTATGAATAAAAAAAAAATTGTTTTAATTATGCAGCTAACCTAACTTAACCTAACCTAAACAAGCTTTTATATCAGTTCTTATTCACCTTATTTTCAGACCTGCTACTCTACATATTGAGCAAGAAAATTTTGGCAAACCGAATGATACTGTGAAATCCAATGTAATTCATTTAATGAAAAACGTGAATCATTTTTTAAATGTATTCTCAAATTAGTGATTGAATGAGCTTATATGCACACATTTAAACCCTAATTATTCATGCTTGTTGTTAACGGCACACATCTGGTGTGTCCACTGCCCGCCTCAGGCCCCCGGCCTCCCACACACTCTGGCTTCGCACGTGTTGCACATGACGGTAGCGCTTTGGCATATTTCAATACACTTCAATTACCTACTTCAAAACAATTTTTAACAAAAAAACCAAAAGCTGTACAAAGACATAAAAACAATTACCTGGCCATTTTACATCCAACTGTATAATTCCTAACCTCTAAGGTTAGAATTATTCATTCTTTAATCAATACCATCACCCTTTGTATATATCTGAGGTCATTTTTGATAGTGGGAGTTATCTGCTAACTCCAGAATTGCAGCAAGTCTTGCTACAATTGCTGCGAAAATGCTGCATGGCAGCAGACAGCTGAATAATACACAGCATTGCAACAGGGTGGCTGAATGAAGTGCTTCATTGCCAATTGGTGTCTGAATAAACAACTATGCAACAGTGTGGTAACATAATGCATTGTATTGCAGTAAGGTGGCTGAATAATGAGTGCATTGCAGCAGGGTGGATGAATGATGTGCTGTATTGCAGAAAGGTATCATATGATGTATTTCATTTACAGCAGGGTGGCTGAATAATGCCATGCATATCAGCAGGGTGACTGAATGATGTGTTACATTATAGCAGGTTTTCTGAAATATCCGCTGCAGGGTGGCTGAATGACATGCTACTTTGCAGCAGTTTGGCTGAATGACATGCTACATTGTAGCAGGGGGACTTCATGATATGCTGCATTGCAGTAGAGTGGCTGAATAATGCAATGCATTGCCAAAGTTGGCTAAATGGTGTTCTGCATTGTAGTAGTTAAGCTGATAGATGTGCTGTGTTTTAGCAGGGTGCATGAATGTTACTCTGCATTGGAGCTGGGTGTCTGATTTGCAAGCTACTTTGTATAAGGGTGGCTGAATACACGTTACTTTCCAGCAGTGTGGCTGAATGACATATTGCATTGCAGCAGGGTGTTTGAATGATGCACTGCACACAGTTTTAAAGCATAAATCTTATGACATGATAATTATAACATGCTGTTGCAATGACTCAGAAACAGTAGATTACTGGCACTGACGTAGTCACTGCCGCTACGGGAGCCTGCACCCTGCGCCGACACACCAGCCTTCAGTTCTGGGGGGAGCAGCAAATACTAGCATCATTCTTTTTGTCGGGGGAGGGGGGTACCTAATACAGTAAAACCTTTTTGTTGCGACCACCTCTCTATTACAACCCGATTATGAGGAACTGTGAAAAAATTGCCGAAAATCCGAAGAAAATCGGACAGAAAATAAGTTTCTTGTGGTGAGTAGCGTGTTACTTGGTTTCTCTTGCCGAGTGCTGTACTGCCGTAGCAGCGCATATCTAAAAATAGATACCACTTCCTGTCGACCGCTGTCAGCGCTTGACAAACCCCATTCCACGTCCCTTTGCCAACAGGGCGCAGATAAAGGTTATTGTGGCAATGTGTTTACGTTTAGCTTTTTGCGAGTGTCTAGTGGTACGCAGTTGAGGCAAAACTACCTGCTGGATTTCTCTTGATTTTGATTACTATCGGTTGACAATGTTTGCTTAGTTTTTGAAGTCCGATATGGTATATTTTCTGGCTTGAATTTGTGAACTATTATTGATGACTTATGCAGGTTTTTTTTTTCCGATTTTGTGTATTATGACTTAATAAATAAAATACCATTAAATATTAATTACTATTAATACAATTCCGTACCGTGCGCTGCGGCCGATCTCGGATGCTGCTTGTACTTGTTAACAATCACGTTATCTGCTTCATTTTAACAAGAGTAAAAATATAATAAAACTGTCAGAAAATTGATAAAAGCTTTATGTGTCCGCAAAACAGGGCACAACACTGGCCCGCCAGTTGTTTTCATTCAAAACGTGGCTAAAGAACTTGCATGGATCAGGCTGAAAACATCCAGCAATACGTGTAGGTTATAAGGAATCTTGCTATGAATTGAGATGTTATGTTTTTCGAGTAGATATACACAGCGACCGACTGGACGCACGCCCACCTCGACTCGTTTTAACTGCCGCAGCGATGTTTATTTTGACAGCTCAAGCAATTATCTTTTCCCGTGGGTTGACAGAAAAAGGTTGCTTCACCCAGCATAAAAAAAAGGCTACGCCACTTATTCTCCACGCAGGAAACACACTGGCTGCCGTCTGTCTCCCCCGCATTTATCTTTCTTCTAACATTCCACGTCTCGCCTCTCGCGCTAGCAATAACGAAGCGACCACGCATTGGGCCGTTTTATGCTTGCTTTGGTGACAGCAGCTTGATTTTATTCTGTATATTCCTTTTCATAGGACCCTTGCTATTAAAATACATTTATATTTAAGTTTGAAACCTTGTAAATTCCTTGCCAGAGATGACTGAACTCGAACTTGGTGTGAAAAGTGACATATTTTGACATACTTTTTTTTTGGGCGTGTTTGCCGGGGAGGGAAGGGTCCGAAAATATTTACAACGATACCCCTCCTTCACCGCTTTAGTACCCCATTCATAATAGTCCAATTTTACAGGAGAAGGGAGGGTGAAATGAGCATTTTCTCACTGAAGGTTTTTCAAAGGGGAGCGAAGTTGGGATGTTATAAGGGAGGACACTAGATGGTTTGTGTGACTGGGAGGGATGAGCTAGCTTTGAAGAATATTACCGGGAGGAGGGAGGGGTGAGCTTATGAGTCATGAAGCAGCTGCCGCCAGCCAGCCGGGCGAGCTTAGTGTGCGCCCACTCGCGTTGCAGAACCTACCGCTGCCATATTTTTAAAGGAAATGTCCCGTAGCAAAGCCGACACAAAAATACGCTGTGTGTTATTATTAACAGATTTTAATGATCTTTCATTTAGTTTTTTTTTTTTTAATTTTTTCTGATTTTCACATTTTGGTCAAAATGTCCAATTTTTTGACGGTTCCCGAGAATGTATTCGTAAAATCACTGCATCGTTAAATCCGGGGTTCATGACATCGCGGTTCTAGTGTATTTAACTACAGCAAGCAGAAAAGGTACATGTAAACTAACCAGTAAAAATAAACCGTCTTTTGACATATTTTCTTTAGAGGTGGCCTGTAGGGCGACGGACTTGTCATGAAGGTTAAGTGGGTTTAAAGCAAAGCCGTCTAGCATTGTGAGTGATAGCATCCTGCCATTGTATGGCTGGTTTCTTAGCGAGTAGCGGTTTGGGGGGGGGGGGGGGGGGGTTTGAAATCAACTGAAAATTTCGGAAAACATCTATTAAGATCCCCCCTCTATTACGACCCTATTCCTGGGAACCGTGAGGGGTCGTTTCAGAGAGGTTTGACTGTATTATGCTTGAATTATTTCTTGTTGCCAGGAATTCTATGTATCACTCACACGGACAATTTGTCTGTTAATTTTACAGTTTATGTTGAACTTAGATTTTTGGTAATATTATGATTGCCTTTTAATGAAAGAGAAAAAAAGTAATAGTTATTAACCTTTGAAAATTGAATACTTTTATTGTTCTTGCACATTCATATGGTACAAGATGGTGGTGGTGTAATTTTACAGGAGTTTTTGGACTTAGTGTGAATGTGATGCAAAATATGTACTTAGAGCACCTTACTTATTGAAACATTGATATGAAACATTAAATAAAAATATAAAAATTTTTTATTATTTTATATATTAATTTCTCTTGTATATTTTCCGGCCACTTATATGGTATAAATGATGCCTGTATTCATAGAATCTTCTTTGTGGGTTTACTTCGTTCAGAAAAGCCTCTACTATATTGTAAAATAGTCTTAGTGTATGAAAAATTTTATTTTGCCATGAAGCAGATGAGATGAATTAAACTTATTTCTGTGCATGACGATCAAGCTGTGTCAATAGTGTTATGTTGTGGTTGTGCATAGGAGAAAATAAGTAAATTAAATTCCTTTCACAAACTGGATCTTTTGAAAGAAGGTGAATGTACCAATTAAAAATATTTACTCACCATTTACATTTTAAATGTTAAAACTATTTTTTGAATGGGCCTAAAAGAATTAAACACCCTGGTACAATAGAGCTCCTTCCAATTATGAAATTTGATTGAGTTTGACATCACTCCGGCCTGCTGTATATGTCGAGATGGCCTACTATATTTCATTCGCCATTGTTTTGTAATGTCGTGTTACTTATAAATGTTACTTATAGTACAAACAGAGTGTAGGGTCATTGGAAATATATTCCAATGAGATCAAAAAAAAATATTAACAAGCAAAGTATGTTGTCTCATTATAACAAGCCCACTCACAAACTCTGGCTTGTGTGTGATCATAGAGAAGAGGGTACCGTTATGTATGTGTTCACTATTTGTTCTTCAATCGCAAAAATTTTACATTGGTGTCATTTATAGGACTACATATTGAAATAATTCTCATGTATGAACATGCCACAGTTAGTTTACGAAAGCTTCTGTTTAAAATACTTGCTTATATTTATTTTTAATGATGAAGCTCAAAACGTGCATAGCCAATGGTTACTTTATTTACAAACCTGTGACACGTATTGACTGGAGCAGGATTGTACGGACTGCTTGCGTGGTTCTGTCGAGTGGTTCTCAGCTTCGTGCTGATGTGAAGCCCGGGGCTCATACTTGTGTTGTTTGTAGACATTCAAGGAAACAATAAGAATTTAATTTGTTATTAGCATGTACTTGAAAGTACTGGCCGATATCCTTTCGATTCCACGATTTACTGTCTCAAATAATGACACCATTTCACCAGAATTTTACCATTGACATTTATAAAAAAAGTTCCGAAAAGAACATCAAATTTTATCAAAATGTATTAGCGAAACAGTTGCCGGAAATCAAGGTTACCTTTGGCTTAAATAAATATATTTTAAATAAATTATTCAAATTTCCTGGTGGAGACCACCAGGCTCCCCCAAACATCAGGACTCTGCCGCTGCGTGAGACACCAGCCTTATTGCAACGCAGTAGCATGGCATTATCAGCTTAATGATTATAAAATCAAGGAAGTTTTCAGGCTTGAAAAAAAATTAATTCCTTCAAAAACAGTGTAATTTAAGTTCCAACTGCGCAGAAGCAAAAATTACATTTCTTATGTTGTCATTTTTTTTTAATATATATAATCATGGGGCCCTTATATTTAGGATATAACTTTATTGGCCATTTAAATTTGCGTAGTTTAACATTGAAGCAAATTCCTTGAAAAATTAAATGATGTGCCTTGGAAACGAGGAAAAGTGCATGATATCAAAATCCCCGAGTGAAGTGGCCACTATGAATGAAAAATTGCTACTCCAAGAGAAGGACATTAGTTTCACAGATCACAGGACATGTCTATGATTGTGTTTTAATTTCAAATAAATAAAAATTTAAAAAAATTAATTTGTTTTGACAATAAAAGTAACCTAAAGTTAACCAGTAACACAATATTGCCTTAGAGTTTTGGATTTGTTTAAAATATTTGGTTTGTTGAGTACACAATCTGTTGAGTGATGTTAAGTTTGCATTTGTTTTGATGTAACTGTATCCCAGAAGCCAAGCTTATCTGTGAATATTTACAATTAGAGCTGTCCAGTGGTAAACTAGTGAAGGATTGAGTTTCATGACGTAAGTATTAGGGTTCTGCGAATATTCGAAATTTCCGAATTCGAGTTCGAATTTTTTGATATTCAATTCGAAAATTCGAATCGAATTCATTTTACAATAATTCGACTTGCAAATTCTGGCCCGGATACACTAATTTAAGACACCCCCCTCCCCCATTTTTAAAAGAAATGTAAATGGACGATTACATCTTCCACTTACAAAAAATTATACATCGTAACCCCTTATTTACGTTACCGTTAATTACGTTTACACGTTATTTGAATCATTTTATTTCTGTCCCGTTTTAACCTCATTTGATGTAATGCAATGAATTCCCGTTGTTTACAACGCGCCTATTGCTTTACGCAGTTTACGCCGTTCGTTCTGATAAAACTGCTAACTAACTAAATTAATCCTATTACAAAGTAACCTGATGTGTAAATCGTGTTTTAAAGACGTTTTTAAAAGTTAAAAAACTTCATCTTTAACGTCTCGGGAGTCTCTTTATTCCGCTTATAAAAACGTAAGCAGCGCCAGTTTGGTTGTGTTGGTTCCTGTATTCCATTATAGAGCGCTCTCACGTAGTCGGAGATCGATATCGATATCTCGCAGACTGCATGCACGCGCGCGCGCTCTATCAATAACCGAGTTAACCAGCACGATCGTTATGCGTATAGTTACAAATCACGTTCTTGTTACGGGTTTCTTTTTTTTTTTTACGTTGAATAAAATGGTTTTATTGCATCACTCATTAATTTAAATTATTTAGCTTGCTTTCACAATGCCTCTTGTAAACAAACATTTTCATTGGCTGCCGGCCGCCGCGCACATAATTCGTGCGCAAGAAATAGTCCCTTGGTTACGTACCATTTGTAAGTATTTTTACGCTGCCTTTTTTATTACAATTATGTTAGCAGACGCCGTGTGTATAGTGTACAGTTGATGCCCGGCCCAACAGTTGTATTTCGGATTCGCGCGCGCACGGTTTGTTATGGCTAACGCCGGACAAGGTTTTGTAAAGCACAGAACGGAAAAGCCTTTGAAAAGTGCACAGAAAACTATTGTGTTGAATGTTTAAACCTTTTCAGACAAATATCCGGATTGTCGTGTGAACGATATCGCGAGTTTAACTGCGGAATTTACGAGTGTTTCGAAGAGCAGTGTGCTTCGTGCAAGGAAAGAATTACAGGATACTGGGACATTAACAACTCCCGGGAAGAAAAGGAAACTTGAGTATCCTGTTATCAAAACTTGTGATGATTTTGTGAAGACGGCTATTAGGCGTAAAGTGCATAGTTTTTTCTTCGCAAATGAACCACCTACTCCGAACAAAGTACTACGGTGCTTCCTGTTATATTACTTCTCCGTTATTTTATTAGCACCGACTGTACTGAAGTTTCTGTGTTGCAACTAGTGCTTGGCGCGCAAGATGAATTCAGCCTATCACTTGCTGACGCGGGGCAGTGATACGGCGGTGTTTGTTTATTTAAAAAATCAGCTAAGAGTGAACCCACGGTCTCACCCCTAATTATAAACTTGATTTTAGAATAAAATGTGCGATGCTTACGCGATAAAAACTGTAAATTTGTTATTTTTATTATGTACCACTTCCTTATGCTGTGATATTTTTATTAATATTTTTATCCTTGAAAGTCAAATATGCTAATTAAGGTGGCAAGTTAGATAGTTTTCTCTACAGCAGGCAACATCAGGGGCGAAACAACTAAATTTCCAAAAGGGGGGGGGGGGGGGGGGGGGGCACTTTTTATAAAGAAAATATATATTTCAAGGTGGAAAATGGTTTGGGGCAGGACATTTTCACGAAAAAATCTGAACACCTACTAGATTGCAACAATGTATACCCACACCAGCGGTTTCTTCCTTGTGATTGGCGGCAGTCTGCGAGAGAAGTCGTTGCCTTGTTTGCACGAGCCACTAAGGACGAGTTTGCTTGCACAATGAATTAGTGTGATTGGTTGTTGTAAAAATCAACATGCACCTCAAAGTAACTCACCCAATCACGAAACACAGTCGATGCTGCAGTGTTTTAACTTCCAGCTACTCTCGGGATCTTTTCATGGCCCTAAAAATGATGCTTTTTAAGCAGTTTTGTTATCTAAAAATTGATTACACAGCACTTTCTTTGCCCCCGTTTGCCCCCACTTCAAGGTTTCAGAGGGGGGAAAAATAACCTTGCCCCCCCCCCCCCTCAGGGGCGTAGGAACCGGAAGGGGCAGGGGGGACGTGTCCCCCTGAACTTTTTGGGTGGAGGGGACTATCCCCCCCAACTTTCTAGACCGTGATATTTTTATTTTAAAATATTATTCCGCATTTCTGTTATGCTATTTGAATAAATCAATAATCTAAGCAATTTTAAGCGAATCGGGTACCATGTATCAAAGGTTCATGTGCAAGAAATATGTCCAGCATCGAAATTATAACATTCAAAAACAAACTTTACTTTAAAGGCAAAGTTTATGAATTATAAACAATTTTTTTTAATGTTTCCAAATGTACATGTTTTTTTTTAATTTAGATTAAAAATATTGTAAATGAATTAGTTGTAGAAAATAATTTATAAAAATATAATTATGATTGTAAAATAATACTATTTAATTCCATTCGAGTAAAAAAAAAAAGAGAGCTTGTGCCCTCCCTGCCATCTGCCCAACTTTATTTGTAAATTCTTCTCTAATCAAATTTTATCTTAAGGAAACAATAATAATTTTAACATCGCTGTATCCATTGGTTAGATACAAAAACTGCTTAAAAAGCGCTATTTTGCACTTTTAAAATCAAAATTTTCCGGGGGAGGACCACCGGACCTCCTGTCTTAGTAGGAGGAGAATGGGTTTACATGACATCAAAATCATTATTTTTCCCCCCCAACTTTATGAACACAGCTACGCCAATGCCCCCCCCCCCCCCCCCCCCCCCACCATCCTAGTTGTTGTGTCCCTGGGCAACATAGTTACCAGCCGCAGAGAATTGTTGCCGCACCATGTCAATGAACTCACCTTTCCTCCATGACAATTTGAAATGATTTGCGAAGTGATTTATGTAAGTGCTATAAACATATAATTTTTAATTTTTTTTTTTAATTTTTGAGAATCTGGTTGTGCTTCTTCAAAATAGTTTCACTTTAATTTTAGTTACTTGATTTAAACTGTGAATTATGTGACAAGTTTTTCAAAGGTGGTATGTTAAAAATTTTTAATGATCTATGTTATTTTAATAAATATTCCCAAATTCGATTCGAAAAAAATTCGAAACTCGTGAATTTTTTTGAAATTCGATTCGAACTGAGAAATCACAATTCGCAGATGTCTAGTAAGTATGAGGCATCAATATGCACTGATCTAAAGCTGTGCTCGGATACACGTATAGTAAATGCAGTACAATTGTGCCGATGCCTTGTGGGCACCGTGCCATTCGGGCGTATTTACTTCAGTCGGCCGTGTAGCCGCATGCTTATGGCCCAGTCTTGTGCCGTGCTCGTAGCCACATACATCTGCACTTGGACCTAGTAAACACTTATACAGTTTCAGTGTCCCTGGTTGAAGTTGAGTTGACCAACGCTTGCAGTCTTCATGAAGTTGCAACTACCATCTGCTCACATCTGCACACGTTGTATATCCACTTAGTAGGTTACTTGTCAGCCTTACTATTTCTGGTTGAGCATGACAGGTTGTAGCCAGTCGCTCTGGTGGGCTGATTGACTCCCTGGACCTTAACTGTTAGGATATAACGCTTAAAGTGCTGTCTCTTTGGGTTGTGATATTAGCGTAAGTTGCATTGCAGTTGTAAAATAACTTTGACTTAATGGTCACGACATAACATAACTGGTAACATTCAAACCTATTAAATAATTAAGTATTTTATGAAAAGAGAATTTTTTAATTATCCAAGAGGATTCAGTTATGGTTGCTAGCTTGACTTGCAGAAAAAAATTGTCTACAAAAGATGCCTAAGAACAATCCTTTTTTAAGTTTGTAACTAAATGTACGTAGCATTTTTGTATGATAGATGTTTATTTTAAATATCTATTAATTTATTTTGTTTCTTATTTACAGTTACGAACACAAAACTGCCTTAGGCTTAGAAAGCATATTTAGTTATATAAGCGTAAATGCTGGAACGGTTGGAGGAAATTGTGCAAGGACAGTGGCAGTGCTACCACGTCTGTAGTGAATGTGTTAAGCAGAAAAATTGAAATGTTGTTTTATTTGTGTTTGTGAAATTGTAATTCTATCTCTCGAGCAACCTATCTGTGCAACACCGGATGAGTGGGAAGGTCGAGGTTGTGAGGAACACTGTGGCACCGAGCGCTGGTCCTTGTGTCCCTGATGGCGACTAGGTCTGGGTCGAGGATGTGAGTTGTGAGCATGTGAGGAACACTGTGGCACCGAGCGCTAGTCCTTGTTCTCCGATGGTGACTAGGTCTGGGTCGAGGATGTGAGTTGTGAGCATGTGAGGAACACTGTGGCACCGAGCGCTGGTCCTTGTGTCTCTGATGGCGACTAGGTCTGGGTCGAGGATGTGAGTTGTGAGCATGTGAGGAACACTGTGGCACCGAGCGCTAGTCCTTGTGTCTCTGATGGCGACTAGGTCTGGGTCGAGGATGTGAGTTGTGAGCATGTGAGGAACACTGTGGCACCGAGCGCTAGTCCTTGTTCTCCGATGGTGACTAGGTCTGAGTCGAGGATGTGAGTTGTGAGCATGTGAGGAACACTGTGGCACCGAGCGCTGGTCCTTGTGTCTCTGATGGCGACTAGGTCTGGGTGGAGGATGTGAGTTGTGAGCATGTGAGGAACACTGTGGCACCGAGCGCTAGTCCTTGTGTCTCTGATGGCGACTAGGTCTGGGTCGTGGATGTGAGTTGTGAGCATGTGAGGAACACTGTGGCACCGAGCGCTAGTCCTTGTTCTCCGATGGTGACTAGGTCTGAGTCGAGGATGTGAGTTGTGAGCATGTGAGGAACACTGTGGCACCGAGCGCTAGTCCTTGTGTCTCTGATGGTAACTAGGTCTGGGTCGAGGATGTGAGTTGTGAGCATGTGAGGAACACTGTGGCACCGAGCGCTGGTCCTTGTGTCCCTGATGGCGACTAGGTCTGGTTCGAGGATGTGATTTGCGAGCATGTGAGGAACACTGTGGCACCGAGCGCTAGTCCTTGTGTCTCTGATGTTGACTAGGTCTGGGTCGAGGATGTGAGTTGTGAGCATGTGAGGAACACTGTGGCACCGAGCGCTGGTCCTTGTGTCTCTGATGGCGACTAGGTCTGGGTGGAGGATGTGAGTTGTGAGCATGTGAGGAACACTGTGGTACCGAGCGCTGGTCCTTGTGTCTCTGATGGTGACTAGGTCTGGGTCGAGGATGTGAGTTGTGAGCATGTGAGGAACACTCAGGCACCGAGCGCTAGTCCTTGTGTCCCTGATGGCGACTAGGTCTAGGTCGAGGATGTGAGTTGTGAGCATGTGAGGAACACTGTGGCACCGAGCGCTAGTCCTTGTGTCTCTGATGGCGACTAGGTCTGGGTCGAGGATGTGAGTTGTGAGCATGTGAGGAACACTGTGGCACGGAGAGCTAGTCCTTGTGTCTCTGATGGCGACTAGGTCTGGGTCGAGGATGTGAGTTGTGAGCATGTGAGTAACACTGTGGCACCGAGCGCTAGTCCTTGTGTCTCTGATGGCGACTAGGTCTGGGTCGAGGATGTGAGTTGTGAGCATGTGAGGAACACTGTGGCACCGAGCGCTAGTCCTTGTTCTCCGATGGTGACTAGGTCTGGGTCGAGGATGTGAGTTGTGAGCATGTGAGGAACACTGTGGTACCGAGCGCTTGTCCTTGTGTCTCCGATGGTGACTAGGTCTGGGTCGAGGATGTGAGTTGTGAGCATGTGAGGAACACTGTGGCACCAAGCGCTAGTCCTTGTGTCCCTGATGGCGACTAGGTCTGGGTGGAGGATGTGAGTTATGAGCATGTGAGGAACACTGTGGCACCGAGCGCTGGACCTTGTGTCTCTGATGGCGACTAGGTCTGGGTGGAGGATGTGAGTTGTGAGCATGTGAGGAACACTGTGGTACCGAGCGCTGGTCCTTGTGTCTCTGATGGTGACTAGGTCTGGGTCGAGGATGTGAGTTGTGAGCATGTGAGGAACACTGTGGCACCGAGCGCTAGTCCTTGTGTCCCTGATGGCGACTAGGTCTGGTTCGAGGATGTGATTTGCGAGCATGTGAGGAACACTGTGGCACCGAGCGCTAGTCCTTGTGTCTCTGATGTTGACTAGGTCTGGGTCGAGGATGTGAGTTGTGAGCATGTGAGGAACACTGTGGCACCGAGCGCTGGTCCTTGTGTCTCTGATGGCGACTAGGTCTGGGTGGAGGATGTGAGTTGTGAGCATGTGAGGAACACTGTGGTACCGAGCGCTGGTCCTTGTGTCTCTGATGGTGACTAGGTCTGGGTCGAGGATGTGAGTTGTGAGCATGTGAGGAACACTGTGGCACCGAGCGCTAGTCCTTGTGTCCCTGATGGCGACTAGGTCTAGGTCGAGGATGTGAGTTGTGAGCATGTGAGGAACACTGTGGCACCGAGCGCTAGTCTTTGTGTCTCTGATGGCGACTAGGTCTGGGTCGAGGATGTGAGTTGTGAGCATGTGAGGAACACTGTGGCACGGAGCGCTAGTCCTTGTGTCTCTGATGGCGACTAGGTCTGGGTCGAGGATGTGAGTTGTGAGCATGTGAGTAACACTGTGGCACCGAGCGCTAGTCCTTGTGTCTCTGATGGCGACTAGGTCTGGGTCGAGGATGTGAGTTGTGAGCATGTGAGGAACACTGTGGCACCGAGCGCTAGTCCTTGTTCTCCGATGGTGACTAGGTCTGGGTCGAGGATGTGAGTTGTGAGCATGTGAGGAACACTGTGGTACCGAGCGCTTGTCCTTGTGTCTCCGATGGTGACTAGGTCTGGGTCGAGGATGTGAGTTGTGAGCATGTGAGGAACACTGTGGCACCAAGCGCTAGTCCTTGTGTCCCTGATGGCGACTAGGTCTGGGTGGAGGATGTGAGTTATGAGCATGTGAGGAACACTGTGGCACCGAGCGCTGGTCCTTGTGTCTCTGATGGTAACTAGGTCTGGGTGGAGGATGTGAGTTGTGAGCATGTGAGGAACACTGTGGTACCGAGCGCTGGTCCTTGTGTCTCCGATGGTGACTAGGTCTGGGTCGAGGATGTGAGTTGTGAGCATGTGAGGAACACTGTGGTACCGAGCGCTGGTCCTTGTGTCTCCGATGGTGACTAGGTCTGGGTCGAGGATGTGAGTTGTGAGCATGTGAGGAACACTGTGGCACCGAGCGCTAGTCCATGTGTCTCTGATGGTGACTAGGTCTGGGTCGAGGATGTGAGTTGTGAGCATGTGAGGAACACTGTGGCACCGAGCGCTGGTCCTTGTGTCTCCGATGGTGACTAGGTCTGGGTCGAGGATTTGAGTTGTGAGCATGTGAGGAACACTGTGGCACCGAGCGCTGGTCCTTATGTCTCTGATGGTGACTAGGTCTGGGTCGAGGATGTGAGTTGTGAGCATGTGAGGAACACTGTGGCACCGAGCGCTAGTCCTTGTGTCTCTGATGGTTACTAGGTCTGGGTCGAGGATGTGAGTTGTGAGCATGTGAGGAACTCTGTGGCACCGAGCGCTAGTCCTTGTGTCTCTGATGTTGACTAGGTCTGGGTCGAGGATGTGAGTTGTGAGCATGTGAGGAACACTGTGGCACCGAGCGCTGGTCCTTGTGTCTCTGATGGCGACTAGGTCTGGGTGGAGGATGTGAGTTGTGAGCATGTGAGGAACACTGTGGTACCGAGCGCTGGTCCTTGTGTCTCTGATGGTGACTAGGTCTGGGTCGAGGATGTGAGTTGTGAGCATGTGAGGAACACTGTGGCACCGAGCGCTAGTCCTTGTGTCTCTGATGGCGACTAGGTCTGGGTCGAGGATGTGAGTTGTGAGCATGTGAGGAACACTGTGGCACCGAGCGCTGGTCCTTGTGTCTCTGATGGCGACTAGGTCTGGGTGGAGGATGTGAGTTGTGAGCATGTGAGGAACACTGTGGTACCGAGCGCTGGTCCTTGTGTCTCTGATGGTGACTAGGTCTGGGTCGAGGATGTGAGTTGTGAGCATGTGAGGAACACTGTGGCACCGAGCGCTAGTCCTTGTGTCCATGATGGCGACTAGGTCTGGGTCAAGGATGTGAGTTGTGAGCATGTGAGGAACACTGTGGCACCGAGCGCTAGTCCTTGTGTCTCTGATGTTGACTAGGTCTGGGTCAAGGATGTAAGTTGTGAGCATGTGAGGAACACTGTGGCACCGAGCGCTGGTCCTTGTGTCTCTGATGGCGACTAGGTCTGGGTGGAGGATGTGAGTTGTGAGCATGTGAGGAACACTGTGGTACCGAGCGCTGGTCCTTGTGTCTCTGATGGTGACTAGGTCTGGGTCGAGGATGTGAGTTGTGAGCATGTGAGGAACACTGTGGCACCGAGTGCTAGTCCTTGTGTCCCTGATGGCGACTAGGTCTGGGTCGAGGATGTGAGTTGTGAGCATGTGAGGAACACTGTGGCACCGAGCGCTAGTCCTTGTGTCTCTGATGGCGACTAGGTCTGGGTCGAGGATGTGAGTTGTGAGCATGTGAGGAACACTGTGGCACAGAGCGCTAGTCCTTGTGTCTCTGATGGCGACTAGGTCTTGGTCGAGGATGTGAGTTGTGAGCATGTGAGGAACACTGTGGCACCGAGCGCTAGTCCTTGTGTCTCTGATGGCGACTAGGTCTGGGTCGAGGATGTGAGTTGTGAGCTTGTGAGGAACACTGTGGCACCGAGCGCTAGTCCTTGTGTGTTTATTTTTTTCAGTGGCTCCTGCGAGAAAGGAATGTGTACCAATTTTATTCTTACCTTTTAGTGATGCTGCAAACTCATTGTCACTAATTTTGTGGCACAAAATATCTCGATTGATAGAAAGTGATATATATATATATATTTTAAATTAGTAAATACCTATGTTAAAGGTATAAATATTCATTGTGTGTGTTAGTAGTAATTAATCTGGCTAAGAGATTCTGTATTTTGTCTAAAATAATTTGTTTACATTCTACAGAATTTGTGGCAGATTTGAAAACTTGTTTTTCTCTCTGATTATTTCTAGGTTCCTATAAGAAAGTAAATTTTATTACAAAGTATTATACTGAAAAGAATACTAGTTATTAAAGTTCATTGCCTATGTTTAAAAAAAAAATGAAAATTGTAAAAGATAAAAAAGTGTGTAGTAAAGAGGGAGGGTGGATATGCCTAGTGGAAAATTGCTTAGTAAAAATACTTAGGGTTAGTGAAAAAATGTAAATTTAGTTTCCAAATTCCATTAGAACAAAAAGAGACTTTGTAAATAAATTTAGTTCATTTTACCATGTTAATTTAATGAGAATAGAGTAAGTTGTATAATGCAAGATAAACCAAAGAGCCTTCTTGGTTCTCGCTGAGTCACGGACTACCTTGTTTCACACAAGCACCAGTGTCGTCACTCGGAACTTTAGTTGAACATCATGTCTGAGCACTTTGAGATTGCTCTTCATACAGTACTATGTCATTTGGGGTTTCATGTCAATTCTTATTTAAATGTGTTTTATAACAATGTGACTTGATACTAAATATATGTTCCAATTTGTTGTATAACCCACATATAGGTATACAAACTGCTTTCAGATACTCATAAATTGAAAGGCCCTTGCCTAGGCTTAGCTGAAGAAACTGTTATGAACAAAGTACAATTAATGGCATAGTTAAAAAAATTAACTGCACCAATATTGTACAGAAGTGCTGAAGTACATATCTATTTAACACACATTTACCACTTCAGAATTTTGATACAGGAGTAAAAAGTTACCATTGTGCAAGAACAGGATAAAATTATAACAAAATTATTTTTGTACAGAAGTTTTACAAAAATAAAATTACTTTAATTATTTTTGTTAGGTTTTTGGTTAGGTTTTTGTTCAGCTGAACAATATGTTTAAAAAATTTGGCAGTTATTCACTTTTCACATACATTTAAAAATTTCAATATTCATATCGAGTCCAGACTTTTGCTGTGACTTTAATTTGAGGGAACCATTCAGAACAAAATCCTTTCCTCCATATGCATGCACAATAATTAACTATGTACCTGTGTGTCCCACTGTATTTTGTGATGCTATTTCCTTCTCGAGTGCTGAGTATGAACGTGATATTGTCGACATTAACTATTGTTCTATCAGTCTTACGAAATTCTTGTATTTGTATTTGTTCAAGATAACGCTCTCTCCAAACAACTATTCCAGGCCTTTTAACCAAAATATTAGACATTTTTTCCAGTAAAAACCTAGCTGCAAATTTCTCATTTATTTCTTTGCAGTTGAAATTGTGTCTTCTTGCAAAGCCTTATATAACTTCTTTAATTTTGGACAGATTCTTTTAGAGAGTAAAAATTTCCTATTTTTCTTCATCTGCTTTAATTACTTTCCTGTACTCTTGTTTTGATTATCTGAGGTTATCAAAAATTCAAACTGGTTTTGCTCATTCCCTTTCATTCAGTTGTTAATATTAAACAATTGTAACAGCAATAGTAGTTTCAGCGTCATGGCACGTCACAATTCCTGAAAATGTTTTGCACTGTTGTAAACTACATCTCGGATGCATGTCCCTGCAACCATACAACCAATTCAAAACGTGATTTAATTTCCGAAGTAAAAGCCATTCCATAAATGAAACTGTGTAGCTCAGCCAGGAGGCTGGCTCGTCATTGAAAATGTGGTTTGTACAGTTTCTTCTGATACGGTTACAATACTGCCATACTGGTGTCACAAATGTGTACCTATAAATACTGGACAGTATTTTATCAAGTTAAGTGTTACTGTAAGAATAAACCTCTTGCTAGCCTAAGGAAGTATGTTCTCTGAGTTACAGTTTCCCCCCCCCCCCCCCCCCCCCCCCCCCCAAATGAAGTTAAAGTCAACTCATTATGGTTTTCAGTTTATTTATTTATTTTATTTATTTATTTATTTATTTTTAGCTTTTATACCGAGACAAATTGCTAATAGCCTCTGTTGATTGTTACAATATAGATACCACAAATACCCTTTTTTATTGTATTTAGAAATATTGCAACTACATTGATTAAGAATTTACAGAACACAATTTGTTTCACTGTTATATGCAAAATAAAGCCAATGATAAAAAAGCATATACAAACTAGCATTAAATGGCAAAAACAAAATAAATTGTACAGACTTTGTAGCAGCAGATGTCATAAAAAACAATTACTAAATATAGTGTAATATTGTATTTGTGATACTCTGAACATGACAGAACCCTTTGTGGCAAAGAAGTAAACATGGAAAGTGGAAGAGGAGCAGGAAATGAAAGACAGACGACAGATAGCAGCACAGCTACTACAACTACTTAGTGTCTCTTCAAAATCACAGTCATTCCTCACACAACAGTATTTACTGACATGTCTAGCTTCTTCTGTGCATCATGTAATTATTGCAGTTAGCGACAACTTCCTAACATTTCAACTGGGAGAGAGTGGAATGAATGAAAGAATGTGGTAGAGATGGGGAGAGATCTGTGTGAACAGTGGAAGAGTAATGAAGAAGTGGAGAGTGAAAGTTATCATTGTAGTGGGTTGTGGGAGAGAGCAGAGCAGTAGAGGCATGCTGACAGCAATGCTCCAATCATCAATCAGCAGTTCTATCTGGTACTTCTGTGTTAGGGCTTGAACCATAATCATTTTTCATATCATTTAACCCTGTTTTAGATATTGGTAAATAAATAACCCTTAGCCTTTAGTTTTTTTTTTTTTTTTGGGGGGGGGGGGGGGGGGGTGTTAAAATCCAAACATTTCACCATTTCATTTGGCTGTGGTTTTGATTATTTTTGATTAAAATCAAATTTTTCGCTCCACGTGAAAGTTTTTTTTTGTCATGCCAGATTGATTATATATATATATTTTTTAGAGGTCTTATTTGTTTAACTGTGTGTTTCTTTATCTACAGCAACGAATAATTTTGTAATATTTAGAAATGTGAAATTTCATGTTAAAAGGTTTTGTCTTTTTTTGATAAAGTATACTGTGAATGCCATTAAGAAATATTTTGCCTGATTGTGATGAAATAGTACTTAGTCAGTGGTACCTTTTATAATGTTAAAATGTGTTTGTATTCGGCCTTTACTTTTTTGTATTCAACAAGAAGTATTAAAATTGTATGTTACAGATAGATGATGTCTTGGAATTCTTTTAAAATAGTGTTTATTATTTTATTTTGTGAGAATATCCACAAGCTACAAATATTAAAATATACCCACATGTAAAACAAAATTTCATTTTTCAACATAAAGATTTACCGTGCAGGTAATTATTTGTGAAGTATAGTTCTGTAAGGGTTCTGTTACCGTTTTGCTTTCTGTCGGGCAACACGACACAACAAAATTAGAAATAGAATCTATTCCATGCGGGCCGTTGAGGTGCATATTTTGTCGGGATGACGTCACGGCGGCCTTGTCTTTCATTGGCTGCTGAGCATGTTGGGCCTGTTGCTCAACAATGACTTGTGAGTTAGCGCATTTTTCAATGAAAGTTTAAGTAGTGAGATTGTGGAATTCAAACAAAAACACATCTCCCATAAGACATAAGAAAGCATGCATGAATGTCAAGTGCATATTTAAAACTGGAAGATTCCTGTTTTATACTTCAATCTCCAAGCAAGTTTAATTCTTTAAAATGTTATTTTTTGTGTGATCCAGCAATATTTTTTTTTAATGCAAGTAAGCAAAAGTTTTTTTGTTTACAGTTATAACCAAAATACCAATTTTAATGTTTATTTTCAAGTGCTTAGTTTATGTATAATAAAATAAAATTACTGGGTCACAAAATTCAAATTTTAAATAATTTACCTTGCTTGTAGATTAGAATATATAACACATGAATCTTCTGGATTAAAATGTGCACTCGACACTTATAATGCATGCTTTCTTATGGGAGTATTCTGCCTTATCGCCACTTCAACTGAAATTGACAAATGCTGAAAATTACAAGTGGTTATTATGAACACATACAAATAGTATTCAGTTACATTCAGAACTGTTACTTAACACAATGCTACGCTGGGCTACGCTGGGCCACGCCAAGGAGAAGGGACCCCCAGTCACAAGACCGGCGCCTGTGTGACCCCTGTGTGACCACTGTGTGACGCCTCCTCGCCGTCTTCACTGATGCTTCACTCTTTCACAATCCTCTACAGCGCATGGTCACTTGCCAAGTCTGAAGCGTCCGTGTGGTTGGAAGCTTGGAAGCGAATGGTCGCTGTGGTTTCAAACTCTGTGATTCATTTAAACAGTCTAAATCCTAAGGTAGGCTCCGAGGATAAGCGTAGTGTAAGTCACCAGCAGGAGACTGTCGTACCGCTGAGTGGCCAAGCTCAGCGTCACTTATGTCACACGGTGACACATTTGTGCTGCAGGCGGTAAGAGATTATATCTCGGTTACATTTGTTAAATTATGCTACGAAACTTAGTACACAATAGATTAATTAAACAAACAATAGTAGATTACAGAAAATATTTCTGATCCTGGTGCTCTCTGCTACCTTCAGGTCAGTTCGGATATGTTGGTTTGTTGTTATAATAAATAAAAAATATATGTCTTGGTGTTATCTTGAGTGTATGATGGGGGAAAAAACCTATTTCTTGTGACTTAAAATAAAGCCATTATGTTTTTATACTAATTAAGAGCTATCACACTGGCTTCACATGCATCGTCGCCGAGAGAGTAATCAACCGGTATTTAAGTAAAATGACCTCGCGAACACTGCATAAAGAATTAGTTTGCAGAGGTGTCTCAATTTGATGCCTATTGACTTGCAGATTTTATTGAAAACTGAGACAGTCCTCTTAGCCTTGTAACATTAAATGTTGTAAGATGTTATGTTGGCGACATGTTAACCAACATCCGGGCGGCCATGTTGTGTGGCTGGAACAATGTAAAACTGTAAGCTTGTACAGACGTGCAATTAAAGACTCCAGATGATAAAACTGCAGTGAACTTCTTATTTATAGCAAATTTTATGCAAAATGACTTTGGGACCCATTGCATACTTTATAGTTAGTAATCTTGTTAAATATTGTTTTTTATTCTATGAGTTCCTGGGTTAGCAGATGTTAGTTGCCATTCTTTTTGTGGTTGTTTTAAAACTGTGTTTAGTTATTGTCTTGTTTGTTTCATGTCAAAAATGCACCCAGGCTTAAGAGCATTTGTCGAAACAGTTAATTACAAATGGCATTTAAAGTGTTGTCTTGTACTTTGTTTGTGAATTATAATGACCTTTTAATAAAAATTCTCATTTGTGCGACTGGTAGGTACTTAGCTCTGATTTCCTGGCTGTTCAAGAGGATAATACGTTTCTTAAATACTGCAGTTTTTAAATTCTGCCTATGCAGAAGTTTCTTAAACTTACTAAATATTTTGAAATTATAATTGAAATAAAATTATTTATTTGTGATTTATTAATTAATGTTTCATTAATGTAACTACAGTTGAAAATTGAGAGAAACTACTTAACTGTGGATAGTAAAAGAATAATGATGCTCCAAAAAATATTTAAGAACATTTTGGGAAAATTTCGTAATTGTATGCAATGCCAGTTAAAAAAATATATATATTTATTATTCAAAAATTTCTAATTGTAAAACTTGGTAAACAACTTTTGACACCTCAGAATAAATTAATAGCATTCTCTATTTACATTTTTTCATTACGTTGTAGAACAAATATGTTACTTGCAATGACAGGAATGACACAGGCTTAGCTGTGCGGTCAGCAGTATAAAACCTTGCGGCCATACACAGGCGCTCCTAGCGTGACTTGCGGCAACTACTGGCAACGGAGACGGAAGAAAATTTTTGCGTGCGTTTCAGTGTCATCGCCCAAAGAAAACAGAGAGAATGGGAACAGAATTATGTGCAAAAAAAATATATATACATGTTTACTACGGCAAGAATTTTACATGAAGATGAATACACATGGCCAATATGTTTGTGGAAATATATTTTAGAATCTAAGTAAATACTAAGATATTTGATAAAATACGGTTTACAGTGCAGTCCCCCGGGTTCTCGTGTTTGAGACTCGGCGGTGTTCCTAGTAGGAAGGCTGTTCTGTTGCGGGGAAACGTGTCCGGGAGAGTGCCAGGCTAACGCGGTGGTTAGCCACGAGGTGGGTCGTGAGGTCCGAAAGCCCCTGCATGGCCCACTAGGAACGGCGGTGGTGGTGGTGATGTTAGGGATCCCTAATGCCTGTTGCCCCACTGGCCCTGCACAGCATAGGATGCTGATCCCTAAATAGGTTGGTGAGGTTCAGAAATAATGTACACGGTTTTGCACTGTCGTTTACACGTCGTGCACGGAGTGTGCGGAGTGGACGTTTAATTACGATGGCAAATTACATGCAGTTACAGTCACACGATTTCCCTACATAAAGTACACTGTCAATTATACAATAGGCACTCTGACGCGCCGTCACTAAAGTTACATCCTCACGCCAGTTGAGGTTGAGGGAGAGAGTTTGATTAGAGTCGGCTAATCCCGTAATTTTTGAATGGCGACACGTAATGCGTTGTGTGGGGCGTGTTAAGTTGACGCGGCTGGGTTAGGCCCTACACCGGAAAAGGACCGGGCGCACACGGGGAGTAGTTAAAAAAGGTTTCGGGGTTTGACTATAGTTACCAGATGGAAGTTCAGTGAAGACAAAGAGATGATGCCTCCCGTGGGACGTGCGTCTGTCCCGGTCCGCGAGTCACGCTGTACTGGCATCTGGCCCTGGCGCGAGGGGAGGGGTGAGCTCCCTGTCACGCCAATTTTCTAAAGTTCCGTTATTCGTAAAAAATTATATTAATAACAAAAAGCAAGTGGCTCTAAATTCACACAATAAAACTTAATGATTAACTTAATATATATATATATATGTTTTAGAAATGACATGTTATGTTTGTATAAAATAAGTTTGAATTATCAGAGTCACACTAGAGACTGTTCGTTGCTTGGTAACTACTCCAGTGGCGAATGATAAATGCTAATTTGGGGCGGTTTGAGTTAAGTCACATATTACACTATTGAAATCGGGCTGAAGGCCGCAAGGGGAGCACTCACAGCTGTTTTAGTAAAAAACTACACGTGAGTGACCCGGGCACTCCTACGTCGCACTTGTGTTGCACGGTGTTGTTAATTCAAAGTGGCGTATTCATTAAAGTGTAGTGAATTTACCGTGTACGTGACTCTGTTTGTCTTGCTGATTAAGTTAAGGGCGTTTATAATACCAACGTCCCGCGGCGCTCGTCTGACTCGGGTGGGCCATGGCTAGGGGCGCGTTCCGTTAGCGGGGTCGGGTACTGGCGGTTGCAGGTCGGGCTTTAGGGTGGCCTTCGGTCGGACGACGTCAAACGCCCCCCCCCCCCCCCCCCCCCCCCCTGAGAAGCCCGACCTTGCGCCACTAGTGACCCCGCCACGTGGGGGCGCCCCTAGCTTCCGCAGTAGCTCGATCCAGGTGGTGCTCGCGGTGGCCGCAGCTGGTAGGCTCCGCGCTCCAGTCTCAGGTCGTCCCACGTCGAACACCCGGGTGCTGGCCGGGTGGCGTGGTCCCTCGGCACCTTCCCCTGGTCATAGTCAGACAGGTAACCTGGCGGGCGGGCGGTCCTCTGGGGTTGGCCGCTGGGTTCATCTACCTGGCGAGGGGGCTCGCTGTGGGGCTCGGGTGCTGGGCAAGCCGTGGCTTGGTATGGCCTCTTCTCCCGTTCCGGTATGCCGGGCGGGTTCGGATTGGAGGCCTTCCCGGCCACGTCGTCCGGCTCTGTCACCACGGGGGTGGTGTGGGCGTCATCGTCTCCCGTCGGTGCGCCGGGGGTGTGGGAGAGCTAGGTGATAGAGAGTACCCAGTGGTTGTCGCCCTGTTGCTCTGGTGGTGTCGCGGGTTCCTCTGTGTCTGGTTCGGCGGGCCACTCGATGAGGGGGCCCTGGGGCTCTCCCTGCAGTCCTTCCCGGTCGTTCGGTGTCCCCCCAGGAGGAAGGTTTTCCTCTGGCTGATCGGGTACGTTGCCCGTGGGTGTGTCAACGGTGCTCCCTGGAGTTGTGGCCAGGACGTATGTCTCCAGGTGTCGAGGGAGGCGCCGTTGCCGGTGAGGTCGTGACCTCGCCTCATCTTCGGAGTCCGTCTCTGTGGGGTGTGACCCAGGTTGCCTCGTGGAGCGTGGCTCCTGTCCAGGCGAGCGAGGTGTTGGTGAACACCAGCGTGCGGGGTCGTCATGTTTCCGGCTGTCGTGTGGGTGTTGGTTCCGGTTGGTCGTCCTCCCCGCATGCCGCGTCGTCTGGGGGTGGGGGGGTATCCTCCTCCGACACTCGTTCCCCCGGTAAGGGGGCGAGCCGTATGTCGTCCCGGTGGACCACCTTCAGGCGCCATCCTTCGGTGCGGACTAGATATGTTGTCCTCCCCAGTCGCCGTCGTACGGTGTACGGACCACTCCAGCGTGGGGCTAGCCCCGCGCAATAGTTGCGGGGTGCAGCTGAAAGTGGGTGCATTCGTGCGAATACTTGATCGCCGACTTGCACGGCGGGTGGTTGGTGATTGGCGTTATTTTGGCGGCGTAATGTTCCTGTCGCCGTCGTGCCCCGTCGTGGAGGGCGATGCGTCGTTGGTCACATCCTTCTGTGGGTTCGTCGGGGTGTGGGACGCCATGTGTGGCCCATTCGCCCGGCAATGGCAGGTTGTGTCCCTGGATCATTTCGGCGGGCGTGAGTCCGGTGGCGGCACTACGGCGTAGTCGTACGCAGAAGAGTGCGTCCGCTACGTGTGCATCCCACTGTGAGTGGTCCGCCCCCAGTCGGATGCGAAGCTGCGCCTTCAGCTCTTGGTTACGCTGTTCTGTTGGGTTCGCCCTTGGGTGGTAGGCGGGCGTGGTATGGTACCTAATCTGTTGGTCGTGGCACCAACCTTTCCAGTGGCGTCCCAGGAACTGGCTCGCGTTGTCCGTCAGGACTGATTGGGGTTAGCCCCAGCGTGACAGGAACTCTCGGGTTAGTATCGCGATGATAGTGGGCGTTCTCACGTTGCCGCATGGATACGCTTCTGTCCACCGAGTAAATAAGTCCGTCACTACGAGGAGGAAGCGTTTTCCGCATGGTGAGCGGGGGTACGGCCCCATCACATCCAGGGCTATCGTCTGGAAGGCGGTTGTGGGTTCTCAAGGACGCTGTTGCTCTTCGCCGTCCCTTCGTCGTGCCTTCCTCGCCTGGCAGACCTCGCACTCCCGCACGTACTCACGTACGTCGTGTGTGATACGGGGCCAGTGGTAGTGTTGGCCAATCTCCCGCCGTGTTTGGTCAGTCCCCGGGTGTCCGGCGAGATCGCCGTCATGGAAGAACCGGAGCATCGCCTCGCGAGCTTCTGGCGGGACGTAGGTTCGCCAGTCCCCATGTTCTCTCGGTGTTCGTGTCATAATCACGCCCTGTTGCACGCCACACGCTTCGTCCCTGGCGATCGCCTGTTTGCGGCGTCGGTCGGCGTCTAGTGACGTCCCTTGGGCCCGGCTGACCCGGTGTTGTACATCGGCCATTGTGTTGGGCGGGTCCTCGTCCCCGTCCACGTCTGCCGTGATGCGTGTACACGCCGAGTCATGTCGTGTCCCGTCGTTTGCTGTGCCCGGCGGTAGTATGCCCTCCCAGTCGTCGGTGTCCGTCAACTCCGCCTGCTTGTCAGGTTCTCATGAGAGTAAGTCCGGCAGCTGGTTTTCGGTGCGAGGGATATGTTCAACATCGAAGTCGAAAGAATGGAGGAACAGGGCCCACCGGATTAGTTTGCCCTTCCTCCCCTGCATGGTGTGTAGCCATGTGAGGCATCGATTGTCAGTCCTCAGTATGAAGTTCTTCCCCTCCAGGTGGGGCCGGTACTTCTTCATGGCCCAGACTACGGCTAGACACTCTTGCTCGTTACTATGGTACCGGCATTTGGCCGGCCCGAGCTTCACGCTAGCATAGTCGACGACCTCCCTGTCGCCATTCTGGCCCACGTGAAAGAGTACCGCGCCCACGCCACATGCGCTGGCGTCTGTCTGTAGGTAGAGGCGGCGCCCGGGGTCTACTTGCGTATTTGCCAGCGGGTGAAGGCGGCTTTTATCCCATCAAAGGCACGTTGCGCGTGTTCGCTCCATCGGTACCGCGACTGAGGGGATAGTAGATCGGTCAGCGGGACCATTATCGGTGAAAATTCGGGTATGTAGCTCCTAAGCCAGTTCACGAGGCCAATGAACCGTTGCAATTGCTTGCGTGTTTGTGGGGGTTCCGCCTCCACGATCTTCGGCAAGTGCTCCGGCTGAAGCCGATTTCCTGCCGCGCTCACGAGGTGTCCCAGGAACTCCACTTCTTGGGTCCCGATGTGGCACTTCTGGGGCGCGACCGTTAGGTGGTGTGTGGCAAGGCGTTCCAATACCAGCGCGATGTGTCTAATGTGGTCCTCCTACGTCTCGGAGAATACTATCACGTCATCCAGGTAAGCGATTGCGAATTGACCTAGGTAGCCCTCTAACACTCGGGTCATCATCCCTTGAAATGTGGCTGGGGCACATTTTAACCCAAAAGGCATGGTGCGAAACTGGAATTTCCGTCCGTCAGGAATCGTGAATGCCGTTTTCTTCCTGTCCTCAGCTCGTATGGGCACTTGCCAATAGCCGGCCTTCAGGTCGAGTGTGTTGAAGACCCTAGCTTGACCGAGTCCAGCCACGGCGGCCTCGACGCTGATTTGAGGCGGAGTGGCACTGATCGTGATTGCATTTAACGGACGGAAGTCGACACAAAAACGCAATGAGCCGTCCATCTTGGGGGCCAGAACCACGCATGCGTTATAATGGCTGCTTGAAGGCTCTATCACCCCGTCCTTGAGCATGTCTGACACCTCGCGGATGGCTCGCTGTTCACGGAATCCGTAGCCTCTCGGGGACTCTTGCATGGGCTTGTAGTGTGTTATCGGGATATGATGCTCTGTGACAGTGGTGCGCCTGAGGGGGTCGGTGACACTGAAAACGTCTCGCCTCTCTGCTAGTACGCGGTTGATGGCTGCCTGGTACTCGGGAGGGACATTGTGGTACAACTGCTCCAAGGTTATGCTCTGCGTGTATGTCTCGGGGGTGGCTCCGATAGCGTACACCGTTAGGTGTTCGCGGTTACCTATATGGACACGCGTGGGTCTATTTCTATCACCGCCGCCTGCTCTGCTAACCACGGCTGGCCTAGTACGATCTCCTCGTGCAAGTTCTCATCGACAAGGGCAGTCACTGTGGTGGTGAAGTCCCGAAGGCTTACCTTGAGCTCTGCTTGTCCCACCGTCACTCCTGGTTGGGTGCTGGTTGCTAGTCTCAGCTTGGCCTGGTGTGGCTGCAGCGTGCCGGGCGGTACCAGGTGGGGTGCCACAAAGACGTGACTCGCGCCTGTGTCCACCACGGCCGCCGCGGGTGTCTGTTGACCTCCTCCGGGAGTCGCAGTAGTCCGTCTCGAGCGCGGGTCAGCTGGTTCAGCTGGGGTGGCGTCTCCTCCACGTGTTGCGCAGGCTGGGTCGTGGTGTTTGGAGGCATGGTGTTTAGCGCCATGCCCCCGGGGTTGCGTTTCCTGACGTGGTGGGGGGTGTGTTGGTTTGCTGGCGAGTGGGGCAGTCGTTGTGCCAATGACGTGTGCTGGTGGGGCAGCCTAATCGGCACTGTGGTGTTGGGGGTCACCTCGCTATGGTGTCCCGTAGTACTGTCCCGGTGTCGCTGCTTCGCGGTGCAGTGGTGTGCCTTCGATGGCGCGGCGCCGCATGGGTGGTGGATGCCTGCCTGTATCGGAGTCACGCCTGACAGGCGACCTTGGCTCAAGTGCGAGGCTGGTGTTCCCGCGCCCCGTGTTTGGCGTATTGCGGCGCCACAGTCCCTAGAGGTTACGTTCAGTTTCTGTGGCCTGTTGTACGTAGGCCTCTATGGACTCGGGCAACACCACATGAAGGGTTGCAGTTCGTTTCTCATCAGGACCGTCACTGTAGTGAGAGCGGCGATCGGTTCGGTGGTGGGTGCTACTCGCTTGAACAACTGGATCTTCTGAGCTACGAAATGTTCGGCAGGTTCGCCGTCGCATTGGTGTTTGCCGTAGAATCGGGAGGCGCACTGGACTAGCGCTTGGTCGGTGTCGAACTGGTTTCTGAGTGACGTCGCGAATTCTTCCCAGGGCATGACGAACCGTCCCCAGAGGCCCCACCACTGGCGGGCGGTCCCCTTCAGCTGCTTGCTGACGCGTCCCGACCACTCGTCTGCCGGTATGCCGGACCGTGCTAGCATCGCTTCGCAGTGTGTTAAGAACTCCTTCGGGTCCTCGTGCCCGACTCCGCTGAATTCGGGTAGCACCAGCTTCCCTGAGTAACAGGGGCTGTGGCTGTACGCGCCGGTGAGTACGGCTAGTGACGATGGTTTGCGCGCGTAAATAGTGGTCGGGTGTGTGTGTGTACCCATCTGGCACGTAGTTGGTAGCGTGTCTATCAATGTCTCGTTGGTCGTTGTTTCAGTTTTGAGTGGTACCCACTACCACGGTAATGGTACCTGAGATTTTTCCGGTGGTGCCTCATCCCATGGTCTGAACCAGGTGTGATTGGGCGCTTCGTTCAGGTGGGCTGTGCACTGACACGTTCGGTACCATGGCAGTGATTCCGTCAGCAGGTCGAAATTTTTGGGTAGTAGGCAGTGTGCGCACACGATACTTCTCGGTGGTGCCTGCATGGTTTTGCGGTTGTTCTGGCCTATTGTTTACTGTTCACTCGGGCTGGTCAGTGTGCGCGCGACGTGGCAGTCGGCGGCTGGAGAGGTGCCCGGACAGCCGCACAAAACAGAGGCCGAGAATGGCCGCGTCGCGGGCGGGGGTGCGGATGGGCATGCGAGACGATGGCCGAGAGCGCCCAGACAGCCGCACAAAGCGGAGGTCGAAACTGTCCGCGGCGGAGGAGGGGGTGCGGATGGGCGTGCGAGGTGACGGGTGAGAGCGCCCGGACAATCGCACAAAGCGAAGCACGGAAACAGGCGCAGTGTGGAGGGGTTTGGAGGAGTGCTGGTGGTGACGTCGGTGGTCCGCGTCACGAGCTGGGCCGGAATGTTCGTTGGGGAAGGGGGTGTTGTTTTAGCCCCTTTGTCTCCTTGCTGCGTCGCGCAGGCCTGTCTGACCCTAAACACCTTTTCTGCGCAAAATGGCCATCTTGTGTCTGCGTTGTGGCGGGAAAGAAAAAATGGATAGATAATTGTTAAAAAAAAAATGTTTTCCAGTAAAGTTTTCTTCTGTAACGCACGTGAAGGAAGTCTTAAATTTTCTGTTTTCGCCCCACGTTGGGCGCCAAATGCCGTCCCCCGGGTTCTCGTGTTCGAGACTCGGTGGTGTTCCTAGTAGGAAGGCTGTTCTCTTGCGGGGAAACGTGTCCGGGAGGGCGCTAGGCTAACGCGGTGGTTAGCCACGAGGTGGGTCGTGAGGTCCGAAAGCTGCTCATGGCCCACTATGAACGGCGGTGGTGGTGATGATGTTAGGGATCCCTAATGCTTGTTGCCCCACTGGCCCTGCACAGCATAGGATGCTGATCCCTAAATAGGTTGGTGAGGTTCAGAAATAATGTACACGATTTTGCACTGTCGTTTACACGTCGTGCACGGAGTGTGCGGATTGGACATTTAATTACGATGGCAAATTACACTGCAGTTACAGTCGCACGATTTCCCTACATAAAGTACACTGTCAATTATACAATAGGCACTCTGACGCGCCGTCACTAAAGTTACATCCTCACGCCAGTCGAGGTTGAGGGAGAGAGTTTGATTAGAGTCGGCTAATCCCGTAATTTGTGAATGGCGACGCATAATGCGTTGTGCGGGGCGTGTTAAGTTGAAGCGGCTGGGATAGGCCCTACACCGGAAAAGGACCGGGCACACACGGGGAGTAGCTAAAAAAGGTTTCGGGGTTTGACTATAGTTACCAGATGGAAGTTCGGTGAAGACAAAGAGATGATGCCTCCCGTGGGACGTGCGTCTGTCCCGGTCCGCGAGTCACGCTGTACTGGCATCTGGCCCTGGCGCGAGGGGAGGGGTGAGCTCCCTGTCACGCCAATTTTCTAAAGTTCCGTTATTCGTAAAAAATTATATTAATATCAAAAAGCAAGTGGCTCTAAATTCACACAATAAAACTTAATGATTAACTTAATATATATATATGTTTTAGAAATGACATGTAATAAGTTTGAATTATCAGAGTCACACTGGACACTGTTCGTTGCTTGATAACTACTACAGTGGCGAATGATAAATGCTAATTTTGGGTGGTTGAGTTAACTCACATATTACACTATTGAAATCAGGCTGAAGGCCGCAAGGGGAGCACTCACAGCTGTTTTAGTAAAAAAACTACACGTGAGTGACCCGGGCACTCTTATGTCGCACTTGTGTAGCACGGTGTTGTTCATTCAAAGTGGTGTATTCATTAAAGTGTAGTGAATTTACCGTGTACATGACTCGGTATGTCTTGCCTATTAAGTTAAGGGCGTTGATAATACCTAAGTTCCGCGGCGCTCGCCTGACTCGGGTGGGCCATGACTAGGGGTGCGTTCCGTTAGCGTGGTCGGTTACTGGCGGATGCAGGACGGGCTTTAGGGTGGCCTTCGGCCCAGCGACGTCATGAATATAAAGGCAATATTTATGCTATATAGAAAGTAAATATTTAATTTCATGTAATATTTATTTAGTTTATTTAGTTGGACTTTGTGATCAACCCAGACTTTAAATTTCTTTCGTTATTGTTTGTCTGTGTATTACTCTATGTTTATTTTATATTTAATGTTGTCAATGTTAGTATAGCAGTAGTTTTTGAATTAACGATTAATTTAAAGATGAACACGTCAGAAATGGTCAGTAATTTTATTATCTTTTGTTTTAAAAGAACGTTTATTAGTGAGGAATAAATATTATTTTAGATAGAATTGATACTTGATCGAGGCAGCAGCTAAAACCCAAAGGCATTTTTAAATTGATATATAATTTAATACATTTATTCGAAGATTGGAAAAAACCGCTACTACAAATAGTAGGTAGTTGAGTTTGTAAGAGAATAACGAAATTTAATCTACGGAAGATTATACTCAAATACCAAGATTTAAAATAATTATTTCTAAGAAGAGAAATCGTAGAAAATCCGTCTTCAAGAGATCGCCAAATTCACTTGATATTTTATGACTACTACGAAGATTGAATACATTTTGTAATACGAAGAAAAAAGAATCTTGGCAAAATGAGAAGTCACAGTTCGAGCCCAGGAAGGATGAACGTTGCGCAGTCCAGTCCTGTTACAGCCCATATCCGGAAGGATCCAGTTGTTACGGCTCGTATTCCTGCCGCTCGCTAGAGGACGGAGGAGCAACACAACTACCGATGTCCTTGACGTGTGGAACCAAGGAGTCTCCGAGAGCCTACACGTCTCGTGGGTATCCTGCATCAAGGTTTGGTCCCTTGCCCCATCAACCGAAGACTCGCCGTATAGAAGTCCCTGAACTAATTCCAGTTTAAGCGCAACGAACATTGTTTTGGACCGATCTAGACTCTTTAGTATTATAATGGATATCCTCTGTAAAGATAACATTCTTAACTTGTTCATCTTTAGATTTAGAATCGCTATCCCGATCATGATAGTATGACTTAGTACTGATGGAATTTGGTAGTATAATAATGTGTTATATCTTTTGCTGACAAGAACTGCTTGAACGTATCCAGTGGTCCATGCTCTACAGGACTGATTTTAGTTAAGAATTGCCTAATTTTACCTTTCATTTTAATGTGTGACTTTAATTGTACGAAATACTTTAGATTACATTTAAATATTTAACATTTGATAGTGATAACAACACACTCAAGTGTAAATGGAATTGTTGGATGCTTGAAGTTGATAGTCATATCAAATTCCATCCGTACCATAGAATAAGGTAGTTTAAGGTAATCTTCATGTTACGTGTATTGTCACCGTAATGACACGCACTACACATGAATATAAACAGTACATTTGTATTTTGATTACACTATATTCCAAGGTCTAAAATTACGATGTTATTATTTAACGTAGGTACCTTTTAAACACCTTACCTTGACATTTACACTCAAGTATCGTAACGCAATTCTTGATATCTACTGGGAGAGTTCAGCTAGAATTGAGGAAATTATTAAATAAATTAGATAATTTCATTTTAGACACTAGCTGGCTCCACAAGAGATTATGTTATTTTCTCAAGTGTAATAACATTTGATAGGGAGATATTTCCCGAAAGAAGTTATCTTGGTTTTTGATTTATTAAATGTAACCAGATTTTCTCTACACCATTGATTAATGGAATTAATGTCATTTTGTAATAACACACAATCATTTAGAGTGGTAATTTTCGTATAAATTGTTAAATCATCTGCAAATAGTAAGCCTGTTGCATGATTAAGGACCATTATTGTATCGTTGATGGGGTGACTCCCTGGAGACACCACAACTGGCATTAAATAACGAATTCCGATTATTAATTTATACAAAAAATATATATTTTCAAGATCGCTAGAGAACTAATTAATGTAATTATCACATAGACTGATGCTCAATAATATAATAAGTAGGTAGTAAAGAATGGTGCACAGTATCAAAAGCTTTTGCTAGGTCGAAATAGCAAGCATAAACTTGTTCCCTATTTGTAACTATATTGTAGATAGGATTGAAAAAGGTGATTAAATTTGTAGAGGTAGACATACCAGATCTGAAACCATGCTGATTATTAGATAATTTATGACTTATTTAAAAATTAAGAATTTTGAATATAATTTTTTTAATTTTTCAAACACCTTAGAGAAACCATTAAGTAAGGATACTGGTAGATAATATTAGCAACATCAAGTTTGACTTGATGTAAGTTTTTGGACATATGCCATTGCTAAGAACTTTTTCTGTTGGAGAAAAACTAAAAAAAGAAAAATAATAAATAAATAAAATTGCCCAAAAAAGCCCAAAAAAAAAAACACAAAATTAAGCAACAGAAAAAGTTCTTAGCAATGGTGTATGTCCAAAAACTTACATCAAGTCATGCACTCCCATTGCACAAATCATTCAAAGATAATAACATCAAGTTTGCTTCCAGATTTATAAATAGAAATAACGTTGGCAGTTTTCCATTAGCTAGGATACACTTGCGATTTCAAACTACTGTTAAATATGTGTTGTATTAGTGGCACTAGTAGTTGAGAGCGACCCTTGAGAATAAAATTGGATATACCATATGGATATGGACCAGTGGATTTGGAAGTTTTAAGGGCCTTTATACCCCAGAGTACAAGGCTTTCAGTGATGAATGTTATAGGGATAGTCCCGAGGCATAGGTCAGAGACCCGCCAGCAGGAACATGCGTTACCACAGCTGGTTCATTAGATAGAGCACTATTTACTTTAAGAGAGAGTTCATAATAACCATTTTTAATGATTTTAACTTATCTCCAAAAAATTTTAGGGTTTGGCTTGATGTTATTAATCTTCCGAGTCCATTGAATTTTATCATATTTGATTAGAACGTTCACTTGTTTTTGATAATGAGAAAATTGAGGATTGTGGATCTTCTGTATAATTTAAAAATTTAAGAGCGTAAATTAACTCATTTGAACACCATAGCTGATATTTAGTAGATGTTAATTTTTTCACTTATATAATTATGTAGTTCCTTAGCAAGAAAATTTGTGTCACAAGAGTTATAAAAGTCAGTCCAATTGTGATTTTTAATCGAATTGTAAAGATTTTTTGTAATTACGAAATTCAGTGAATTATTCTTGAGCGAGAAACTGTCAAGTGAAATAATGTTTAAAGCAATGCATCGTTTGCAAAAGTTTCAGAACATGGAAAAATATTATAGAAACAGAGATATAGAAGATTCTTGGATAGTTGATTATCATTGCACTGTATTAGCCTTAGGCTAGTTGTTAAATTAAGTAAATGCTGATCCTTGATTTTAACGTTAGGATAAACTATGTTATCAGCTGAGTTTTTCGCCCAGTCAACACCAGGAACGTTAGTCTCCAAGTATCAATAGGCATAAGAACAGGTAATAAGTAAGACCTCGAAGTATTCACAGTAAGCATTGGCAGTGGTATCAGTCCACAAGTATTTACAAAAATGAAAAATTTGAAAGATGAGGTGTTAGTTCTATCTACATCGCTTCAACTTCAGAGGAGTCAAATATATGTAAGGTAAACACACCAGTGATGAACACCCCACCCAGTAATGGACACTTTTGACTTTGAACAAAACAAAAAAAGAGGTTGGGTCAATATATCGCGTAGGTAAGTAGTATGTAAATGGGGCTCCTGAAACTGGCTTCTGGCTGTGGTGTCTGGTATCGGTCCGCCATCTTGGATTGTGATGTCACGGTGGCCATCTTGGATGGGTGTGACCTTGACCTTGACCCTGGCGGCCATTTTGGATGATGTCATTTTGTTTTCTCGAATTTTCCGGTATTTTGAAATATGACGTCACTGTTGCAATTTCCGTTACGCCCGCCATCTTTAACTTTTTTATTTATTATCCGATTTTAATGAATTTTTTTTAAATGTATAAAAATTGAAGTAATAAAATTTTAATTATAAATATTAAAAAAAACATACACTTATGACACGGAGCTCGGAGTCCTCGGTTCGAATCCGGTGAGGCCAAAAAAATTAAAAAATGGCGACAGGCTCCTTCCTCAATGGTGGCAGCAGGCAGACTAAACTCCCCCCACCACTTTTTTCATAGCGCATATTTCATCACCTAGTATGATGTCATGTCCGCCATCTTGATATTTAGTCGCCATCTTGGAAATCTTTATTTATTATCCGATTTAAAAAAAAATTCCAAAATTCATCAAACAATTAACTTATTAGAATTCTGATTGATTAGATCGATTTCCGTCGTTGGTTCGAAACTGTTAAGAGCAAAAAAAAACACCAGATCCTGCCTCCACAGAAGCCACCTACAGACTGACCTACCACCAATACCAAGGTATATATCGTCAGATGGTATGATGTCATGTCCGCCATATTGTCATCGTCCGTTAGTGACTGTCATCTTGTTTTTGTCTGCTAGAGTGTGCTGGCAACATGTTAGTATAATTTTCTGTTCACCATACCTTTAACCTCGACTGTTGGCATTGAACTTTGTCATTGACCTTGAAATTTGACCTTGACCTTGAAATTTGACATTGACCTTGAAATTTGACCTTGGCCTTGAAATTTGACCTTGTCCTTGATCTTTGACTTTGACCTTGACGTCCATCATGGATCCGACATTTTATGTTCAGTACATACTGCCAGGAGCTACCACCTGCTAGTGGTCATTGCCACCATCTTGTTTTTGTCTGCTGGAGGACTACTAATGTGTGTGTACTCATCTTACCATCATGCTAGTTTTATTCTAACCTACTGCAGTGCAGTAATCTTTTATTATTACTGAGGTGCCCGCCATCTTGACATCTTGTAATTATATAGCTAGAAATGAGGGAAAAATTCCAAAACTCGCCGAAAAAATCAATTATTAATTTACAAATTGATTAGATCAGTTCCCATCCTTGGTTCGATTCATGACCAGTGACAGCTGTAACTAAATATTAAATAAATTTTAGATTCTGTTTACCATTACCTTTCGCGGAGTTTATTAATCATTCACTCTACGAAAAACAACTCAAGACAATATACCTGACCAACCAATTAAATACAGTACCGATTATCCTAACATGTAAGTCTAATTCATGTACAAAGCCATCCATAAAAATAGACCAAGTGTCTCCGGACCATGAGACCGAGTCATGACAATATCAGACTTATAGGCTAGTCATTTCCGGACCGCATGACCTTCGTCGTTAGCTAATTATATTCAATTAGACCATCGTGACATTTTTTATACATAATAAAGGACCAAGTGACCTTGAAAAATATTTTAGTAACACCAAGAGGTTTTGAACTAGTAAATTTCAGTCACTGCATATTTCACTACGTGCAATCAACAAAAAAGGAAGCACCATCAACGAAAAGGCAGCTCATTTTGGACGCACCGTCAATAAAAAGGAAGCACATTCTACAAAACGAAAGCTCTTTTAACGAAAAGGAGGTACATTCTCACATACATGCAACTCAGTAGGATGTGATCGTCAATGATAAGTTAGGATATAATATCTCCATCAGTCTATGAATCTATCAGTTTGTAGTTCCATGATTCATTGGCTCCAATAGTCATTGGCTCCAATAGTCAATGTCTCCATCAGTCATTGGCTCCAATATTCATTGGCTCCAATAGTCATTGGCTCTAACTGCCTTTTGTCTCAACTGCTCCAATGATATTTAGCTAGAATGCTATGAGTCTAAGAGACTATGAGGCCAAAAGGCTACGAGTCTAAAAGGATCAAGCTGGTTACGAGTTATACATGGCTGCGAGACTGCATGGCTAAAAGACCGCGTGGCTACGAAACTACATGTCTTTGAAGCTACAAGGATACAAGTCTACTCGGTTCCAAAAGCTCCATCAGCACCAACACGCTGACGTCGTCCGGCCGAAGGCCACCCTAAAGCCCGACCTGCAATCACCAGTATCCCACCACGCTAACGGAATGCTTTCCTAGCCATGACCCACCCGAGTCAGGCGAGCGCCACGGAACTAAGGTATAATCAACGCCCTTGACTTAATCGGCAAAACATACCGAGTCATGTACACGGTAAATTCACTACACTTTAATGAATACGCCACTTTGAATTAACAACACCGTGCAACACAAGTGCGACGTAGGAGTGCCCGGGTCACTCACGTGTAGTTTTTTACTAAAACAGCTGTGAGTGCTTCCCTTGCGGCTTTCAGCCTGAATTAAATAGTGTAATATGTGACTTAACTAAAACCACCCCAAATTAGCATTTATCATTTGCCACTGGAGCAGTTATCAAGCAATGAACAGTCTCCAGTGTGACTCTAATAATTCAAACTTATTTTATACAAACTTGTTACATGTCATTTCTAAAACATATATATATTAAGTTAATCATTAAGTTTTATTGTGTGAATTTAGAGCCACTTGCTTTTTGTTATTAATATAATTTTTTACGAATAACATAACTTTAGAAAATTGGCGCGACAGGGAGATCACCCCTCCCCTCGCGCCCCGGGCAGACGCGAGAACAGCGCGACTCGCGGACCAGGGCGGACGCACGTCCCACGGGGAGCCATCATCTCTTTGTCTTCACCGAACTTCCATCTGGTAACTATAGTCAAACCCCGAAACCTTTTTTAGCTACTCCCCGTGTGTGCCTGGTCCTTTTCCAGTGTAGGGCCTAACCCAGCGGCTTCAACTTAACACGCCCCGCACAACGTATTATGTGGGGCCGTGCAATATACGGTACGGGCCGACTCCCGCCACAACCGACTTTTAATTAATCGCCAAGTGCACAGGCACTGGCTACATATAATCGTAGACTTTTCTTAATTTAATAGCGAGCCGCGGTCCACACAGGTGGGCCCGCGCGTCGCCGTTCACCAATTACGGGATTAGCCGACTCTAATCAAACTCTGTCCCTCAACCTCGACTGGCGTGAGGACTTAACTTTAGTAACGGCGCGTCAGAGCTCCCAGTGTTTAATGACAGCGTACTTTATGTAGAGAAATCATGTGAATGTAATTACAAGTGTAATTTGCCAGTGTAATTAAACGTCGACTCCTCACACTCCATGCGCGACGTGTGAACGACAGTGCAAAGCCGTGTACGTTATTTCTAAACCTCACCAATCCAGTTAGGTATCAGCGTCCTATGCTGTGTAGGGCCAGTGGTACAGCAGTCATTAGGGACCCCTAACATCATCAATACCGCCGCCGTTCCTAGTGGGTCACGCAGGGGCTTTCGGATCTCACGACCCACCTCTTGGCTAACCACCGCGATAGCCTGGCGACCTCCCGTACACGTTTCCTCGCAAGAAAACAGCCTTCCATCTAGGAACTCCGCCGAGTCTCAAACACGAGAACCCGGGCGACGGCATTTAGCGCCCACTGTTTGGGACGAAAACAGAAATTTCAAGACTTACTTAATGTTCGTTACAGAAAACTTTCCGAAAAACATTTGTTTTTTAGACTTTATCTGTCCATTTTTTCTTTCCGGCCACTACGTGGACACAGGACGGCCATTTTGCGCGTAAAAGGGGATTAGGGTCAGACAGGCCGGCGCGACGCAGCAAGGAGACAAAGGGGCTACTACAACCCCCCCTCCCTCAGTTAACATTCCGGACCAGCTCGTGACGCGGACCACCGACATCACCACCAGCACCCTTCCACACCCCTCCGCCACTTCGCCCCTATTCGTCCTCCGCTTTGTGCGATTGTCCGGGCGCTCGCCCGTCGCCTCACACGCCCATCCGCACCCCTTCCTCCGCCGCGGACTATTTTCGACCTCCGCTTTGTGCGGCTGTCCGGGCGCTCTCGGCCGTCGCTGCGCGCGACTATCCGCACTCCCTCCCCTCCAGTTCACCCGTTTCCGCCCTCCGCTTTGTGCTGCTGTCCGGGCGCTCTCGGCCATCGCCTCGCACGCCCATCCGCAACCCCACCCGCGACGTGGTCATTCTCGGCCTCCACTTTGTGCTGCTATCCGGGCACCTGCCCAGCCAGTGAGCGCGAACCCGCGTGCAGACTTACCCCGCGCGCACAGAGCCACGAGTGAATAAACGGATCGACACAGCTGAACACGCACCATAACAAGAGATGTATGCGGACGAATGCATCGGGTGTTACCACCCCTGCCCGAGTTGGTACTTGTATGGCAGGACCTCCGCTGGGTATGAGTGCGGCTATTGTCAAGAGTACCGCATGTACAGGGTGACGATGTGTGGAAACCTGTCGTGTCCCGGAGGAAGTAGCATGGGCTACCACAGCGACGAGTGTGCCAGCCTATGCCATCGTGACTGTACCAACGAGCATGAAGGGATTTAGCGGCGCGAGTCCTTCACCTTCACGTGCGCGCGATGTACCGCAAAACGAGCCACCCTGGTGCAGTATTCGGCAGCGACGCTAACGATTCCTCCCCTACAATATGCCGCGACGATTCATGACATCCGGACACCACTCACGCCGACGCATGACATACCACGGGCGCCAGTATCACGAATGCACGCCCCGAAAACAGCCGTCCCGTCACGTACAATGTTCCCGACGCCGACGACCGTCATCCTGCGGCCAGCAATCCCTCTCCCGTCGCCTCCTGTCCCAGAGCCACCAACCTCGGCATCCCTCATAGACCTGACACCTCGCGACACAAGTCCGGAAACACCATCACCAGCGAGACCACGCTTCATCGACCTGACGCCACTCACGCCGATGCACTATGTACAAAGGACGCCTGCCGTCCCGACACCGACGCTCGTCACCCTCTCGCCGCCAATCTCGCTCCCTCCGCCTCTGGGCCCAAAGCCACCAGCCTCAACACCCCTCGCAGACCTGACGCCACACAACACGACTGTGACGACGCTTGATCCGCCGAAGCTGACCGAACAACGCACGATGCCGACCGTACCACCGCAGTCTGCCAAGCCATCCCGAACCCGCCTCGTGTCGGAGACACCTCATGATGCCGGGATGGCCTCACCACCGCACCTGACCACTGTCACAGTGCCGCGAAGGCCCATTCCGACGCAACCCGCGTCGTCTCCGACACACGCCTCATCTGGGATGCCACCAGACTCGACACAGATACATCGCGCCACACCGTCGCCACCGCCTAGCTTCAACATCATGCTGCCATCGTCACTGCCACATGAGTACGCGATCTCAAAAGGGACACTGGACAACGTAACGCCCAGGGCCACGACGCCGAGACGCCTGTGCCAGGCCCCACCGCCTGGATTCACCCCGCGGTGCCCGCCTGGCATTGAGGCTCAGTCGATTCAACCCACCAGAACGAAACAGACGTGCACGACGCCGACGCCATTTTTGTCACCAACTGAGGCGAAATCAGGAACGCCCGAGGCACCATGACACCACCCCTCGGCCGGCCTGCCACAGCAGCTGCCGAGGCGACGGGCACTCTGCGCTACACAGGCGCCATGACACCACCCCTCGGCCGGCCCGCCACAGCAGCCGCAGAGGCGACGCGCACTCTTGCCCCCAAACCACCGCGCCACCACACCGTGACATCACGGTGGCTACCGGGTCGCCTGAGCTCCCTGCATCTGCCTGACGCAATGCAGGTCGACGCCACGGCACCTGGAGGCCCGACCAACCCACCACCGCACGTGATCGTCACTCAGACGATGACACCTGTCATCTGTCTGGCACGACGGGCCGCGAAACGCCCGAATGTCGGTAAGGTTGAGCCGGGCCGTGCCAAGCGCCGCCCGCGCTTGCTGGCCGCCTGCCGAGAGCCACCTGACCTTGGTCGCCGCCGACCCTTCCGACCAGCACCCTGGCCACCACCGCACCACTGCACGCTGCGAGACGCAACAGCCATACTCGGAACAACTGTCACCCCTCGAGAACGTTTCCGGGGAGGTGCTTAGGGCCCAAGCCTGGGACTCGCTTGTAGTAACTTTATTGTCATATTTCAATGTTAATGTTAGTGTTCGCCATCAATCAGGCGTAAGTGTCCATTTCAGTGTTATGTATTCCCCATTCAGTAATTAGTGAACCTTCTGTATAATGCACCGTCCAGACTACCCCGTGCTAATCACTTAATTCGCCGCGCGCCTTAATTGTCGTCGCCGTAGCTCTCAGGATAGCCTGCACCCCTCGATGTGGTAGTCTCCCAGAATACCGCCAGACGCTAACCAGTACCGCCAATCGAGGGCCGTATGTGCGGAGACGAGGTCTACGATGATACGGCCAGCCATGTGAAAGTGTATCATGCGAAGTGAAGTACTGTAACGTGTGTCAACAATAAAATCAGTAACGTTCATGTGTGTTATTTTAATAGTATGGCGTCCTGGGTGGCCATAACAGCATGGGGGGCCCTTTGTAGACATGTCCCTGCCTGCAGCCACGAGGCAAAGAACCCCGCCCTCGAGACCAAATTTCAACCAATGTAATTTAATTATTATATTTTCAGGGCAGGCAATGGGGACGGCGTCAATTCGTCGCTTAACTTGTGTGGCTAAAGTCTCAACCAACTCTTTCGACAAACAATCCACAGAAAACGATACCGGAAGTTAGCAAACTAAGGGCTCGAGTAGGGACCAGTGCAACAGCGCGCAACGTGGCAACACCGCGCGACAGAGCGGCGCCGCGCCTGCAAGATTAGCCGGGCCGAGACCAGAAACCTCCCCTCCTCCGCTCTCCAACCCCGCTTCTTACCCTCTCCCCACCCCCGCTCATCACCTCCGCTCTTCACCTCCTCCCCACCCTCGCTCATCACCACCGCACACCCCCACTTCCCACACCGCTATCCACCCCGCTCCACCTTTAAGTCAGCTTTGAACAGACACGTCACGCAGCCACGCCGCCACGGGCTCCCGCGAGACAGGAAGTGAGCGAGCACGAACACCAACTCGGTAGCGAGGGGAGACAAACCCCCTACCAGCTTGCGCCCTGCCAGCGACGTCACGACCCGTCGCTCGGGTCGGCCTGCCGCGTCGCGATGCAACGAGATGTCACAATTGACATGGGCGAGTGGTATAACACCGACCTATTGACAAGCGAGAGGGAGGGGACCGCGCGAGCCGATGCGCACACAAAACGTGAGTGTGGCGCGCGGTCAGAGTCATGTCGGCACGCCGCTGCCATGCCGTGGGATGCCACTGTCAGTCAGACGAGGTGGCCTACTGCCACCAGTGCGGCACCACAAGGCACCGCACGTGCACGGAGCCACGCGAATTCCTGAACTTCCGGGATGGCCTGTTCATGTGCGCAGCCTGCGAGGACAAAGTGAACACGCCCACACCTGTGGCCGTAGTGAGTGAGATTCGGCGGGACAACGTCCGGGTCAACCTGCCGGAATTCTCCGTACGCACGTACGAGGACCCAGAAAAAATCACACGGACCATGCTAGGACCGCCTGGCCAGACATGGCATCCCGAAGGAGGAGTGGCACCGAGCAGCTTAGGGGGCCCGCAATGGATTGGTGGACCATGACCAGCGAGTAAGATGTGGAGTGGGAAGACTTCATGCCGCGCCTGGAAACCCGGTTCAATGCCGCACGCGCACGCGCCCAGTGCCAGCGTGCGTTATTCTGCGAGCATCAACAAGCAGAGGAGGACGTGGAAACATTCATATGGTTTAAAGTGCGACTACACCGGCGTCTGGATACCAGCGGACAGACCAACGCTGCGTTAGACATATCAGTAGAACTGATGAAGAAGGAGCTACGCCCGCACCTGAGGGGGGCGGTCGACAGGGATTTCGAGGACTTTGTGCAACTGGCGAAGGAAATCGAGAGGGACCTACACCTGTCACCGCACCCGCGGGACACTGTGGCTCGCCGATGGGGAACATCTCCGCCGCACGCAGCGGCCCTAGAGGATGCGTGGGCAGTTGTGCCATATACATGAACCCCCTTTCCCTTCCCGGCAACACCCGCCGGGCGCGAGACAAGGGAGCGGGGAACCACGATGCAACCCGCCGCGCACCCGGCCAACACCGCCAACCAGCGGGCCGCGCGTCCCAACTCACGCGCGGACGGACAGCGGGACCGGCCCCAGCGGTGCCGATACTGCAGGGAAGAGGCCTACCATTGGCACGAGGTGTGTCCCACCCGGGCCGTGCTGTGGCAGGGCCGTCGGACAGGCGTGACGCTGCCGGGAAATGCCAACTAGGGAGCAGGATACTGGCGGGCTACTGCTCCTGGATAACGGCCATCATACCACCCGCAAGGCCACCCCGCACAGCACCATCTGCCAGACCAGGCGGTGATGCCATGCACCATTCGTCAGCGCCCCGCACTGGGTCGTCGGCGTGCGACGCCGCGTCACCGGCGCCCCCGACGCCCCCGGAACCACCTGCAGGGCCTGACCACGCACCATCGCCGCGGCTGGGGAGCTGGGAGAGACGCGGGCATGCTGATGCGGGTGCCAGTCCTGCTCAATGGCCAGCCCATCCACGCCCCATCCACGCCCTGGTGGACACCGCGGCGAGCCTCACGTACGTCGTGGCCCACCTGGTGCCCGAGGCGGACCTGGAGCAGCGGGAGGAAGGTGTCCAACTAGCCACCTGGAGAGCTCGCGCGCTCACGACGGGGCGCGCCCAGGTAAGGATCGCCGTCAGGGACATGTATAGTCAAACATCAGCCCTGGTGGTTCCGGAGATGAGGGACATCCTGATCCTGGGACTGCCGTGGCTCGTCCAGGAGGACGCCGCCATTGATGTAAGTGAGGGCAGGATACATGTCGGGCGTCAGGGACGGAGGACACTCTATAGCATTAATCAGAAGGGAGCGCCCCCACTGACCCCTAACATCACCCTAGCAGACTTACGTAATGAGGTGCCCCCAGAGTTCACAAACTAATACAATGAGGCGCTGGCCCAGCAAGCGCAGGTGTCCGCCGCCGCGGACATGGTGCGCCGCACTACCGTTACTCAACACACCATCCCGACACGGCCACATGAGCCCCGCTTCGTCAAGCCCTTCGGCTTTGGACCCAGGGAGCGAGAGGCGATACAGACACAGATCGTGGAGATGCTGCGGGATGGGGTAATTTAGCCGAGTGAGTCGCCCTACAATTGCCTGGTGGTGATGGCTAAGAAAAAGGATGGCTCACTCGGTTCTGCGTAAATTTCAAGCCCATCAACACAGTCACCATTCCCACACCACCACCAATCATCAACATCACGGATGCACTAGCCGGGTTGGGGGAGGCCTGCATATTAATTTCGCTGGATCTCAAGTCTGGGTACTGGCAGGTGCCCGTCTGCCCCGAGGATCGGCCCAAGACGGCTTTCACCGCGCCCTAGGGCCCAGGTTTCAGTTTAAAGTCGATTCTTTGTAGCTTTCTGTTACCGCCGGTAGTGAGCGTGCATGTCGTGTTGTTGTCACACTCGCCTCGGACTCCTTCGGAAATTTTCGGCCTAGAACCGAACCTTCCCCCTCCTTTGACCTAGGGCCTTAGCGCCCGTTTCAATTAGGAGCATGGTCCTCCGTGAGAGGACTCCGACATTGGCTACTAACCGCGCAGCAGTTCGGGCAAAATTCTCTCCGTTTCTTGTCGCGGCTACGACAGAAACACCTTCTATTGAGAATGTAGTCAGCGGACTTGAGGGATGTGATCCCAGTTGTACAGTAGCCAGTGAGGAGTAGTCATTAGAAAAAGTCATGTTTTAGTTAAATTTTATTAATTTTTTTATTTTACTAAAAATTTGGTTTCTTTCGCATCATCCGTGATTTCCTTGGTTCACGCCATCCTGATGTCGGCGCGAGACACCTCCTGAGCCCTGGAGCTGTACCCTGTTTGGTGAGTGACTTCGATTTTTTTTCTCCCCGAATTCCTGTTTGTTGGCCTTTTCGCGCCGACTGTGTTTGACTGACTGGAAGCAGGTCTAATTCGTTTTGAATTTGACTTGTGTTTCAGACAGGGTCCAAGTGCTGGGGAGACAAATTGCTCCCAGCTTGTTGTCCTGGACCTCACGCTCCGAGTCCCTTTAGAAGAGATCTTTCCCAGCTCGACGTCTTACCTTGAAGACCTGGGTGATAATGTAAAATAAACATCTCCCCCCTTCCTATCTACGAACTACATTAAACGAATGTATAGCCTACTAGCGAGCAGTGACCTAAGAACTTAATCCTAAAGATCATGTAGAATCAAGGAAACTAATTATCTATGTAATCATTGGAAAAATCAAATTTTGGTGTGATAATTCAAGATTTTATTTATGTAATCATCGTTTGTTTAAGTTGAATATGTGTTGTTTTAATAATATCAGGCCGGCCCTTTCTCAAATAACTTAAATTTATTGTTAATAACCTTCAATGGGAAACTTACAAATGCCAAAACAAATGGAAAACCGAATTAATTATTTACCTACATTTTTAAATAAAACAGGGAACCTATAGACCAAGCTACTTATGTGGTGTTTATTTATTATATACCTTATTCTATTTAACGATCCACTATCTCCCAAGTTGCTTGTGTGCAGGGAGTCTAAATTTGTCTTGTTCACCACCTCTTGCCCTCTCTGGTAAATAACTTTAATTTCCTCAATATTTTTGAACCCAGCAGTTTCCAAGGATTTTTATTATCAAATTAAATTGATATAATTTTGAGGCACAAGGGGTGTTACAATTGGTAGCAGAGCGTGGTTTGGTCTATAGGTATACCTAAAATAAAAAAAAATATTAAAAAAATATATTAATTGATTAATTTTTTGTGATAGCTATTTTGTATTTTTACTATTGTGAACTGATCGCTTGTACACCCTGTAGATATATTGCTTTTTCAATTTTAAATTGATATTGAGTTTTAATGTCCCGTGCGGACTTAGCACGCGGCGCGAGAGTTCGCTGCGTCCGGCCAGACGGCAGGCACTATGTGTCTTATCTCTCGTCTCAGCTGTAGTTCTCACCCCCTGTGTCCCGCTCTTCCCGGCGACACGACCCGTTATCTGTGGGCGACGACACTGTCCCTTTCCCCCGAACACCCCTCTACCACTGTCCGTCGTGACAGACGACCTTGCGAGCGGCAGGTCAGTGCCTCTGTTGACATATACAGGTTGCGCAAGTCAAGCTGAGAGTGGAAGCTCGTGCAGCTGTGGATTGTATTTGAGTAGCATGGCGGGATTATACGCAAATAAGTTTGGGCACATACCTCCCCCCCCACCATGAAAGTGTGACTTACTCCCCACGCAATGGGGCTAGTTGGTATTTTATATTAATATAGGAAGCCTTATGAGATATTTAAAATTAAGAATAGTTCTTAAGAGAGAAGTGTTTCTGGTGTACGTTTGAATCGTACATGTATGTATAAATTTTTGTTTTAATTAGCAGTAAATTACATCCAAAGAATATGTATAAGCCGGAGTTAATGCTGTCAGACGAGCTGAGCTATGAGTTACAGCTACGCAATTTGCCCTCCAGTGGCAATGTGCAAGTCCTCAGGAAGAGACTCAGAGTCGCCCTTCATGATGGCGTGCCAACTAGTATATCGAATTTGGAGTTAGATGTAATGGCAGAATTCAACCTTGATTGCACCAAGTTTTATGATATTTCGGGTTTCGTAAGCTACCTAGATGTTGAGGATAATTTACCCAATGTTGAGCGACATATAGTCAAACTAAAAAATGTTACCCGATGCTTACAAAACCTGAAAGAGCTTTCGGCAGACATTCTCCATGGAATTTATATAAAAGAGATAGACCAATGTTTGCAACAGACGGCAGGTTTCCACACAAAATTAGCGGCGAGAGCAGCCTTTTTGGAAGGCTCACGACACAGTCAGCACTATGTGGCTGAGGCACAGGCTCTCGGCATAGATTGCCCCGCCTTCCCGGAAGGGGACTCTCCTAGCTTGTCCCTGGGGGTAGAGCAACCCGACACGCGACATACAGAGGTACGGGCGACGGTAAACACACAGGAAAGGGAAACTAGCAGATCGCCAGACGCAGCCCCTGACTCTCAGCCACAGACATCGCTTCCAAATCAACCAATATTCATATCTACCACTCATTCAGAGCCGCTGGTGCATTTCACGACAGCGGCTACAAACATTACAACGGGTCACGTGACAACCCACCCCGGCACTAGCGTGACATTTTCACAACGATTACCAACCTTTTCACACCAAATGACGCAACTATACCCACCAAACATGTTTTTCCCGTATCTGCCTGCTCAGGCCTATATGAATCCTTATGCTCAATTTCAGCCATAGTTTCCTTCATGGCAAACCACCCCACTTCCGAGTCCACTCACAACGCCCCAGCTCACTCCACCACAAATCAGCCCCTCGGTTGCGAACCGGGAACAGGCTCAGTCGCAATCGGTACCACAAAATCAGCCTTCACCTCAGCCGGCAGTACCCTCGGCTCACCCCCGGGACACAGTTCTGAAGAGCACGACAGCCCCAGAAGATGGCTACACTTTCTACGGAAAAATCACACATCCTGTAGAAAGGCTACTCAAGGATTTGCCAGAGGCATCGGGTCTGGACGCACAAAAACTGATTGATTTTCTTCAAGTCTTGTTAAAGCTACGGCAAAAGGGAGGGATTCCCGACAAACAAATTTTTGAAATTGTTTATCCGTACACCCAAGCTCCCTTAAGCGAGCGGATCATGGCAGCCATTGAGAATGACCTCACTTTCAATGAGTTTCATGAAGACGTGTTAAAGTTTTGTATACCGAGTAGGCTAATCACAAACATCCGGTTGGAGTGGTTTAACGCTTGCAGCAGCGTAATGAAGCCTTGCCGAACTATGTCGCTGACATACGTGAAGCCAACCAGGTACTCAGGTTAAAGGTCCCAGAGAGAGAGGTCGTGAGTACGATCCTAGATGGTTTGAACCCAGCGGAGTTCTCGCGCTCAGTGTTCCAGGCGCGCCCCCAAAATTATGCTGAGCTAGATAAACTTTGCGTACATGCCACAAACATAGAATACGCTGATTTTCAGCGAAATAAACAAGCCACATTCGCTAGTCAACAAGGTAGCAGAACCGTAACAGAGCACAGTAATTCACACTATAAGAATGCAGCACAGAAACATCAGGGCAATATATTTTTCTCTTCAAGGCCACACGGTAGATATCAATAAAATGTGTATTGTGATTTCTGTAAAAGAAAGGGACATTCCCTGTCCCAGTGTTACCACAAAAACAAAAAAAAAACAAAATTATGACACTCCAAAAAACGCATAACACGGTGGCCCGAACAACCTTATTTAGGGCCACCAAAAAATTCAAGTGTTAAAATTTTTTCTTATAAACAGGAAGTTCAACTTGCGCAAAGTAATGACAGTACACAAGAAAAATAAATACACAAAAACAATAATCATAAGAACAAGGAGCCCAGGAATATGACCTAATCTACGGGTCTGATTTCATTACCAAGACAGGTCTACTCATTAATCTTCAGGCTAAGAATTTTGTTTTCAAATTCAATATGGGTAATCCTATTCCTTGTGGGACCCCTGAAGAAATAGTTTCGAGTCCTGCCGACAAAGCGGCAGCTTCTTGGATCAGGGAAACACCATTTCACACGAGCACCTTAATACACAGCAATGGGCCGACATTGATACATTATGCAGCAGTTTTCCAGATGTCTTGACTAGTAAACTAGGTCGCACGAATTTAATCGAGTACCAAATTGAGTTAGCGGATAAAATACCAGTGAGGTCTCACCCTTATCAATTTTTAGGTCCTAAGATGCAAACGATGTGCAATCATGTTCAGGAGCTTTTGGACAAAGGTGTAATCGAACCCTCGACCTCCGCATACAGTTCCCCAGCCTTTCTGGTGCCTAAAAGCAAGGATCAACAATGTTGTGTAATCGATTACAGAAAAGTTAATGAGAAAATAGTCATACAAAACATACCTTTGTCAGACCTTAACACTGCTTTTCATTGGTTCAGTAAGGCCAGGTATTTTAGTGTGTTTGATCTAAATTCTGCTTACCATCAAATTCCACTTACTGCGGATTCAAAACCCATCACGGCTTTCTGTGTCCCTTGGAACTTGTACCAATACACAGTAGTACATTTTGGACTGGCCTCTGGAGCCCAAGTACTAACTCGACTCCTGGATCAGATACTAGGAGATCTAAAATTCAAAACGGTGTACAACTATCTAGACGATGTCGTCATATATTCAGAAACATTTGAATAACACATCAAACATTTAGAGGAAGTCCTAAGTAGATTTCGTAAAGCAGGGTTGACAGTCAACACAAAAAAGGTTAAGTTTGCAGTCTTTTCTAGGACACTTGGTTTCTAGCAAGGGAGTCACCATTGACCCTTCACCTACACAAGCCATTCGTGATTTTCCGCCTCCCACAAACCCTAAGGGTATTTCACGTTTTATTGGTAGGGCAAATTTTTACTCAAAATATATTCCTAATTTCGCTGAGCACGCAGTACCACTAAATACGTTGCGCAAGAAGAACACACCTTTCACTTGGGGCCTGGAACAAGAAAAGGCTTTTAATTTCCTGAAACAGGCGATTTCTTCCCCGCCTGTACTCCGCATGGCAGACTTTACCAAACCTTTCATTTTACAGACTGATGCGTCCAGTGTGGCTATTGGCGCAGTACTGTCACAGGCAGGGGCGTAGCCAGGGGGAGGGTTTTAGGGGTTCAAACCCCCCCCGAAATATTCAAAATATCTCATTAATATATACTGAAATATTAACACTTGTTCCACGGTAATTGCTCACTATTACAACAATGTTTTGAACATGCCGCGCTGCCGCCGCACGCCGCCGATTATCCAATGACACTGCCCGCATCATCGTATTCGTTTGGTAACCTTAGACTTGATTTCGTGTTGTAACCCGCGCCGCGCATGCATCCGTTGCGTGCAATCAGCTCGGCTATCGCCAGTCTCCACCGATCCCTTGCCACCGATCACTGAATCTGTGTACCGTGTACTGTGAAGTGTGGACAATTGGACATAGTTATTTGTGTGATCATTGCTCTGGCTGTGATTTCACGTCGAGTAACTTAAGTGGCCACTGGCCATATTACAGGAGTAAGTAAATTGTAATCTTCTTTACTTACTATAAAATTAATTCGCTTCCCGCTTTTGTCTGGTTGTCTCTATAGCTGTTAGTTTGCAACTCTGTACGCCTAGATCTTCTAAACTACTCAACTTATGTTAAGGCTGTAAGGGTATATTATCGTAATATACATATACACCTTTAGAGAAATTCGAAACTTCATTCGGTGAACAGTTCCAGTCGCCGAGAAGCCATCGTGGATTAGAAAGTTGTTTTGTTTACATCAAATTTTTATTTTTTTTTTGTTTGCTGATTTCGCTTAGAAAACTTTGCTAATTCTATTTTAATATTAATTATATAAGAGTAAAATTACGTTTTTTATAACCTTGTGTTTTGTAAAACTATGAATCAGTAACGGCTTTGTTTGGAGTTTCGGGCTCGCTGCATGTGACTGGTCCTCGTCGCGGCGGGCGGCATTTCAAATGTTTGAATAAAGCTGGAATCACAATACCACGACGGCTCCGACACGACAGGTCCGACAAGCTCAATAGCCAATGAAATGCAATGTCACCGTGACGTCACTCCGTCAGAAAACGCACCCCGACGGCCCGCAACGAATAGATTTTATTTCTAATTCCGTCGTGTCGTACGGCCCGACAGAAAACAAAACGGCAACGGAAAGGAAACAGTACGGAACTAAATTTCAAAAATATTTACCTACTTCGTAATTTTGTTTAACATGCGAGTGAGTTTTATATCTTGCCTTCATCTGTTTGTACAAATTTAATCGTGTTTATGGTTAAAGTTGTTATTGTAGATTGGTGAAGTTTGAATTTAATAATGAATGAGTTTAGCGAATAACTAAATATTAATAAAGTTAAGGCTGAATCTATTTTGTAAGGCATTAGGTTGAAAAACTGCCATAATTATCCTAACAAATAGCGAGAAAAAAGCATGGGCTGTAATAGCATCATCTGTTTCTCTTTCAATTATTTTTTTAAACGTCAGATATACTTTATTTTATGAAAATAATTTGTTTGGAACGATTTGCCGACAGCCAAATCAGAAATCGTCGGGTTGAATATTGTCGTGGCATTGTGACCCTAGGCTATTAAATCTGTCGTGCTGCAATGCTGTACGACGGTTTGTCGGGCCTGTCGTGTCGGACCCGTCGTGGCATTGTGATTCCAGCTTAATAGTGCCGCGGCCCATGGCATGCTGAGACTTTAAAACATCAAAAAGTTTTGATTTGTTCCTTTGAAACTTTTAGCGTCTCCCGCATTAGGGGAAGCTTAATTTTGAACAAATAATATGTGAAAAGTGGTTTGTTATGCCAAAATACAGTAAAACAGTGCGGGTTAAGTGAAATTTGGCTGCACAAATTAATGCAAGAAATTTCATGATTCGGTGACGTAAATATTTGTAAGCTATATTTGGCCGTATTATACATGCATATTATAGTAGAGAAAATTCTAGAAAGATTTGTAATGATGTCGTAAAAAAAGTTTCTTTTTTTTTCCATATTGAATGTTAATTAATAGTATACATAGCAAATGCAATGTTCTTTAATGTTATTTCTGACGTGATAATGTCTTATACCTCGATGAACGCTGGCTGCACGAACGAAAAAGTGTCCCATTCCGTTTGAGCCGAGTGTTTCCATTGTCGTGGTTTACATTGTTTATTACAAAAATAAAAAAAACCTTAAAATTAACGAGTGCGAATAAATGTTACATTTATCGAAAAAAATGTAATTTACAACTTACTCCTTCTTTGTATTATACAAAATAATGATAATTCAGTGATATAATAATTCAATTCAGTTCATAAAAGTATGCAATTTTTCATCAATGTTTTCTTATGACATTATCACGTAAAATTACCGTCCATAAACTGACATTACAGACAACCATTTAATTGGGTAATAATTTATATATTTTTTTACTATTATGATTACACATGAATGGATGAGAGACATCACTTTATTTTATTTTCCTCCCTAAAGACGACTCGCGCGGTTAGCACATAGCACTGTTGCTGTAATGTACTTAATGAATAATTTCAGTTACATTAATTTTAATATTAACTCTTATTATTTAGTTGTAATTTTTATTTTTCTTTCTAGGTACGAGTTTCATGTTGTCGAGAAATGGAGGGAAAAAAAAGAAAAGGCGATAAGTTTAAGGGTATGGACTACTGGAAAAAGTGGTGTGGTCAAGCGGTTTCCAGTAAGGAAACACATTTGGCTACTGAAACTACAACAAGCTTGCGCGCTGCTGGTAATGAGACTGTGGTGGCAAGTGAGCCTTCGACCTCAGTTACAGAATCGAACGACAAAGTCGAGTCAGTGGCACCTGTGACCTCAGTTACAGTATCTAACGACGAATTCGAGTCAGTGGTGCCTGCAGCCTGTTTAATGGGTACGACCAACCAGCCTACGTTTATTCAGGAACCGACCAGCTTGCCTGTTTCATCATCATCTCATCCTGTAGCTAAACTGGACGTTGGTTTTTATTCGAATCAAGATGAAATGGTGAATGAATATATAAAAGTCCAAATTTTAAAAGTCCCTTGGACCCCACCCAAAGATTATAAGTTTCCCATTTCCACAAAACGAAATTTGCGCTTTCAACTTAAATGGATAGAGAGATTCCCCTGGTTGTCATATTCTGAATATAAAAGTGGAGCATTCTGCAGAATTTGTGTTGTAATGGGACGTTCACTTGAAGGTAAAGGCAGCCATCAGCGAATTGGCCAGCTTGTAACCGAGCCATTCTGCAAGTGGAAAAATGCATTAGAAATATTTGAAACTCATGCAAAAACAGGATATCACAAGAGAAATTTGGAACTTGCAGAAAACTTTCTTAAAGTAACATCTTTGCAGGCTTTTTCAGTCAGTGAGCAGTTGTCTTCTGAGAGAAAGAGGCAGCAAGAAGAAAACCGAAAGAAATTAATCCCTATCGTAAAAGGAATAATTTTTTGCGGTAAACAAGGCATCCCATTAAGAGGTAAAATAGATTCTGGGCGGATTGTACCAGAGCCTGATCAACCACTGCAGAATGATGGTAATTTTCGGGCACTGTTGCGGTACGGAGCTGAGTCTGGGGATAAAGATCTTTCTGAGCATTTGGCCACTTCTCAGAAGAATGCTCTTTACACAAGCCCTCAGATCCAAAATGAAATAATAGACATTTGTGGTGAAATAATTCAACATAAGATAATCGAAGAAGTAAAGAAAGCCCGATTATTTGCTATTCTCGCTGACGAAACTACTGACATCTCGCGTGTGGAGCAAGTCTCGCTGTGTTTGCGATATGTTGATTTGAAGGATGTTGAACATCATAAAGTTAAGGAGATGTTTCTCGAGTACATTCCTACTGTTGATGTCACAGGATCCGGCCTAGCAAATCTAATTATTACAGCTCTGAAAAAGCATGGGCTTGAGTGTTCTCATGTGGTTGGTCAAGGTTACGATGGGGCTGCAGCTATGAGTGGGTATTTGCACGGGGCCCAAGCTTATGTTCGTCGAGAATGTGCTCTTGCTCTTTATGTACACTGTAGTGCACACTCTCTCAACCTTGCAATTGCTGACTCATGTTCACAAGCAGATATCCGAAATTGTGTTGGGATTGTACAGTCTGTCGGTTCGTATTTCAGACATTCCGCTCAACGCACTGCTGTTTTGAAAGACAAAATTCGAGAGTTGTTACCCGCCGATCACCAAAAAAGCCTGCTTGTAATGTGCGAAACACGGTGGGTCAACAAGCATGAAGCTGTCATGAGATTCAAAGAAATTTATCCAGCGATTGTCAATGCTCTCGAAGAACTCCAATCTAGCCATAATAAGGAAACATCACAACAAGCCGTCCAAATGCTTAACACACTTCGATCTTCGAATTTTGTGATGTCCTTAGTGATTCTTGAGAAAGTCATGAGCTATACATTGTCGTTATCCAAACAGCTGCAAACAGCTAACACCGACCTGATTACAGCATTCAGCCATGTGGATGATGTTATTAATACCTTGCAACTTCTGAGGAATAAAGTTGATGACGAGTATCCTCATATTTTTGAAGAAGCAAAGGTTTTGCTCGAAGAAAATGGCGGTATACTGCAGATGCCACGCATAGTCGGAAGGCAGTTGAACCGCTCAAACATTCCTGCGTCTGATACATGCTCGCATTACAAAATAAATTTCTTCATCCCATTCCTTGACCATACCATTCAACAATTGAACGAAAGGTTTACGAAGCACCGTAAAGTAGTGACTGCACTTTCTGGTATCTTGCCATCAAATTTCGCAGCCAGTTCTGAAATTGAAGAGGCAGTTTGTATGTACTCTTCAGTGCTTCCCGAAAGAAGTACATCTGTAGTCAAAGCAGAACTAGATGTGTGGAAAGCAGTGATGACAAACACCTCCCCTACTCCAAAATCTGCTTTGGAATGCCTAGATAAGTGCGATCAAAAACTATATCCAAATGTTTACACATTGCTACAAATTTTGGCTACCATACCTGTTTCCACTGCTACCCCAGAAAGGACGTTTTCAAGCCTAAGGAGACTGAAAAACTACTTACGCAACACAACCAGTGAAAACAGACTGAACGGTTTGGCTCTTATGAATATACACTATGGGGCAGAAATAGATGCGGATGAAGTAGTGGACATATTCAAAATGAAAAACAGAAGAATAATTCTATAAGTGTAATTGTGTATGCAGTATGCACTTTCTATTCACGTGTATATTAATGTTGCATTGTTTTGTCATTTTATTTTGTAAACCCCCCCCAAAACTGAAATCTGGCTACGCCCATGGTCACAGGAAGTCGAAGGCTGCAGACAGCCCATTGCGTTTTCGTCGCGGACACTCACCCACGCCGAGAGGAAAGCCTCCTCGATCTACGAATTAGAATGCCTCGCGGTGGTATTTGGCATTGACAAATTCTAACAATTTATAGAACACAGGAAATTCCTGTTAGAAACAGATAATCAGGCATTAGCCTGCTTTTAGCACACCCGAAACAATTAGGGAAACTCGGGCGGTGGATTGCAAAAATTTCCTCTTTGAAGTTCAAAATCCAACACATTCGTGGTACACAGAACATAGTAGCGGACACACTGTCCCGCATGTTCGAAAACCCAACTCAGACTCCGCCCGAAGGAACACCACTCTTATGTCAAGCCCTATTGACAGATTTCCCGTTGGCATTTCAGGATTTACAGAACCAGCAGGAAGCTGATCCCCAAATTTCCAGCATTATTAACCTTTTTAGTTCAGAAATGGCGCCAAAATACTTTAGGACGTCTAAGGGGCTGTTGCAAAAACGCATCCCCCAATCAAAAACATACAAAATTGTGCTCCCACAAAATCTGTGTAATATGATATTCCACTATTATCACACCTCGCTGGTGGTCGCACACCTTGGCATATATAAGACCAGTCAGGCTATCCGACATCACTTCGTGTGGGACGGCATGCACAAGGACATCACCGAGCAGGTAAAACTATGCAAAATCTGTGCTCTGAGTAAGCCAGCTCAGAACACTCGTTTCGGTTATTTAACTTCAGGTGTGGCTGAGCGCCCCATGCAAAAGATGTTTATTGACTTTGTCGGGCCTTTCCCGCGCTCAAAGACAGGAAACACTATGCTGCTGGTGTGTATCGACGCTTTCACAAAATTTGTCAGGCTCATCCCGATGCGAAAAGCCACCACAGAAAACACTGTATCTGCGCTACGTAATCAGGTCTTCAAGACGTCGGGAGAACCGTCTATAGTAGTTTCAGACAATGCAACCCAGTTCACTGCCAGGATTTTCAAGAATATGTGCTTCTCACATGGCATCCTGCACGTCACAACCACGCCTTATTATCCACAGCCCTCGCATGCTGAGAGATTCAACCGCAATCTCGGTCTGCTCTAATAGCTTACCATGCGCAGGAGCAGGATAAATTGGACTCCAATTTGGTGTGGCTGCAAGTGGCTTTTAATTATGCACATCATGAAGGACACAAAAGTACTCCTTTCGAACTCATGTTCACTTACCGACCTAATACCCCTCTTTCAAATCTTTGGTCTTTAAATGACCTGTTGCCCGATGATCCGAGAGACATCCAGGAGATTTGGAGAAGAGCTTGTAAGAATCTTAATCTGGCTCATGAGAGCAGAAAAAGGAAATACAACGAAAACCGATCTCCTAACCCTTACAGGGTAGGCGATTTTGTGCTTTGTAAGGCACACCCACTCAGCAAGGCAGGGGATAAGTTTTCCGCCAAGCTGGCGTACCGCTGGAGAGGTCCCTTTCAAATACAGCGATTTTTAACGCCAGTGACCAGTGCGCACATCTCCAATCTAAAGAAAACACAGGCTGACTTAAAGTAGATGTGTTTACTTTCTATCCCCTAACATAGGTGACTCTCTAATATTAGGCATGCCAAAAAAAAAAAAAAAAAAAAACCCCGCAAGGTCTTACAAATCCATGGTACTAGAAATAAGAATGCTAGCATTAAGTTGTATTAGTTTTAAGTGGCCACTTAGTTAATAAGCACTTAGTTAATAAGTTTGTTTAAGGGTTATCGATATGTTGTGCCTGAGAGGCGGACGTGTCTCAAAGGTGTTAGAATATAAGCAGTAGGATACAGGCGAACCTGGTACTAGATTACTAAGGAGTGTGAGTGTTGTTTTATTTTATTTTCCCTCTATGCTCCGCATTCAAGCGGGGGATTATGTGCCGGAAATTAGGCATTTCGACACCTTTTTTAAATTTTTATTATAATTTTAAATTAATTTTGGAAATATTATTTTTCTTATAATCTGGTTACGAAAGGGGTGATTTACACTTTGTTAGGCCGGTGTACGCCACGTAGTTAAACGTTGTGCCAGTGGACCGAAGCTCCTTTCCCAGGGACCTATCTGATATTTTGCTAGTCTTATGTGAACGTGGGCAGTCCGGTTGAAATTTCTCTCGCCTGGAGTCACGTCCCGGGTTTTTAATATTAATTCCCTGCATGACTAAAATCGCATAGAGCAGCTTCTGGCCTTGCAAGCTGCTACTTCTTAGAGGCCTGCTGAGAGTAGCGAGTCTCGGCACGAACGAGTCTCCAGTGGACCTCTGTTCCCAGCCTAGTGGCATTTTCTGTCTACCCTCCTCTCTCTCTCCACCCTACTTAGTTCTGAGAAATTAACCTAGGAGCATTGCCCTGTGGTGAACCCGCCAAGACGATGGCCTACTCCAAGGACATTCTCCCTTGCCCTAAAGAGCCCACCCACGATATCTAGCGGCAGAAACAGTAACTTCGGCCCTGGTGGCCAGCGAGCAGAGACAACGCCAGTGACACCTGGCGGCGGTTCAGTTCACCGCCTCTGTTAGTTCCCCTTTACACCGCTAGAGAGCTGCTCCGCGGCGCCGTTAGCCCCTATGCCCTCTAGTCGCGTCCAGTTTAAAGTCGATTCTTTGTAGCTTGCTGTTACCGCCGGTAGTGAGCGTGCATGTCGTGTTGTTGTCACACTCGCCTCGGACTCCTTCGGAAATTTTCGGCCTAGAACCGAACCTTCCCCCTCCTTTGACCTAGGGCCTTAGCGCCCGTTTTAATTAGGAGCGTGGTCCTCCGTGAGAGGACTCCGACATTGGCTACTAACCGCGCAGCATTTCGGGCAAAACTTCTCTCCGTTTCTTGTCGCGGCTACGACGGAAACGCCTTCTATTAAGAATGTAGTCACTGGTCTTGAGGGATGTGATCCCAGTTGTACAGTAGCCAGTCAGGAGCAGTCATTAGAAAAAGTCATGTTTGTTGGAAGGTAATTTTCATTTTGTTTATTATGTTGGCAATGGTAGAGGCAATAAGAGTGTGTAATAATAAAAATATAATATGAATGAAAGAACAAGAAAATGTATATATAAAATGGCGTATGTATCTTGTGGTTGATTGTAATATTGGAACAAGATGTATTGTGATGTGATATAAAATAAAGTGAGTAATAGTATAAAGAGCAGTGTAATGATTAATAGTTAAAAATCCACACTTCACTAATAAATAAGATAAAAGGTAAATCAACAGGTTATGGGCCCAGGGAGTGTAAGTGTGGGTAGGATTGCGATCGTAAAACTTAGTGTGGCATGTGTAATATGTACCTAACAAAAGAGTGAAAAACATCAACGTAATTATGAAGGAGGAGGAAAGCGTTGAAAAACTTAAAAACATTGAGAACTTTAATGTGTGGAAGTTCCAGTTGAAAATAATACTAAAATCTCAGGAACTGTGGTCGATAGTAGATGGCAGTGAACCATATAATCCTGAATCGAAAGAAAAAACTTTGTGGATGAAACGTGATGCTGTAGCTCAGAAGCTAATAATTACCACCATCGAAAAAGGACCGCTTATACATATAATAAACTGTGAAGATTCGAAATCAATGTTTGACAAATTGTGTAAAATTTATGAACGGGACAGTGAACAACAAAAATATAACCTATTACAGTAGTTTTTCAATTTTTCGTATGAAAAGAACCTGGTCATTGCCACCAACATCAGTAATCTTGAAAATCTTTCTCACAAACTGAAAATTCTGAAAAATGAAATCACGGAGGAGATGATCATTTCGAAGATTTTGTGTATAATATCTGAACAGTTCAAGTATTTTATAAGCGCCTGGGAGTCCATGCCAGATGACAAGAAGACTCTATCTACCCTAACCTCAAGACTTATAGCCGAGGAGATCAGAAATGAGACTATGAACAATACCGGTACCGACAATGTAGCGTTCAAAACTGAAATAAAATGCTTCAAATGTAAAATGACTGGTCACATAGCTCGAAAATGTACTAACAACAGTTTTCGACCAGGGGTAAGTAGGCCTAGTAATAGTAATAATGAAAGTGTAAAGAGATGTTTCAACTGTAATGACATTGGGCATTTTGCTTCACAATGCAGAAAGAAAAAATCGTGCTCAATCTGTAAGAAGAACAATCACTTGGAAAAAGACTGTTTTTTTTAGAAAGAAAGATAAAAATACAAATCAGGTATCCTTCCTTACCTCAAACAAACTTTCTTCTAATATAAATGTAGATGCTAAGATTGAGTTTGTGATTGATTCTGGAGCAACCTCACATACGGTTAATAATAAAGAAATAATGAAAAATGTAGAAAAACAAAATGTTGAAATAGGTGTAGCAAAAGTAACTCAGACTATGAATTCAAATTTGAAAGGTAATGTTATTACTGAGGAGTGTAACTTGAGTGATGTATTATATGTTCCCGATCTAAGTAAAAACCTAATTTCTGTGAGTGCTATAACCTCAAAAGGTGGTTCAGTTAATTTTATTGATGACAAAGTTCAAATTAAGAAAGGTGATTGTATCATAGAAGGTCAGAAATTAGATAATAATTTATATTCAGTAAATTTAACTATGAACTATCAACAGGTTAGTCATGAAAGTAATGTAGCTGTAAAGGAAAGAGATGCTCTAACATGGCATAGAAAGTTAGGGCACATTGGTTTTAAAAATATGAGTAAGCTTTTGAGTATGAGTCATGGAATGGATGTTTGTAAGAAAAATATATTGGATACGTCCAAGACTCTGTGTGAAACCTGCGTGACGGCTCGCCAAACAAGGCAGCCGTTCAGTAGTATAAGAGAAAGGGCTACAAGACCTCTTCAGATCATTCATACCGATCTTTGTGGGCCGATAGACCCAGATACTTGGGACAAGAATAGGTACTTCCTTGTACTTCTTGATAACTTTACTCACTTTGTTATGGTATATCTGCTAGAAAAGAAAAGTGAAGTGTTTGATCTTATCAAACAATACTCAGCTGAAGTAGAAACAAAATGGAACTCAAAAATAGGTCGGTTTAGGTGTGATAATGGAGGTGAATACACATGTAACAATTTGAAAGAGTGGTGTAAGGGAAAAGGGATTGTCCTTGAGTATACTGTTCCATATTCACCTGAATTAAATGGGAAATCTGAAAGAATGAATAGGACTTTAGTTGAGAAAGTAAGGGCTCTTTTATTTGACTCAGGGTTAAACAAAGAAATGTGGGGAGAAGCTGTTAGGGTTGCTGCCTATCTGATGAATAGAAGTCCCACTGAAACTCTTGAATGTACTCCATTTAAAAAATGGAATTCAAGAAAACCAGATCTTTCCAGACTCCAGATTTTTGGGAGTAATGCTTACAGTCATGTACCAGGACATTTAAAAAAAATTGGACAGTAGAACTAGAAAATATATATTCATTGGGTATACTGTTGAATGGATATAGGCTGTGGGATTCTAAAGCTAGAAAAATTGTTATTTCTAGAAATGTAGTTTTCTCAGAACAAGTTCAATGTCAAATACAATCCGATGTTAGTAATAAGAGTAAAGTACAAGTAAAACTGATAGATGAAATTCCTGAGTGTGACAATGATGATTCTTTAGTTGAAATAGTTGGAGAGATAGGAGGAAATTGTGAAAATAGGAATCAAGATCAAGTAGTAAATGAATCTATACAAGGAAATGTGAATCAATACAATGAAGTAAGACCTCAAAGAAATAGGAGAATTCCTGTTAGACTTAATGACTATGTGTTGCTTACTTATGAGGAAGCTATAACAGGAAATGATAGGGACATTTGGAAACAAGCAATTGAAGAAGAAAAAAGATCTTTATTGAAGAATAATACTTGGGAGTACCGTAGAATGGGGTGAATAGAAACAGTGGGGTGAATAGAAACAAAACTTCATAATCATGGTATTGCTTTGAATATTATACATTTATATTGAATTTTAATTGAACTATTATTGCTTTTGTGTTGGCAACACTTTAGACTAACAAGAAAATTATGGTTTGATTGTGTGGCAGCACTGTAGGTTGATGTTTACCCTAGTGTGTCTCTTGAAAGTTTTAAAGATGTTTTCCGACCTACTTTGAACTTCTCTGGTAAGTAAACATATATTCTTTATGCGATATTTATTGGCATTGTAAATACTACCTATAACATCATTATAAAAAAGTAAGGTTTGGTTATTGTTTTACTTTTGACAAAATAATCTCCAAGAATTTTCAAAATTTTCAGGTTAGGTTTTTAAAGTTTGTGGGGTGAATAGAAACATAACAATTCTCTTGTTTCTATTCACCCCACAACAGCAAAATTAAAAAAAAAAATCTAGTAGGCCATATTAATACTATATAAACACCTATTATCCATTCTCTAGTTATTATATACCATCCTAAATAATATATTTCTTGTTTCAGAGTTGCTGTTTAAATATGCCACGGAAGTACAAACCCATTGTCGGAGGCGGTTACAAAAAACACAGCCCTGATCATATAAAAAATGCCCTCTCTGACATTGAATCTGGCATTAGCCTGCGGAAAGCAGCTGAAAAACATGGGATTCATTATAGTGTACTATACAGACACGTAAAAAGAGGCCCCGACATTAAACATCAGGGTGGACAAACTGCCTTGTCTTTTGAAGAAGAGAATTTGTTTGTAGATAGATTGAAAATATGCAGCGAATGGGGCTATCCTATCGACTCTACAACCTTAAGACTACTAGTAAAGGACTTTCTGGATAGTAGGGGGAAGGAAGTAAAAAGATTTAAGAATAATCTTCCCGGTCGTGATTTTGTGGTATCATTTATAAGACGACACAAAGATCAATTGGCAGTGCGAATGTGCCAAAACATTAAACGCTCCAGAGCCGGTGTAACACCAGAAACCATCAACAGTTACTTTGATGAATTGTCAAATGAAATAGAGAATGTGCCACCATCTAACATAATAAATTATGACGAGACGAACCTTACGGACGATCCAGGAAAACGAAAGATAATCACACGGAGGGGAACTAAATATCCTGAAAGGATCATGAACTCATCAAAGGCATCAACTTCTGTGATGTTTGCTGCCGCTGCAGATGGCACTATACTACCCCCTTATGTTGTGTATAAGGCTTTGCATTTATATCAAACCTGGACTGAAGGTGGGCCAAAACATGCAAGATATAATCGGACGAAATCTGGCTGGTTCGATTCGTTCTGCTTCGAGGACTGGGTCCTTACAGTTGCTATCCCATATTTGAAAAAGCTAGACGGGAAGAAATTTCTCATTGGAGACAATTTATCTTCGCATCTGTCATTAGAATCGGTTAAGCTGTGTCAAGATAATGACATAAGATTTATATTTCTACCAGCAAATTCAACACACTTAACACAGCCGCTGGACGTGGCATTTTTTCGGCCTCTTAAAACTACTTGGCGCCAAATATTAGAGGAATGGAAGAAAGGCCCAGGAAGAAATGAGGCAACAGTTCCTAAGGATAAATTTCCTCTGCTTTTGAAAAAGTTGTGTGTCTCCTTGAAGGAAAAAAATGTTATTGCAGGTTTCAGGAAATGCGGGATCGTGCCCTTAAACCGCAATAATGTGTTGTCAATGCTCCCAGGTACTGGAATAGACCAAAACCAGGCTATGATAAACCTTGAAGAATCCACTAATGCTGTTGACAAGATCTTTAAGGAACTCCTTCAAAGTCTTAGGCAAGACCAGACTCCTAAACCAAAGAAAAAAAGGACAAAAGTAAAGGTCCAGCCCGGCAGAAGTGTTACCGTTGATGACTTTGAGGAAGTGGATGGGGAGAATGTAACCCTCCATACTTCACTTCACAGTGACCCAAGCCCTTGTACATCGAAACAGGCCAAGCCAATGAAAATAAATGCCAAGAAAAACAGAAAATTTCTTGATTCATCATCAGAGGATGATTGTGCCTACTCAGTGCAGGACAGCGATGATGACCTAATTTTGATATCTTCAAATTCTTCTGATCAAGATGAAAACACTGGTATCTCCATAAGCCAAGGTGATTACATGGTGGTCAAAATATATGGAAAAACAAAAACATCGTTTAGATATTATGTCTGTAAAGTTAGTTACCTTATGGACAATGGTTTTGTTGGGACATTTTTAAAAAGAGTTCCACAAACCAAAAAGTTCACAATGACTGAAGAAGAATCTTTTGTTTCGAAAAACGATGTTTTCCGAAAACTGTCGTCACCAGTTCTCAATTCAGGTGCTCGTTTTAAAGACATGCTATGTTTTGAGGATGACCTGACTGATTTAACAGTTTATTAATGCTTCAGCCCATTGGTCATGGTAGAGAGTTTTGTTTTGTTTTGTTTGTACATATGTGACAACACCATTTTTGTTAATTTTTCTCACTTTTTACAGTAATAAACCATTATATTGTGAAATAACATTTTATCTACTTATTTCCTAAGAGAAAAATATATATTTAATTGTTTCTATTCACCCCACTTTGGTTTAAAAAGAAACAACCATGGTTTATAACTATTGTTTCTATTCACCCCTTTCTGTGGGGTGATTAGAAACACCATGTTATTATTTTTTTTAATTTTATTGAAACAAAAATATTTACTAATAATATCATACAGTGATAGGGGCACTATAGACCTGAGTTTTGTATATTATTTTTTTGTTTTCAACTAACAAAAAATAAGTAAATTTTTAATCCAAAGTTCAAATTTGTTTCTATTCACCCCGTTTTACGGTATGTTAAAGAAAAAGATCTAGACAATTCTAAAATAATTAGTAGCAAGTGGATTTTTACTATCAAAGATAATGGAAAGTATAAAGCTAGACTGGTTGCTAGAGGGTTTGAACAGGAAAAGGGCATTGATTACCATGAAACATTTAGTCCAGTAGTCAGTAATGCAGCCTTAAGACTCATTTTTGCTCTTGCTGCAAATAAATGTTATAAGATGATTCAATTCGACATCAAGACTGCATTTTTATATGGTAACCTTGATGAAGACATATTTTTGAAATTACCTGAGGGGTTTGAAGAAAAAATAGTAAAACTCAAAAAAGCTTTATATGGGTTGAAACAAGCTCCACTGAAGTGGAATCAGTGTTTTTCAAAGAGTTTAACTGAGAATGGATTAAATGCTGTTAGTGTTGAACGATGTATTTTTAAGACTGGAGATTCTAAGATAATCTTAGCACTTTTTGTTGATGATGGTATTGTGATAGGAGATAATGAAGTAGAAATGAAAAGATTGTTGATTAAATTGAGTAAACAGTTTGAAATAAAAATAGATTATAAACCTAAATATTTTTTAGGGATGACAATTGATGAGAAATCTGATAAAATTATATTGAAACAGTCAAAGTATGCTAATCAAGTAGTTGACACGTATAACATGACTAATGCCAAAGTATCTAGTATTCCTATTTGTCAGGCACATAAAAATTCAATTACTGATAGTAGAGTCAGTAATTTCCCAATGAGAGAAGCAGTAGGCAGTTTGCTTTATCTATCAAGTAAAACTAGACCTGACATTGCATTGGCAAAGAACTTTGAAAGTAGACATCTGGAAAAATTTTCAAGTAATGATGTTATGAATGTGAAACAAACCTTGAAATATCTGAAAGGATCCATTGATAAAGGTATTTCTTATATGAAAGATGATAATAATAGTAATATCCTTGAAGCATTTTGTGATTCCGACTATGCTAATGACATTGAAACTCGTAAAAGTATATCTGGGTATGTAATTTTCTATTCTGGAGGGCCAATTGCATGGTGCTCAAGGAAGCAACCAATTGTTGCTATGTCCAGTACTGAGGCTGAATATATTGCTGCCGCTGATTGTGTAAAAGAGTTGTTGTATCTAAAATGCTTACTTGAAGACATACTTAACAGGGAAGTAAAAGTAGTTATGAATTTGGACAATCAAAGTGCTATAAAATTGATTAATAATGGAGTTTTCAATAGAAGGAGTAAACATATTGATGTACGTTATCATTTTCTTATGGAACAATTGAGGGAAAACAAAATTGAAATAAAATACATTGAAAGTTCAAAAAATATTGCTGATGGTCTAACAAAACCACTTCATACAATAAAGTTTGAAAAATTTAAATGTGCTGTTATTGTGTAGATACTTTATCTTTATAATTGTATATTACAGATGTTGACTTAATCTGTATTATTTGTTTTATAAAAGGGTGCTCTGAAATGATGTAACTTGTAAATGTGATAGTAAGATGTGATAAATTACTGATAAGTGATTTTTTTTTGTAAATCTATTTTGTAAAAGCAAAATTGAAAATTAAGGGAGGATGTTGGAAGGTAATTTTCATTTTGTTTATTATGTTGGCAATGGTAGAGGCAATAAGAGTGTGTAATAATAAAAATATAATATGAATGAAAGAACAAGAAAATGTATATATAAAATGGCGTATGTATCTTGTGGTTGATTGTAATATTGGAACAAGATGTATTGTGATGTGATATAAAATAAAGTGAGTAATAGTATAAAGAGCAGTGTAATGATTAATAGTTAAAAATCCACACTTCACTAATAAATAAGATAAAAGGTAAATCAACAATGTTTTAGTTAAATTATATTATTTTTTTATTTTACTAAAAATTTGGTTTCTTTCGCATCATCCGTGATTTCCTTGGTCCGCGCCATCCTGATGTCGGCGCGAGACACCTCCTGAGCCCTGGAGCTGTACCCTGTTTGGTGAGTGACTTCGATTTTTTTTCTCCCCGAATTCCCGTTTGTTGGCCTTTTCGCGCCGACTGTGTTTGACTGACTGGAAGCAGGTCTAATTCGTTTTGAATTTGACTTGTGTTTCAGACAGGGTCCAAGTGCTGGGGAGACAAATTGCTCCCAGCTTGTTGTCCTGGAACTCACGCTCCGAGTCCCTTTAGAAGAGATCTTTCCTGGCTCGACGTCTTACCTTGAAGACCCGGATGATAATGTAAAATAAACATCTCCCCCCCTTCCTATCTACGAACTACATTAAACGAATGAATAGCCTACCAGCAAGCAGTGACTTAAGAATTTAATCCTCAAGAACATGAAGAATCAAGGAAACTAATTATATATGTAATCATTGGACAAATCAAATTTTGGTGTAATAATTCAAATTTTTGTTTATGTAATCGTCGTTTGTTAAAGTTGAATATGTGTTGTTTTAATAATATCGGGCCAGCCCTTTCTCAAATGACTTAAATTTATTGTTAATAACCTTCAATGGGAAACTTACAAATGCCAAAACAAATGGAAAACCGAATTAATTATTTACCTACATTTTTAAATAAAACAGGGAACCTATAGACCAAGCTACTTATGTGGTGTTTATTTTTTTATTATATACCTTATTCTATTTAACGATTCACTAGCTCCCAAGTTGCTTGTGTGCAGGGAGTCTAAATTTGTCTTGTTCACCACCTCTTGCCCCCTCTGGTAAATAACTTTAATTTCCTCAATATTTTTGAACCCAGCAGTTTGCAATTTTTTTTATTATCAAATTAAAATGATATAATTTTGAGGCTTTACATTTTATAACACTCATAATGTATATAATGACTACAATAATAAGACCCATGTTCATAATTTAAAAGTTCCTAGTTATTATTCTATTGCTGTTAATTATTTTAAACTTAAGAGCACATAGTGACTAGTTAATTTCATGTACTGTATATGTACTTTACCCGAAATAAACAAAGTCGGTTCAATAGCAATCTACAAGTTGATCACAGCCATTGGGTCAAAGGATATGGTAACTTTAAAGCACATTTAGTATCGTACTTACACATCGCAGTACAATGAAACAGTATTTAACCTTTTTTCACTCTTCCATGTTTATGTAATACCTTCAATATTTGTAAAATTACAAAAAAAAAAACAGTTTTGAGGGGATTTAATAGCATCTTACAGCTTTCTCCCATAAGAACCAATGCTTTTACAGCTTTATCCAGCAAGCTGTCAAAATAGCTTGTCTCTCTCACTCAGATTTTAGTTCCCCCAGTTTACCATCGACAGCAGCAAATGGCGCTGAAAGTATGGCGATAAATAGTCCATATATTTCTAGGTCATTGGTTAATTTGAAATTTGAGGGAGGAATTTTAGCAATCCTATATCCAAGATTCCATAACTGCCTGGGATGTGCCAAAAGCCTTGCAAGAGCTTGGCTATCAGTTTCCAGAAGAAATTCTCGTGTTCAAAAGAAATCAATGAAATTTATCGAATGCCAAAAACTACTGCTAAACACTCTAACTGTTATGTCCATTATGCTTTTTTTTTTCCTGATGTGTGATATTTCGTAAGGCGATTGCTATGGGTAGTCGTCACTCGTCGAATTCCTAGGACAACACTGCTTCAACTTCAATGCTAGATGCATCGATTTGTAGGATAAATGGCTACAGCCTGTTTAAAAATTGAAAAGCCTTTATCCGTTTTCAGTGGCGTAGCGTGCCATCTCGGCGCCTGGGGCGGGAGACCCATTTTGCCGCCCCCATTCTATAGGTGCTTAGTTAAAATTAAATTTCACATGCAATGAGGTACCTTTTATTGAAGTTAAAATAGGATGAGCGGTTTTACAAGCGGATTCTACGGGCCTTATGAGCAGCGAAGTCAGAAATAACTTTGTCAAAATCAATATTAGCAGCCAGTTCTTGTTCAATCGACAATATAGCCAAGTTTATAGTCTAGCGGAGCTCATAGTAGATCTGAGGTAATTGTGCCACTGCCCCGTTGACCCTTTAGACCCCTGGTGCGAAACTATAATTTGTGGATTTTTGGGATTTAAATTAACGGACTAATAAAACTGAAACTGGGATTTTACGTTCAGCGTGTTTCACCCAATCCCTGCCAGACCTAGAAGAAAAAAGGCGTCGACCGTTAGAAAATGATTTAACTGAGAAGGGCTTGTAAACCCATAATTTGTAATTTGCTAAATTTTTGGTATATTTATTTGCATGTTAAGGTGTGTCAATTTTTTGCTAGATTTTGCCTATGTTAATTAGTATTTACAGCGGTGATACGCCCGGTGCGTATCTATATTTGTATTTGTATTTGTATTAATATCTTCTTATATATTTTTAATGCCTTTTTGGTAATTATATTTAATTTTTGGAGCTCCGAAGTATATGATCAAATTATAATTTTTTCGGGGAATTGTTAAAGTATTTTTTAGTATTATTATATAGCTATTTTTTATAAGTAGTAATAGGGTAGGTATTTTATGATGGATGCGCCGATTTGTGATGAAACGATTTTATGATATATATATATATATTTATTAAATGTTGTCATATAAATTTTGCGTCTTTTTAACTTGCTGCCTCCTCTCACTGTTCGCAACCTTATTAGTATTTTTTAAGCCTGCTATTAGTTTGGGTTTTAATATTTTTTTGGGTTTACCTGCGCTCGCGGTACGGGGCAATATAGGAGTTTTACTGTGTCCCGGTTTGCGGAAGTTGTTTGGTTTGCCCTGGGTTAAGGTCAAACTGTACAGTACAATGCGTAGTACTAAATTCAATGAGTGCGAAAGAGAGGCATCGACACGGGCCGACGCGTGAAACAAAAGATTTTGTATGAGTAATGAACATAATAAGGAGTGCCGCTCAACTCGGCTCGCGCGCGCCGGGCGGCGCGGCGTGATGCGATGTTGCCGTTCGTATGTAAACAAACAAACGTTATAAAGAGCTCTACCAGTGATTTCGCAGTTTTTCTTTTAAATAAATATTAAAAAATAGTTGGTGCGCAAAATTTTAGATAAAAATGAAACATTATAGTGTGTCTGACACACGTAATGAATGAATCATAGATCAGATCTCAACCCGCTTCACCGGCGACCCGCCCCCGCGGGCTGCCGCCCGGGGCGGGCCGCCCCCTCCGCCCCACCCACGCTATGCCACTGTCCGTTTTGGTCTCCAATGCAATTGTGCACTTTTCTTGCGCAAACTATTTAGTGGAGCTGCATGTTCGGCAAAATGTGGTAAGTATGTATTTAGAGTAAACATTTGCCATGCCGATGAAACAGGCAATTTCTTTAGCATTCTTTGGAGTTTTGAACTCCATGATGGCCTGGCACATTCAGAATAAATTGTTACTCCTTTGCTAGAGACTAAATGACCTAAAAAGGATATTTCCTGAATTGCAAATTTTACTTTCTCTGTATTCACTGTTAGCCTTGCACAGCATAGTCTACAAGTACTTGTGTAAGGTGGGAAATATGATCCCAAAATGCTTATTCTTAAACACCATCATCATCCAAATAGTTGAAAACAAACTAAAATTGTGTATCTCGTCCCATCCACAGGCACCCTGGTCACCCTAGACCCAGACCCAGGACAGAACCAGACACCACTCCTCCCACGCATTGTCCAGAGCATCAACCAGTCACCACATCTTATCCGCAGGGTGCAATGTTATGCTAAAGAATAGGTTAGACCTAGGGGATGGGTCCCTAGACCCGACTGCCACAGACAGGCCGATGGCACGTGAACTCGGGTTTGGCCCAGAAATGATGTTCCCAGGCGAAGAGCCCAGTGCCCTCCAGACCAACCAACCCTGTTGGCCACTGAAACGAGACTGGAGAACTCATTGGCAGAACAGTCCCAAGCCAAACCACCTGTGGCGACAGTCCGTCCCTGAAGGCACGATGGACCCCTAAGAGGCAACATCGAGGAGGTGAGGTCGATATCACCGAGGTGGACGCAGGTAACACAGAGCCCCAGCAGTACAGTCGCGAGGTATTAGCACCCCAGGAGCCACAGCGTACCGCCCAAACCTGCATTCCCATCACACTTCAGGGCCTTTGAGTGGCATCACCCACACGAGCCACACTACAGCACTACACACACAACCCCAGGTGTTAGCTACCCTTAACCCCCACCCAGCCAAGCCAGTGCAGGACCCATTGCGATGCAGCAATGCATGTGATAGGGGCGTCGAGGGAGGGCATTTGACGACACCCATCGCTGCTCCCATCCGCACACGGGGGATGGTCTTTAACGGTATGTTAGTTATGCATGTCTCTTCAAGTCGCGTATCGTGATCTGTCTTTACATAACATGTTATTCATCTTTATAAATTTTTAATTCAATTCAGCGCATCAGTGGTGCCTGTTCATCTAGCATTTGAACTAAGGCTAAGGGTCGCAATTATTTTATAGCATGGAGGAGCTCTCATTACTCACAACCTCATGATTAATAAGTGCTGCACCTAGCCATGGCTCCAGGTTTAAACATGCCATGTCACAGGCAGCACCGTGTATGAGAGCCATGTGTCAAAGCAATCTTACCAGAATTACCACAGTGATAATTCTGTAACATACAACCTCCACTAGCAAGAGTTCCTGGTGGCCATGACAGGTGACCGGCCATCACCTGCTGTATGCCGGCCACGTGACGATGTGAGTTAGCTCCCAGGGGCTGCCATTTGAAGCTAGTTGGCACCCTCGGCATTAAACCTATTCGCTCAGCAGAATGTAGTATGTCTTGACGATATGTATTACATGTAACAAATATACAGATTTTAATATGTTATATGCAGTCACTTTTTTTATGTAGAATGAAGGGATGATCTATCATAGTCATAAGAGGAGGGAACTCAAATAGTCTTTATTGGATGATAGTTTTTTTTAGGATTACTAAGGCAAAGTAGCTAAATGATACGCAATGAAATAATTTTTCCTACATTATTTAAAATTGACATACTCTTATGTGGCTCCAGTTATTCTTATTGTACTAGTTAAAACTTAACTTTCCTAGAATCGTTAAAGACTGTAAGCATTTCCTAGAATCTAGAAGAATGGGATTAATGACAACAGATATTTTCACTGTAGATGGAATGGTCTAGGCTACCAATGAGTAAAAATGAGTGCAAGGATGTTTGTCAATGTACGATGATGAGTGACGTCTTTTCGATAGGAGACTGTTGATATGCGTGTCATTGGTGCTATCTTGGGTATAAGGAAACAAAGTATAGGCTATAAATTAATTAATTGGTTCGGAGAAGCTGAGTCCAAATGCTTGTAATTGGTATTTACTTAGGTGTAAATTATACATATATGGGCACGGAAATTCTATGATTTGAAGACACTTTTTTTTTTTCTTCAAAAATACCTATAGTTGCCCCTATTGTGGTGGTATTGAAAATTGTGTATGAACCTGTACAGGGTGGCCACTCTTCTGGGATATAAAATGACTGGTTTTTTCAAGGGTGGTTTTTATCAATACTTGCATACAATTTGCATTTTTGTTACACAAAGCACACACAATATGATGTTTTATTGGCGTTAAACAATAGACAACTTACCTATAGGCTTAAAAATTAAATCAATGAACTTGCTTAAAACAAAACCTACCACCAACAAAAAATTTATAATCTCACGTCACAAAAATTACTTGACACCAAACGCACGTGTTTTGCCTCTCTTGCGTGGCTGGCTAATGCTGTTCTTCCCATCCATGCTACCGATATTGATTTTAACATTACACAAATTGCAAATAGCGTGTGTCCTGCACTTTGGATCTTTCTCCACCCATTCAAACTCTTCCGTATATTTGCCATTGTACGTGGTGACCGAACTCGTTGACATTTTGATAGTCTGCGCCAATTACATGTTAGATTAAAAAATTCAAAACAACGTCCCACACAACTAAACTTTTAAAAAAACTCGAGAAAAGTATCCGTGATACCGTGACGCAACAACATGAGCGCAAAGTAGAAACAAATATACATACAAAACTAGTGCTACCAACATGCCGTGCGAGAAATTACTACCACCCTACAACAACATTTTCAGCCAAAATGCTGTTGCTTTTGAATACAGAAACATAATAAGTATGGAAGTCTGAATTGTTAACGGTTTCTTACGTACTACAAAAGTTTTTAAATGCAATATGAACAAATTAACTTTCACAAAATATAGCACACGAGCACGCTGTCGTGCTTCGACGGGTGGTGAACGTGATCATTTAACAGCCGTATGTTATTGCGATCGTTACTTCATAAAAAAATTCCCGGTTCTAATAAAAATTCCTGGTTAATTCCAGGTATTCCTGTTTTTTTTTAAGAAATCCTGGCTATTTCCCGTATTTCCCGGTTGGCTGGTCACCCTGCTGTAGGATACATAATGACATCATTAATAATTAGTCAAGCAGTTGATTTGTGTAAGTCTTTGTTCTGTGTGGCGAAGAAGTAACCCCTTGGCACAATTTACTGTTTTACCTAATTTTCATAGTTTATGTGATCTGATGGAACTAGCTAATATTTTAATTTCTTTTCCTGTTTTCTCCCACTTAAACTTTCCCGTACTGGTTTCCATTTGTTAGGTCAGCAAAGTTCATAGATTTTCCTTTGCTTCTGAGCACGACTTCAGATGTAATATCTCTCGTCCACCGAGCCCTGGCCGAGACTCGTTCTCGGAGTTACTGCACTCGTCAGCCTCGTCTCAGGCACGAGCGTTCTAAGATGTCCGCTGAAGTCAGCGACTTCGGTCAGGCGTGAAGATCTCGTTTGCCATTGTCAGGGCATGAAAGAGAAACCAGTTTCGCCAAGTTCCCACTACGCCAACTTTCCCCTTGCTAACCTGTGTTTTTCGCTGTTCTTCCTAGAACTAGGTACCCCGAGCACCGACCTGGTATCCAACCTTAAGTCCATTTCCCCTTGCGTGAGCTCAAGCCACACCTCATGTCAGCTCTCAGGCGACCACTTAACTGCCATCTCTTGAATGCCTAGTGCACCACCTGCCCGCAGCACATTCCGGACATTTCAGCCTGGGCAACATGCCTCACCAGCACGCCTCGGAGCTCTATCTGCCAGCGCCGTCATCAACTAAACATGGGCGCGACCACTTTCCTCCCTGGGCTACTGGCCAATCGGATGAGTTTGTCTCCTCCCAACCTCCAATAGAGCCCTGCCCTCTTTTTTAACTCCGAAGTCCTACTGGTCCTTTTAATTATATGCACTACCTCACGACCCATGTGTCTATACTCTACCACCGTCCGAACTGCTGGTCCCTCACAACTTGTCTCTGTTGGTCCGGGGCCGAATTATCGAACAATCCGGGTGATACTAGGATGTAGTGGCCCCAGATTCAGGATGGTTTCCCTCTACACGAAGTCCTATCAGAAACCATGTGGTGATGTAGAAACTTTAGTTTTGCTTTCTAGACATGTTTCTTCTGCATCGGAGGTTGCACAGACTCCATGTGATGATCGTAGGGCTTTTCCCCACTATGGTAAGTGAAACTCCAGCACCGTCCTTTTCCTCTCCTTTATTATTTTTGTGGTTTCCATTTGCCTGCTTAACTTATTCCATGGACCTCACTAACTCTGCCTTCATTGTCAAACCTTTGTGTTCACAGTGCTGGGTCCCAATTTACTGCATTCAAGTCCTTCCTCTCTACAATCAAGTTGAAATCCAGCCCTCGACTACCGACTACCCTTCTTAGTGCTCTAAATCACCCTCTTGTTGCGTGGGTGCCGACATTTTGGCGGGTTGGCCCAGAGCGCAAGCAGCCAGATAAAACTACTATAAAAATGTAAATTTTATCCATACATAGTGCTTTAGTTATTTAGTCAGCACTTCTGGACTTTCTCTGCATCAAACACGTAGCCAAAAATGAGCTCTATGCAATAGACACCTATACTGTAAATGTCTGAAATCCAAAATGAACCCTTGTTTTATGGAATAGTAAAAGGTATAAGAGTAGCTAAATTTATCTAAATTAATCCCTGCCTGGCATTTAAACTTTCCTTATTTACTGTCGTAACTTAATCTCACAATAAGCTGTGATTATTTAATAATTGTTAAATCGTAACAATTTTTTTAAAATTTAAATATGTCAAAGTTAGCATGTAACTCATGACTTTCTGCCCGTGACTACCAAAACAAAAACCAAATCAAATTCTATCTAAAATAAAAGTGAAACTCAATTACCAGCAAAATTAGTGTCTTTACTTGTTGGTATATTTATAATGATTCTCATTTACACATCTACTCCGCCGTGTGTGTTAGTAATAATATTTTGTGTGCTCACCCTCATGTTCATCTCTGGATTAGTAGTTTCACTTAGTCAATTCTTGCCTAGCCCTTTTTCCATTTTTTTTTTGCTTAAGTATTATTCTAGGGCACCTAAACCACCATGAGGGGGAGGGTAAGTTCATTTTGGAAGAATGAATTTGATTATCATTTTTAGCCTAAATTAATTACACTTTTGAGGTGGCTAACTATGGACCAAAATTGATTAAATAATAATTTCATTTTTTTATTAACTTCTAAAGATTTCCTGTATGGCAACCAAGACTGCTAACAATATGGTGGCCAGAAAAGCATTCAACAACCTGGTGATTGGCAAAAGTGTCCTCTAGTGGATAACAATCCAAGCAAGATGACTGAAACTGGCATACTCAATGAAAAAAGAATCTAATATGACTACCGTTCACTATAATAAATACCTTGGTGATAGAAGTGGGGAGGTGTAGGTAAATACTGCGCGCGGTGTATCGGCGGCTGCCTGACGTCACGACGGGGCGGGACTGGAAGACACGTCGTGGGACGGCGAGGTCTCGCCGGGCGGGCGAGCCGGAGAGGCGGCCCGCCACTACTTGTGCTGGCACATTGGGCACTACGTTTGTTGAGGCCAATATATATTTGACTTGAAGACGTGTGTGGTACTTCCCGTTAAGGTGCAAGGAATATGCCTACGTTCTCCTCGTTATGACTTTTATTTAGGAATCCGGAAACAGACAGTGTGATAGCTAAGCCCTGATGATAATGGATTTTGCCTTTACGTGAGTCGGCGTGTAGGAATGTACGTTTACGCAGTGGCTTGTCTCGCATGCACGGATGCTTTTGACCTAGTTGAATTTTGGTATAGGACAGGAAATCAGCTGATCATTTGTGATTCTCAGAAAAACGTACACGTTTAAAACTATAGACTTTACTACGCAAAATATAAAATTAATTAATAAGACGCATGTTTTCAAAGATCATGTCAATAATTTCCGCTTCTGAAAGGACTTGTGTATTTTATCTATGCTTGTAACTAGGTCTTTTGGTATAAGATTTTTGATAATAACTTATATTATTAGCTATGTCTATAATTTATATTCTCTGTAAAGGTATTATTTCTTTTATGTTATATATTCTAACTATTTATCATTAGCTTCCATATGAGCCGTACTGCTAATTACCCTATTTTGTACTATGTTGGAGTAAACTTTATCTAGTATATTTAATTAATTTTGTTTTACGTAGGTTGTTTTCCAAGACTAGCCCTTAATGCCTTTACTTGCCATATATTTATGTATATACATATATATGTATATATATAAGTCTATATATATGTATATATGTATATACATATATATATATGTATGTATGTTTATATATGTATACTAGCTGCCCGACCCTGCTTCGCTCGGCTATACTAATGGAAAAAAATTAAGCCACATCACCCATTTACAGTAATGGTAAATAATAAAAAAATCAGTGAAAATTTATTACAATGCTGTATAATGTACCGGAGAGAAAATGAATAGCACCGATGGTTTCCCGACTCGTGCACGCAACGTACAACTGATGTACCCGTACTTCGCTACGGCAGTCTACAGGCAGATCACGCTTGCGCCGCTCATTATACTTGCCCCTCCTTGTGGGTACGCCACTGCCGCGCGATGCCCGTTGCCATGGAGACGCAGAAGGCATGAACAATGCAAAATCCTGTTGCCTTCTTTTAACCACCCATGGGATCTAATTTTCGGAAAATGTCATCCTGCGTAACATAAGGAACATTACTGTGAAGTTTCAAGTCTGTAAAATATAAATACTTGAAAAAAAAGGGTAATTTTTGATATTTAGATACCAGCTAAATTTCAACGGTGATGAGGACTGCACTAACAATGAAATAGTCGTTGTCATAGAGACGAATGAAGCATCAACAAAGCAACAGCCGTTGCCATGGTGATTTCCTACCAAAAAATGGAAATTTTGATATATTACCCCCCCCCCCTCCCTCTCCCCTCCGGAACTCCCCTTGGGATCGGATTTCCGCAGAATCCGTTCTTAGTGAGCGTCTACATCACAAAATGAATAATTATGCTAAATTTCAAGTCAATTGGGTTTATAGTTTTAGAGATCTCGTGATGAGTGAGTCAGTGAGTGGTATTTCGCTTTTATAAATCGCAATAAATTAAAATTGCGACTATAATTTGAGATTTAAACTATCCTATCTCTCAAGTTGGATCGAACTGCACATGGTGTGCGAATTTTATTATAATCGGTTAAGTGGTTTAGGAGTCCATTGAGGACAAACATTGTGACACGAGATTTATATATATTAAGATATGTGTAAGTGTTTTAGTTGGGAATCAAACCCTGAACCTCAAAATCTATAATATAATACTTTTTTAAAGATATTGATTTACTTTTTTTTAAATATTTTATTAAATCCAAAAGGGTTTCCCGGTATAAGAACAAGGTTAATGTTCATACAGAGCAACTTGAGTTTTGGTCAGTTTAAGGAAAGCTAGTCCTTGTGAGGAAACCTATAAACTCTGTACGAAAAACTAATCCTTAAAAGTTTTTGCGGGGGGGGGGGGGGGAAGGCAAGAAAGTCCCCAATCAAAAATGGCAATTTTAAAACATTTTGAGGACTTCTGAATATTTTCTGTGTAATAAAGGGCAATGCACGATGGTGGTCAGTCACCGACCCACTTTAAATAGTCAGCGCCAGAAACTACCAAATAATACTACTCGTTTTACATTCTGAGTTTGGGTTGAGTTTTCAAATGAAGAAGAAAGATGATGAATTTTTCTTGGTTGAAGAAAGTCAAAACCATCAAAACATTTTTTTTTGGTCCCTTGGCTGTTCACCGCCACCCGAGCATTATGGATGAACTGGGGGCTGTTCAAACGAGGGTTTTCTGCCGCAAGGAGTTGCTAACTCACCTGTCTGTACCCCCGCACAGCAAGACGCCCTGGATCACAAGAGTGGCATCAACGCATCAACGTGCCCTGTCTAGCGAGGGGAGCAGTCTCGTTCTCCAGACCAAGTTCCATCGAGAGAAGAGATTGTAAAAAAATAAAGAAATAAAGAAATAAAAAAGGACCCAATTTCAATTAATATTTAGCATTAAAAGGAAGTTTAAATTCCTTTATTTCAAAATAGAAATGTCCAAATCAAGTTTTTCAAAAGGAACTTATCAGTTTTTTATGATGATTCTCCTATATATTTTACCCAAATTTAACACTGCATAAATTTTTAACCACACCTTCATGTATGCTCTTGATGGTTCTTATTACAAATAATATCTTCATAAATCTCAGTCTGGAAAATACATGTACATATGTACAAATATATTCAAACACACATTAAAGTATTAACTAATAACATAAAATACAAAAAATGGTCTTATAATCATATGAAGCATTTAAAACCACAAAGAATTAAAAACTATTAACATTTAAACAAAAAAAAATCAGCTGTGGTATGCTATATCCACAATAAATCATTTCATGATCAAATAATTCAGTTTGTAAAAACTATGTAGCACCAACATAAAAATTAGTAAAATGACCACATGTAGTGTAATGTAGCTGCATACCAAACAATACAACAAAATCAAAATACAAAAACTAATAAAATTGTAAATGATAAAAAATATAGAAATAAATATAGATTATGGTGAGTTTGTGTCATATCCAGAATGAGTTGCAAGTGTTAATTGCTGACTCTGAAAAGTGTAAGTGAATTCGAGTAGAATGTGTAGTTGGTTAAGTACAACATTTGCCTAAGTTTGCATTAAGTTGTGCCGCAAATTTGAAATAATTGGCACAAATTTAATTTTCACCTAAAACCACTAATATAAACATTGTTAGCCCATTGTTCATCCTGATCAAAACTTTCCTACTAGAGTCCCGCTGTGTTCCCATCTCCACGACCACAAGTAACAGTGTCTGGCTTCGTGACCGAGAGTGCTTTTCTCAGCGTCCTCCCAGGGCAGCCCTCTTCCCAGAGCTCAGCTTAGGTTAGCAGTTCCAGTCATGCTCCTTGCTAATGTTCCAGGGCTGTCGGGCACGTATAGGTGCTCGCTCTAGACTTTTCTCACGAGCTAGCAGATCCCCCCTCCATCTTTACCAGGAACCTCACCCAGAGCACTGACCGGGCTTTAACTCGCCTCTCGGCGAGCCGGAATCAAGGAGATCTCACTGGACGGCTAAAGGCCTGCCTTCGCCATCTCGTGGCGAAGATACCAACTACTTTACCTTAGTTCGGCGAGTAGCGAGGCCTCTAGCGGCTACCATCACACCTCTATTTCCCTTTTAGCCCAACAGAGCTAAACCAGCTGGGCCCATAAGGGCCAGGCTTACGCTAGTCCCTATTGCAGGACTTTTGTGAACTAACCCCGAGTCTGTTTCGCCTGTGCCCTGACGGAGCGCGTTGCTTTCGGAGCGTGACAAGTTACCTCCGATGCCCCTTAAGTTAGGCTACCAGCCACTTTTGTTTTTCGGTTGGTGGAGCGAGCCCTCTACCGCTACCTACAGCCAATCAGAGGCCAGTTCTCCCACTTCCTAGGACTCCGGGCCCCTAGCACGAGTTTTAACTACATGCAGCCCAAAGGGACGATTGATTCGTCCTTCTGCCGTCACCGTGTCGTTTCTTCCCGGTGCTTCTCACCCGCGACCCTTTATCACGAAGCAGTCTTGTAGCGACCAGCTTAAGGGATCTGATCCCAGGGAGTCCGGTAGTGATTTAGTATTTATTTCTGGATTGATATTCATGCAGCTCTGATTACTAAGTAATCTTGTAGCATGACTTGCACGTAGCTCCCGCGAGCGCTAGTGCATCTCCAGAGGGCGTGATTGTCATCATTCCACCCCCAGAATGGCAAGTGGGAAATTCTACGCCTTTTTGCCGATAGTTGGCTCTCTACTTAACTTTTGCCCCGATTTCACAATCCCTGTTTCTTGCCACCTTCATTTCTAATCTTGACCAATATACATACTTTTTCATTTGGTTCCAGTGGGGTACAAGAGATGGTCCAAGAGTTCGGGTTTCCTCCAGCTCAAGACCATCGCCAGATTCATCTTGAATGGACATGAATTCCACGCGTCTCTCCTGCCAGCCAACCTTTGAGTTGCCACCTCTTCTCCTTGCTTCTAGTCACCGCCAGTGAACAGTCAACGATATCAGATATTGATAATCAGAAATAGTTACCTATATTATACATAGTCTTGCACTGGTTGGGCTAACAATTATTTAACCATAAACTTTCCAAGTTCAATTATTTATGTTAGTTTTTTGGTGAAAACTTGATTATGACACATCTTGTTTGGTCAAAGGAAAATGTTAAATTTTTATTCCAGGTACAATTAATAATCTATTTGTTATCGATAAGTTTTGATGGCCGGGGCCCCAGTAACTTTGCTCGTGTAATTTTTTAATTCTTGAAACTATTAAAAGAAAATAACGAAAACCTTAGTTACCAATAAAAAGGGTAATCTTTAAGCAAACCTCTTTGTTTTTTAAATTTCCCATTTTCTACTTCCTCTTGTGAGAAGTATGTTTACATTCTTTTTAATGTTTTTATCCCTTGTGTAACTCTGAGTATACTGTAGTGTCTTTCGCCCACCCAAAGCAGCTTCCAGGGCTTTTATAACCAAATTAACATTAAGCTCTCTTCAAATACACAAGGGAAGTAAAAAGGTTCAAGCTTAAATATTCTTGAACACCGAACTGAGTTCATCCACCTACAGAAGCTAAAAATTATCTGCTATGTCTACTAAAATTTTACTCATGTCTTTCAAACCCATTTTTTATTACCACAAATATATGTTAAAACAATTTACATTCATAAAAACTCCCCACCAATAATCAATATTTCTGCATGTGTAATATGAATATAAGTTGTGTTATTATAAGCAGTTCTTGCCATTTTAGCCAAGTTTCAGACATAAAGGTACCTTGACAAGGATTGTTGTCGTTGGAGAACTGCACACAAGCACGCAATGAGCGAGGAGCTGAGAGTTGGACCTCACCATTGGCTCCAGATTGTGAAGGTCACTCTAAACTTCCTGTTTCCAAACAATTACTTACATCAGCAAACAAAAAAAGCTTTTATTTCAGTATTGTTACAAATTCTTGTACTGTGTAATCAGTGCATAAATAAATAACATCTCAATCTAAATACGTCTCTTTCACTGTTTAACATTACACAAAATGTATGTTGTGATAAAAATAACTCTTAAAATTAAAAACTATTAAAATAAAAATATATGTAATACAAGGAAATAAATCAGTCTGAAGTCACTCTTAACTTGTGAAAGCATAAAATTTAATGATAGTAAAATAAAAGTAACAATGAATTATGTACAAGTAGTTGCTATTAACACATTAGGATACACATCATGGTACATGCACTAGGAACAAACTAAGTGGGAAAAATTTTCTTTAAGGTGAAAAGTTAAATCATTTCATAAAAAACAATTTGTCATCAGAAAAAAAAATCACAAGAATCAGAAGTACAATCATAACCAATAATAAAATTTTATATATTATCTACGTATATTCTATTATATGAACTGTATTTTTAATAATGTCCCAACATTCCATTTAACATTCTTCTTAGTTGCGTTAATTACGACGGACACATTTTCAACACTGATGAAAATTCAACTAGATATCTCTGCCTAGCGACATACCCGGTAGCAGTCCGTAACCACCAACAAACACCACACTCTATGCCTTGAGTCACTCGCAAGTCAAAAACAATTCATATCATACTCGTGTCTCAGTTATCATTTACATTCATTAAGACTTGCATGTACAAAAATGGACAACTACAATATTACTTTGTATTGTTCACAAGTCACATCATTAATAAAATCTTGTACAGTTTCAGTAAGCTGTTTTTTATCACTAGGCCTCAGAATCTTTAAACAACAGACACCCCTTAACGAAATATATTATGAATTTTATAATTGATTTGGAGGAAACCAGAGATGATTCACCTTAAAAAAATCAATAAAAAGTAAGCACTAAGACTTTTTGATATAATGCTAACCACATGAGACACTATAGAGCCAACTACACAATCAAGCATGTGGCAGGTGCTCGGACAGAACACTCGCCTGGCGTCCCTCAACGTCCCTCGACCCACCAGCTACAGCACAGGGTTCACTGGTGTGCTCGTGTCAAACAGGCGTACAGACTGCTCCCAGCTGGACGGCACATGACGAGCTACATCATGGCCCAACTGTCCTCGTGAACCTCACATCTGCATTACAGAGTTTACTTAACATTTACAAACGGATTAGCACAGTCATCTCTGATTACCACCGTAACCACATTTTCATAAACTCTTGGCTATGCTAACATTCTGGCACTCACTACACTGTACAACCCAGTCCAAAATTGAACTTTTTAAGAATTTCAAACTCTCACATTAATTACATTACACTTTTCTTTTTTAAACAAAAAGAATTTGGTTAACCTGGAATGCTGATAATTTTCACAAAATCATGTTTAAGTCTTTCATTTACAACCATGATTTCCAGTCAGGTTTATTAAGTGCTTTAAATTAAAGTATTGGAAAATAAAATTAGGAACACAGTCTGGAGAAATCATACATCTTTTGGGCAATATATAATGTGTCTGGATGAAAAATAAGAGAATAAATCGGCCAAGTATAATACGTGCAACAATGTGATGTAAAAGTCAGCATTCCGTCTACGATAATGTTTGTACACAGTATGCTCCAGCAGAGAAGCTGGGAGACAGCGCTCGTCTAACAACACTTCTCTTGAAGTCATCTCATCTGCCAACTCACTGACACTGATGGTTTAACCGGGACAGGCCGTGGTCCGGGACCAGCAACAAGTGACCGACGAGTCTCGCAATGCAGTGGCCTCAACAAACTAGGTTCTTCACTTAACTGACCACAGAATAAAAGGGAAAGACACGTGAAATGTAGAATACAGAAACACAAAGTTTTATTTCTTTAGAAAAAAAAAGGATGGACCAGCGGACTAACTCATGCACACGAGTTGTGCTGGTCTGCTCGATGCCGAGGAGAATATCACGACGTCCAAGACGATCATGGAATTACAGTATGCTGCAAGACGCAGAGCAGCAGCTGCTACCTCCGCCCTTGCTCTTCTGCCGCTGGTCTGAAACACACACGCTACTACTGTACCCAACAGGTACCAGGGTATGTTGATTTTAATCAGCATGATTTAAATCGTGATTTAAATCATGATTTAAATCATGTGATTTTTTTTAAAAAAATCAGTGATTAAAATCAATTTATAATATGATAGTATGAACGTTAATATTTCCTACACTGTATTGTTTAAACCAAGTAATCATGGCTATTTACATAAAAATTGACTGCTGCAAAGATAGAATGAAAATTGAATAGTACTTAATTTCTTCTACAATGTATTTATAGTTATTTTGAAACACTTGTTAAATATAGGTGGGTGGAATGTACCTTTAAATGCCACCTCATTTTCTCTCTTCTACTCTCCTCTACCTCATGTGTTTGTGTTGTGTGTTTGTGTCATATCTCCTCCGCAACAGGTTTGTCTTCCAACAATGTCAAATGCTATTTTTAGAACTGTAGGAAGGAAATTTTCAGTTCTTTGGTATGTCTGGTTTGGTTCAGTCAACATTAAGAAATCGACAGGGTACAGAAAAAGTTGCAAAACTTGTATTTTTGTTTAAAATAATAAGTAATAAGTAATATTTTATGTAGAAGTTTTACTTTGAATACTCTCGTATGTGTGCAATTCTGAGAAGAAAAAAAGGAAATTGTTATTTTGGTTTAAATTACTTTATTTAGAACAATTGGACTATAAGACTAGTAAGGGATGACAGAAGTGACAAAGTTACATTTAAATATGATATATTTTCTATGATGTAGTTATTTTCTATAAGACATCTTTTTTTTTTTTACTAATGTTAACTATGTTACTGTACTAAAATTTTTCATAAAGTGACATCATTAATGTTTCCTTAAAACATTATGCAATGTAAAATGTGGTTATTTCAAAGAAAGAAAATTAGGTTAGTTATCTTTACAAAATGAATTAATCTGTTATTAATTGTACTGTAGAGCAAAGTCAAGTCATGAAAACAGTCATGAAAATGTACTGTATATTACATAGATTACGATTTTTTATATTTTAATATAAAAAAATCGTATTTTAATAAAAAAAACAGATTTTAATCCAAAAAATATGATTTTTTTGATTTTTTTTTTAAAAAAATCAGGATTTTTTCATACCCTGACATGTACACAACTGATGTACAGACATGTTCATATTCGTTGGGCACTGCTGGAACAACTGGGCACTAATGTACTAAACAAACATTTCTCACTGGGCACCGCTGCACCTAGCAGTGTTGGCAATGTTGTGGAGCCCTTGCAATAGAGTGCAGATAAACAATTATTTAAATTATTATCTACTAGAGTAATTTTTTTCATTTAATCCCAAATACTTCACAGAGGGGTGTTAATTGGTATATTTTATCCACTATCAGAAAGTATCTCCTTAAACATTAAAATAAAATTTGTATTAAATGATTAATTTTTAATATTTTTATGCTGTTTAATTTATTTTATAATTTAAAACATGGTAATAATAAAACAGTACGAGAAAAAAATTCTGTACATTACTTGAAAAAAACTAAAAAAAAAAAAAACTATTGTTAATACATAAATATATTAATGAGGATTCCAAAATATAATTTTTAAAATTTTTGCCTGGTTTTCTGCTTGTATGTCGGTTGAAGAATTAATAAAAAATAACTGGAAGGAGATTAATGAATTAGTTTTATTAGTAACTTCTTTGGCTAACTTAAAATCAGGGTTTATTAATTTACAGAAATACATCACTAAAGCTGTGAAAAAAGGGTAAATATCTTTTTAAGATTAGTTTAATAGTAACTCAGAATTTAATTAGACGTAACAAATGAATTTGGGTACCAATAATATACATACAAAAACTACTACCCAAAATTATTAAATTTTGCAAAATCAACCCCTAAAGAGGTAAAAAGGGTGAAAACTTTTAAAAGAATAATTATTATATCTCAAAGCTTAATTAAGTTTAAGAAATTATATTGGGTACCAATAATAAATATACGGAAAAAACAACTATGTTTTATATAAGCAAAATTTATCTCTAAGGGATGACAAAAGGGTAAATATGTTTTTAAGATTAATAATTATATCTCTGAGTAATGAAGTGTATTAAATGATATTGGATACCAATAATAAACATAAGAAAACTACCAACAAAGATTTTTATATTTTGTGAAATTCATCACCCAAGGAGTGAAAAAGGGGCAAGTATGTTTTTAAGAATAATAATTATATCTCCGAATTTAAATAACCTAGTTAATGTTACTGAGTACCAAAAATAAATATACAAAAACTACCAACAACAATTTTTATATTTTGCAAAATTCAAAGGGTGAAAATGGGGTAGGTATTTTTTAAGATTATATCTCCCATTATAATTAAGCACATTAAATGATATTGAATACCAATAATAAACATAGGATTACTACCAAATTTTTTTTTTATATTTTGTGAAATCCATCCCGTAAGGAGTTAAAAAGAGTTTTAATGATTTATAATTATATTCCAATTTAATCAAGCATATTAAATTATTTTGGGTACCAATAATAAACATATAAAAATTACATACCATATTTTTAAACTCTGCGAAATTCAACCCCTAAGGGATGACAAAGGAGCAAATATGTTTTAAATTCAACTTTAAAGGGATGAAAAATGGGTAAGTATGTTTTTAAGATTATTAATTATATCTCCAAATTTAATTAAACATAGAAAATGGTATTAGGTAGCAATAATAATAAGTCATGAAAATTACCTACCACACTTTTTACATTTTGCAAAACGCAACCCTTAAGAGTTGAAAAAGTTTTAATATTAATAATTGTATCTCCAAATTAAATTATGCATAATAAACTATTTTGGGGTCAATAATAAATTTATGAAAACTACTAACTACAATCTTACCATTTAGCGAAATTCAAACACTAAGTTTGGTTAAAGAGGTAGTTGTGGGAAGAAAAGAAAAAAAAACCTTTTTCAATTCAATTATAACTAAGATGTAAGAAACAAAAAAATACCTACTTATATAGTTATGTATTGCTTATTTTTGGCATTTATTAAAATTCATTCTAAATGGAGGTGAAAACATGGTAAGTCTTTATTTATTTTAAAAAAAAATATTAATTTAAACCAATAATGACATAAGACATAAATTAAATGGTAAAATTAATAAACTAAAAGTTATTTTTTCACTTATTTGGAAGATTCTGCCCTTAAAGGGTGTAAAAGGGTTAAGTTTCTGAATATACTAGATCTACGGGTTGGAAAATAAGAACGAACAACAAGCATATAGAGTTAAGAGAATGGTATTCTATTTTTATTTTCGGGAGATTGACTTTTTTTTATTATCATAAAAAATAAACATCATCATAGCAAATAAAGCTGGACAAATAAACTTAGCATGAATAACGCAAATAAATAATTACACAGAGTACATTAACAATTTTTTGATATTCAACCAGAAAGACAGTGAAATGGGGCTTTAGTTTTTATAATAATAATTCTTATATCCAAGCACATAAAGGTGAATGTATGAAACTGAGCAAGAATATTGTAAAAACTATTATTATTATATATTACATTTTAACTATTACAATTTTTCTATGTTTGATCGCAAAAGTGGTGAAAATGTGGTAATTTTTTTTTATTATAAAAGTTGTATCTCTGAAGCTAATCAAGGAAGATGTAAGTTATGTGGTTTAATTATAAACATGCAAAACCTACCAATTCTTTTTTACAACTTGGTAAAGTTCTACTTTTTAAAAGGTGAAATTTGTATATATGATTTTAACATTAAAAATATATATTCTGATCAGATCAACCTTAAACAACTTATTAGATATGATAAATAAACATACCTTAGGTTACCTTCACTTATTCAACAATCTCCATATCACCTCTTAAGTTGTAAGAGGGACTAATATTATTAAAAAAATTAAATCGGTATTGGCAACAAAAATTAAACTCAAAATAAATGTAAGTTTATTATAATTATTTTGAAGTTCACATTTGCTGTTAAAAGAAAAAAAAAAACAACGTATTAGTTTTGTTTTTGTTTGGTTAATGGATATTGCCATATTTACTTAGTTCTGAATTTTTACATTAGCATCTGTGTGGGAAGAGAGTAGAGTGGTAAAAAGTTTGGGGATTTTGTTTAGGTAATACTAAACAAACTTATACTCAACTAACACGTTGGATTACATATGTACTCTACATTTCAAATAAAGATGAAAAATATCAAATAGTCTTAAATAAAGGAAGGTAATTGCAATAAGGTAAAATTATTTGAATGTTCTGAGCATATATTTAACCACAGTAAATGAAAGTGTTAGTGCAAACAATGCCATAATCTTAGCTAAAATTAAATATGTGCATTTTAAAAATTATTTAAATTGTCTACTTCATTAAATAAATAAAGATTTCAGTGTGATTTCATCAAGTAAAACATATTGTTACTCCTCTCCTTAGTGCGCTAATTACTATTAAGTAATTTCTTAGAGAAACTTCTAAGATACAAAAATTTGGAAACGTACTGGAAAGATAAAACATAAATAATAAAAAGATATGTCAATAATACTTCAGAGGGGCACTAAGGAGGGTGAACAAGAATTTATTACCGCCCCTGTGGGCTTACAGATGGTGGAGAGGGTCATTAGGCTTAGAAATGAGAAGTAGAGGTTTGGTTGGCAAGCTATTCGATTTATTCTGATTAAATTATGATTGATTTTCTATTTTATTTTAACAGTGCTTTCATAATTTTTATATGGTTTGCATATTACAAATTTAACACAATATTATTAAAAAAAAGGTGAAAAACAATTGACAATTGGCCCGGACCTCAACAGGGTTACTTATGAAGGTTAACATATAATTACACAAAATTGTTTAGTTGCATTGGCTAGCACTTGAAATTATAAATTTACAGTTCTGAAATATGAAATAAAAAAATAAATAAAAAATGTCTGTAAACTGGCACGGGTGGTAGGTAGACTTGATGTATATGTTGGTGGTCAAGCATAGTGAGCCGCAGACGACGAGAAGAGAGAGATAGCAAAATGACGAAGGCGTTTCACAGAGTGTTGTGAAACTACTGGGCCAAAATCTTGATGTGGGATGTTCTAGGACGAACTGGGTTCCAGGGGTGTTCTCGAACCCGCACTGCAACAAAGGCCATTCGGTACGAATTACCTCGAATGCAGGCGTTAGGTAGGCTGGCGGAATTCGCCACCGGTATGGGTGGAAATGGGGTAAAGCATTTAAAAAACTCACCACTGCAGGGGAACTCAACTGCCTGGCTGCCACCCCATAGACCGACGCGGTAGCACACGGTTGGCTTTGGAAACCATGATGGTTATGAAGAAAGTTGGAAGAAGAAAAAATTTAACTTGCGACTACTTAGGGCAGACTAAAGGCTAAAAATAGTAACTCGGCACTTGAGGCCTTAACTGTAGTAGACTACATTCCAAATGATTGATCGGCGATCTAATTCTCGCGTAAGTCAGGAGAGTCGCTGACCGGAGACGTTCGCGGTTGGCTGCCCTAAGAAAAGTGACCTCGAGATGCGGTTGGGGCGCAAAATTAAAAGGCCAATTCTCCCTTGAAGGAGGGTGGGGGGGAGCCTTTGGTATTCGTCGGCGCTCGTCGCCACAGACACTCGAAGTGGGCATCCTTGGCCAGCGCGCTCTGCACGGAGAAGTGGGGAACTCAACTCGCCCGGCGAGCGGTCAGGTCGAGGGTCGATTCAGCTTGAACATTGTTCTTATGGGCGCACAGTGCTGCCCTCAGGTGGACAGCCAGGAGGTAGGGAGGGGTTAGTGTCTCTCGCTTCCGCTAGATGGATCGCGGATACGTCTTTTAGCAGTCCGGCGCATCTTGATTCCTCTCGTCGCCGGCAGGGTGTGCGGACGAGAGTGTGAGAGCGGCTGTGGGTTATGACCTCCATGGTCCAGAGAGGAGGGGGAGGGGAGGTTAAGACCGGTGACTGACCCGGCCTGGGTTCTGGACGAGGGGACTTGGGAGAGAGCGGGGTCAATTCTGCAAGGTTCGCGAGAACCGAGGCGACGAAACACCGCGACGTGTCTGCCGCACCGAGAATTTGACCAGGCTGGTTGTCCAAGCTTGCTGATTGCGAGACTTCGGGGAAGTCACCAGGGACTGAATGTTTGCTTGCCCCCGCAAGTCTGGTCATGAAAGGGCTTCGTGTAACGAGACTTAGTACATGACAGCAAGCGGGGATTATGGGACCGGGGCGCTTCAAGCAGCAATTCAAGTCACAACGTAGCATTGGCGAAGCTGTGAACCAGATGTTGTGGGGGGGGGGGAGGGGGGGGGAGAAAAAAAAACCGCTGAAAAAGAAATGGCCCGGCCGTACACTGGGCTGAATAAAATGGCAGGGAGCAAAGAAATTAAGTAAAAAAAAAGTTAAAAAAATAATCAATTATTTTAAAATTAAAAAAAAGGATGCCTATAATGCACATGATTGGCACAATATTCTTCATAATCTAAAACAGAATTTTTAAACTAATATAATTAAAAAAATAAGAAAAATTAAAAATGTCTACACATAACCCTTTAAAAAAAGTCATTCTTAACCAGTTAGTTATGAATGAAAGATGGTAAGATGTGCCGCGAGCCAGTGTCAAGTCACCTTGTGAGTTGGGCTCAGGCAGGTTCTCCCGTGGCACCAGGTGCATCACGGTGGTCTTGCCAAAAGGGAGGCCCAGAGCACCCAAGGTCACGTTGCTGTGAAGAAAGCGACCTTGGTAGATGAGGCGCAAGATCTCCGCGCGTGCCACTGCTTCTTCCGCCCAGTCTAACAAACACACACACACAGTTTACATCAACATCTCGTGTGCCACAGCTACCTCCTACCTCCAGTCTGGCAAACACAATACCATTTATTTCAACATTAAGCAGGATCTCCGAAATCTTTCCAGCTTCTTTGCTCAGACAACAAAACACACAAGGCTTCTCACAAAATAATGCAGGAACTAAACACATTCCCACGTCTTCTCTGCCTAGTAAACCACACATACAGCTACTCACAAATATACGCAGGTTAAACAGTGAAACTCCTTCCTTCACCCAGTCTAGCAAACAAACACACCATCTCACAACCTCACGCTAGCAAACAAATAAAACACCATCTAACAACCTCACGCTACCTAACAAACAACATATCTCACAACCTCACGCTAGCAAACAAACAATACACCATTTCACAACCTCACACTAGCAAACAAACACCACACCATCTCACAACCTCACACTAGGAAACAAATAAAACACCATCTCACAACCTCACGCTAGCTAACAAACAACATATCATCTCACAACTTCACGCTAGCAAACAAACACCACACCATCTCACGCTAGCAAACAAACAACACACCATCTCACGCCAGCAAACAAACACCACTCCATCTCACAACCTCACGCTAGCAAACAAACACCACACCATCTCACAACCTCACGCTAGCAAACAAACACCACACCATCTCACAACCTCACGCTAGCAAACAAACACCACACCATCTCACAACCTCACGCTAGCAAACAAACACCACACCACCTCTCAACCTCATGTTAGCAAACAAACACCACACCATCTCACAACCTCACGCTAGCAAAACAATAACACACCATCTCACAACCTCACGCTAGCAAACAAACAACACACCATCTCACAACCTCACGCTAGCAAAACAACAACACACCATCTCACAACCTCACGCTAGCAAAAAAACAACACACCATCTCACAACCTCATGCAGGATCTCTCGACTCGCCCCTGATCCCACTGCGCAGCCAAAAAACACACAGAGCTTCTATAAACTTCATGCAGGATAACGCACCTCGCTGCTGGCTCCTAGCACCCTGCTAAAGTAACACACACTACTTCTATCAACTACATGAAGAAACACCCTAAATGCAAACTGTCTCCTGGCACGGCCAACGAAACACACTCGGCATCTCCTGACAATACCCTGGGTATCACCGCTCCCCACCGCTTCATCTGCAAAGCCAAAACCAACCTCACACTGCTTTTCTCAATAATACGAAGGATCTGTCCACTCTTCAATGCTTCCTCTGCTCGGTCAGTATAACACACCCACAGGAACTCTCAATCCCACACAGGATTTATCTATTCGTCACTGCTTCCTGTGCCCAGTGAACATAAAGACAGTTTCTCTTAAGTCAAACTGTATCTCCCTGCACATCACTGCTTCCTCGAACCAGACTTGGATACCGTATTCTTCGTCAGTTATTACTGCAGGGTGGCCACACAACAACTCAATTGAAATTCCTGGCTTTTCCAGGTTTCCTGACATTATTTTCCCTGACACGTATTTTGCACTGTTATGCTACTTCACTTTTAAAAATTAATCAGCATTCATTTTTCATACTGTAAGTATTCCACACACAAATGAGTAAACAAAGATTGAACTTAATTTTTTTCAGGGTAGGGCAATATAAATGTTTTTTATCCATGTACAAAACTTACCAAGAGGAAAAACTTTGTGTGACCATGTAAGTAACCCCAATGAATTGTAGTAGACAATTAAGTTACCAAAAAAAGACGTAATTCCAAAATGCTCCTTTTTAAAACTTCCAGATATGTTTTTAAACTATTATCTATGACATTGTGACACTTTAAGTAGTTTACCTTTTAAAGAGTGGTTATGTTAGGTACATTACACAAGAGTAAAATTGTGAGAATGGTTGGTTAGGGTTAAGTTAGGTTACCTACATTAGATTTACTTTTAAATTGTGTGAACTGTTGGTTATATTCTTTAAAAACAATATAAAATAGTTAGGATGTTGGTTAGTTTATATTGGTAATTCCTAACCAATTGTCAAACCATATCTCAGGATTTTTAAAGTAGCTATCCTAACTTAGCTGATCATTTTAATAAAAACACAGTATTTGTAATATGTAATCTAACCTAACCACTTGTATCACAACACCCTCTTAAGGAATGATTGTAAAATACATGTCACGAAGTAAAAAAAAATTCTATTCGGAGGTTGTAATTAATTTTTTAAAATTAAATTTTATAGAAATTAAAGAAATAAAGAATTACTCAAATAATCCTTGCACCCCTGATAAATAGATCATAACCAAAAATACTTAATTATAGTAAGCCTCACACTTTCTATTATTTTTTTAAATTCTTAACTTGCATAATCATTCCAAATTATAACATGTCTTAAAGATTTCCTGTGAAAACAATATAGCATTCTTGGTACCGTTGTAGACGTCTACCAGTTATTTTTTTCAAACTATATTCTTGTCGCCAGAGAACTATTTAAAGTTCCAATACTTCTATTTAAATTCTTGAAGTAAATTTAAATATATGTCTCTAAAGATATTAGGAAAAAAATATATTTTATTTAAGGATTGACTGTTAGAGAGGGAAAAAAAATGAACAAGAATTAAAAATAATGAGTACCGTGCCGACCGAAGATGTTTGCTTGCTGCAGTGAAGTGACATTAAAAGTTCGGCCACAATCATATTTTTTTCCTCCAGGCACATATACACCACTTTCTTCCTGTAACTTGATTTCCCAATTCCTCATCAATTTGAACCATTCTTGGGGGATTCAGCCGCCGTAGATAATCACAACCATAAACTTTCGGTAATCATTGCAGGCTTTTTCACAAATATATGCACTTTAAAACCACATACAAGGTGTTTGCTGTCATTTAAAAAACAGCAGGTTAACCAACATTGGAGCCTGAAGGAACTGAAGGAAGAGGTGTGTGTGTGTGTGTGGGGGGGGGGGGGGGGGGGGGTGATACTCCTTGCCCAATCGCAAGTGTATCAATCAATCAATTTAGTTATCCAGAGTTGCATTGCAGAATTGTCAAGTATTGAATAAGTTGTGCACAATGCTTTAAAACACAGATTTAAAATTTTTTTTGCGTAGATTATTGGATTGAAAATTATATAACTAATTCATGTTTTTATAACGAATGGCCACTGAAGAAACTGTTACAATGCTGAAACAAGCTAATCTCAAAAAATTTCCTGACCCATAAAAAACAACCATAAATGTTCCTGGTTTTCCCTGACTTGTTTTGAATTCCCTGACTTTTCTTCGGTTTTCCCAGTCTGTGGCCAGCCTGTATTGTTTTACTGGTAAAGTAAAATTTTTATAGGGTTACCATTATTATAGGTGTTGGTTTAATTTATGATTGGAATTATAATAAACTCTATCAACCAAATTGATGAGATATAGTTGGTTTTCAGTAATAGATTATTTGTGACATAACACAAGCCTAGTAATTATATGGGTGTAAAGTAACTACGCATAAATGTATATTAAATTGATTGTGATATCACCCAGTATAAATATTTTAAGGATTTGCCACTAACCTAGAGGTAAATCTTTGTAGGCATTTAATTTTGCACTATTGATTAATTTTTTTTGTATTAATATAATTTTCAAGTAATTAAACATTATGAAAATGATGAGGAATTGCTGGCAAGTAATGGCATACTGATTTGCTGGTAATCCATTTAAGCCTAATGGTTCTGAATCAATATTATAGTTTTACTTAAGGTGCTCTATATATATTGTGATCTAATATTATTTATTAATAAAATACCAGTTTATATTATATCAGGAATCTATATATGCATGGCAAATTTAGTGAACATATAATATGGTGTAGAATCATAGATGTTTTGTAAGGAGTATGGGATGTGACAAGACAGGCCTACGCTCACAGGAAAAAAAATTGGTTGTCTGTAAAGTCGGTTTACGGACGATAGTTTAACGTGACGTCATAACAAAACATTGATGAAATGATTGCATACTTTTATGAATAAAATTGAATCATTTTTATTGAATTATCACTATTTTGTATGGATACAAAGAAGGAGTGAAATGAAATCAACAATTTAATTGATAAATTTACTTTTATTTGCACTCATTAATTCAAATATGTTTATTACTTTAACGAAGAGATTATTTTAACTATAACTTTTATACATGTTTGCTATTTAACTTCTTCCAATCTGTGTTATTCTGTTAAGCATAAGACGATGATAGGAAAAGTAGGAAACGAATGGCAGTGTTTCAAGTTTAATGTGCCTCGAAAAAGTCAAATTGATGGTTGTTCCATGAGCGTGTTGTTGTACAATGATGTGTACAATGAGCACAACGGACACAGCACAACGGGACAATGTGCGCAACGGGACACTTTTTCGTGCGTGCAGCCGCGTTCATCGATTTATTAGACGTTGTCACGTCAAAAATTAATGGAAGGCAGTTGTTAGAGTTACTTATGTGCCTAGTGGCAGAGGGCAGCCTATACATAGTACCTGTTTATATGCTTGAAACATTTCCATTTATTATTGTCTTGAGTTTAACAAGTAAATTGATAGTAAAATATCATTATGAAAATCTCTGTTATGATTCAGTGTTATAAAGTTCCTAACTTACTTCAGTTTCATTCTTTCTTGTTGCCTAGTCTTTACTTAGCACGTAACTAATGTCTTCTAGTTAGTAGTCTCAATGAGTTAATAGCAATCTAGAAGGTAGTTGCACTAGTAATATTGATAATCTCCTTATACTTTTCAGCCAAAACGTGCAAACAGCAATGGGGGAGGTAGGCCTCAGTCACGTGAAGAGTGAAGTAATATTGTAATGCATATGTTATGTTCTACTAAGTTTGTAAATTCATAGCAAGTTAAATTTTTAAGCAATAGGTCAGAGGACCCTTTATACAGGCTGCCAAACCTGAGAAAATCAAAGAATTTCTACAGGTGTTGATAAACTTAAGCTACTTAGTAAAGTTTTTGAAAAGTGTCAAGAGTTGATGCAAGTAGTTTGGAGTGCCCCCCCCCCCCCCCCCCCCCCCCCAATATAACTACATACCGAGGAATTTGACTCTGAGAATGTCTAACCGAGTGGTCCAGGGGTCCACAAGGAAATATGTGAAAATTAGTTTATAAAAATTATATCATGTCTTAGTGCATATCTAACACTAAAATATTAAGTAAAACATTGATATAACATAGAAATATGGCTACAAATACCACAAGGCTATTAAAATTTATTTTGTACAAAAAATTGCTTAGTTAAATAAGGTTAAATTGTAAAAAAATTATAATCTTTGAGTTTGTTATACTATTAAAAAATAACTTATGACTTTTTTCAACAAAATTTTAAATTAAAAATAAAATGGAAGTAAATGTAATAATGTTCTCCTAAACTGGATCTATTAAAATAGGCTGTCAAATTACAGAAATAACTATTATGATATC